>NC_133602.1:1979113-2595179 GCF_964106895.1 Numenius arquata | reverse complement strand
GGTGGGATGTTAAAGCCCCAGGGGAGCCCGCAACACCCCCGACACCCCGGGGACACTCACCCTCCGGACCCCAGCGCCTGGCGTGGAGCCATTCTCCAGGTAGGACGCCACTTCCCCGTCCCTGCAACACAAACCGGCGGCAGCTCCCGTCCCCGTCGCCCCCCCCCTGACCCCCGTTTCCCGCGTTCCCCCCTCCCCGGTGCCAGCACTCACCAGGCCACCGCAGCCTCCGGGCCCCCTCCACCGGCCATCAGCTCCCCCACGCCGCCTGCCAGAGAGCCCGGTCACGACGGGGTGTCCCCTCCCGGTCCCCCGCCCCGATCCCTCTTCTTCCGCCTCCCCCTCTCCGCACCCCCCGGTACCTTTCAGCTCCAGCGCTACCAGCCGCGGGGTGCGGGTCTCCCGCTCGGTGCGGAGCAAGGCGGAGGCGCGGAGCTCGGCGGGGCTGCGCGGGGCGGAGACCTGGGGGGGGGGGGGGGGGGGGGGGGGGGGGAAGGGTCAGAACCAGCCCCGGCCCCGTTGTCCCCCGCGCCCAGCTCCGGCGTCCCCCTCCCGACCCCGGTCCCGTTATGCCGCCCCGGCCCGGGCCCCGTTGCCTGCCCCCCCCCCCCCCCCGGTGTCGTGGTCCATCTCCCTCCCCCCGGCCCCGGTGTCCCCCCCGCCCGCCTCGGCTCCCCGTTCTCGTCCCCCGTCTCGTCATCCCCCGCCTCGCTCTGCCCCGTCCCTCCCCCCGTCCCGGTCCCGTTGCCGTCGCCCCCCGCTCGCCCCGCGGCCACCTCACCCTCCCTCCCCCCGCACCTGCAGCCCCCACCAGTGGGCCCCCACGCAGCCCGCGTACTGCCCCAGCTGCAGCGTCACCGCCTCCCCGGGCATGGCCGCCACGGCCGCACCGACGGCGCCGCCAACCGCTCCCGCCAGGCAGGAAGAGCGTCAGCGGCGGAGCCCCGCCCCCCCCGAGGCGGAGACCGGACACGGAGACGGAGAGGGAGAGGGACGAGGGGCGGGATCCCCCGCCGCCGCGGCGTTTATTGCTCTAGAGGGGCCCCGCCAGACGCTCCAGCAGCCGCGGGTTGGAGCCGCTCAGGAACCGCAGCTCCTCCTTCCCCTCCTCGGTGCGCGCTGCGGGAGAGAGGGGCGTTGGGGACACCGGCTCCCTCGGGACACCGGCACCCCCGGGCCCCGTGGGGGCGCTGACCTTTCTCGTGCTGCAGCCACTTGCGATGCAGGTAGTAGCGGTAGCAGCTCTCGAACTCCCGCGGGCTGTAGTTGGGGACCGGGATGGGGACGAAGGGATCCAGCGCATCGAAGCCCTCCTGGAAGGAAAGGCAAGGGTGGGACCCCCGCCATCGCCCGCTCCTCGCCGAGGGAGGGGACGGGGCCCGGACACCCGCCAACTCAGGCAGTCAGTTCAGAGGACAGCAAGGATGTTTGGGGTCTGAATGGGGGGCAACGTCTGGGGGTATCACCCTGACCTGAGGGCAGTTACAGAATCCTTGAGGTTGCAAAAGACCTATGGAACCATCGAGTCCAACCATCACCCCAACACTGACAACCCCCCCCTGACCCGTGTCCCTCAGCACCACGTCTGCCCGGCTTTGAAATCCCTCCAGGGATGGCGACTCCACCACTGCCCTGGGCAGCCTCTGCCAAGGCTTCACAACCCTTTCCATGAAGGAATTGTTCCCAATATCCATCCTAAACCTCCCCTGGTGCAACTTGAGGCCGTTTCCTCTCGTCCCATCACCTGTTCCTTGGGAGAAGAGACCAACCCCCCCAGCTACACCCTCCTTTCAGGGGGTTGTAGAGAGTGAGAAGGTCTCCCCTCAGCCTCCAGCTCTCCAGGCTGAACACCCCCAGCTCCCTCAGCCGCTCCTCACCAGACTTGTGCTCCAGACCCCTCACCAGCTCTGTTGCCCATCGTCTCTGGACACGCTCCAGCCCCTCAATGTCCCTCCTGTCATGAGGGGCCCAAAACTGGACACAGCACTGGAGGTGGGGCCTCACCAGTGCCCAGTACAGGGGGACGGTACTGCCCCAGTCCTGCTGGCCACACTGTTCCTGCTACAGCCCAGGGTGCTGTTGGCTGCCTTGGCCACCTGGGCACACTGCAGGCTCACATTCAGCCAGCTGTTTCCAAACCAGGATTTCTGTTTATTTCCCAATGGGAAAGGGGGGGGGGGGGGAAGGGCTGTGACTCACCTTTCCCAGCAACTGCTGGGGCAAATAGGCAGAACTGGGTTTGAAGAGAGAGCCAGTCTGGCTGAGCGTTGCCACGATAGCACCTCCGTTCTAAAAGGGAGATTAGAAACCCTTCTAGCTGCAAACGTAGCATTTGTGAACTAGGTACGGATTGATTAGAAACCAGTGAGGTATTTTCTTATTTCAATTCCAAATTTCTGTATAAGGGACTTCTTGTAACGCTCCTCCCTACATAACCCTGGCTACTCCACGTACACGGGCTGCACAGGGAACACGTGGCTGGTGTTTCCAGGGCTGGCATTTCAACAGAGCATTCTTACCTATAAATGGCATTCTAATCAAATCACTGAAATACTTTAAAAAGGACTTTTCTATATACTTTTAAATCTGATGATTATCTGTTAGAGATAGTAGCATCCAGGGGACTGAAAAAGAAGCAGGAGTTGACCTCTTAGAGCAAAACGTTTAGAAACTAAAAGTTCTCATTAGTTCAAAAAATCATAAAACAAAGTGTCTTAAGGGCTATTAAATACCTCTAGCTCAGGTAGAGTGTGGCACGGTAATCAAGAACAGAATTGCTCTATATTCAACCTGTTCTTACTCTCTTTGTGAGGTCAGAAACGCTGATGGAGAGTAACCCTTACCAGTCGCACTGTGCTCGTCCTCTCCTTCACTGAAGGAGCAGCAGGATGTTAGATCTGTAGCTTTAATTGCTGAGAATAACACCCCCACATGTACAGACCGAACTCACCCAATCGTTCATCATCATCTTCCTCAGATTGTACACAAGCGTCAGCTCCTCTGGAGAAACCTGGTGAAGATTGTCAGTATCACTTTTTTTGCCAGCAGTTTCTAAGACGTACCTTTCCCTCCCATGCTTTAAATCGGGCTGGAAGGGTCATTTGCATCCTGTAGGTGCATTTTTTTCTTTGCTGTAGCATTCAGTCTCAGTAACTTTACACAGGGAAATGCCCAAACCTTTCCTGCTGTAAGAAGACATAGATGCACTTTTTTCTTACTGAGAAAACTTGCCTCAGTAAAAATTGTCTGAAGCATAATAGGAATTTTGCAGGGCCCTCCAAGCTAGCAAAGCAAAACGTACATCTTTCAGGGATTACTACAGAACTTAAAAATGAACCAAACACCCTCCCCTGCTCTCCCTTGCAGTAGGAATGCAGAAATATCACCACAGTGGGTCATGTCTTACGGGGCTTTTGTCTTCCTTCTTTAATGTGGTCCTTCCCCAGAGCGCGTTGACACCATCCACTGCCACAAGAAGTCGGAATGAGCCAAGCTGACATTGCTGCTTAATCTCTTTCAGCACAACCCCTACAGCATCGCTGGCATTTCTGACGCGAGCTAAACCCTTCAAGTAGGAAAAGGCACATAACTCAGGTTGGTTTTCTTGCTAATATATAATGCTGGCACCTCTGGGCACTGTCTGCCCTTTCTAAAGGGGATGGAAGATGAAACAACAGCCAACAGTCTGTTTGTTCCTGTCAATGGAGGAATCTGGTCTAAGGTATCGAGCAGCAAAGACGAAAGAACTTTCAAATTCTAATTTTTGCTTCTACCCACATTTTCTGTACAACTTCCATCCCATCTTCCACAACTGTTTTTGCAGCCATCTTGTTGATAGGGAAACCCCTTCCATTTCCTAGAACTCACATTTGTAAGATCTTCAGAAGCGATTTGTTGTACATACACAATGATGGGATCTGCTGATAAAAGGTGAGACAAAGCCGTTGTTATTCCTTACCTGCTCCACCACTTCACCCAACGGTCTGCCTGCCTCAGTACTTTCTCGTTTGCCCCAGACATATTTTTTGTGTGTTTTTATCTGCAGTAAGAAAGAGAAGTATGGTTAGGTTGGGAACTAAGTAGTGCAAAGGCAGCTCGGGAGCTCTGGATGGCAAGATTCCTGGTTCTTTGCCAGCGTTACAGACTAGTGCAGAACCTGGGAGAAGTATTCATCGCAAATAAATCCCCACAGCGGGGACGGCTAAAGTACTTCTTTTTCTACAAAAATTGAATTCCAGTGAAGAGTAGGGTTTGTATGCAATAATACATGAAGCATTTCTTGAAAATGAGCAAATCTAGAATTTGCGCCACGGTGCTCAATGACAGGAAGCACGTGAACGTGCAGACCCTGGGCAGGCTCTACCAACCTCTTTTAGGAAACGCTCGTTTGAAGTTTTGAAGTTCTTGAGCCAGAAAGATGCTTCCAAAGGCTGGTCAAGCCGTTCTTTGTTGTAGGAAGACTGCATAAGCTCCCTGCAGTTCTTCACCCAGAGATGAGCTGTAAGCAAAATAAAACAGTTGGGTTTTTTCAGTCAAAATAACTGTATGAGTTGGGGGGTGGAGGCTGTGTTTGTATCTCTTATTCTGCTACACTGGTAAGGAAAGTTTGCCATCCTTGGTGGAGGAGACTCTCCCTTGAGAGCAGAGATCATGCAGCTCCACACGCAGTATGTCTCCTGTCATACTCGTTAACAGTGGGCCACAAAAGGGTGTGATGATAAACATGTGAGAGCAGGTGAAAATTATGTTATTTTGGGGGTTTGTGCTTTATGAGCCTTCTCCACAATGGAAAAACAAAGGTAATTTGCTGCGGCCCACCCTACACCTTTCTCTTGAAGCAGCACCTTGCAGCTCAACATGTGTATGTGACATAGTAACACCAAGAGCATCACTGTCCTTACCGTCGGGGACGTGCAGCACCAGCCAGCCTTGCCTTGCACAGAAGTGAACCACGTGACACAGAGTCATGGTTTTCCCTGTTCCTTTCTCACCATCTCCAGCACAGACTGTCAAGGAAAGTTTCCAAAAAAACCACTTCCATTTCTACTTGACTGTAATTCTTTTGCAAGAGGCACAAAGGAAGTTCAGAGGTCGTACAAGCAAGGATGGCATTCCATCATGCTTTTGTTCAGCAGCAAACCTAGCCTAAAGAGTTCCTTGTCCCTCCACCCCATGGCATCAGAGCTGATGATTCTCATTCTCCTAAATTGTGCTGACAGCCCTGTTTGTAGATCTGTGACAAAAGCCAAATCTGGCTTAGAATGAAAGTATACAAGCTTCATGAACTTCTCAGGTGAGCTTTGCTAACAGACAGGTGGCAGAATCACCTCCTGAAGAGTAAACCACGGTGGTCTGCACAGGATCAAAACATCAGCTGCTCATATTTAACTGGCATTCTATCATCAAGTAAGCGGGAAAAGATACAGATCACGTATCTGACAGCTGGGTGTGCAAAGTTGGAGCTTTTCAGGCAAGTGAAAAGTTCTAGAGCTGGTTTTCGCACCATCAGGCAGGCTTCATTGAAGGTCTTAATCTGAGAAAAGGAACAGAATATGAAGAAGACGCCAGTCGCTGGCACACCTCCGCTGTTCCTAGCATGGCTCCATCTCCGACCAGTCCTGTGCAGGGTCTGAGTGTCCACTGCTCTCCCCTCCTCTACCAGGCCAGGCACGTCATCAGAGAAGTCTATCAGGTTGGTCAAGCATGACTTCCCCTTGGTGAAGCTGTGCTGGCCACCCCAGATGACTTTCTTGTCCTTTGTGTGCCTGGAAGTGGTTTTCAGCATTAGCTGTTCCATCACCTCCCCAGGGATTGAGGGGAGGCTGACCGGCCCGTCAATGAGAAGTGGACCACAGAGATGAATAACTCACAGATACAGAATCTGTTCTGGACTCAAGCAGGCAGGCTGCATCAGCTGCTTACTGATCCAGTCACAGCACCATCTGCCTCACAACAGAAATCAAGAGGCAAGATTTTTTTGTTGCTGATACAAACTTATTTCATGAGACGGCCTTTTCATGCAGAAATGTAACTGTAGAAATATTTCTACAATTCATTATGTACTCAGAAGTTAGAGATGAAAAATATTATATCTTTTACCTGTACAATATTTTATAAAAATATTATATCTTTTACCTGTACAAAATAACAGTAAGGACTAGGAATAATTGCATTTTTGCAGCACGTCTCTCTCTCATTCCAACAGGAAAGCATCATGGTTACCCGATGGATCTGGTTCTTCCCACACACCAGTCCACTCCCTACAAATCAGCTCTAAGACAAAGTACCTGCTGCTGGAAGCGATAGGGCAGTCCGTGTGGGAACACCGCTTTCACCTCCTCCAGCGGAATGCTGTAGTGGCGACCCTCATGGTGCTCCGCGTGGTTGGCCTGGGAAGATAAAATGCAAACTGTAACACTCGGGAGAGTCCGATACCTCTTTTTCTGGAGACAGGAGCCTGTGAGAATGGAGCAGGGAGGGAAGGCTCAGTCAAAGCGAGTACCTACATATGGAGAGTCAGAAGCAGCAGCACATTAAAGTAAAGCAGGAATTGCAGTATCAGGACACTCCTGGCAGATGCTTAGGAAGAGTCTAAAGAAAGGATATCCTACCCAGGAACAAAGGGATTCCTTCAGCTTGTACAAGAACCACTGTGTTTTGTGGGCACCGGTGGCCCTGTGCTTCATGAAGTTATCTCATCTTTTATTAGTCCACTTGCACTTCTGGTCATCACGATATCTTAACAGTGGTGTGATCCCCTTTTGAGTTACCTGCTGGATTCAAATTCACTTTCTTTAAGCTTGTGACAAAATTACGTTTCCTGGTTTGTTCTTTGCTGTCTCTTAATAGCAATTCCTAATATGCCATTTGCCTTGGTAATGGGAACCACTTGCTTATGAACTCACCATCTGTTTTCTGAGGCAATAACTTCAAGTCGCTTGTCGTGACATAGGTGGTCAGTATTATTCCACCAGCAGGCTTGCATCGTTCTGCATTTATTTATAGCAATTACTTTAAGATCTCTGACTATGCACTCTAAGACATGGTCATTACTGCTATCTGAAAATTTAATACCCTTCATGCCTTGTTATACATCCTTGTTTTTTCCCTTCAGTATTCTATCTTCCTACGACACAATACCTGCAAAGCACTGATTTATTTACTCTTGGTCTAGTAACCAGTTTTTGTGTCTTATATAATTAGGACAGGATATAGAGAGACACTATTCTGCAGTACTTCCCATATGACTTCTAAAAACTTTTGTGCCAAGCTTTGTCTGGCTTTTTTAGCGGCTTTGTGCCAAGCTTTGAAGCTTGTATCATGTCCTGCTCTACAGTTTCTGCACTCTTCCATGGATTTAAAGTAAAAACATCCTCCTCTCTATTTTTGTGCATGCCAATCTATTGCTTCTATTTTTGTTGAGATGGAATCAGAATATAACAACTTGTTTTCTTTATTTTGCATAATAATGATCCAGGAAAAGTGGTTTTATTTACTATTCAGAAAGAAAAAGAAGCAGTCATGATTTCTGCCAGCTTTAGCAGATTTGGGGGCTGATCCAGCCTTTCCTTGTATTCCTTATTAGCTTCAGCGTAGATCCAGGGCTTAATTTACTGAGGGCCAGAACGGATAAGACAATACTGGTCTGGGCTTGGGTCTGCCCCATGCAGCCTGGCTGACACATGGCTTGACCAGAGGAACGGATGAGGAAAAAAAGCTGTGTCAGGTACTGCTACCCTGCCTTCCTCACGTGGAGCCACGCGAACAGCTGGACCTACAGGTCTGACTCCTGCCTGCTTCTCCCAGGAGTGTTTTTTCATCAGTCTTCCCGGTTAAAGGGAAGGGGGTTGACAGGACCAGGTGAATCTGGCAAATCAATAAACAGCTCCAATGCCACTGCCAAACCGGTGTCACAGCCAGGGGTTTGGCTACTTAGACCATGGGCTCGCTTTGAGAAACCTGGTCTGCTGGGGCCGGATGGGGTCCACCTGTCAGAGAAGGGGATGAGCGTCTTTGGTCAGAGGCTTGCCCAGCTCATGAAGAGGGCTTTAAACAAGAGTTGCCATCCCGCTCCTACCAGTATGATGTCAATGCCAGTAATAGATGCCCAAAACCTGGAGAAGGGTTGCAGGTCAGCAGGAGAGCACCCAGAGCTCAGCACAAAGGAATTCCAGCCCCTCCAGCCAGTAAGGCAGCTTCAGCTGGTGCCAAGCTACACACATAGCAGGGGAACAACAAGAGGAGCTGGAGACGTGTGCATGCCTGCAGGGCTGTCATCTTATTGGCTTCATGGAGATGTGTTAAGTGGCTCCTATGATTGGAGTGTTGGAATGGAAGGATACAGGCTCTTCAGGAAGGACAGGCAGGGAAGACGAGGAGGGGGTGTCAGCCTCTATGTCAAGGACCAGCTGCAGTGCATGGAGCTCCGCGTAGGGATGGATGAGGAGCCAACTGAGCGCTCATGGGTCAGGATTAAAGGGAGGGCAGGGACAGGTGATGTTACAGTGGGGATCTGCTACAGGCCACAAGACCAGGAAGACTGAGCAGATGAGGCCCTCTATAGATAGTAGGACCATGCTCACAAGCTCCTGTCCTCATGAGGGACTTCAACCAGCCCAATATCTGTTGGAGGGACAACACAGCAGGGCATAAGCAATCCAGGACGTTCCTGGAATGCATCAATTTTAACTTCCTTCTCCAGTGACAGAAGAGCCAATGAGGAGAGGTGCCATGGTAGACCTTGTTCTCACCAACAAGGAGCTGGTTGGGAATGTGAAGCTCAAGGGCAGCCTTGGCTGCAGTGACCATGAGATGGTGACGTTCAAGATTCTTAGGGCAGGGAGGAGGGCGCACAGTAACCTCACTAGCCTGGACTTCAGGAGAGCAGACTTTGGCCTCTTGAGGGACCTGCTTGGTAGGGTACCATGGAATAAAGCCCTGGAGGGAAGAGGGGCCCAAGGAAGCTGGTTGATATTCAAGCTTCCAAGCTCAGCAGCGATGCATCCCAACAAAGAGGAGATCAGGCAAAAATGCCAGGAGGCTGGCATGGAGGAACCAGGGGCTCCTGGACACACTCAGAAAAAGGAAGTCTACAGAGCGTGGAAGCAAGGACAGGTAGCCTGGGAGGAGTACAGAGAAATTGTCCAAGTGGCCAGGGATCAGGTTAAAGACCAGGTAGAGTTAAATCTGGAGTTAAAGAAAAGCTTCTATAAATATGTCAGTGACAGAAGGAAGACTAAGGAAAATGTGGGCCCTCTCCAGAAGGAAACAGGAGACCTGGTCACCCAGGACATGGACAAGGCTGAAGTACTCAACGACTTTTTTCCCGTTGGTCTTGACCAGCAAGGGCTCTAACCACACCACCCAAGTCACAGAAGGCAAAGGCAGGGACTGGGAGGATGAGGAACAGCCCACTGGAGGAGAAGACCAGGTTCAAGGCCATCTGAGGAACTTGAAGGCGCACAAGTCCATGAAACTGGATGACATTCATCTGCAGGTCCTGAGGGAACTGGCAGATAAAGTTACCAAGACACTATCTATCGCATTTGAGAAGTTGTGGCAGTCCCGTGAAGTTCCCACTGACTCGAAAAGGAGAAACATAACCCCCATTTTTAAAAATGAAAAAAAGGAAGACCAGGGAACTACAGGCTGGTCAGTCTCACCTTTGTGCCTGGAAAGATCATGGAGCAGATCCTCCTGGAAACTACACAAAGGCACATAGAAAATAATGAGGTGATCTGTGAGAGCAACATGGCTTCACTAAGAGCAAATCATGCCTGACAAATCTGGTGGTCTTCCACGACAGTGTTACAGTCTTGGTGGATAAAGGAAGAGCAACCGGTACCATCTACTTGGACTTGTGGGTCCACCTGGTCTGGTGGGAGGTATCCCTGCTCAGGGCAGGGGGTGGGGTTGGATGAGGTTCAAGGTCCCCTCCAACTCTAACCATTCCAGGATTTTGCTTTTTCCAGTTCCTTGATGGACTCTTCATGCACATCTGCTGCAGCTCTGTTGCAAACCCATGAATTCTGCAGGCCCAGGATTCTTGCTGCATGTCCGTCTCCCTCCCTTTCTTCAGACCAGATTTTCACTCTTTCAGCATGCCTGCTCGCTTATCTTTTGCCCTCCCTCCACTCTGAAAAGCCCATGGTAACTACACCCCTCTTCCGTACCTTACTGAGGAAAGGTCCTCATAGGACAGGCAAACACGTCCTGTACCTCTGTACAACTGCAGGATTCGAGGTACCCACAGGTTTGCCAAACTATTTATAGAAAGATAACATTTGGTAGCTTCAGCAAACTGCTAGATAGCAGTTTGCTAATTAGATAGCTGCTCGAGTTTCCAATCTGGTGTTTATTGGTCAGTAAATCTTAGCAATGGGAAGAAAATTTTTAAAACCTGGCTAGGGAATAGCACCTGTGCAGTGAGGAGATGTTCCTTGGAGACAGACCAAAAAGGAGACCTACTGCGAGAGACTTCGGTCTTTTTCCCAGCAGAGCTGTACTTCCAACTCTGGGCTGGATTCCCTAGAGTTTTCCTGCATGTGTTGGACACAGACTAACACCACCTGTGTTTTTGCATAGCAGTGTTATCTATGGACTCCAGAGACCATTTTCATTCTCGGTTTCATCACTGACTTGCTGCATAACCTTGCGTAAATTCCCTCACTCTTCAGCTCATACATCTGTAAAGCGGGTCAGTATCTTTATCCTCATGTTTAGTCACTTTGAGTTTTGCTAATGGAAAGGTATATAAAAGCTAAGTCTTATTAAAAATTTAGTTTTCATCTGGGCTTCTTAATCCATTTTTAATGGGACTTTACGGTGCACAGGTACGGGTGCAGTCAGAGCTATCAGGTTTGATGATGAAGCGAGCCAGCAGAGCCTCTCTGCTGCAACTCGTGATCTGCAGTACAGCAGGGCTGAGGAACGCTGATCTGATAAATTAATAAGCAATGGCGGTTGTCGCCAAACATCAGGCACATGAAGTCAGAATGCCAAAGCCAGTTGCCTGGCAACGCAAATGGTAGGCACAGGACAGTGGGGACAATCCTTGCCATCTGGACTCTTCTGTGCAATCTATAGAGACATTCGCATCACGTGAGTAAGATCATCTGCATGCTGCTGTTTCCATAGAGACCCCAGAGGAATCGGTATTGAAAGACTCCAATTACAGACGCAGCAGAAAAGCACCTCAAAGGCTTATTCCATTCATTTATTCCACTTCATTTTGTGCTTGAGACGAAGAGTGTGAGGCAGGAATTGTGATGCTGGAGAGCTGTGCTGCGCTGAGGTCATCTGGGGTGTGTTTTTTATCCTCCTTCATAGCCAATTTGGGGAGGTTAGTCAAGGAAGAATAACCCTGGAGTTGAAATTAATGGTGTCTGATGACAAGCTAAGCCACATCTGAGCTTCTACAATACACAGTTTATCTCATCTGTGCAACTATAGCGAAGGAATCAATACTTGTTCCCAGGAGCTTTCAGGCAGAGGACCAGCCCTGCTGTGTTTAAGCCCAGGCAGGGGCCCCGCACAGCCACGGCCCGTTCTCCTCTGGCCTGGGGACCACGGTCTAGATGCCTGTTATTAGGCCTGTGCACTCCCTTCCCTTATGTTTACTAGAACAACACAATCCCAGTAAGCTCCAGCATGTCCACAGGCAGACTGATGGGATTTAGGCACTTGCTGTCTGACAGTAACAACTGGGGCAGTAACTCACCGGGTCATTCTCACTGGTGTAGAAAACTGCTCCTGGTCTTTCTGCTGGTGTTTGGATATCCTGGCTGACAGTGGAACTTAAGCATTCCTTGGCTGCTGTATGGAGGGCATACCCATGGTCCAACTAGAGAAAGAGAAAGGCAAACAGACAGACAAACTTCTCAGCAGTCAAAGATTACTGGTAAAAAATCCAGTTAGCAGTTTGCTTTGTACACTCATCTCACGCACGTTATGATTGAGTCAAAGCAGCATGCCATGCAGAACAGAATTCTCTGCAGTTAGAATAAAAATTCATCATTAGAATGTAAACTCGTCATGAAAAACACATGCTTTAGAACCACATTTCACATTTAGATGCCTGCTTCTGAACCATTTCCATTCGCTTAAGTTGGCTACCACCTTAAGTCACCTGTAGAGCCCAACACTGTACCTGAAAGAGTTATCCCTTCAAGATTGCTTAAGAGCACCAGCCATTAAGGTGGGAACTTCCCACAATGTTCCCGTGTACACTGAGGAATAGTAGCTAGTACCTTGAAAATTCAAGCTGTCTAGTAATCCATAATCACCTCAATTATTGCAGGATTAGTGCAGTGCTGCCCACTATTTGATATTTATAATTACATTCCCTGCACTGATTTTCCTAACTGTGTCCCTGCATACAGACTCTTTCATTATAACACAGCCCTGGCTGAGAAACTGAAACAGCTAGCTAAGCTGATTAATTCTTTTTTCCAGAGACAGACTGCTGAAGCATGCCTGTAAAGCCTAGCCAAAATAGGCAAGAAAGCGAGTAGCAGAAGGACAAGCGTTTTATTATGTTATGGTGAAAGAAAATATAAGCATTTGTCAATGAGTAAAAAAGTGTATACTCCCAACAGAGGCAGTGACCAAAGGAAGGAAAACTGAAAGCCACTCCTCATATTACTGACTGCAACAGTTGCAGGCTCCAACTGTAAACACAGCGAGTAGTTTCCTATTTTGTCTGTCTGCACAGATGAGAGTAGCCATAAACTGAAGTTCAGAGACAGGAGCAGCTGTTTCAGTTCTCTGTGGCATGATGGAATCCTGCTGGCATCTGCCTTTTCCTCAGGGGGTCATCTGAAAGCCACCAGGGCTCAGAAGGAAGGGTAATGTTGGATTACCCCACATTAAACACGCAACGGACCCCTGAATCAGCATTCCAGCTCTCACTCCCCTTTCAAGGCAGGCAACTGGTTTGTAGTCAACACTAGATACCTACATAACAAACCACTGCAGAGTAAATATGGAAGATCCATAAACTTTCGCTTTTGTCATCACATTCTTCTCTTGTTTCCACAATGTTCTTTTCCTCCTCAAATCTGAACGATCAATTAGGATCGTTTGGCTGTGTTTAGTTTTAAGTCCACAGAAGTGACTTAATTTACAGCCTAGATTAAGGCACTAAGGTGCTAATTTAATACACGAATAACTAGAGCATGCAACTATTGTCACCTATTCACCTAGGAAATGTCAGCCTTAAGTCATTCCTAGCCTGGAATCCTAGTCCCTCTCATTTTCTTTGAACATCCCACATTCCTTCCTCCTCAAATCTCAAGTGAACGCCTTGGTGCTGTGAGCTTTGTTCACTGAAAAGAAAAGGCAAGCTTTCTGCTCCATGGATATCCCCTCTCCTCTCCTGGAGCGCCACACAAATCCTCATCCCTGAGCGGTATAACGGTGAATGAAAATTGAGCAAGGATTAACTTCTTGCTCTGAGTGTGTTCAGTTTTTAGGTGTGCCTAGAGACAGCTCAAGACTTCAGCTGATGGATACTTAGTCAAACCAATACTACCAGTACTACTCTTTTAAAAGCAGAATCGCAGCAGCTCAGCAGGAGCTGGATTCTCTATGGTACAGAAGCCTGTTCCTAGCAAGTTCTCTGAAGGGAGTAGGAGACAGCACAGTACGACAGGATGCAAGTGTGGAATGGACTTTGTCTTGAAGTCCAGTCCTCTGTTCTTGCAGCCAAGTACATAGAATTTCTGTTTTTCCGTCAACAGAACATATCACATCTTCAAATTACTACATCTTCCTCCTGGGAGGACACCATTTTAAAACATCACTTCTTTGAGCCTGAGCATGATGCGTCTTCCTCAAAACCACTATGTAGCCCTTGTAGTGCTTTGGAACTTTTCCTTTGTGGATAGAAGCTTGTGTTGGGCTGTAGAAGCAGCTTCTAAGTACCTGGAGACATGAAATCCTTCCTAACTCTCTGAAGTGCTACAAAATCAACGCAAGATCCTAGAGTTACACTGAATTTGAGAGATACAGACTTGTGTTTTTTGCATGACTGCATTTCTGTTTACCAAATTCATGCAGAAGTGCATCTGCGTTTTGAACAGGCTACAAGAATACCTTTGAGTGACCTAGAATATCCCTGCTAATGCATTATATATTCTGACTTTACGGTAGCAACATGCCACTTGGTCTCTCCTCCTGAACAAAAGACAGTGGCTTATCACTGATCCCCTTGGCTCCGCGCGGAATGCCACAAACACGTACATGTACCTTTCTGGCTCGCTGTAGAGCTCTGCGTAGTAAATCCTAATACATACGTGAGGTTCTCACATTTTCACATCATCTTTTACACGCAGTTTATCCTAGGAGCGTGGAGTGGGTTTTACAGTAAGTTTCTGTCTGCCAAAGGGCAGAGGAGTCTAACGCGGATCCCTGAAATGGCAGCAAACTATCACGTGGTACCCGGAGATTAATCACAAAGTCATGTGCCATAAGGTGGAGCTGTTCCTACATGTTTCCACATATCTTAGTGTCTAGGAAAGACTTTATTTCATAAAGGCTGCCATAGTAAGAGTAGCACCGTACAACCAGTCTCATCTCTAGACACAAGTAGTTACACAGTCCTCCTCTTTAACAGCTGCATAACACTATGCACGAGGGAAAAAGCATTTAAAAGACAGGAGCAAACCAAACAACTGAAATTCTTTACCGTTAGGAAGTCATTCCAGATGCTTGCACCAGCAACTCATAATGCTGTTTATAATATATATTTATAATATATATTTTTATATGTTTATATATATATTATATTTATATATATTTATAATATAATGAGGCGTTACTGATAACGTAGTGCTGCTGTGGTGTTGTGGCAGAGCCAATATTACAACACCCACCTGGAGCACTGAGCCATCTTTGGCAAAATGATCTTCCCACCAGCCACATGGGCTTTGTGAAAGGCTGATGGTTTTGTCTAAAGGGCTTCTTCCCTCCCAGCAGTGCCGAGCAAGCAGACTCTCTAGTTTTTGAGAAACACCTGCACTGAAACTGTAGGATTTCAGCATTCTGGATGCTGCAGAATGCTAAGCTTTAGTTTTCTAACAAATGTCTCATTTAAGCCACCTAGGATTGCTTGCACATTCTGTCTCCAGCCAAATGAGAGAAATGCAGAAGGAATAACACCCACGTGCTTTCCCCTTTGCCCACAGTGGGAGCTCACACCACCAGGGTACAGGAGGCACCAAGTTTTAGATGATGAATGTAAGAAGAATTTCACTTTTTACAGTTGTAAATTGCCATTGCAGTTCACAGGACAGCTGAAATAGTGGAAGCAGCATCAGGCTATTACAGGGCTTACCTTTAGAGGATGGTAGACAAGTCCTTTCAGACTCCTCAGCATTTTTTCTGCAGAGACAGAAGTGGATTTCTTTAGGTTTTTTTTTTAATTACTTTTAATGAATCTTATGCTAGGAGAGAATTGTTCCTGCCCAAAGAGCTTACGGTCTAGGCACACAACTAATTCGGCCAGTCAGAATGCCCTGCAGCAAGACAGGTGACTACTGGTAATAGGCAGCATTTGCCTAATAAAAAAAATACTCCACTAAATACGTTGCCTTTTTTCAGGGAGACATTTACAAAATAACTTTAAAGATATTTCATTCATCTAGTGAGGAAGACAGATTCTTTTATTGGGGAAGGGCATCTATTTGGGCTGCAGCTGTTCAGATATGTAAGAGCAAGGGCTCCACAGAGAATATTTTGAAGAAACTGGAATAATACAGACACCATAGACGCTTCTACGTTTCCGGCTTCATCCTAATCCTATATTAGTATCTGCTGCCGTTTATTTTGAGCACCCCTAACATTGACAGAATTCTGGAATGGCTGCTTTACCCCAAATCCTAAGGGCTCTTCTCCAGGGTTTGTCTGTCTGTGGGAGAGGAGCTTCAGCAGAAGAAGGGATTAAAACTGCGTCCACTTCACTATTTGGTACTTGGATCAAGTTAAAGGACTGTCCCGCTCAGCTTACTGCTTCATTATAGAGCAAATACTTGTCTGCTTGTGGTCTTTAGGAAAGGATTTATAGATCGGACTGTAATTTACTATTAAAAATTATGCAAAGAACCCTGAAAGCGACACTTACAGACATCATTAAGTAGTCCTCACTTTTCCAGACTAAATTAAAAGCACCTTTCCGGCTGCTCGCTATCTACGTATTTACTACAAGCGCAAGAAACGCGGGAGACCGACACGGCCCTGAGCCGTCCGGTGTCGGTGCCCGCCCGGGCCCTGTCCCCAGGCCCTTGTCCCCGGCTCCCGCCCCACGTGCTCCCCGCGGGGCCTCTCTCCAGAGACAGGAGGGGCCGAGGGGACAGCGAGGCCCAAAGCACATCCCTCAGCCGGGTCCCGAAACGGAGCCGCCGGAGAGAGCTGAAACCTGCCAAGGGAAGCTAGAGGCGACCCAACAGCCGCCCGGCCCAACCCGGCTCGGCTGCCCCGGCTCCCGAGCCGCTTCCCTCCTCTCCCGCCGCCGTTCCGCCCCTTCCTCCCGCCGCCGGCCGGCTGGGCCGCGCACCGTTCCGCGGGCCCGACCGCTGCGCCTCAGAGCCGGGCCCTGCGGACGGTCCCCACGAGGCCGGCGGCAGGCAAGCCTTCCCTCCCGGGCCGGTGGCGGCGGCATGTCCCCCCCGGGCGACGTCTCCCGGGCCGCCGTCGGCAGCGGCAGCAGGTGGTCCCCCCCGGGCGGTATCTCCCGGGCCGGCCGCGGCAGGTTTCCCCCGAGCGGTGCCCCCCGGGCCGCGGCGGCCGCCCCAGCACTCACCGCTGGCGGCAGGCCCGCCCCGCTGACAGGATCCACCGCGCCGGAGGTCGCAGATGACGCCAGGCCGCTACGGGTCCCGCGCGGGGACAGGCGGGGCGAGGCGGACCGGGCCCCGCCCACCGCCGGGCGAACGGCACCTACTGCCGGCGGGGGCGGGGCCAGCCCGGAGGGGTGTGGCCGGGCGGGGGCGTGGCCGGGCGCGGGGCAGGCGGGGCGCCGGGCGCTCGCTCGCGGTGGAGCAGGAGCCGCCGCCATTTTGGTTTCGCTGCCTCGGCTCCGAGCAGGGCCGAAGCGGCGGCCGGTCGGTCCCGGTCCCGCCCTGGCCCCGTCCGCGCGGGCGGCCGGGAAGATGCGGCGCGGAGGAGCCCGTCCTCGGCCCCGGCCGTGTTGTCGCTGACACGGTAAGGAGCGAGCGAGCGAGCGGGCGGGCGGCGGGCGGGGACTGGGACCGCCTCAGGCCCGGAGCCCGGGGGGAGGGGAGGCTGGCCGGGGAGCCGCCGCGGGGGCCGCCCCGCCCCGCACCGGCGCCGAGGCGCGCGCTGCCCCGCATCCCCGCCGCGGCGCGGGCCGCCGCGCCGCCCCGGGGCCCATTGGCGGGCGCGGGGCATCCCCGGCGGCGGGGCTTGCCGGGGCGGCGACGGGGGATCCCCAGCGGCGGGCGGGCGCGGGGGGGCCCCGGCAGGGCCCGCGCCCGGAGCGGAGCGGGGGACGCCGGCGGGGCCTTGGCGTGAAGTGGGGCGGGGGATCCCTGACAGCCGGGCCCGCGCCGGGAGGGGGCGGGGGATCCCTGACAGCCGGGCCCGCGCCGCGCAGGGAGGCGGGGGATCCCCGCCGGCGGGGCCCGGGGCGGCGCGGGGTGTCCCGGTGACAGGAGCGGGGCCCCGGGGGGCGGTGGGACGACCGGGGCCCGGCAGAAGTGGTGGGGGCTGACAGCCGGGCTCCGGCGCCGGTCCGCGGAGCGGGGCGCGGAATGTCGCCTGGCAGCCCCGGCCTCGGGGGAGCCCTGCACCGTCCGGGGGCTTTCCTGGTGGCCCGGTCTGCAGGCAGGTCTCCGCACCCCGAAACTTCGGTTTTCCTGCAGGGCAGAGGCAGTGGGTCCTGGCCGGGGCTGGGCAGGGGGAGCGGGGCATTGCTCGGGCAGGTTCACATTTATTTTTGCTCGTTGGGATTTTGGCTGGTTTACTGGGTCAGTGGCTCGTAGACTTCCCTGCTTGCAGGCCTTCCTTCCCAAAATCATACTTCTGAAATTTTACTTCATTGGATTTTTAATCCTATTTTAGTTTTACTAACTGGTAATTTGGGGTTAGGTGGTTGAGCCTAATGTATTTTAGCCTTACCTATCTCTCAGATCAGAAGCCAAAATGAGTTGCCATCCTTTCCGTTCTGTTAGATAGTCTTCTGGCTTCCTAACTTCTGCTTCGCGCCTTTGGTTTTGTGGTTCCTTCACCCTGTTAATTACCTCGCAGAGAACCAGAAGCCGCTTGGAATGTGGGTTTCCATCAGATGGCCCCAGGACACAGATTCGCTCTCCTGGTAGTTGCGTGTTGTCAGGATCCAGAAAGGGGAACAGAGGTAGTGGCTTCTGACACTGGCTTTCCAGTCTTGCTAGGAGAGATCTGGGGAGCAGGGACTAGGGGATGGATGTCGGTAAAAATCTGTGACTTTGTGTCCGTGCATTTAAATATACTTAGTTTTCATTTTCAGCAACAGTGTGTAGCCTTTTTTGCATCTTCCATTGTTTATTTTGATTGTCTTCCTTGTATTAATGCAGATTGCACCTGCAAAAGCAGTGTGTTCCAAGAACGGTGGGGTTTTTGGGGTGAATCCTGAAAGACTTGTGTTTCCTGTGGTCATCCTTGAGGACCTTGGGACCATCCCTGCTGCTTCTGCCTCTGTATGAATGGGGAAGTTCTAGCAGCTGGTTGAACATATGGGTAGAGATGGACTCTAAAATCATCATCTGTCTGCCTACTTGAGTTCTTAAGAAGCATTCTTACTCAAAAATTAAAGCTTCAGTAGCTTTTCTAAACTGTATAAGACAGGTGGTTTTTTTTTTAATTTATTTTAAGGGGTCTAAGTACATCTTGGTTTTAAAGACAAAAATATTGCAACTTCTTTTTGGACTTTAGTTACATTTGATTGCTACAGGCACTCATCAGTAATCTAAAAAGCACTTAACGTTTGAGTGATAGTAAACAGTAAAATAATTTGAGTCATAATTTACAAAAAGATGCAGCTTGTTTTCAGAAGTTTAAACTGTCCTTGGGGTTTAAACAAGCGGTTTAAGCACTTGGAGCAAGAGGCAGACTTATTGATATAAATGATGATGCTGCTGTCACAAGAGAAAAATGGAAATAGCACATATGGTTACTGAATTACAGTTATTTTTAAACAGATATTGTTGTCAAATAGGTTGTTGATTTTTTTTTTTTTTATTATTATTTTTTTTAAATTAATTTTGCTGCCCTTAGCAAGAGATTGACTTTTGCCACTGTGGACACATTTCTCCCACTTCAGTGAGGTCATGTGTTTCATCTCACAGCTTTCCAAAAGAAAAAAAAAACAAACAACTCTGATATGCAGACCTAATGTAATTATTCTGTGAAACCAAAATCTGTATTTCTTCCTAATTTTCTGTATCATGGCTGTCCCTGTCGTGCGACATGGCTCACGTGGCGTGTGGGGCCATCCTAGCACGTGTATTACTGGGGGATTTTTTGCATAACCAAAGGCATTGTTTGAACATTTTGTCAGGAGTTAAAGATGAGATAGTGGTTTACTATGTCCCTAACCTCATCTTTTACTAGGTGGGTATAAATAACAGAGGTTTTTGTTCAGAAAAATCCATTCAGTCCTCGTTTGATGGAAAGGCATTAATTGTAGAGACACAGCACTCAGGAAGTTCCTGAATCACAAAGTTAGAGAATAATTCAGCGGAATTACCATAGCATATGGTGGGGTTTTTTATGCTTTTCCCTGGGCAATCAGTATTGGCTAATGTTGGGAGTAACAGCCTAAGGCTTAATGAACCTTTGGTCAGATCAGTGTTTAGCAATTTCATATTAATTTGCATGTGAATAGTGAAACACCAAAATTATCAGGCAAGTCAAAATTCAGTCTTGTGTTTCCAGACTTTTCAGTTTAGGTGTGATATCAGAAGGAGTAAGGTTAAGATAGCCCAAGAAACGCTAGATCTGCTTCCAAAGCTTTCCTCCTGCTGGAGCATACTTGCAAAGTATCATCAGGGCGTTTCTTCTCCAGAAGTAGTGTCCTGCCATCGTTTGCTCTCCCGACACGTGGCCTGTGCTGTCTTTGCTACCAGCATTTGACAAGACACGTACTCTGTTGTTTTATGGCTTCAGACACACATCTAAGAGATTCCATTTGTAAAATATTATATGTCACCTCATCTAACACAAACAGTAACTATTTCTGACAAGCGTCTCCATCTCTAAAATTTAAGAAATACTCAGGTAGGTAACGCAAGGTCCTTGAACTTCTATTTTGATGACCTCCTGTGGTGCGCGGTGCTGCTTGGGCTGTGTGATGTGGAGAAATGGAGTGGGGGTTTTATGACACATTTTATTCTCTTTGTGAGAAAGAACTTCTGAGTGTGGTAGCTGCCTTCCACAGCAGAAGAAAGACGACAAGAATATGAGAGGGGGCTGCGGGAGGCTTTAGAGTTACTGGTGATACACTGGGATTTCAGACACTGAGCTGATTTTTCTTAATGTCCCCTGGAGCCGAAGCAATGGAAAGAACCAAAAGGCAAACACTCACCTTCCAAATATAAAATTGCAATTTTTTTTTGTCAGCAAAAGAAGTAGCAGAAATGAAGGTGATGTAAATTGCATAGAGGAAAAAAAATCTCATTTAATATTGCTAAGAGGGCGGGTGGGGGCAGCGTATGTAGGAGCTGGCAGTAGAAGTAAACCCTTAACATTATTTTTTTTTTCGGGAAACGCAGGGGATCAGAATAGAAATCTTAGCAGGTGATGGGCAAAAAGGGCTTTGGATGTGTCAACAGGGGAATAAGAATGAATAATAGGTATTAAAACTGTATGACATGAGAAAAATCATTAACGAACACCATTTAGTTCTAGGTAGCACGTGTCAAGACGGATGTTGAAATGCTTCCTAGTTAATCTTTTTGGGGAGGAACAATTACAGGAGGGATTTGAGATCTACAGAGTCTACTGGATGAGAGACTGGAAGTTTGATGTATTTTGCTTCTTAGGGAGATGGGTAAGACGTATCTTGATCATCTTACAGCCCAGTAAGGCTGTGTAGAGATTTGATACTAGATGGTTCTTAATCTAGCAAAATTCATGTTAGCACAAGATCCCATGGATGAAAGTTGTTGCAAAATGTGGATTAGGTCTTGGAATAAAGTCCTCGGGGAAACAGCAGTTTCTTTCATCCAAAAAAAAAGTCTTTAAATAAAAATGTTGATGTTACTTTGGGAAGACCTGCTGTGGGTCTGCAAAAGGTGAGCAGTGGGATAGGAATAGCTGAGCAGAGTTCTTGGCCACGCTGCGTGATGAGTGCAGTACTTTGTAGTCACAGAATTTAGGAAGCAGCGTGGTTAAATGACAGTGTGCGAGCTTAGAAAATCCTTAGTTGTGGGATGGGCAATCAGGCTCCGCTGCCTTAATTTCACATGAATCTTACGGGGGGTACCAGGTGGATATAGTGCTTCTCTGACCCGAAGAAGCCCATAGTATCATTAAAAACAAGACTTGCAAATTAACAGAACAGATGTGGAAAGCGAAGTTACAGATGTGTACCTTATATCACATGGGCAAATATGATAGTTTTAGGTCTTGAAAGTAACAAATTAGAGTTTTCAGGGTAAATTCATGCAGGCATTTATAGCTGCCTCTGAACTATGGCTGTCATCGTTCAGCTGCTCGTTTGCGATGACATCCACAAGGAGATTTTAAGGCACAACCTGCAAGAAGAATGGTAAAGATCCCGGTGCAAGCGGGCCATACGAGGTGTGAAGAGTAGCACAGACAAAGTGATGGTGTTACTTAAGTAAAAGGGGAAAAAAAAAAAAGAGAACACATTTAATGGTTGTCACCGGTGAAACAGAAAGCGCTGAGGAATGGGAACACATGAAGAAGGTGCCAGTTACACCTTGAAGACAATGACAGGAAGCTTGAACTTGATGAGGTAGGGAAGAATCCATTCTTGGGATTCAGAGAGATGAGATTTAATCAGTTCACAGTTATGATAATGATCAAATTGGCAGACATATTTTCTGTGAATTAGAGCGGGGTAATCGGAGAGCCAGAGAGAAGATTACACTGATCGAGGCAAAATGCTGGTTAGGTCCAGGATTAGCATTTTTGTTATGTGTGTAGAGAGGAATTAATGGTTAAATAAACTGACCTGCTATGTGTTTATGAGAGCCATCAATTCTGTGACTTTGTTTCTACGATAGTTACTGATTCTGTGTTATCACAGAATAAGATTTTAACACAGTTCTTTAATTCTCAATGTGCACTTTGTCTTGGTCTTGCAATTTCTATGGTCAGTATATGAGTGTAATTACTTAAAGTCTTGCTATTAAGTAAATATGGAGCCAAGTACAGCGGTATAGATGGTGCTATTTCAATTTAATTTGGCTTCATATTTTAAGCTTATTAATTAATTGTATTTGTAAGAAAATGACTGAAGAGAATGACTCTTATAGCGGTTCCAGACCATAGTCACTAGAGAAGGAAAAATTTGTGTGAACATAGATTTGAGGGTTGCGTGGTGGCCTGTAGGAGTCTCTCCTTTTCTTGAACTTGAATAATAAAAATTCATGCATTAGCTTAGAATTATTTTTCTGCTGGGCAGTTTCCCTTTGTGCATCAGTGTTTATGGAAAAGCCCTTTTTTGGTGACACGATGTAGCCTAATGGACTGAACGTTGGGCCTTGAACTAGGAGCTGTCGCTGACTTCCTTTCTAGCCCCCTGTGTCACACTGCTCTGCCCACTTCTTCTAGTTTAAAGTGGAGATTTTATCTAATTACCTCTGGTCTTATGAGCATTAATAGTGATTTTGATTTTTCAGGATGTTCTTAGTTTAAAAATCATAGCTGCAGATAGAAATCCCTTTTAATAATGCGCACAGAACTTGTGAAAATGTTTGTTTTCTCTGAGAATGCAGCCAGCAAAGCCTGGCTTTCTAACGATTTGTGTTTTGTGTTCTCAGCAGCATTTCTGCTGTCCCCACTGATCCCAGCATCTGCCTTCCAGCCTGTGTCCACCGCAGTCACCTCAGTCCTCTCACAGTGTCACCTTTCACATTCCTTATCCTTCCCCCTTCTTGCAGTGCTCGCCTTTCCTGGGCCACCGCAGGGTGCCGGCTCCTCGCTGCTGGGCTCCCAGCTGTTCTCTGGACAAGGGACATGGCTTTGGGGACCTGCCGTGTGCTGGTGGGCTCGAGGAGGTGTGTGCTGACCTGCAGGAGGCTAAATGTCAGGGATAATTGCTGGACTCATTGAGGCCTTTTTGAAACCATCGAAACTCATTTTGAAGTTCATTGAAACCATTGAAATCTTTTCATAGCATCCCTTACAATACAGCCTTAATAATTGTATAGAAGATAAGAACCAGGAAATCATGATGGTGGGGTTCCTGTGATGCTCTTCTCATGGAATAACGGAATTGTGGGAGTTGGAAGGGACCTTCTAGAGATCATCTAGTCCAACTCCCCTGCTAAAGCAGGGTTGCCCAGAGCACATCGCTCAGGACTGCATCCAGGTGGGTCTTGAAGATCTCCAGAGAAGGGGACTCCACACCCTCCCTGGGCAGCCTGTTCCAGGGCTCTGACCCCCTCACCGGAAAGAGGTTTTTTCTCATATTTGAACGGAACTTCCCATGTTCCAGCTTGTGCCCCTTGCCCCTCGTCCTGTCACTGGGAACCACAGAACTCTTTCTGACATACTTCATTTTCAATAATGATTAAGATATTTAAATGATGAAGATACTTTAAAACTTTCTGCTTAGAATGCCCCTAAAAGAAAAATGTGCACCTGGATTGTTCTGGTTTGGCTCCTGGAACTTGGGAAAGGAGGATTTCTCTCCTGAGCTGCGGTTCAGGCTGACAGGGTTTGCTCTGGCGTGGCTCCGTGTGCGTGGCCACAGGGCAGATGGGCGTCTGAGCTGCCATAGCAGTGTGGAAACCACCCGATACTGTTTCAGTGCCCTCCAAGGACTGTGTGTGTCCTTGTGGCTGTCCCGTTTCACCAGGCTGTTTGTCCTGTGTATGCAGCCCTTTGGAGGGTTGCTGCTTTTCAGGTCCCCAGTTCTGCAAACGTCACTTGTGTCCTTTCTCTTACATCCCACTCTGAGTATCTGACCATAGTGAGGCGCGTGTGTTTAGCTTCTCCTTTGTAGCTGTGATTTGTCCTCTTTGGTAGCTATCATGGAATCACAGAATGGTTCAGGTTTGGAGGGACCTTCAAGCTCATCCCGTTCCCCCCCTGCCCTGGGCAGGGACACCTCCCAGCAGACCAGGTTGCTCAAAGCCCCGTCCAACCTGGCCTTGAACCCCTCCAGGGACCAATCAGTGATCAATACAGCATATTTGTATCTTCTGCAGATTCTTTCTGTGATGATTTTTGTTTGTACAGATAAAACCGTAACAAGGTACAGAGATTTTGTCTGTTCTTTGGCGGGGGTGCAAGAGCAGCCCCTGTCCCTGGTGTGGGTGTGCGAGCACCCCGCGCAGGTCGTCTGCCAGCCAGGGATCCCAAACCCTGGCATTAGCAAGTGGACTCAAATCCACTTTTGCCTTAGTTAGGATGAAAATGTTCCCTCTAATATTTTGTGATAAATAGGTTAATTATATATGCATAGCAATGCCTCTGATGATAGAAGTATGGACTTTCTGTTCCCATGCTCCAGGAATTAGCGTGGGAATGTATTTGGTGGGGTGTTTTTTCTATTCTCCCATCCTTCTCCCTGAATTGTGGAAAGTCCTAAACTAATAAGCAGATTTTGTGGCATGTTTGTAAACCAACGCATACTTGAACTAAACTCAACTTTCCTAGTGGCTCAGGTGGTGGAAATAGGATTGTCTCTGGGTTTTGGATGCTTTATCATAGGTTTCATTAGCTGCCTCGTTCCTTAGGTGCGACTGTTTCAGCAGGTCTGGACTGAGAGTGTCAGTACCAGGAATAGCTGGGCTCTCATCTTCAATTAAAAAAAAATTAAATTCGATGATCAATATTAAAAGCCTTAACCATCATTTGAAGTGTCCTGTGGATGAAGTGGAAATGATATTATGATATTCGCGTGCTTTTGATTTTCACCTATCATTTAAAAGTGATTTTACAGATAAACATTTTTTTTTTTTGTAGTAGGCTACAGGAAGGGTTGGTGTTTTGAAACATCAGCTGCGTAATTGTGCTTGCCTGAAATAACATTCTCCGCTTGCTAATTATTTTTAATATTCATTTCATTTCTGCTAGAAAATCAAAGTTTACCTCTGTCTGTCTTTTCCTTCTACAGAGTAAAAGATGCTGACTGCCAGTAGTAGAACAGATCTTCTGTGGAACATATCTCTGTAAATCTTCCCTAAAACTACCCGAAGGCATATATTCCGCCTGTGATGGACCCTCGGAGTACTGCTATGTTAGGCTTGGGTTCCGATTCTGAAGGGTTTGCTGGGAAAAGCCCCTCTGCAGTAAACATTGGCACGTTGGTGGGAAAAGGAGAAGCAGAGCTAGAAAGTTGCACCAAGGAAGAAGACGACAGCAAGAAGAAGAATCGGGAGGGAAACAGTACGGAGAATGGGAAGAATGAGGCTCTGACCGATGCACAGCAACAGTTTTCAGTGAAAGAAACAAACTTTTCAGAGGGAAATTTGAAACTGAAGATTGGTCTTCAAGCAAAACGAACGAAAAAGCCTCCCAAGAACCTTGAGAATTATGTGTGCCGGCCCGCTATAAAAACCAGCATCAAGCAACCAAGAAGGGCATCGAAGAGTGGGAAGATGACAGATGAAAAGAACGAGCACTGTCCTTCAAAACAAGTGAGTAGCAGGTTTATGTGGTGCTGTGCAGGTCAGAGTAAATCTAAGCTGTGTTTAAATCCTTCTGGCATCTCTGCAGGATCATGTTCTACTACCCGTTTTTCCATGTAACCTCTGATACTGAAGATTCTGAAATTAGAAATGGTTTGATTTCATTTCCATCGACAGGAAAAAAATGCTTTTGCTCTTTTGCAGCTTGCCAGTGTTGGTTTTTTAACAGTGGTGAAAGATACTTCAAGTTAACATGGGAATTGAACATCATAGGTATATTTCTGAGAAGTAATAGTGCCATTTTTAGTCTCTTGTATAGAAGGAAGTGGGGGGGTCTTGTCTCTGGTTACCTGGGGGTGTGTATTTGCTGTGCTTGTCGCTAGTATTCGGATTTATATTTTTTCCTTACCAGTTAGAACTGTTGTTTTTGGTGTGTCTTAACTGACACTCTGCAAGGAAACTACCAAGCAGTGTCTGAAAAGTAAAAAATACTTTTCTAGATGTGCTAGAAAACAGCCTGATAATAAACTGCATATAAATGCAGTAGATAGAGAGATGTGCCAGGTAGTTTCCCAAAGTAAGGAGATACCCCTGCCACGAGGATGTCTTGTTTTTATGATCTGCATGATGTAACAAGTAAGAGCAGCAATAACAGATAGGGAAAATAGGATAAATGGCAAGAATTATAAATGTAGTTGCGTAGATGCTAAATTTTAGAAGTGTTTTGTTACAGCATGCTCTTTTTTCCAATATAGATAGAAGTTTTGCTAACTAATAAAAAGTTAGACTATGCCCTCCGCGCTCTGTCTCTGTTCAGTACGTGCCCACTGATTTAAAGCTGAAGTTTTTCCCTATGCTCCCGTTATTCTTGCACCTCTCTGTGTTTCCCTGTGAGCACGTATTTATCCCTCCCAGTTTTTGGTGTGTTCCGTAGGTAGCCTTGTTCAGCTCAGCACCGGGCGATGCAGCGGGGGATGGTGAGCCCTGGGAGCCGGGGCCCTTCCTCTGCCTGGGCTGTCTGTTCGTGGGTTTTCTGCTTCAGGGGTTCTCAAGGCTGAAGGTTTTTCACATCTCCAGCCTGTCCCCCATTCATAAGGCCACCTGGATAAATCTGTGCTGGCATATCTCCTAAGGTGGAGCCTACTCAAAGGGAAGGAATATCCCTTTATCCTGTCCTGAGCCGATGTCTGCCTGACCTACCCAAACCTGTTCCTTTCCTCTGGCATACCCAGATTTCAGTTTTCGTTGAGGAAGAGGATCTTCTAAGAGAAATAATAAATTAGGCCCCAAAAGAAAAAGTGTGCTATATGTTACACGTATAGAGTCTTTTTCTGGACTCGGCCATGCAACTGCCTTGGGTTTGTTCCCCCTTTCTAAACAGCAAGGTGTTTTCAGTCAGGCCATCGAACAGGAAATTCTTCAGTGGTAACTTAAAACTTTGGCTATGGCCTTTATTTTATATACTTCCATTTCAGGACAAGCTTATTATTTCTAATAATTTCTCGAACTTCATCTTGAAAAAAATTGGAAGATTAGATCACAGTTTGTCATTATACTGATGACTTTTTCTTTGGGTTTTTTTTTTTATATAGCAGTGAGTTGAGCATTGGGCCAGTCAGGAATATCCAGTCGTCGATCTCGATGTCTGAGTTGAGGTGGTATTTGCAACTGAAAATCTCTTACTAGCAAAGAGAACCATTAAGTGTGGAAACTCTCCCACTGCATCAAGAGATCGTGCTTTAGGAATTTTTACCAGGGAGGATAATTAATATTTAAACTCAGGTTTAAATTGCATGGATTCTTCCTCCTTGACATCTTTGTTTATTTGCTAGGTTTTTCCTCAAGAGATCCATCATATTTCAAATGGAAATTAGAAAGTTGGGAAACAAATATTACTGATATTATTAAATATTATTGGTATTATATATGATATTATTGATACCATATCACTTTTTAATTCCAGCTATTCTGAGTGGAGTTACTCCTGCTCCTTGCTTGGCGAACAGCCTGTACACTTAGTGTAGAGAAGAGTGGATCTGTTGCATTAAATTTGCATTACTTAAAATAGTTTCAAATCCCTGACTAATGCTAATTCACTTTAGATACTCTGCTCTCTCTCTCTCAAATTGTACTGAAATGGTTTTCAAGTTGTTTAACTCTGTATGTTCCCCGCTGCTGCTGTGGCACTTTGGATTGTTAGAACTGGCGTTTTACAGCATCCTACTAATTTCTAGCAAGTGTGATTAAAAAGTATCTTTCTAGAAGCAAATGGCAAACATGGTTTAAAACCATTGTATGTTTTGAATATAATACCCGAGGGATTTCTTTTTTTTTCTTACTGCAATGAAATAAAGCAGTTTTTAACACTGCAAATTACACTTAAGAAAATGAAAGCGATCCCTTAATCTTTCCTTTTGATGGAGAGGAGGGGAAATAAAGCAAATATATGACCAATTCGGAGCAAGGTGTGATTTGAGCTGTGAAACTGAACTCTCTGTACTTTTAAAGGAGGAATAAAGAATTTGAATGAAAAGTTAGCACTTGCAGTATACTTAGCCCCTGAGACAGAAAGAGAAGTACTGGAAGTCTTCTCTTGGGAATACCAGTGTAAAAATTAAAATAGTAGGAGAATACTTTGCACTCCCATCTGTGACAGTTGCACTTTTTTCTCAAGCTTAATGCTGAAAGGGCTCTAGAAACTTGGGGAGTCTTTTCAGTTCTGTTCATAAAGGGTTTATCTCCAGTCTGAGAGATGATGGGTGGGTGAGATGGGGAACTTGTATATTTACAATTTGTCCTCCAGAAATGTGTAGACAAAAAAGTCAATAGTCTGAAGAGAAAATCACAGAACAGGAAAGAGTCACCTAGAAATGGCTAAGATTCCCAGGTGTTAAGAGAAACAAAATTAGAAGTTACTATAATAACAAAAGGGTGTTACATTTGCTTTTTGACACTGAATACGAAACTTGGATTTCTTTCTTTCAGAAGAGTGTCCTGTGCCAGATAGACTGCATGGCTGGGGATCTTTGCTGGGCCTGCAAACCTGAGCCTGAGACAGAAATCTGAATTATGCTTCTGTTAGCTGTAGCCCAGGAGGTGTAGGGGTGGTTACCTGTGCTTGCAAATGTCGCCAGTGACATAACAAAGTTGCATTACTAAAGTTCTAGAAAACAGGAAGGTAAGAAGTGATAGTTACAGCCTGCTGTAAGTCGAGAATAGGCACAGTAAAACGGTGAAGCAAGTTGGAACATGCCCTTTTGCTCCATCTCCTCTCTTTGGGAAACTGCTGAGTGCAGAATTCTGGAGTTCTTTGTATTGCCCTGGGTTATATGGGGAAGCTCGACAGGAGCGTTTGCTGATGGAATCACAGCCACTAACTGAAAATTTTCAAGCAAAAAAGTAACAAAGCTAAAGAAGTGTTTTGTTTTCTTTTTGAGTAGCTCAAGGATATTTTCTGCAGGATCTGGGACATAAGTTTTGGTCCTGGGCTAATCATACAAAGTCATTTTTTCCTGGTAGTTAGGTAAAACTTGCTTTTAGAAAAGATAAAAAAAGTCTTGGTAGTGAAAAATAAACAGCAAACACACTTTCACTCATTATTTGAGGAACTTGCATAGAATGTTGATGCCTCAACTGCATAAACAATTTCTGTGATTCTTCAGAATTTGAATTAGAGCCTGTGCATTGGCCAGAAGTACAACAGCTCAAATAATAATGGGTCAATCTGTGTGTGTGTGTGTGTGTATGTATGTACATATGAAATCCTTGTTACTTGCTGGTAGGTCTCAAGAGAATTAACAAAAAAAATTTTCATTTAACAAGCTATTTTATTCTAGGTATTTCAGCTTTTTGGAAGCTGAGATTGTCTTGCATTTCCTGATTTGGTTCTAGTGTGAGAAGTGTGAATTTTACACAAGACTTGATAGAAGATATCCCTGTTCTTGTGAAAGATTATTTGCTCTTAAGCTTTTTGCCAACAAGTAGCAATAATAACAACAGTAAGTAATACTGTAGTAATAATAAACCCTCAGACCGGGCTGTCGTGTAACAATTAATGCCTTTTCTAGAAGTCAAGGCAATTTTTTGCTCTTGGTGCCTGTGATGATTCTGGAATGATTTGTTATAACCCGTTAGTAGTTTATATCAAAATAACGTGCTATTTTTATTCCTCAAATTAATGGTATGTCCACATAGGCGATTTAAAATTTTAAATTCAGCTCAGTGTAAAATTGATAATAACAACAACAATTTTATGAAATGCTTTATGTAATTGCTTTGGGTGGTTCTTTTGTTGGCTAGAGTTTTAAGCCAGACACTTACAGCTAAAGATTGCACAGGAATAAATGTTTTAGTTTTAAAGCACAAAATGTTCTTTAATGTAATGTAAAGTAGACCTTTCTAACAGCTCTGTGCCTAGATGAACCCTGCCGTCTGAAAGGCAGAGTCATGTAGAATAGGTGTAGGAGCAGCAGCCTGGAGCACGTGTGTGTTTGCGGAGGGGCTGGGTGAGCTCGAGGGATGGAAACACCTCGGAGATGCTGGGGGGGATTTTTCTTTCCCGTAAGTGATTTGTTAGGAATCCTCACAAAACTCTCTGCGTTAACATCTGACTTCAGGCTTTCTGGGATGTAAAACTGTGCATTTGTTCAAGTTGACCAGTGCGGTGGGGCCACGCCAGGATGGCAGGAGGGACCTGCGCTGCTGGACACGCTGGGCAAGGGCAGCTGCGGCACCGGGAGCAGGGGGAAACCGCAGGGCCCGACCCACGTTTGCAGAGCAGTGCCTGGACGCGGCCGCGCTGACTGCTGAAGCCTGGAAGTGCTGTCGGCCTTGGAAGCGCTCCGTGACACGCGCTGGGCTTCGTGTCTCCCCTTCCCAGCTGACGGAGGGGTGGTTTGTGCAGCAGAAGTTATTTCAGGCAAGCGTGGCACCTTTCTTGTCTCCAGCGCGGTAGGACGTAGCATGGCCGCTCCCCGCCTCCCAGCTGGAAGTTTTGTGAGTGTGAGGGCGGCAAAGTTGGGGGGAAGTTCCTGAAATGTGACGCTCCGGCATAATTTACATAAGATTGCAGCTGCCACAGAAAAGCTGGGCTGAGTGCCAGCCTGTTCTCCATAGAGCACGGGCCCTTGTACACCACAGCTTCAAAACCAGTAACGGATATGACTGGCGGGTTCTGTTCTACTATGGCAGCACGTTGGGAGACATCCGACCCCAACCGATGCTTGTGGCCACCCTCACCCAAAAAGAGAACTTTGCTCAGTGACATATTGCTGTTCTTGGGAAATCTTGTTCATTTTCTGCACGTCTAGGCTGGGAGGGCAGTGAGCAGAACAGCGAGGGAGATTTAGCTTCTGGTGCCTCGAGGGTTTTAGTGTGGACCTCGTAAAGAGCTAGGCAGTGATGAAGGGTAGTCTGGGATGTACGGGGTGATCTGTTGTTACTAGTTTTAGATAACTTTCTTAAAAATACTTACAGTTGCATGTACCACCACTTATGCTATGGCTGGTGCTGGTAGAGTTGTATTGATCCTGGCTTAAGCTGAGAGATTTACTTGATTTCCTCAGTATGTGAACAATTAATTCAATTCTTTTCTTCCATTGTTGCCTTCCATCCAGAAAATGGCCTTGTTACTCCTGAAGTTTATGGTTGTGCACAACTTGGGTTTCATTTTTATCACCTGTTTGCAGTAGTCTTATTCTTCCCGCATGGTGCTCCTTAGTGATAGCAATATCTCCCATTCACCTTAACAGATAATTTGAAATTTTTAATAATAAATAATTGCAAGAAGGAACTCTGACTCTAGACTCTGTGTTGGTTTTTTTTTAATATTTTTGGAGCTACTCCAGCAGCCACATTAGTGCAACCTTCTCCAAAGAAGGTCAGATATTTTGATCAAGGTGTCTCTATTAACTGTTATCACATGAAATTTTTTCCTTAAAAAATCCCACACCAGTCTTCTTCCCCAAACCCCCAAATGTTTCTGTTAATCTACTGATTATTAGTGGATTTTGGGGAAAAAAAATAATTTTCCATATAAAAATTTTTGCTTTAAAAATGCTGAAAAAATTACAAACTTTTTTGACTTCTTGTCTGTCCTCTCAATAGACATTTCTTTTTTTTTATTTTTTTTTCATGTTCTTTGAAATCATTTTCAGTGTGCTGGCAAAACCCACTTACCCTAGATGAGAAAAAAATTTTCCAGGGAAAATGCCTTCAGCTTTCAAGGAACCCTTGTTTGATGCTGAAGTCATGTTTTCAAAATCCTGGCATCTTATTTAGATCAAAACTTGTATTTGGAAGGGTTTTCTTATTTATGTAGTTAGTTAGTTAATATCTAATAAAACTTCCAAGCTCTTTGCTTGGAAACAGAGGTGGATGGGAAAACTTGGAGCCTGACAAGAGGCACTCGACACCCAGCAATGGTAGAGTATGGGAATGCCACAGAAGCTCTCTCGTAGGGTAGCGGACTATCACGGAATCACAGAATTGTCAGAGTTGGAAGGGGCCTCTAGGGATCATCTGGTCCAACTCTCCTCAGGACTGCATCCAGGCGGGGCTTGAAGATCTCCAGAGAAGGGGACTCCACAGCCTCCCTGGGCAGCCTGTTCCAGGGCTCTGCCACCCTCACCGGAAAGAGGTTTTTCCTCATATTTGAATGGAACTTCCCGTGTTCCAGCTTGTGCCCGTTGCCCCTCATCCTGTCACTGGGAACCACTGGAAAGAGTCCAGCTCCATCCTCCTTCAACCCACCCTTTAGATACCTGTAAGCATTGATAAGGTCTCCCCTCAGCCTTCTCTTCTCCAGGCTAAAGAGTCCCAGCTCTCTCAGCCTTTCCTCATCAGGGAGATGCTCCAATCCCTCAATCATCTTTGTTGCCCTACGCTGGACTCTCTCCAGTAGTTCCCTGCCTCTCTTGAATTGGGGAGCCCAGAACTGGATGCAGTATTCCAGTTGTGGCCTCACCAGTGCAGAGCAGAGGGGGAGAATGACCTCCCTCCGCCTACTGGCCACACTCTTCCCTACGCAGCCCGGGATCCCATTGGCCTCTTGGCCACAAGAACACATTGCTGGCTCATGGATAGTTTATTAGCCACCAGGACTCCCAGATCTTTATCCTCAGAAGTGCTTTCCAGCAGATCCACCACTAACCTCTATTGGTGCCTGGGGTTCTTCCTCTCCAGGTGCAGGACCCTACACTTGCCCTTGTTGAACTTCATTAGGTGGTTCTTTGCCCAGTTCTCCAGCCTGTCCAGGTCTCTCTGGAAGGTGGCACAGCCCTCTGGAGTGTATATGGGAGAAATAGAAGAAGGAAGGAAGAGCATGAATACACAGGTGGCTCAACAAATACAGAAATGAAGAGTTGAATTCTTAAGTCAATATTTAGGTGAATTTTTCAAATGTGTCCAAGTCCACTGAACAAAGAAGATGAAAATTTTGTTCTAAAGCTCTTTTCAAAATTTAAGACCGTAGGAAAGAGGATGTACCTCTACGAAGGCTGTCACTTAGGTTGATCAGAAAGACTACTTTAGTACTCTGTAGTTCATGCCTCTAACACACTCAGTCTGCCCCAGGTATGTCCAAGACCATCAGCAAAAGTGGTTGGGTTCCAGGTTTGGAGTCATGTTTTGCTGACTCGGTGTTTTCCACATAAGTGCCGGACCTGAATGCGGGCTGGGAGGAACGCCCCTCTCGATCCATCCCTGTGGAAAGGCAGCAGCTTAGGATGTGGAAAGCCCGTTTGTGCACTGCAGAGGCTTTGACAGCGCAGGTAGCGCATTGCCTGAGCAACTACTTCCCATCTCTGGGAAACTGTCAGGCTGAATCCAGCCTGCGGGCTTCTGTTTAAGCTGTGGTGGTGTAGCTTCCTGAGAAAATACTTCGTTCACAAACAGCACCAAAGTTTGCTGTTTATCAAGTGATTTCAAAGGAATCCAGGCTACATCGTTCTTCAACATAATTAGATATTGGCCAACCGTAGTTACAGTTTTGTAAAACATGATGAATCTAATTTTGACTGTAATCAAGTACAGAAAGTACCATGCAATTGTCTTACTGATTTTTATTGCAGAGGGATGAATATCATCTCATCTCATATCCATATCATAGAATGATTTGGATCGGAAGGGACCTTAAAGACCATCCAGTTCCCTGCCCTGCCCTGGGCAGGGACACCTCCCACCAGACCAGGCTCCTCCAAGCCCCGTCCAACCTGGCCTTGAACCCCTCCAGGGATGGGGCAGCCACAGCTTCTCTGGGCAACCTGGGCCAGGCTCTCACCACCCTCACAGCAAAGAACTTCTGCCCCACAGCTCAGCTCAATCTCCCCTCTTGCAGCTTAAAACCCTTCCCCCTCGTCCCATCGCTCCCCTCCCTGATCTGGAGTCCCCCCCCCAGCTTTCCTGGAGCCTCTTTAGGGACTGGAAGGGGCTCCAAGGTCTCCCCGGAGCCTTCTCTTCTCCAGGCTGAACCCCCCCAACTCTCTCAGCCCCCCCTCCCAGCAGAGGGGCTCCAGCCCTCCCAGCATCTCCGGGGCCTCCTCTGGCCCCGCTCCAACAGGTCCATGTCCTGATATTGTGGGCTCCAGAGCTGGAGGCAGCACTGCAGGGGGTTCTTACGGAAGTGGAATAGGTGTAGCATTGATGCCTTTCACTCTTCTTAATATTTGAGATAGTAGATCTACACAGTCTGCTGTGAGGAGAACCTGTTACTGCGGTGGTTGAGGGTATCGTGGGAGGAGACTGAGAACACTGGTGGAGCTGGGCATGGACAGGTTTACACGGTGCCTCCCCTGCAGTGCATTGCCCAGCTGCTTCTCAGTAGCATTGAGGTCTTTAAGAGCCATTACACTGTAAATAGTTAGTCCAACACATTATTGTTAATGTTTTTTTTTAATAACCATCAACAGTATTTTTGGAGAATGTTTATAGTTGAGGGACAGATTAAATTATTTACATCTGAGGACCCGGAGTGAGTTTAGGTTTCCTTAACATCAGAAAAGCCTTAATGTGTCCACTGAAATATATTTGCTTTAAAGTTAATAGGATCATGAAGTACGTGTTTATCTAGTTACACTGTTATCAAAAGCAGGTATTAATCATCTCAACATAAAAAGATACTGTTACTCAGAGTCTTTGTGCTCTGTTCCTAAAGGTTTTCTTTTTTTATTAACTTCTAGGACCCTTCAAAGTCGTACAAGAAAGCCGGAGAAGTTGCAACAGTTGAATTACATGTGGAAGAAGGTATACAAGTAGAAAAAAGTCCTTTATCTAGGAAAGTTTCCCCATTGCACTCTGAAATGACAGATTATATAAAGTCATCTCCTCCGACTCTTATCAGTAGCCATAATTCTGACTTAAAGGATAGAACACAAATTAATGGAGCAACAACTGTAACAGAAAAATTGGCCCAACTTATTGCAACTTGTCCTCCTTCAAAGTCTTCCAAAACAAAGCAAAAGAAGCCCGGAAATGGAACTGCATCTGGTTTGGACTCTGGGAAGAAGCTACCAGGAACCATAACTGCAAGTGGGTTAGTTAATAAAGATTTGGTAAAGAAATTGCCAGGCTCTGGGATTGCCATTGGATTGGTTAACAAGGACTCAGGGAAGAAGCCATTAGGGATTGGAGGTGCAGCCATACTGGTTAACAAAGACTCTGGGAAGAAACCTCAAGGGATTGGCCCATTAATTGGCTTGGTTAACAAGGACTCTGGAAAGCGGCCCCCAGGGATCAGCACTCCGACTAGAGTAGTTAGCAGTGACACTGGGAAGAAACAGCCAGTGACCAGCTCTGCAGTTGGATTGATCAGCAAAGATGTTGGGAGGAAACTTGTGGGTATTGGCGCTCCAACTGGATTGACTAATAAGGAGCCTGTCAAGAAGCCGGTAGGGATTGGCACTCCAGCAGGATTGATTAACAAGGATGCTGGGAAGAAGTTGTTGGGAATAAATAGTCCTACAGGATTGGTTAACAAGGATCCTGGGAGAAAGATGCCAGGGACTGGCAATGCGACGGTCCTGACTAATAAAGACTCTGGAAGGAAGACACCAGGGGTTGGCAGCCCAGTGGGACCAGTAAACAAGGACTCTGGGAGGAAGATGCCAGGAATCAACAGCCCGGTGGGATTGGTTAGCAAGGACTCTGGAAAGAAGCCACCAGGAATCGGCAGTCCAGTTGGTCTGGTTAACAAGGACTCTGGAACTCTGAAAGCAGACTCTCTTTTACCTGCCTCGGAGCCATTTAAGCTTCCTTGCAATTCAAACCTCAGTAGCCTTGAAAGCCATGAGACTACAGATTTACTGAAGGAAAATACTACTAGCAAAACATTTGAGAAGCATATTATGAGACAGAATAAAGACAGTATCTTGGAAAAATTTTCAATTCGGAAAGAAATTGCTGATGTAGGCAAAGAGATGTTTAATGAAGGAATCTGCGTTCCACAGGATGCTTACTCAACCAGTGAAAAAGGGATTTATGAAACATCTAAGCATGAAAAACAGCCTCCCGTATATTGCACTTCACCAGACTTCAGAACAGGAGGTGCTTCAGACGTCTCGACAGCAAAGTCCCCGTTTAGTGCAGTAGGAGAGGGAAATCTCCCATCGCCTTCACCCACAGTGTCTGTTACCACCTTAAACAGGAGCCTCTCAACAACATCTTCACAGTTGGCATCTAACTCGTTGCATTTAAGTTCCACAGCAGATCTCTTAGAAGGTATTTCAGATCAGATTGGCAAAACGCAGTTTTCCTCTGACAGTACACTTCTGAATATAAACAGAACATTGAACCATACTCTGAGCACCGATTTTAAAGGTGCTGACAAAGATTTAAATGATTCAAAAGCTACTTACGTGGATACTTCAAGAACTAGTCCTTCTACAGGGAAAAAGCCCATTTTGGCAGCTGAAACAAGCATTCATGCTACTGTCACCCCTTCAGTAGTTAGTTTTACAAGCTTGTTTAGTAGCAAGCAGTTCCTAAAGATTGGGGCAATAACTGCATCGGATAAATCCTGCCAAGGAGCAAAAAATCTGACCGCTACTCAGCAATCAAAACCTTTAAAGAAAAGAAAAGGAAGGAAACCACGATGGACTAAAGTGGTGTCAAGAAACACATGTCGACCTCCAAAGGGTCTAGAACTAGAAAGGTCAGAGCTTTTTAAAAACATTTCGTACAGCGCACTGTCAAGCGGTAATTTGGAGCAGGCCAAATTCTTGAAAAACATTGGATCATCTTCATTTGTGGAGCATGAATTTGTCAAACATCAGTTGCCAAAACTGAATGAAGGTAGTGGGCAGTCTCTTGGACTGTTAGCTGAGACTGACAAGCAAACTCCAAAGTTCTACAGTACTCACAAACAACCCTCTAGTTTGTGTGTGTCAGATGATTTCTTACCTGACATGTATAAACCCAAAAGAGGAAGACCTAAATCCAAGGAGATGCCAGAGCTGGAAGGTCCTCCCAAAAGAACTCTAAAGATCCCAGCATCAAAAGTCTTTTCAGTGCAGTCAAAAGAAGAGCAAGAACCTCCAATTTTACAGCCTGAAGTAGAAATTCCCTCCCTAAAACAGAGCTTATCAGGACAACCTTTTCCTAAAAAGAGAGGGAGACCTAAAAGACAGATCAGGTCCTCAATTAAAATGAAGCCACCTATTCTTTCTGTGGCACCTTTTGTAGGAACAGATAACTCAAGCAAGATAGAGGCTGAAAGCGATCAGCATCGAAGCGGGGATTTTTTTGAGAGAAAGGACCAGCTCCGAGGGCCAGAAGAAGCCCAAAAACCTACTATTTGTGGCATGACTGATTTGGAAGTAGACTCAGACAGAAAAGTTGCCAAGAGAAATAATGGACAGTTAATGAAAACAATTATTCGAAAAATAAATAAAATGAAAACTCTGAAGCGAAAGAAACTTTTGAATCAGATTCTCTCTAGTACAGTGGAACCAAATAACAAAGGGAAAGTGCAATCTAAACTCCACAACACGGTGTCAACTCTTGCTGCCACCTTTGGTTCAAAATTAGGCCAGCAAATAAATGTCAGCAAGAAAGGAACAATTTATATAGGAAAAAGGAGAGGAAGGAAGCCTAAAGCTGTCCTGAATGGTATTTTAACGAGCAGTTCTGCCAGTTTGACAGTTCTTGAGAAGTCTGCTCAACAAGCTCCTGGTACATCTCTAGAACAAGTACTTCCCCATTTGCTGCCTTCGACAGCTGATAATTCTGAGATTCTTCCGTCTCCGGTTTGCTCCCAGTCATCCGCAGTGAGCGGGGGCCAGAGCCCCGTCAGCAGCGACGCGGGGTTTATCGAGCCCAGCTCAGTGCCATATTTACACATCCACTCCAGGCAGGGCAGCGTTGTGCAGACACTCGCCATGAAGAAAGCTGCTAAGGGACGGAGGAGGTTGTCTCCACCTACGCTCTTGCCAAACTCTCCCTCTCACTTGAGCGAGCTGACGTCGCTGAAAGAAGCCACTCCATCCCCAGTAAGTGAGTCTCACAGCGATGAGACGATCCCCAGCGACAGTGGGATAGGAACAGATAATAACAGTACTTCAGATCGAGCCGAGAAGTTTTGTGGGCAAAAGAAGAAAAGGCATTCATTTGATCACGTGTCCCTTATTCCACCCGAAACTTCCACTGTTTTAAGTAATCTAAAAGAAAAACATAAACACAAATGTAAGCGCCGCAGTCACGATTATATTAGTTACGACAAAATGAAGAGACAGAAGCGAAAAAGGAAAAAGAAGTATCCTCAGCTTCGAGGTAGGCAGGACCCAGATTTCCTTGCTGAATTAGAAGAACTAATAAGTCGATTAAGTGAAATTAGAATAACCCACAGAAGTCACCATTTTATACCCCGAGATTTACTGCCTACCATTTTTCGGATAAATTTCAATAGTTTCTACACCCATCCTACTTTTCCTTTAGATCCTTTGCACTACATTAGAAAACCCGATTTAAAGAAGAAGAGGGGCAGGCCTCCTAAGATGCGGGAGGCCATGGCAGAGATGCCGTTTATGCATAGTCTCAGCTTTCCTCTCTCCAGCACTGGGTTCTACCCCTCATACGGCATGCCTTACTCCCCCTCGCCCCTCGCCGCTGCTCCCATAGGCTTAGGTTACTATGGCCGGTACCCGCCAACTCTTTATCCTCCTCCACCTTCTCCGTCTTTTACTACCCCTCTGCCACCACCTTCCTACATGCACACAGGCCATTTGCTTCTCAATCCCACCAAATATCACAAGAAGAAGCACAAACTGTTACGCCAGGAAGCTTTCCTTACCACAAGTAGGACTCCGCTGTTGTCAATGAGCACCTACCCCAGTGTTCCACCCGAAATGGCTTACGGCTGGATGCTGGAACATAAGCATAGGCATCGCCATAAACACAGAGAACATCGTTCTTCTGAACAACCGCAGGTCTCCATGGACACTATCACGGCTAATAGCTCTTCTAGAACAGTTCTGGAGTCCTTGAAGCGCTACAGGTTTGGGAAGGAGGCTGTTGGGGAGAGGTACAAACATAAAGAGAAGCACAGATGTCACATGTCTTGTCCACATCTGTCACCTTCAAAGGGTTTGCTAAGCAGAGATGAGCAGTGGGTCAGGAGAGAGCCTTCGGAGCCCAGTTCGTTAGCGCTGGGATTGCAGACACCACTACAGATAGACTGCTCAGAAAGTTCCCCAGGCCTGTCCCTGGGGGGATTCACTCCAAGCTCCGAGCCAGCCAGCAACGATGAGCACACAAATCTTTTCACAAGTGCAATAGGCAGCTGCAGAGTCACAAACTCGACCAGCACCAACGGACGTAAGAAATTACCTGACAGCCCCGGCCTCTTCAGCGCACAGGACACCTCGCTGAATCGGCCTCTCCGAAAGGAGCCTCTGTCTTCCATGGAGAAGGCGCTGCCGCCGCTGGCAGGTAAGGCAGCTTGAGTCACGCCTCCTTTCCTGTGGGTCTGGCTGCTTTACGTTGTACCAAATGTGCTAGAAAAGGAGGGCGAGTGTAGCTTTGGCTTCGTAGGAACCTTTCTGTGTTGAATTTCGGCCCTGCTCCTGCTTTTGCTGTGGGGCGTCCCTGTTGTGGTAGAGCTGTGTTCTGTGCAGTGTTGTGCAGGGGCCAGCCCAGGGTCTCCTCCAGCCCTGCGACAGGATTCTGTACGTACCTCTTCCCACCAGATTTCTCTTGCTTTGTTGAAGCAGTATATAAAGTTATGCTAAGGATGCTTTCTCGTGAAAAGGACTTTTCTTTTTCCTTACACTTTTAACTTTCTGGAGAGATGAGTTAAAATTTCTCATGATCTTTGATACTTTAAAAGCCACGTTTCTGTTTGGTTTGAAGTTCGGTTGATTTGGTTTAGAGTAGCTATTGGTACTACTATTGTGAGTAACGTTTGCATTTAAGAAAATGTTTCCTTTTTCTTTTGTAACTCCATTTTAGTTCTTTTGATAATCTCTGCTACTGTACAGCTTTTGATCCCTGACTTGAGGCCTTTAGCAGGACCTCAGAACAGTTGCTAAATGATGCTGGAAATGCCCGAGACCAAACCTTGCAACAACTGCTCCATTCATGATTGGGAAATTCATCTTACCTAGACGAAACAGCGCTAGCTGAGAGTGCAGACACAGAAAATTGCAGTGAGGAGTATTGCTGCTTAAGGCAAAGACCTCCACTCTGAAACTGTGAACTTTGCCATTTGCGTAATAGTAAGGAAAAAAAAAAAATCTAACGTGAAATTTAGGACTTGAAGAAACTACATTATACGTGACACTTTCTCTGCTGACTTAAGTGTCACTTCACGCTCTGCTTTAGTATTACAGATGTTTGTAGGAAATAATTTTCACATCTTATCCACTTCTGTCGTAATTGCCAGGGACACGTTAGGAGACCACATAACAAAGGTAACCTGAAAAAGACAGAAGTGGGGCTCATGCTCTTACTTGCTCCTTCTGCTGTGTAAAGGAAGGCTGAGAGCTTCTCCTCCCTCCTCCTAGGACTTGCCTCCCCTCTCCCTTGAAATTTAAATCATTTGTCCAAAACTGCTAGTGACCAACAATTCACACACCAAAAGCCAAGCAAACAGCCAGCTCCCAGCAACGAATAACACCCCCTCACCTCTCATCTTCCTCCTTTCCTTGTGATAGTCCCGTTCTGGTGCCTCCTGCCACCTCCCTGCTCTGGCTACGTACGTATGGAAGGTTCTTTTCTCTGTGATTTACTTTGACATTTGGGAGTTTCATGCATTGCTGCTTTATTATAAGGGCAGCTGGAAGTGGCTGGATTCTTTTACAAGTTCATATCACTTCATTCTATTGCACATTACTAAAACTGCTGGGGGGGGAGTCAAGAGAAAGCCATAGAGCTCTGAGATTGCTCCTTCTGCAGCCACGGAAAGAAAAATTCAAAGTGCTGGGTCACCAAAAGAGTTAAATTTGGCTCCGAGGAGTGAAGAATTGGTTGTGGTAGCTCATGCAGTTCTGGGGATTTCCTGAGGATTTCCATTACAGTGAATGATCTTACTTGGGTTTTTATGAGGAACAACCTAATTAAGGGGCAAAGCAGAGAAGTTTGAAACTCTTCTCACCTGCTGGTGAAGGTTCAGAATCGCTCTCCCTCCAAGGGGCGGTTTGACTGGTTCCTCAGATGCTGTGTCCACACTGAGTGTTTCCTGCTGTGGAAACCAGCGGGTTTTCCTGCTCCATATCCATCTCCTTCTCAGGGAGCTCCTGGTGCTCATCACATGTGGGCAGTGCATCAGCGCATTTAAAACCACAGCTGGTGAAAAGCCCCAGTAAAGTAAAAAGGCTGGCTTTTGGGGTTTTTTTTTTAGATCAGGGTGAAGTTGCATGTTGTATTTTGGTGTGTTTTGGTTTTAACTGTAGTGCTGAATTGGGATTCTGAAACTATTACCATGAAAGACTGAGGTGGTTTTGGGCACTTCAGAAAATTTCACAGATGGAGAAAAAAAAAATCTGTGGTGCATCAAAGATTGTTTATTTATTAAACCAGGTGCAATTTAGGTGCATGGTGGAGAGAACACGGAATCCGAGCAGTTAAAGCACTGGGAAATGTCTTCTGAAGTTGTTTCTGTGTGATCCACAAGGGGATATTCATGGTATTTTATTTCAGAGTATCCCGTATGGAAAATACGCTTCCTTTCCATGGACTTTAAGTGTAAACCTTGCCTGGTTGAATTAACTCTCTGATTCATTCTGTGACATTAGCTGATGGTTTCAGAGCTTGCCCGTGTGCAAGTTGTGTTAGGAAGTGCATGTTTTGGCCAAGAGGACTGTAGCCAAGGTTGGTATTTCACAGCAAATGAAGTTTAGGTGGAAGTTTACGTGCCCCAGGCTGGTTGTTCGTACAGACAGCACCCACACACAGTTACGCTGAGGAAGATGATGAAGCTGTGACATTTAAGGTTTTTGGAGGACACTGTTACCTGTCCATCTGAAGTTCACAGTGGTCTTTACTGAAGTTCTGCGGCTTCACACCAGGAGTTATTTCAGCCAGCTGCTGGCTTATCATAAACTGCACAATTCCTGTAAGGGAAGGGGAAGAAAGGAATCAGCCGTTCGGTGAGGATCAGCGCAGTTTGGGAAGTCTCACTGTCCTCCCAGAATCACAGACTGGTTTGGGTGGGAAGGGACCTTAAAGCCCCACCAGTGCCCCCCTGCCCTGCCCAGGGACACCTCCCAGCGGGCCAGACCAAGCCCCCCGGGGGCACGGACCGAGCGGCGGGCGGCCGCGGACCGCGGGCGGGGACAGCGCGGGACCGGCGGGCGGTGGCGCCCTCTGCCGGCAGCACCGAGCCCCGGGCACCCGCCGGCGGCTGGACCCGTCCCCGGCGGCGCCGTTTGCGGTGCGGGCTCGTCCCGGTGCCGCAGAGACCCCTCCGGGAGCGCCGGCGGGACCCCCCCGCTCAGCTCCCAGCCGGGACGGAGGCGAGCGCTCGGTCCGCGGAAGGAGGAGGATCTCCGGGAGATGGACGCGGTCTGGAGGAGGATCTCCGGGAGATGGACGCGGTCTGGAGGAGGATTTCCGGGAGATGGACGCGGTCTGCCGGCAGGCGCCGTTACCGGCAGTTCCGCCAGCTGAGCCCCCCCCTCCCCGCTACAGCCCGCTCCTGCTCATCGCCCGTTCCTGAGCTTATTCCTGCTGTATAATTCTCTTTTTTTTTTTTTTTTCTCTGAGCCCCCAGGGTATTTGTGTTAATCTACACTTTATGAAATCAATGCATCTTAGTGATTTCTTAGTAGAGAAATTCCTTCTGGAGTAAAAAACCCCACTGATTGCTCTTGCTGAGTGCAGTCATCCTGCGCGGCTCCGCTTCGGGTGGCAGGAGCCCCCTGTAAGAGCCCACCAGCACCATCCCCACACCAGGATGCCATGCAGGAAAATCAGAAAATCTTGACCAGGAATGTGATTTGCAACTTGGGATAATGTCCAGCAGCCTTAGGATTGTGCCGTTGTCAAACGAATGAACGGAAAATAAAACTATTCCTCTGCCTGGTTGAGAAGTTAGAATGTTTGGAAAAGTGATATTGTTTATTCCTCTATCAATCAAAGGCAATCATTCCTCTTAGATGTTACACCATGAACTAATAACACCCACGATTAAAAAAAAATCCAAACTTTGAGACAAGACAGGATCTCAAAGGAGATCTTCCTAAAGATTTCTGGAAAATCAGTTTGGTGCATTCCAGGATTCTCCCATCGTCTCACACCTCCGGATCTCTGTTCAGGTCATTTGTACGGCTGCTAATTTGGGGCCTTGATCTAGAGCATGAGTTCCTGGCCCGCTCCCACGTTTATTTGGAATGAGTGAGGAAAGAGATCAGAACTGAACGTGCAGCACAAGGCTCATTTATCACGAATTATGTTTCAAAAGGGAAGAATGAGAGTCTGTTTTTAAGTACACGTTCTAGATTTTACCTTCTACAGATATCCCTGCTGTGCATGTTCTCACTGCACACTGCAATATGCATTTTTGCCTACCAAGGGTTTTATACTAATATATGAATTTTTAATATCTCAGCATTTTCATAATTGCAATATGCAGATTTTTCTATGACATTTTAACAAATCCTCCAACCTTTGCTTTCAAGAGTAATTGGGATTCTCTAAAAGTTTAAGTTTTAGGGGAAGAAAAGAAGTTACAGATAGAAAATACGTATATGTAAGAAAGAAAACAGAAATAGGTCTTATTTTATCAGCAAAGATGCCGTTACCGGTTTTGTCCCTTAACCTTTCAGTAGTCATCAGATTTCTATAGCTTTTTAAAAATAGATTTTAACTTAAGTCATGGTAACCGTGATTGCCACTGCCTGGTGACGTCTTGCAGTGACAAGCCAATATCTAACGATTTAGCAAGTCGTAGCCAGCCCTGTGCATTCAGAGCGTATAGTGAAACATCTTCTGCCTAAAGCCCAATAAGGCGTTACCCTTGTTTGTGTGTAGACAACAATCTCTCTTCTTTGGTTAGATCCTGGGGTTTTACATAGTTGCCGTGGCTGACCAAAAGCAGGGGGTTTTTTAATATTTTTTTTTTTGTGACAGGATCTTAAAAAGGAAAAGTTCACAGGAAGAGACAAATCTAGAGAAGTGCTTTTTCTTAAGAACTTTTTTTCTAGCTTTTCAGTTCTCCACAGTTTATAGTATCTTGCATGAAGCAGTTCTGCCTGAGGAGTAGAAGAGAAATGCTGTTACAAGGAGGGGGGGTTGAGAATCGGCTGGACCTGCCAGGCGCAGGGGGCTGTGATGGGCAACACGAGGCCCCGCTGGAGGCCACTTGCTCGCGGTGTTCCCTGGACACCGATCTGGGGCCCGGTACCATTTCACCTCCTGGCTAACAACCTGGATGAGGGATGGAGCGCACCCTCAGTGAGCTGCGGATGATGGAACTGAGAGCATACGCTGGGTGATTGTGCCGCTGTTCAGAGGGACCATCACTGGCCGGTGGAATGGGCTGGAAAGACTGTTAGGAGGAGCAGCATTGGGCTGCGTGATGAAGAGCAGGTCGAGGGTGATGATTATTTCCCTCTACCCAGCCCTGGTGAGACCACATCTGGAGCGCTGTGCCCAGTTCTGGGCTCCCCAGTACAAGAGAGACCTGGACATACTGCAGCGAGGCCGGTGAGAAGCCACAGAGATGATTGTGGGATTGAAGCCTCTGTCCTGCAGAGAGGGGCTGGGAGAGCTGGGATTGTTCCTTCTGGAGAAGAGAATGAGGGGGGAGTAAAGAAGGAGCCACGCTGTTCTCAGTGGTGCCCAGTGACAGGACAGGAGGCAACGGGTACACATGCGAGTACAGGAAATTCTGTTCATACAAAAGAAAAAAGGTGATTGATCTCTGGGGTGTGGAGTCTTCGTCACTGAAGGTGTTGAAAACCCAACTGAACGCGGTGGCCCTGAGAAACCTGCTGTAGTTTACTCGGATTTGAGCAGGATGGTTGGTAACCTGCAGAGGTCTTTTCCAAACTCAACTGTTCTGTAAAAATCAAGAAGTGAAGCTGCGGGTTCATTGGAAAGTAGGAATATAGGGGTTTTGTTTTCTTTTTTTACATAAAACCTAATGTGCTGGTGATATTATGTGGCTTTTTCTCACGGCTTGTTTACTGTCCTACCTATGCCATTAGCCTGGGAGAAATTCCTTCTTGATGGTCCATTTCTGTCCTTCTCCACCTACCTGCATCATAGCAAGCAAGTGTTCCTAAAGCTGAAAAAGAGTAGTCTTACTTTGAATATTTAGTATCTCCAGTGTGTTGTATTGGCACTGCCAGACTGAAATTATTTTTTGTGTGTGCATTTCTCTTCCCTGATCTGCTTTTCAGGCACTTTGCCAACACAGGACAAACCTTCCCAGAGGCAGTCAGAGAGCACAAATTGCAGCCCTTCCAGAAAGAGATCAACATCTGAGAGCGCATCTTCTACAGGCAAGTAATATTTCATAGAGTCACAGAATGGTTTGGGTTGGAAGGGACCTTAAAGACCATCCAGTTCCACCCCCTGCCCTGGGCAGGGACACCTCCCACCAGACCAGGTTGTTCATATTTGGTGGCCTTGGTTTTGGGTCCACTGCTACTACAGACAGCCCAGTCAGCGTTGCTGTGAGAGCTTTAGCAGCAGCAATACGTTCATGGAGATACCGAGTTTTTCCACTTATATCATATTTTAGGATTCAAGTGCTGCAAATTTGGTTGTAGAATAGGGGAACTTGCGCTGGCACTTACAGAAGCAGCAGCGTAGCTGTGGCAGAATCGAGTTTGCTTCCTCACCAGGTTAGTCTACATGAAGCTCAATGCTTTAATGCTAGCAAGACCTGTGACATTATGTTTAATCAATGAATTAAATGAATAGATTAATTCCTTCACGGGGAAGAGCTTGACTTCTGCGCTGATCTGAAGGAAGACGGGTTTCTTCCCCTTGCAGGGATAACTGTTAGGATCTCAAGACAGGGTGTGCTGTCGTATTTTCATGGTAGCATGTGAGAATCCTGCTAAGGTGATGGAGGATGAGAAGCAGCTTGTCCCAGTCATCACTAACGTTACAGCTGTGAATGGCCCTGGGCAGGTCAGAGATGACAGTAGGAGAGTGATGGAAGTACTGAAGGGCGTGGGAACACTGGCAGCATTCTCATCACTTCTGTCAGGTGAGGACCAAGTCTCAGATGCACAAACTCATGGTGAAGTTGAGCAAATGTGTGCCACCAGCATGCTGAGGGAGCCACGGGGTGACATGCTGGTCAGGTTGCTGCTTGGGAAAGTCCGTCCATCTTTGTTCACGAGGAAGGGGAAGACGCTCCTGATGTGTTTTGCGCTTCCTTTTGTAAGGAGGTGAGACCGGGGCAGTCATGCTGTGTGAATGCATCCACATTGCTCTGTCACATTTTCACACCTACAAAACTGTCAAATCCATTGACCAAATTGTCAGAGGGAAGATCTGAAAATGTTCGTTTCCTGTAGATTCCTGGCAAGTTGTCAGCCAGGTACTAAAACCAGACCTTGTTTGCAGTCCCTTTGATGAAAATGTGATGTGAGCTTACCTGTTACTGGACACACAAAATCTGTAGCATTGACCAATTTTGTGAGAAGCCCAGTTGTAGAAAGAACTCCTGTTGGCAGAACTCAAACATTTTTAGACACCGAAGCTGATTGCAGATTTGTAGTAAATGACCTTAGGATTAGTGCTTACAGAACTAGTTATGATTTCGATATAGGAAGAATGTGCCAAAACTGCTGTTTCCTCCTCCCTTTAAACAGATACTTGCAACACATGCTTTATTCAGCATATGCTAAAGGAAGTCAGCTGCAGTGGGGAAGCGTTCTCTCTTTTTCCTCTCTCTCGTTAACTTTCTTTTACTCATTTTAAAGGGGCAGCTGCGGTTGGTGTTAGTCTGCGGATAGGAAGGTGTTAAAAGTTCAGGCATATTTTGTGCAGGAGAGCATAGGAATGAAATGAATCACAAGTTTATCAACTTCAAAGTCATTGAAGTGATGATGCAGCTGAAAAGACCAGTCCTTGTTATATTTTCCGTAGGTCTGGAATGCATGTGGGATTCCAGTGCGTTTGTCAGAGCTTTGTTAGTGTGAGCTGTGAGCTGTGCCTGCCCTGGGCTGCAGCTGCTTTGGGGTTCTCCTTCGGTTCTCCCGTCCGTTCGGGTCGGTTTCCAAACAAATGCTGGTTCAGGGACACCCGTGGGGTGGCGTGTGGTTTGGTTATCGCTGGGCGACGCAGCTGTTTACAGAGCTCACTGTGTGAAACAGATGGTGTTTCTGTGAGCAGCCCTCAGCTCCAGCCCGATGTGGATTTAAAGACCGTAAGAAAACAAAGGGTAAATTATCTTCATTATTTCATCAAAAATTGAAAGCCAAAAGTGTAAATCCTTCCAGTTCTTTCCGAGTTGTTCAGGTTGCCAGGTTTTCCAAGCAATTGCAGTTAGGCGTAGAGCAGTGACCTGACAAGTATGTTTCTCTGCTCCTTTGTCACCCTGTAGGAAGAACATTGTTCATAGGAGGATTTTTGGAACGTATTACGCTGATTCTTCCTCTTTTCAATTGTGCACTCTCTGAAGCACGTTTTCATTTGCACTTGCAAATCCATGACTTTGGAATTTTAATGAGGAATGTGTTTCTCCAGAGTACTACACTTGGACTAGTGAGCACCAGGACTAGAAAATTCTTATTTTAAACTGTTTGTGCTTAATCTTTGTCAGCTCCTGTCAAATGATAGAAACCCTTTTATAAAAAAATAGTGTTGTCTTCCCTTTAACAGTTACCTTTACACTAGTACATGTTCAGTCGACAGCCTAGGACCCGCTAGTTTAAGTAGATCTCATCTAAATAATTGGCCGCAATTACAGTAACATTTTGTAAATGCTAATGTGCAATTGTGATATATTTATGAGAAGACAGCATCCATTTTATTCCAGAAAGAAGAGGGTTTCTTCTGATTAAATGTTACCACTACGAACCAGCAGGGCAGCTTTGGGAAGCTCTTAGTTTGGAACAAATCCTTTTTTAATACAGTATAATCTATATGGTTGACCTGGAAATTGTCTTTTTCAAATACCCGTCTGCAGGTCTAAAGCATATCACGTTTAGTTTAAAAAGTGAGATCTAACTTTACTTCCTGTGTAAATTAGCCTTTCTCTTTTGTCCCGATATTTTGATTTACCTTTATCCAAGCCTGTACTTTATTGCAACCAGTTCTCTCATCGTTATGTTTGTCTTCTTGATAAGGAAGCTTCAAGAGCAAGGAAAAAGTTGTTTCAGTACTTCCAAACTACAAAAAAAGAAAAATTAGATTAAAAATATTTCAGGTGTTGCTCAATTTATTTATCAATACTTAATTTTTCTATGCACAGAGGGTTTCTTATTTTTAGTGTTGAGAAGAGTTGTGGACTGTACACACATAGGGAATGCCCTCATTGCTCTTTGCTATTAGAAGTGGGGGACTGCGTATGAAGAAAGAGAAAATAATTATATGCTAAAACTGCTGGTAAAAAATGTGGATTTTCCACTTACATCGCTCGGTCCCTTTCCCTTTAGAACTTGTGTTGCAGAAGTTGGTGTCCTGTCGTTGAATGGCAGTGACGGGATATAAAAGGCTGGAATCTCAGTTCCAGCCGTGTTCGGTGGTGTCTGGGGTCTGTTCGGTACACGTCTGTCTGTCTGTCTGCCTTTCAGCGATGGGAGCCCCCGCCCGAGGAGCGAGGCTGACGGCCACCGTGGAGGACCCCGTGGACAGCTTACTGCAGCGCATGGCACAGCACGACGGTCAGGCCGCTTTGGACAAAACCTTAGAAGCAGTCATTGCGAACGGGTCTGCTCCACCGTCAGCCAGTCCTGCTCGAAACCACAGCCGGGAGAGAGCCCTGGGGAAGCAGGAGGGCCTCGTCGCCCCAGCCATTCCCAGCAGCTCCTGCAGCGACAGCATCTCGCGGCTGTCGGACAGGCTGCCCAGCAGCTACTCCCCACACCACCTCAAGAGGAGCGTGGTTGAAGCCATGCAGCGACAAGCTAGGAAAATGTGCAATTACAACAAGATCTTGGCAACAAAAAAAAATCTTGACCACGTCAATAAAATTCTGAAAGCCAAAAAGCTACAAAGGCAGTCACGGACAGGGAATAACTTTGTGAAGCGCAGACCAGGTAGGCCCCGGAAATACCCGATGCAGGCGGTTGTCTCGATGCAGGCTTTCCAGGCGGCTCGACTGGTTAGTCAGGAGTTAGATAAAAGACAAGAAAGCAGCAGTCCCTTACACCTCAGACCTGATACCATCACAGATGTGATTGAAGCTGTAGTGCAAAGTGTGAACTTGAACACAGATCACCGAAAAGGCTGGAAGAGAAAGAGGTGGCTTGCAGAGGAGCAGGCCAGGAAGAGACAGAAGTCTTTGCCAGAAGATGAACAGGAGAGCAATAAGAGGTAATCCCTTACAGTTTTGTGCCCTCAGTAAAGTCATTATTGATTTTATAACATTTCGATCCAGGAAAGAATCCTACAATAATGAGCTCTGCTTGTTACATTTGTTCTTGTTAAGGAATTCAGTTGAGAGGGAACCAGCCTGTTAGTTTTAAGTATGCTGAGGGTCTCCCTGAGTTACTGAACACACCCCAAAATGGGGTGGAATCTCAGGTAATCTACGTCTGTTGGGTTTGTGCTTGTGTCTCGAGTGAAGGAAGTTCTGTGGTTATCTTGGTGAAGAATACTTTTCATGACTTGGTAACAAGTTTACTGATGAGGTGTCACAGCAAAGACTGTTCCTTCTTCATGTGCGGAATAAGGAACTGTAAGAGTTACATGCACCATGGAAACCTTAAAGAGTGTTACTCATATGCGTTACAGACAAATGCTTAGACTAAAGCAGCACAGAAGGTCAGGTGAGACCAGATGATAACGCAGCAAATAAAGAGTAAAATGGAAGCAGCAGGGGGGAGTTCAGGTGTGCACCTCTGCAGTCACTGACCAGTAAAGGACCACACCAGAAACTTATCTCCGGTCTAATCTTCACATGCTTATCCCCAAAGTCATCAATACAAACGGATCAAACTCTTCCAGAAGTCTTCCTTCGTGTGTTTTCAGAATAGTTCTGAAAAATAGCCATCCATTTGTGTTTCGGAAACGAATACTGTAATATAGGCATTTAGATTCACAGGATGTTGCTGGAACCACATGTTCAGAGGATGGATCGGATGGCGCTCCTGAAGCCTAGGAAAAGGTTTACGACATACTATTTTTAGAGTACAGAAGCAGATATCATGAGCCACCGTCTAAATTACTTAACTGAGGCTCCAAAGGATAAACATTAGCAGTACAGACAACATTCTTTTTTGTAATAATTAATAATAAAATTACTATAAAAAGATCATACATTTCTTATGATTATGCTTAACCCCACTTGATCATGATCATTGAACTGCATTTTTTTAAATAGCTGAGACATGTAGTAATTCGGAAATGTGACATTTTTTTTCTGCTGACCAGATTATAGAGAGGAATAATGAGATATGGTAAGATTATCTCTGTGGTAAGAAATACAGTAATCTTTAATCTTTACTTTTTCTTCCAGTTTTTCTGAGACAGTAGTTGAACCTCCCAGTCCACACGATGCCCTTGGGAAACCACATGAATCTGAAAACACTGAACAGCCTTTGCCTTCTCTAGCCCAGCGTGAGAAAAAAGCCCCTCGACCCCCAAAGAAGAAGTACCAGAAGGCAGGGCTCTACTCCGATGTGTACAAAACAACAGAGTAAGTAACACCACTGAAAAGCTGCTGTGTGATATTCCCATGTCTCCTTTGAACTAGAGCCATAAAGAGCTGCTGCTAACGAGTAGCTGGAATAAAACCATCAACTTAATTCAAGCCTGTAAAAAATGGCATGCATGATAATTATCAGAATCTGACCCAGTGAAGATTTAAAATGTAACCCCAGTCAGAAGGCAGCCTCGAGCAATCTGAAAGTGTTTCTGATTATCGACCTTGAAGAAGGTAAGAGAGCTTCATTCGACAATCTTAATGATCATGGCAGTAAAAATGCTGGGAAAGCTTGAGGTGTTCAGGTACCGAGTACAGTGTCTACATAAAAGGGGCCATTAGGTTTCTATTTTTATTGACTGAATGATGACGACTGGTCATCTTTTGTGTGACAGAATTTCAAATATGCACCCTTTTCATCTCACAGCTGAGTGAAGTTCATCTCCTTCATTTTCTATCAGATATTTAGAGTAAAGATCCAGCATTCTTTTAGGGTTTTTTTTCCACTGGTTGGCTCACAACCTCGTGTACGTTAGAAAGTGGACATCTCCCGTTCCTCCTAACCAGCCCTCTTCTGCTTCCATTTGTAGTTAAATAAGTTTTCTATGGCCATTTGAACAAATGTGTTGAAGTCAAGAATTTGCTCTTCTCTTCTGGTATGATCTGACAGATTAAAAGGCGAGAAAATTTGGCACCTTCTGACTGTGTTGTAGACTCTTAAAAATGTTCCAGAGAGCGCTGGGAGGCTGCTGGGGTGGGTTATCAGTGCTCCTGGTGTATTCTCTTTCCATAGTAGAATGAAGGCATCAATGAAGGGATCAAGACGCTGAGGAAGAAAAGGATCTGGGTCTGATCAGAGTGAGGCTGCTTATGTAGTTTGACAGCAGATGGGCTAAAATTTTTAGCGTTTGGCTGGTCTGTCACTAGTATACACAGTCACGCAACATTCAAATCGTGCATCATAAGAATTAGGTCTGTTGTCTTAGGAGAGGACCTGAGTGAGTCTTCTCCTTTTCTTTATTATTAAACATTAGTTATATTGTCAGTCCTAGTCAGCCAAGGGAGGACCTTTATTTCACAGACAGCAAGCAAACGTGAAATTTGAAAAAGTGTATGGCTAGAGCAAATGAAAGCCAGGGTTTGTAGGTATTGTGGGGGATGATGGAATCAAGTTCACCACCCTGGAGAAGGCTGTGACAAACAACCCTCCCTCTCCCATCACATTTTGGCTTGCGGTTTCCTGGAAGCTTAAAGAGGACTGATTTGGTCTTCCTGGCTTGTATTAGAAATAGCGTGACCAGCAGAAGTAGGGAGGTGATTGTCCCCCTGTCCCCCACTGGTGAGGCCAGACCTTGAGTATCGTGTCCAGTTTTGGGCACCTCAATCCAAGAGAGATATCGAGGTGCTGGAGCGAGTGCAGAGGAGGGCAACGAAGCTGGTGAAGGGCCTGGAGAATGAATCTTATGAAGAGCAACTGAGGGAGCTGGGACTGTTTAGTTTGAGGAAGAGGAGGCTGAGGGGAGACCTCATCACTCTCTACAACTACTTGAAAGGACACTGTAGAGAGGTTGGTGCTGGTCTCTTCTCACAGGTAATTAGTGACAGAACAAGAGGGAATGGCTTCAAGCTGCAACAGGGTAGGTTTAGACTGGACATTAGGAAACAATTCTTCACAGAAAGAGTGGTCAGACACTGGAAGGGGCTGCCCAGGGAGGTGGTTGAGTCACCATCCCTGAATGTGTTTAAGAGTCGTTTAGATGTGGTGTCGGGGGATACTTTGTAGAGTAGGGTTGATGGTTGGACTCGATGATCCCAAGGGTCTTTTCCAACCTGAATGATTCTATGATTCCCCTTTGCCGGTTGCTCCACATGCTGAGTTCTTCCCTTGCACTGACATTGGTGTTTGTGATGAGCTGCATAAGAACACCAAGGAAACATCACCCTACCAAGGAAGCAAATGGTGCCTGCACAGTCTGAGCTACCTCTGCGCGGGTGCTCGAACACCGATGCTGAGACAAGGCACGGAAATACCCAGCGGGGCAGGGACGGAGCCGTGGCCATTTCCATTTAGGTGTCTTGTCTTACAGCAAGGTGCAGCGTGAAGGGCTGATCCCACAGCTCCTTCATGCTGGCGCAGGGTCACTCCTTTACTAAGTTGGTTCAGCAAACTAAATCGGCAGAATAATAGTCACTGTTTTATAATTAAATTTTCTGCTCATTTCCCTTGCTGTTCCGGTTCTACTGCACAGTCAGACACATGTCCGTGCAAGAGGAGAGCAGCAAGTCATGTTGTTATCCCATTATTTAGATAACTTCCTGCTGTGTGAGTATGAAAACATCATCTTAGTTGAGAAAAAAAATGCAACTCTGTTACCGGACGGCACCCTCTAGTGATGGTACAGTTCAGTGTTAATCACCGTCGCCATTAAAACAGCCCTTGCATTCTCTTTTCACAGGTGTCATACTCACTGGTTTTCTCTATTTCTGTCGCAGTGTTCAGTTGCAGACATTTTGCCTTGGAGACCATTTTCCTACTCTGTTGCATCTTTCTTAAATGCTTCCTAAGCAGCATTAGAACATACCGAGTAGTGAAAGTTTTCCTGAGGTTTACTGTTCCAATTTCCAGCCTCTCTCTACATCAGTCACAACCAGCTGCTGAACAGCAGCACAGAGAATGTTTGTCCTGTCGTTGCCAGTTTTAGTTTATTGTTAAAAGATAAAAGTCTGTGTTATTTCTCTGCAACCACGTGAATTGTACAATTTGCCTCAACAGGATTTCACTCCAGGTCACCTTGGTCTAGAAACCTATATTAACACAGCGAAGAAAGCTCAGACTTTGATTCCTTTCAAATGAACTAAGAATACAAGGAATGGTTTCTGGAGGCAGTCTTCAGTTCTGCCTCCATTTCCCAATGTAATTTTGTAGACAACACACCAGAACCTGCCGTTAACCTCCCCATGAGGCGTCCGGAATCCCCAGCTCCCACGGGAAGAGTTCCACAAGTCTTTTGGTGGAGTTCAGTCTGTGGTTGCAGCTTTGAAAACAAAGGCAGATTTTGTGCAGGAGTCATTATCTGGTTACCCAGCAGTGACTTTCCCAGAGGAATGCAAAGTCTAGTTCACCAAAGAAATTTAATAATAATTAGTAAATTAGTAATTAATTAAAATGCTGTCTATTGTTTAGGGAAATACAATGTTTTTATATAATATCTGATTTTTATCAGTAATAACAAATATGAGCCCTCATTGCAAAAGTGTAACTTACAGAATTTGCTGTGGCCGACACCGAATCGCATCTCACCCGCCCTTGCCCAAAGCCAGACGGGGTGGCCCCGTGCGGGCCCGGGGCTCTCCCGGGACACACTGTTTCCACCTGACAGGCACGTTGCTCCTCCGGTGCCTCCGTTTTGCTGATGTTAGAGTTTGTGGAGCTGCAGGGTGACTCAGAGTAGGGAACGGAACATTTTAGAAGCAAAGCTATTGAAAAATCAGCCAGCTGAATTAAAATGACAGTGCAAATGAATTGCAGTTCAGCAAATGCTTTAAGTTGGCGTAAGCTAACGTTGCACTAAAAGAATCAGCTTTACTTCCCCCTCGCCTTTGGGGCTTATTCCTGTTCCTGTGCTGTCCCTTCCTTTGTCCCATCGTGATGACCAGGGCAACAGGACCAGGCTGGGATAGTGATTCAGATGAAATCTAACTTTCTTCTGTGCGGGTAACCTTGTGGTCGTACCAAGGACAGAAGGTGGGGAGCATCAAAGCAAGCTTATACTGACTTCAAATGTTTGTCAGACTGTGGGCTGAGAGAGAAGATTGGGCTCCGCACCTCAAAAATGTAACTGTGCCCTGCAGAGGGAACTAATACCAGGCAGTGTGGTAAGAGCGCGGGGAGAAGATGCTAGAAGGTGGAGAGGGAGAAGAGACATGGAACACAGCATCAGAAAGGACAGAAGGAGAGGGATGGAGAGGAATGGAGGTACAGGAAGGCAGACTGTGGCTCTGGTCTTTGTTCCCTTCTTCATTTACCTGAGACTTTAGAGTGACCTTAAGACCAAGCCTGACCTTCAACCTTTGCAGAGCGGTACGAAATGTTCTCATCTTCAGCGAAAAAATCACTTTGCCATTGCCCTGTTGTGGGGAGCTTGCAAAGAGAGGCCAGTTTAGTCTCTTGTTGGTAAGTGGACCATTTACAAAAAGGGTGTTTTGGATTTGTCCCTACAGAAACTGAACCAAACAACTTTAGGTGGTGGATTATAGAGAGGGAAGTATTTCTTATCTAGCCAGGCTTATCTTTCAGTCCACCAAGTGATCAGAAATGTGCTCCTCCAGCTTACTGCTGAAAGCGTGCTGACACAAAATGTCAGAAGGACTCATTTCTCTGTGATTGAGGTGAGGTCTCACCCTGTTCTAACAGGCTTGCTTGAAAGGGGGAGAGAGTGATCCTGGCTTTCCGGAGAGGTCTTTTGCTTTCCAGCTGCAACAGTTACTCTATCTGCTTATTGAGGGAAACGTCTTACAGAGCATGGGATGAAAAAGAGCAGGTACCTCTCCTTGGTAGCAGCACAGTCGGCTGATCCTGGGAGGCTGTGAGGAGGTTTAGTCCTGGGAGTTCCTGCAACCTGTGCCATCTGTGGCAAGGTGTATCTGGCTCCTGAGTATTGGAGCTTAGTTGAAAAATGATATGAGTGCAATGGGATCTGAGCAGTAGCAAAGGAATCATAAAATCATGGAACGGTTTGGATTGGAAGGGACCTTAAAGACCATCCAGTTCCCTGCCCTGCCCTGTGCAGGGACACCTCCCACCAGCCCAGGTTGCTCCAAGCCCCCTCCAACCTGGCCTTGAACCCCTCCAGGGATGGGGCAGCCACAGCTTCTCTGGGCAACCTGGGCCAGGCTCTCGCCACCCTCACAGCAAAGAACTTCTGCCCCACAGCTCAGCTCAATCTCCCCTCTTGCAGCTTAAAACCCTTCCCCCTCGTCCCATCGCTCCCCTCCCTGATCCAGAGTCCCCCCCCAGCTTTCCTGGAGCCCCTTTAGGGACTGGAAGGGGCTCCAAGGTCTCCCTGGAGCCTTCTCTTCTCCAGGCTGAACCCTCCCAACTCTCTCAGCCCCCCTTCCCAGCAGAGGGGCTCCAGCCCTCCCAGCATCTCCGGGGCCTCCTCTGGCCCCGCTCCAACAGCTCCATGTCTCTCCTGTGCTGAGGAACCTGCTGTCATTCCCAAAGCCCCAAGCAAGGTGAGTTGGACAGACCAGGCAATGGTACCCAGCATCAGCCAAGAGTCCAGATGGCCAGACCTGTCTGTGGTGACAAGGCAGGCCCTGGTTAAGTGAGGAGGTCAATCTGCAGGTCGGGATCAGGTCTGGTGACGGTACCCAGGGTCAGAGATGGTCCAGGATTGCCAGGCAGGTCCAGGTTGAAGGCAGGAAGCCACCAGACGCACAGCTCCCGTGGCTATGGCTGAGCTGGAGGCCGGTGCGGTGGGGGGTGTCCCGGGCAGGGACGCAGTGCCCCGGGCTGAGCGTGAAGCGATCTGCGGGGCCATGGGCAGAGGCTGTGGGTGGAAGCGCCCCGTGGGGCTGGTCAGGGTCATACAGGTGTGTTAGTGGCGCTGGGGACCCTGATGTGGAATTTAAGGTTCTGCAAGATGGTCAGTGTGTCTCAGCAAAGCAAGAGGTAGAGGTCTTCTCGGAAACACAAACCCAGAACATTTATTTCCTGCCCAGAAATCCTGGCCTAAAATAACTCATCATCTTCCTAGCAGGAATGTGGGGGGCTCTCAGTACAGACCTTTTCTTGATAGAGTAGAGAGGCCTTTTTTAATTCATGAGGCTTTTTTTGCATGGGATTTATGTTTATAAAACTGAGCGTATTGTTTATACTTGCTTATTTTAGTATATTCCATTTTTTAATGAATAATTATGGTTTATTTTGAGACATCTCAGCTTTTCCCTCTGAAGTCCCTGAAGTATCGATGGCCTTTATTCAGCTTACTGATTTCTCATAACAGGTTTTACGTGCCTCTAGCAGTACCTCATCCTTGTGTTTGGAAGGAAAACAGAGTAGGTGCTTTCCCTGGTGTTCTTTGTGACAAGGCCTAAGATGGGTGTGTCTGCAGTGCCTGAAGAAATTAATGTTATATTTTGTGTTTTTAGATCATTGTCTTCTGCATTTCCTTTCCACAATGGTTTGCTCCTTGCAGTTTATTTACCATAATTTATTTTTCCATTGGCTTCCTTTACACTGACACTGTGGCCACTGAAGGGTGCACGTTTGGCTCGAATTGAGTCACCTTTCTATTGAATGTTTTTCCTTTTTTCTCCGCCCTTGGTTCAAGATTTCCTTGCCTCTTGGAAATGGAGCTTCACACTTTGCCTTTTCAAAATACCTTTCAATTTCCTCTTGATAAGAACTTGCTTTCCAGGTTTTGTAAGTAGGTTTTTTTTGTTTTCAATCCTCTCTAGAATATCTTTTTTGCCTGGGGGGGCAAACGAGCTGCCTGTTTGCCAGAGCAAATTAAATTCCTGCCATCAGTAAACAGAAGGTCATAATATTTACAAACGATAAACTATTGTTTGAGAGAATGTTTTGGCTTTTTGCTGAGGACAGGGCCGTGTCCACCTGCATACATCGTGTATCATGATAACTAGAGCCTTGCTATATAATGCTATTAAAAGGAGAGTTGTTTAAAGAAGAGCATATACAGGATGGAGCTCAACAGAGCCCTCATTTCAGCAATATGCTTCAGCTTTTCTTTCGCTATCTAAAATTTAGTAACCTGTTAGCCTTGTTGAATAAGTACCAGAAATCCAGAAAGGGTTAGAAGACTATTTGAACCACAAGTTATTGCCACCCATCAGTTGGCATCCATCATACTGCCCTTCACTAGTTATTTTTAGTTGTTGATATCTGTGTCTCAAAATTTGTTTTTAACTGGCATTTTCCATTCACTAGTCAAATAATAATATCACATTTTTTATTGAGTCAGCTTTCAGTTGTATGTCCAGTTATTAAAATAAGTCCCTGAAAAAACTTCAGCAAACTTTAGTAGGCTTAAAATACAATTTTAATCTTTGGTATATTTAACATCTAGAAATCTCTTCTGAGTGTTGCAGGGCTGCAGTACTAAATATAACCACAGCAGGTTTTTCTTTCCATAGTCTGTCAGTAGCCAAAAGGAGGTGTTTAAAAGAGACAGTCACTGAGCTGGGAGGTTTGACATCTGCCTGACCCACACAACCATTCTTACTTCACATTCCTGTTTTTTCCTTCTGTAAAGGGGGCGTCTTGTTGCTTTTTAAACTCTGATTTCTGTTCTTTTCCTGCTTTTCTTGATGAACAGCCTTCTAAAGGAGTAGCATGTGAACGTTTGCTCGTAGCAAATTAGGAAAGCAGGCACTGTGCACGTACAACGTGTCACATACCCGAGCAGGCAACATCAGATAGGATCTTCTTTTACTTTTGTAATTTTAGTTATTACTTATCTATCACTGGGCACTTAAAGTTGATGGTGTCCCATTAGGTGTTGCCTGAATGGTAGTTGTGGAGAAAAATCAGATCACGAGTTTTGAAATGTGTCATAAAATTACTGAAAATAAAATCAGTTCTGTTTTACCTCAAACCAGGACAAAACAGATGCAATAAGTGTATTTGGGAAGCAATCTGGAAATACATTTTTTTGGCCATTTCTATTATTCTTCTCTTGCTTGATGTTCTGTGGTTTTTGCAAATGACAGGCGTTCCTCATTCTGATGGGTTTTTTTTGTCTCTGTCACCCACAGTCCGAAGAGCCGCCTCATACAATTAAAGAAAGAGAAGCTGGAGTACACTCCTGGGGAGCATGAGCATGGATTGTTTCCAGCCCCTATTCATGTTGGTGGGTACTTCTCGTGTGTTCCAGTTGTTGGGAAACAAGTGTCACACTTAAGTGACAGGAAAGTACTCTGGGCTTCACAGTCTTCCTGCCTCTCTCCCTTTTTCCTTTTCTTTTTATTTCATTGCCTTGCCAGGTTACTCGTGTCTTTCAGCGCGGGAACTTTGCCAAAGGTCATACTCTTCTGGCTGGGTTCTTCAGCGCAAAAGTTTGACTCAAGAGGCTTGTTCTTTTTGGGCTACATGAACTTTGTTCTCATTTTTTGTTTACCGTAAGAAAATACCAGTCTAGTTTAAGACCTGCTTTAATTGCTATAATACTTCTGCTTAAATGCAGTAGTGTCCTTTTCAAACTAATATTACAATAGAGTAGCCAGAGACAATTACGACCATTTGTTAAATCTCAAAAACTAAGCATGCAATAATAAATTCCCCCATGTCCCCGTGGGCTTAATGATGTCTGTCTTTACACATTTATAAGAGGAGGAAGAATGAAAAACTTAGCCGTTATATGTTATTTCATCCCTGTTTTGATGTCTCGGGTAGAACAGAGCTGAGGTTTAGGGTTTCTCTTTGTTTTAACCTAAGGCCAGTATGAGCATGGGGAACTCCGGGGGTTCCGGGATGCTGGTCACAAGTCCAGTCCTGGACTGGGCTGCCTGGAGGGGATGGTTGTGAACCCCCAGACTGACGTTTTTGCAGCTCATGTCATTTCCCAGGATAAACCAAGATTGATTTATTTTTCAGGTAATTGCTCAGCTTTTAAAATGCGGTGATTTCTGACTTCAAGTGCTATCATGCAGAGAGTTTGGGAAGTTCCACATTGTTCAGTAGGAGTATTGGTCACATCAAATACAAATGTTTCATTGGTTTGTCTTCTTAACGGAACTTTTTTGCTCCATACACAACTTTGACTCTCACAGAGAGGTTGTAGCAGGCAAAGAGTTTGACAGATCTGTGTCAAGCGGTAACCGCAACGCAGGTTTCAGAACTGAAGGTGTTAATTTAAATCCTCAAAAACATGACCTTTCTTAATTCCATTTTGAATTGGGTCGTATAACTGTGTTCTGTGACCGAGCCATCTGCTGGGGTCAGTCTGCAGTGCCACCGTCCTCTTCTCTTTTCATGAGGCCCTGTTGGTTTGTGGCTCCTGCACTGGAGCAGACACCGCTTCGGGCAGCTGAGAGCGGTTTGACCGCGGGGGTTCAGGGCTCTGCCGCCTGACTGCGCCAGTGCCCTCCCGACGAGGGCTGGGGACCTTCTACACGTGCCGGGCTCGCGGCCAGGGCACCTGAAAGAGCCTTTTGTTTCGCCTGTTGAGGTCATAGAAGTGAAAGCGCATTCCCGGCAGATTTAGGTCTTTCCTGGAACCTCCTATGGGTGAATGAAGCATTGAAAATAAAAAGTAATTTTGGAGTAAATTCTAAGGAAAACATTACAATTTTTATTTTCCAGTGGTGAGGGTATGCACGTGAGTTTGCATGAAACCACAGACTGTCACTGGAGGAATGTTAAAGGCACTTGTTAAAAAAAGCTGGGAAAATCAGACCTGGGACTGAAACCCCGTCCTTAGTCACTCTTCTTGCTGCAATTTGGTGACACAGTATTCCAACAAAATGATAAAGGAACATGTTAATCTTGGCTAGAACTAACCTAGCACTTGTGTCAGACCTCGGGTCTTGTATTAGCAAAGTGTGGAACGGGTTAGTTTCCTGCTTATGGGAAGAGGTTAGGGGTGACAGTAAATTTCAGAATAGAGACAAAATCTGCAGTGAAAGTAGTAATTCCTGGCTAAAATGAGTTTCAGTTATTGCTGAAAATACAGATCATCTTGAAGTCTCTCTGAAACATCGATGAATGTGTTTGCCAAGTCTGAGTTCATTCTTCAGTCTCTTGTAAAGGTCGTAGGAACAGGCTTGGATACTATTTTCAAAACTAATTCGGTTTCTCTGAGTACAGTAATGGGACGTACCACCTTGCATGAATTGTGCACGTGGATTTTGTTCTCTGTGCTAAATCGCTGTATTCACGTGTACGCAGAGAAGCTCAGGAGAAAGTGCCAACTTTGAGATTTCTACCCCAAAGCTCCTGGTGTTTGCTGTAAGGTACAGAGTCGTGTTCAGCTCTGACAGTTATTTCCTGCTGTCCCGTCGGTAGCTGAGGTTCAGTCCCTGCTTCGGGGCCGACACCTGCAGGTCCTGGCTCCGTTCCTGGAGGTTTGCATGGGGCTGTTGGGGTCCGATGGCGCCCGTGATTCCGTCACCGAGGCAGGAGGCGTGTCCCCTCTGCCGCCTTCCCCAGCGCCAGCTCCCACCCGCGCCAGCAGCTTCCCTCGCTGGCCATGGAGGTTTCAGCCTGACTACGAAGCAGAGCAGAACGTGAAATCTGGCGTCATGGAGGGCTCTTCCCTGTCCTGCCACTGACAAACACAGTGTTCTGGGAGGATTCTGCTTTTCTGCCTTTCCGCCGTCGAGAGGCCCTCACAGAATTTGGCAGGGAGCCTGAGAGCTGCTCTTTTTCCTCTTGGGGCGATGGGAATATGAGTGTGTGACTTACAAACCTTTTTGTTTCAGGAAAGTATCTCAGACAAAAGAGAATTGACTTCCAGCTGCCTTACGACATCCTCTGGCAGTGGAAACACAATCAGGTACAAGATAAAAAGTTACCGGCTTGCCAAGATTATGGTGGGAGCCTTAGAAAGAAAATAGCAGGACTCTTAGATGAAAGCTGTGTTTATATATTGATGAATATTCTCGTTGCTGCCACTGGATGAGGAAATAAAGGATTTGCCTATGTGTTTAATGTGAAGAATTTCCATTATTCCATCTCTTTCAAAATAGCAATCCTATGGGTTTCTGCTGAAAACAAGTCATTAATTTTGTTGCAGACTTTTATTCTGGTGGTGTGCCTGCTTTCTGCCATAGTCTTCTTTTAGCCACGCCTCAGGAGAATTCAGATGTTCTGCCAACAGCACAGAGAAATTTCAGGCCTTATTTTTCTTGGATCAGTCCCAGCAGAGTGGAATTTATTTTTCACTTGCAAGCTGAAATTTTCGTACTGAGGGGAAAAAAGAGAAACTGCTCAACGGTCTCATTCTTTTTAAAGAGCTTTAAATATGTGCAAACCTAAAAATAGGAATTTTTTTTTTTTTTTTTTTTTTTTTTTTTTACCCTGAGAAGTTTCCACCGAGTGATTTAACACAGGATTTAAGGCTGGAGGGTAAATCTGTCCCCAGCTCTACAGCAAAAAAGCACTCCCAAACCCGTAACTTAAGCATGTAAATGGGCAGGACAAATTCCCAGGAGGTTGTGGCTCCAGCTGCCCTGTGTGATCCCCCCAACAGCTAGCCTTAAAGCACTGATCGTGGGCATTTCAGCCATGTACTGAAGATTACTTACATCTGCTTATCTTACCTATTCGGTATTCCATAAATAACAAATATGTGATTTATTTCCTTGCCTTTTTCTGTACCTACCTGGAATATTGAAAGCCCTGGCAGAGCAGTTCTGTTTGCACAGGGGTTGTGTGGTTTGGCCAGTGCCTGTTGCCACATACGTTATGGAGGGAAGGCTGTTAATGCAGTAAATGTAAGCAAAATATGTAATAATTTCAAATTATCCTTAAAGCTTGTTTGAAAGGATGGAATATATGTGAAGTTATGAAATGTGATCCAAGCTTCCCTTCTCCTTCCGGTCATCTCCATCTGCAGAGAAAGTCTCTCTAATTAGAAGATGAATCTGCATTTCTCTTGGCTCTTACCTGTAGTCACAGTTCCCACAGAATCACAGAATCGTTTAGGTTGGAAAAGACCCTTAAGGTCATTGAGTCCGACCGTTTTGATAAGCACCTTAATATTTCTTTTTCACTTTTTTAAGTGTCCGCACGTGGTAATTCCATCGAAGTAGATTAAATAATTACTCTTCAGTATTGAGAAGGACGTCATTGTTCAGAATGGTCTGTCCTCATCATACCTGTTACCCATTGTGCTCTGTTCAGAGAGCACGGAAAGAATAACCAATATGTGGAAAAAACTGCTCAGCCAGCTCATTAAGCCTAAGTTCTGCTTACTTAGATACCTTTTTTGGCCTTTTTGGGAATGTAGTCAGAGCCTAAAGAAGAGAACGCAGACGGGTTTTCTAGTAATGATTATAAAACTGTTACATATGTACAGAACATAATTTCCCTGATTCTTTTGAGTAACAGATGCACTGGGGCAATGTATTAAAATTTTCTTTCTCTTCCTTTCAGTTGTATAAAAAGCCAGATGTCCCACTTTATAAAAAAATCCGTTCTAGTAAGTAAAATCTTATTACTAAAACGTGTTAACTGTGGAACTTTTACATGACACACCTCCTTTCTGTTGTGCTCTTTATCCTACCAAAGACACTCCCACCCTCTTTTTTTTGCTTTATGTAATTGGAATGAAAACATTATAGAGAAATAGTTCTAATTTTTCACCTGGAAAGAATTCTTTTCCCTGTTTGGGTTTGGTTTTTTTTGTTTTTCTTTTCTCCAGATGTCTATGTGGATGTTAAGCCTCTCTCTGGCTATGAGGCCACTACCTGCAATTGTAAAAAACCAGATGATGACAACGGCAAGGGCTGTGTGGAGGACTGTCTCAATAGGTTAGGAATGGGTTAGAAATATAGAATCAGAGAATGGGTTGGGTTGGGTTGGGTTGGGTTGGGTTGGGTTGGGCTGGGTTGGGTTGGGTTGGGTTGGGTTTGGTTGGGTTGGAAGGGACCTTTAAAGGTCACTTAGTCCAACCCCCAGGTTGACTGACTATGATAAGAGAATTTCAATAAATGTATTATTTCACATCAACTAATAATACCTTAAGAAAAGAGTTGTGCTGGATGCGACCCCGTTAATCAAAGTATTGTTACAGAGCATCCTGGGGAGCCTTCTGCGCTGTGTATGCTTCCCTGCCTCTTCCTTCAGAGGAAGATCCCATGAAAAGCTCCATTTTGCTCTCTGAATTGCGAGCCAGGCTGGGGGTCTTGGTGTGAATTACACCTTGAAACAAGAAGCATTTTAACATTTTTTGTTTAATAGAGGAATTACTTTTCTTTGATTATTCTTTTCTTGTATGATCGATCTAAAGGTATGCTATTCACCTTCCTTTAACTTCTTTGTTTGTTATTTTAGGATGATCTTTGCTGAGTGTTCACCAAACACCTGCCCTTGTGGTGAACAGTGCTGTAATCAGCGGATACAGAGGCATGAATGGGTGCAGTGCCTGGAGAGGTTCCGGGCTGAGGAGAAAGGATGGGGTATTCGTACCAAAGAACCCCTGAAAGCAGGACAGTTTATCATTGAATATCTGGGAGAAGTTGTTAGTGAGCAAGAATTCAGGTAGAAATATTTATTTGCTGCTTTGGCATGGAAGGCTCAATAAATAACTTTAGCATCTGTTATCATTGCTGGGAAATCCTTAGACAGAAACAAAGGGGAGGGTAAGGGCGGGGGGGAAAGAACGCGTTTCTGGTCACAGCCACAGAAGGAAGGCTTAGAATTCAGCTTTTTTGATCAACCAAGTTTTTCTCAGTCAAATAGAGAGGAGTGATTTAGTGTTTGGAATCTGTCTTCTGCCACATCTGCTCTGTAAATGCCAAATGCCCCAGGTGAATGTGAATTTGCCATGAGTACTGTGCGGGATTTGAACTGTGCAAGGTAGAACTGAGGGGCAGGAAGGGAAACGGGCTTTTGCAGATAGGTGTGAACTGAAAAGAACCAGTGGGAGCGTTAATAACGGATGAAAGAATGAAATTGTATTGGTGTTAACCACGTAGCGTCCTCAGATCATTGAGGCTGGAGGGACGTGCTCGCTGCTCTCAGAGCTCCTTCAGGAGGCAAGTGCCATCTCCTCCTACAGAGAGAACTGCTGACACCACGAACTCCTTACGGGTGCTCTCTTTCTAAAAAGAGGTGGCTGTAATCCATGGATGTCATTCCAGAAATGTGTCCGGTCCCAGATAATGACAGGAAGAGGCTGATTGTTGTACACGTGCATACATAGACACACCAAAGAATGTATACTTGCATTTTCTCTTCCATACACAGGTTACCAACATGAAATGTATACAAATAATCTGCAGAACCCAAAAGGGAGCATTCCAGAAGAGCAAATTTCTAAATTCTAATCCAAGCTCTGTCAGTGGCCTTGACTTATAAAAATAGGTATAATAATGGTTTTCCTCCATCTCTAGGTGTACGGTTCTATAAAATATAAAAGATTATAATTGCTTTTTCTTCCAAACCCTCTCTGAGAATTCTTGAGTGCGCTATTACTATGTTACTCCCTGTTTGCTTTGCAGCAACAAGCAGAATGACAAATAACTTTCCTGTGTTGCTTCCTAGGAACCGGATGATTGAACAGTACCATAACCACAGCGATCATTATTGCCTGAATTTAGACAGTGGAATGGTGATAGATAGTTATCGTATGGGCAATGAGGCTCGTTTTATCAACCACAGCTGTAATCCTAACTGTGAGATGCAGAAATGGTAAGAAAAATACATTTTATTTACTGGAAGACTGGTGTGCCAGTGACTAAGATATAGATAACCAGATCATCTAAGAGAATCTGGTCTAAAAATAGGGGAATCAAGCTGAGCAGTATAAATAATATTTGCTATCACGCTTGCATTGCACAAGAGAAGTAACGTAATGTTTTCAGTTGTTGGACATTTTGGAGACAGGATCTAAGTTTCCTGCCAAGGCAAATCCAGCGTTGTTGTTTGTCGTACCGTTAACCTGCTGGGAATTTTGAAGACTAGATAGTGGTGTAAAATAATCTGTGTGTATATATTTTTTCTTTCTAGGAATTCAAATATATTTTTAAAGCAGGCAAACGGGGAAGTAGTCTGATTTTAGCACACCCTGTGTCATATCAGTTCTATGTTATCAGAAGAAATCCCGTGCCAGACTAGTTGAAATTTCTGTATTGCTGAGAAATTTGTAGTGAAGAACTTCCAGTGAAATGGTGGGTGGGGGTAACAGGACTCACCTGGGGTGGCGGCACAGCAGGGTGGCTTGGAATTCTCAGGACAGAATCACAAAATCACATGGGGTTGGAAGGGACCTCTGGAGATCATCTAGTCCAACCCCCTGCCAGAGCAGGTCCACCCAGAGCAGGTCCCACAGGAACGTGTCCAGGCGGGTTTGAATGTCTCCAGAGACGGAGACTCCACCACCTCTCTGGGCAGCCTCTTCCAGGGCTCTGCCACCCTCAAAGTGAAGAAGTTCCTCCTCACGTTTAGGTGGAACTTCTTACATTCAAGTTTGTGCCCATTTCCTCTTGTCCTGTCACTGGGCACCACTGAAAAAAGACTGGCCCCATCCTCCTGACACCCACCCTTTAAGTATTTATAAGCATTGATCAGATCCCCCCTCAGTCTTCTCTCTTCTAGACTAAAAAGCCCCAAGTCCCTCAGCCTGTCCTCGTAAGAGAGATGCTCCAGGCCCCTCATCATCTTTGTAGCCCTCTGCTGGACCCTCTCCAGCAGTTCCCTGTCTTTCTGGGCTCTGGGGAGCACAGAACTGGTCCCAGTGCTCCAGGTGGGGCATCCCAAGGGCAGAGCAGAGGGGAAAGATGACCTCCCTCCACCTGCTGGCCACACTCCTCCTGATGCACCCCAGGATGCCATTGGCCTTCTTGGCCACAAGGGCACATTGTCGGCTCGTGGTCATCCTGTTGTCCACCAGGACTCCCAGATCCTTCTCCTCAGAGGTGCTCTCCAGCAAGTCAGCCCCCAACCTGTACTGGTGCGGGGCGTTATTCCTCCCCAGGACATTCTAGTGGATTTCAGCAATAGTAATCACATTTTAAAATCCAACACACAAAATAAGTAAAAGAATTGGGGAGGCACTTAATTTGAGTGCATTTTGTGAAATGAGGCATGATGTTCAGCGTAAGCTTTTGATTTAGGGCGAGGGCCTGAACCTTGGTGGTTGATAAGCAGATCTGCTGTGAGAGCCACGGTGGTTTGTCGCTTCTCTGTTTGAAACAGAGCTCCCTGCTCTTTGTAAATATGGTGTTCTCTTTATTGGCTTTCAAAGTTTATTGTAATAGATAAACAAGAGAACAGTACCAATGAAGAACAAGCATAATTCAGGGTACAGCACAAGTGTTGCTTCCTGCCTCTAACACTTCCACTAAGTGGACAAAGACAATTTTCTTTTTAATTATTGAGAATATTTTATTGTATTTTCCCTGCAGGTCTGTTAATGGTGTTTACCGGATTGGATTGTATGCCCTTAAAGACATGCCTGCTGGTACTGAATTGACTTATGACTACAATTTTCATTCATTTAATGTTGAAAAACAGGTAAGGATCTCAGTGCAAGACCTTGAAAAAACTCACCAAGGACAAACAGTTCTGTAAAGTTGAAGGTCAATTAACAAAACCTGTTGTGTTGTATTGGACAGAACAGGTTGTTCATGATATTGAGAGAGAATTGAAATGTTTTGTATTCTATTTAATATAATTTCTCTTTTTTCTTTTCTTTTTTCTTTTTTTTTTCCCAAAGCAACTCTGCAAATGTGGTTTTGACAAATGCAGAGGAATAATTGGGGGTAAAAGTCAGCGAATGAATGGACTTTCAAGCAAAAGCAATCAGCCTGTGAGCACCCACAGAAGACCTGGACGGTCAAAAGAGAAAAGGAAGTCAAAGCACAAACTAAAGAAGAGAGTAAGTAGTGAAGACAGCTTTTTTCATGCATAAAGGTTAATAGGAAATCAGTTCGTGCCATGAGACCAAAAAGCGGTGTATTTGTATATTTTAAACTTCAGAGAAATACTGTAGAGCAATACTACAGGTTCTGTCTCAGGAACTACTGGTGCTGCTTTACTAAGCTCTTGGCACAGTTTTTCCCATCTATCAGAATGATGTGTTTTTCAGAGGGGCCACATCCCGGAGGAGCCCAGTGAGAGTGTGAACGCACCAACAAGGCTGACACCACAGCTGCAGATGAAGCCCATGTCTAACAGAGAAAGGTAAGGAATGATTTCAGTGGGATTTTCCTCAGAAATGGGGCATTGTGAAAATGTTGAAATTATTTTTTTTCTGTAAGATAAGGCATCATTAAATACCTGAGCAAGCAGTTCTTAGTTCTCCTTTAACCAGCTAGCGTGGAATTCCTCTCCACTGAGGAGAGAAGGTACAGAAGTGTACCTCTGAATATCTGTCTCTTTCCCCACAATATGGAATTAATTTTACAGTAGGAAGGTGATTCTTGAATGCTTTTCTAATTTCTATAGGAATTTTGTGCTAAAACACCATGTATTTTTGGTACGGAACTGGGAAAAGATTCGACAAAAGCAAGAGGAGGTGAAGCATGTCAGTGATAATATCCATTCCACCTCGCTCTACAACCGCTGGAACGGGATCTGTCGGGATGACGGCAACATTAAATCTGGTGAGGCCAACACAGATTCCTCAGGTTGCCCCTTGGAGCACCTACGTGACATCCCTGTGGAATGTTTAAGGTCACTCTGTGTATAAATCAAATGTAGAGTTACTACAAGATCCGTGTGCCTTTTGTAATACATTCAGGGAATGCTATAGAGATAAAAATACCTATATGTGTGATTGTGTATGGATGCCCTTTACACATCAGAGCAAGACAGAAGCTCTTTCACTATTTCAATGGATTTTTTTTGCATTATGGGATTCTGCAATTTCCACTGAAACAATGCTGTTTTCTTAAGAATGAGAACTTCGTGCTATATAAACTGTTTCTCTGGTCACTGGATTGGTTTGTGTTCCTCTGGCAGCCCTGAGGTCTCAAGTCCTGGTAGAAATTGTCCCGACTGCGTTTCATCAAGAGTGGCTTATCAGAGGAGGAGGATGATATTTAACATTTTCCATGGTTGGACCCTTACAGAGAAGGGCTGTTTTCTGCTTTCTCTATCCCTAGACCAGAAACAGTTGCACTGACTTTGAAAATTGTCATTTATCCTCGGTAATTCGGTGGATTTCAGGCCTTTAGAGAACAAAGCTTTTTGGCATGCAGTTAGTTACAGGAATGGGACAAAATATGACTATCAGAAAAAACGTATTAATCCTGCTCCAAAAATAGCACTCTATTTGTAGGACCGTAATCTTCACGGCCCTGCAGGATTTGGTCCCCACTCTCAGGTACATGAGAAATTGGGAAGTGTTTGGGGTGAATTCAATGACATGCTTTATTTGCTCCAGCAACATCAAATGCTTTGAGAACCAGCTTAACCATTTAGGTGAGCTGTAAGCAGCGAGACACGACTTGGGAACATGAAACAGCCTTTTGCTGTTACAGTAGCTTAGAAAACTCATTCATTTTAATAATTGGTGGTGGAGTTGCTGGATTGGAAAAGATGCTGTAATTTGATCTTTAATTTTTTTGTTTAGAGATAATCCGTCTTTGCCCTCTTTCAGATGTCTTCATGACCCAGTTTTCAGCCCTTCAGACCTCCCGCTCTGTGAGAACACGACGCTTGGCAGCAGCTGAAGAGAATATTGAAGTGGCTCGTGCTGCCCGCCTAGCACAAATCTTCAAGGAAATATGTGATAGCATCATATCCTACAAAGGTGAAGGTGACACTCTAAAAAAATCTCCATGGAGACTTTTTCAGCCTCTGGAACAATGAGCTCTGAATAGAAAATACTAGAAAAAAAAAAGGAGTTTATTTCAGGATGTTAAATAACCTTCCCTTTTTTTTTTCTTCCCTTTCTCCTGCTACCAGTAATCACTTTGCTTTATCCTCAACCCCTTCCTTCGCCACCAGAGTCTGCAGATGTTGTTGTCCTTTTAAATTGATTTTTCAGTAGTTGATCATACTGGTACAATTGACAGAATTGCAAGGAGGGTGTACTGTTTTGATGCGTGTGGTCCCGTTACAGCAACCAACTTCTAGAAATGCAAAAGTATTTCAGTTCCCTGTGCCTCAGGAGAAGACCCTTTTTCTACCCTAGACTGAATGTTAGTTACTCGTCTTTTTAAGTTTTACTCAAGTAAATGTTGGTAAACTGTGTGTTCCTGTTACAGACTCCTCCAGGCAGGCTCTGGCAGCTCCCCTCCTGAACCTGCCCCCGAAGAAAAAGTAAGTACTCGCTTCTCAGAGCAACCCGTGGTTTTCTATAATGGATTTGCACAGCTTTGAATTGCTAGTGAAAATGACATTGTGCATACATTCCCATTGCAGAAATGCAGACTATTATGAGAAGATCTCTGACCCATTGGACCTTGCCACAATTGAGAAGCAGATCCTGACTGGCTATTACAAAACTGTGGAAGCTTTTGATGGGGACATGCTGAAGGTCTTCCGGAATGCAGAGGTGAGGTGCTCTCTGCCTTTCAAGCTATTGTATAGCGAGTGGGGTTATACTCTGATTTAATTCTCTTGCTGACTTGCAGTAACAAAAGAAGAAAAATATTTTAGAGAAAGAGAACTTGTGATGATCTGTTTCTGGTGAAGAGACGTTGATAGCAATTCATGTGCTTCAGCTCACCCTCAGTGCTCTTGGTTGCCTTACGTCAGAGGGTCAGGAACATGCATGAATAGCTGACCTAAAGCAATTTCAGTACCTTTTGGAAGAGGTACCTTAGTCTTCAGGGTCGTATGTGAGATACATGGATCTGCTATTGGAGAGAAGGGAGCAGATGGATGGGTGCAGCTTTGGTGCAGACACCTGCAAGGGTGCATGCAGCCAGGGGGAACGCACCAAAAGCATCAAACCTGGACAAAAAAGACTTTTGTTTTATTTGTTTTGTTTTTATTCAGAAATATTATGGCAGAAAATCTCCAACTGGGCGTGATGTATGCCGGCTACGGAAAGCATATTATAGCGCTCGCCATGAGGCATCTGCCCAAATTGATGAAATTGTGGGAGAAACAGCAAGTGAAGCTGACAGCAGCGAGACATCAGTCTGTGAAAAAGAAAATGGACATGAGAAGGACGAGGATGTGATCCGCTGCATTTGTGGCCTTTACAAAGATGAAGGACTCATGATCCAGTGTGAAAAGTGCATGGTGAGGCAGGGGGAGCACAGAACGGAGCCTGGTGCTCTTTCTCTATTCTCCATAACCAGTTGAACTTTTACCAGCAGTTTCCATGTAGCTCATAGCATTAATTACTTCTTCAGAGCTTCATTTCCGCTCTAAAAGAATTGACAGATTCTGATTTCACAGAGGAAATGCAACTTGCATTTCTATATACAGGAGCTAGCACTTCTTTGAAACTCCCAGCAGCTGCTGTCTTTAGGCAAATTAATTTGACCAATTTTGGGCTTTTACACAGACACGGGGATCTTGTCCGTCTTCTGACATAGTCTGAAATAGTTCAAAGAAAATCTTGAATTTCCTTTCGGAATTTTGTTTTCTTGCTTTCCTTAATATTATTTGAGAAAATGAAATTTCTTGAATAAAACCTATTACAGGAATTTCTAACTGGGATGTATTTGTTTTCTAGGTCTGGCAGCACTGTGACTGTATGGGTGTGAATTCGGACGTTGAACACTACTTGTGTGAGCAATGTGAACCTCGATCTGTGAACAGGGTAAAAAAAAAAAGTCTCCTCTTCATTACTACAGTTATAAACTAAAGCAGCTCTTGCATTTATATTTATTGAGATTGGCAAGACCAGTGTGAGATTCTCACTTTATAAAGTAGCTTCTTTGGCTTAGATGTAATCACAGTAAGTGATTCTCTACCCACTTTGAATATTTCCAAAAGGATTTCAGCCCCATTTTTGCACTGATTATGGTGGACATCTCAGAATTTCCTTTCCTTTTTCTTTTTTTCATCCAGGAGGTTCCCATGATTCCTCGACCCCATTATGCCCAGCCTGGCTGTGTTTATTACATATGCTTATTACGGGATGATCTGCTGCTGCGCCAAGGTATGTGCTTACTCCAGTGGCTGCTGTGATTTCCATCAGATAAGAGTGTGCAGAGACTTCTGGCATCACCGTGTTTGAAATGCTTTTATCTTTTTACAAGTAGAAAGGTGCACTCTCTGCTGTTATGGGAGTGACACACAGTAAGAGTTCTCACAGGCTGGTTATGAAGAAACAGTAATTACCTTTAGCACAGTCTGGGCTCTCCTCCTGGCCAGAGGCTGAGCCAGCTTCTGGTTGTTAATATTTAGAAGTAAAGGCAAAGGTGGTTATTAGGTCTTCAGTATTTTAGTGTAGAACCATCATTGAAACATCCAACTTACTGCTTGTTTGTTCCCTAAAGTGTATCTTTCTGGACATTGCTTCAAAGCACTGAGTCTTTCAGAGGCAGCTACACAGCCACATAATTCAGTTCACTGATTTATTTTTTTTTATTTCATCCTACAGATGCATACAAGGTTAGAAAGAAGCCTATGTAGTTATTAAGAGAACTGCTCTTGAATGAGTAAAACCAGTTGGTATGTTCGCTAGAGAGGGATGAGAGAGTCTTCAGGAAAGTGGAGAATTAAAAAAAAAATGGTCAAAGAACAGTGTGTTCTTTATGCCCTCTGCAGGATTCTAGAATTTGCATTCAGTCTTCATTTTTGATTGTTGCTCTGCACTCTGTCCTGTTCAGGCCTTTGGTTTTCTCATTTCTTGTTTTGTGCCGGGTTCCTTGCTGGAGAGCAACTCACTTTCTAGGGGTGTATCAGTACTTCCTTTTATGTTTTTCTTTAAAATGGATTATGTTTTAGCTGGGTTTTGTGGCATCTTCCAGTCCTTCATAGCATTAAGGTAATTTTTGTCATGACACATAGTATTTCATTCACAAACCTCTAATACGATCTTGGTGACTTCAAGTAGAGAAATGTTAGTCCTTGCGTGGGTAAACTCCATGTACCATCGGCAGAGGACAAAGGAGACCAGACTGTCCCTGTCAGGCACCAAATGCCTCTGCAGTTACAGGGAATAGCTTAAGCCAGGTGTGTAACCAGAAGGTGCTGGAGAGGAACATGCTGCTACTGGAGAGAAAGGGGAAATCCATGGATTCATTGCTGGTCTCAGGTTCTCCACCAGAAGTTCTGAAGCACGACACCTGCCTCTAGAAATTGTGGTGCAGGCGCACAGGTATCTTGGGGACAGCAGAAGAAAGAGTTTTTATTCCCTCTAGTTTCTGAAAGGTCATGTAATTCACAGATTCCAGGGCAAAAGAGACCATAGTGACCTTCAGCCCTGCAGTCACCGTCAGCATAGACTATTATGTATTTCCTGTGTCGTATGTTAGGGAGAGGCTGATCTTAAGATAAAGACTGAAAGCGCTTTTGACCATTTGTTAGTTGGTCCACCCTCACTGCTGGGGAGCTGTGTCTGTACACTGAATTAGTTTGTCTTCCAGAGAACTCATGTTTTTGAGGAACAAGGCTGAAAAGCTTGCAACTGTGTGAGTGCGCACACTCTACTGCGATCAAATCCCTCTATGTAAGTGAGGGTCCTTCGGTCTCTGGTTACAGGACTTGGTTTTTAATTTCTTGATAATTCTACTTGAGGTTATTGAGTTATATACTACAGACGTGCTTCCTCTGCAAAAAGTACCTACCACATAAACCCAAGAGACGGTGCAAATAGACCTGATCAATTGGTCCATCACATCCTGCAGAGGGAACAAGGGGTTCCACCTCAGGTGCAAACTGAGAAACAGAAGTCAAAATGGATCTTGGAAAACCCTCATGGCCAGAAACTGTCCTGTGTTGTTCTCTCTGATGCACTGGCAATAGCAGCCGCATTTCTTCCTTGAAAACATGGAACTATAAACTCCCTTTTCGAGACAGAGGGGTAGCTATTCCAGTAGTTAGTGACATCCAGAGAAACTTGAATTGAAATCAAGCTTCCTGATCCTTAGGTCAAGAGAGTATCTGTGTACTAGAGTTGCTTTATTCTCACTGAAGAGATAGGGAAGGAGAGTTGAAAGTAGGTAATTTGAAATAATAGCCAAAAATAGGTGGGTTTATTTACATTCTGCTTGGGGTCAGCAGCTGCTCTCAGCACATACCTTACTTTTTTTTCTCTATGAGTCTTAAAGAAATGAAGGAGGTGGGTTCCTTAAAAGTAATCCTTAACTTACTAAAATGAAGATGTTACTATCCCAGCTGTAGTTCACATAGTAAGAAGAGCTAATACAAATGGTGAGTGCAGGCTAATCACCAGCAAATACACACTGAGCCCTTGAAGAGCTTGCGCTCTGCTACCTCACCTGCAAGCCTGGGTCACTCCCTTCAGCCCATTGTGCACCTGATGAAGCTACAATAAAACCCTCTCCTTCCTGTAACTACAGCTTCTATTTGTTTAGTAGGGATCCCGATACACCTGAAGATTTAAAGGGTGACTTCATGGTTGTAGGCAGATGTCAGTGGTTTAAATCAGGTGAATTTTTTAACAGTGCAATGTGTTGTACTCCTGTTATAGTGAGAGGTAACAACATAACACATTAAAGCAATTTTTGCATATGAGGAGTCCTTAGGAGCATCTTCTAAACTTACAGAAGATTGATAAATGAGATTATACTATGAAAATAGAATTACATGTCCTTCACTTTAATCCTAACTTTGGTTATAAGCTAAGGGAGAACAAAACTGAGGTGTTCATGAACATGGGGCCACATTGTGCTTGGTGGTTCCCCAGCATCCTTTCACTAAGCTGTGACAGTAACAGAGACCAAACCTGCTAATTAAAAACCAGTAATGTACAGGGAAGGAAAACAGACATAGCTGCACATACACAAAAATAGCTGTGTACTTAGGGGAAAAAATCCAGGAGTCATTGCAGTTCAATGGAAACATAAGAGAAATGTTCAGCATGAGTCACAAAGGCAAACTGAGTATTAGAAATTATTACGAACAAAATAGAAAAAGTAATTGTGCCATTCTGTAATCTTATGGTGTGTGTGTCTCTTGCACCTGTGTGCATGTCTTGTCATCCCATCTCAAAATAGAGCATCTTACTACTTGTGAAAACAAGCACAATGACAGGGATGATCAGATCTGAAACATCTTTGCTGCAAACAAAGTTTGCACAGATGGTTTGGAGGAGGGTGGTGTGGGAAAGGTCTGTGGGATCGGGGGTGTCTCAGGAAAGTTCAGCAATGCAGAAATTAGGGAACAAACACTGAAATTAGCAGGTAACATATTTAAACAATAGGAAGTATTTTTCTACAAAAACGTAGCTGAACTGTGGAAGTCGTTGCAGCAGGAAGCTTAAGAGGTCAAGAGTATAAATGGTTCCCAAAAGATGAGACAAATTCTTGGAGGAAGGATTAACTTCTGCCTGTTTGTGTCCAGCCTTCAGCTCTAAAAGTCCGTAAAACAAAGGTTAAAAAAAGCCTGAGGGGGATGCCATGGGAAGGCTTTTCCTATGCGTGCCTTATTCCTACGCTTTTTCCTCCTAAGCATCTGCTACTGCCCACCTTTGCAGCTAGAATACCCTGCTAAGGGACCTTTGATCTTACCCAGGGTAGTTTCTCTTAAGTTTTTGAGTCTTGGGACCTCCCAGGTTTTTGTTCATTCAGAGGTAAATAACAAAAAAGATGGAATTGTTTTTTAAATACTATATACTAAATCCAACAATAGTTTCAGTAATACCTTGAGTTTCCCAAATGTTCCCCCTTTGAAATTCTTCACGTTCTTTGTGAATGTTATTGATTAAAGCTTTTTCCCTAAAGGAGAAAGGCACTGCGCTTGCACCCTGCCAGAGGATGGTCCTTGGCACAGAGAATGGTGCAGCACGAAGTCAGAACGGCGGTCAAGCCTGCAGGGTGGAGAGGAAGTACTTTTAACGCCGTTTCACAGATCAGAGCAGAGAAATTAAAAAGTTAATTCGTTTGTGGGACAAAGTGAATAAATAGAAGTATAGGGGCATGTTTACGGGTTGCACTTGGGAAAGACATTTTTAGTTGCCAGGAGTGTCATTTTGTTCGTCCCTTTTTGAGCTCTGTTTACCTTTCCTGAGCTATATATCTTATCAGAGTTCTGCTGGGGCTTGGGGCTTCTCAGTCAATTATTTATTTTCTCAATAATAATCTTCTCTCTTAAATCTACAGATTTATTCTTTAAACATTGCAGCTGTCACTAATTTCTACACATTTTCCTAATCAAAACTTATTTTTTTACATATCCTGCAGTCTGTCATAATTGATTCATTACACGTTAGGATTTTCAGTCTGGTACAATTGGAGCCATGTTTAGTTCTTGCTATAAAGCTTTTGTGAGAATGAGTGTAGGAACCTTGCCTCATTTGGCGGGTTCTGCAATGCTTTTGCCTCAGTCTTTACAATTAGGTAGCTCTGTCATGTTCATTTTAATGAACCCATTTACTCCTCTCTTTTTAGTGTGCTGGACTCATGAAAAGTTCTTTACAGGTGTGTATTTTGTGCCTATTGCCAGGTGACTGTGTTTACCTGATGAGAGACAGCCGTCGAACTCCCGATGGACACCCTGTCCGGCAGTCGTATCGGCTGCTGTCCCACATCAACAGGGAGAAACTCGATATTTTCCGCATTGAAAAACTCTGGAAAAATGAGAAGTATGTTCAAAGCATCTCTTGAATTTGAGACATTCCATATACCTACCTGTCAAAACACAGTAATTTTGTGGAAGTCTTGTCATAGCTTAAAAATGCAGGACTGAACGTTGGTTACAAAGGCTTGATGATTTCCCTCTCGTTTCTGCTTGTGTTCCACAACTGCAAAGTAAAAATATGCAAGGTTGGAGGTTTAAGCAAGGGGTAAGAGACACAAGTTGATGCACTTCCCTCACTGTTAGAGCCGGCTGAGAATGCACAGCGACAGCTGAACTGGCTCAGCTGATGATCACCAGCTTCCTAAGCCACTGTAAATGATCAGTTGTGTCTGCCCTGTAGACAGCAGCGCAGTGGTCTGCTGTGTTCACAAAAATCACACTAGGAATATTTCCATTTACTGAAGGGGATCAAGTTGAACCTGTAATATTCATGTGGCTTTGCTTTTCATCACAGTCATTGCAAAACTGGAAGACAGCTAATTTAAAATTGAGCAGAGGGCATTAAGTAAAGTTCTATCACGGGCTTATAGAAATGGTCTTTTTTTTTTTTTTTTTCCCTTCTGTTTCTCTCTTTCTCTTACCTTTCCACCTTCAAACAGAGAGGAGCGGTTTGCATTTGGTCATCATTATTTCCGTCCACATGAAACGCATCATTCTCCTTCTCGAAAGTTTTATCACAATGAGCTCTTCCGGGTGCCATTGTATGAAATTATCCCCTTAGAGGCTGTGGTGGGAACGTGCTGTGTTCTTGATCTATACACCTACTGCAAAGGTAAGGAAACTGAACGGGATGAGAAATTAAATATAATACACCTTTCTAATAATGTGGAGAGCATGCTAAAATAGTAAGTGCTGTAAAAAGGCCGTAGGCAATGTTTACAGGGTGTCAGAGCTGAGGAAGTGCTATTGCTTTAGCACTGGGCAGTGGTTTCTGGTTTAAGAGGGTCAGTGCCGCAGAGCCAGCAGCAGCGCGGGGATGTGGTGGCCAGGGAAGAGAAAGTGATGGCAGCTGATAATAGTTTTTTAAAAGTTTGGGTACTATTGGGTGCTATTTGATTAGCATATACAGGTTTTCCTCTTAGTTGAACTAGCAGTGTGTCCCCTACCGTGATTCTGAACCAAGGAGAACGAACAAGAATGCCCCATAATGGCTCGGCCAGCCCCCTGCTTCTCTGACACTGTGTGTGGCTTGTTCCTCCTCTGGTGCACGATGGATCCTCTTGAATCTGATACACACTTTTTTCACAGAATCACAGAATCTTCTTGGTTGGAAGGAACCTTTGAGATCATCAAGTCCAACCAACAAAAAAAAAAACAAAACAAAACAAAAAAAAACCAAACACCAAAACCAAAACAAAACAAACAACCACACACCACACCCACCCACAATCTCGGGCACTAGAGCATGCCCTGAAGTGCCACGTCTACACGTTTCTTAAATACCTCCAGGGATGGTGACTCCACCACCTCCCTGGGCAGGCTGTTCCAGTGCCTGACCCTCTCAGTAAAGTCATTCTTCCTAATATCTAATCTAACCCTCCCCTGCCCCAACTTCAGACCATTTCCTCTGGTCCTGTCGTTATTCCCTTGGGAGAAGAGGCCAACACCCACCTCTCTACACCCTCCTTTCAGGGAGTTGTAGAGGGCAATAAGGTCCCCCCTCAGCCTCCTCTTCTCCAAACTAAACATGCCCAGTTCCCTCAGCCTCTCCTCGTATGACTTGTTCTCCAGACCCCTCCCCAGCTTGGTGGCTCTCCTCTGGACACGCTCCAGCAGCTCCATGTCCTTCCTGTAGTGAGGGGCCCAGAACTGAACACAGCCCTCGAGGTGAGGCCTCACCAGTGCCCAGTACAGAGGCACCATCACTGCCCTGCTCCTGCTGGCCATGCTATACAGGCCAGGATGCCGTTGGCCTTCTTGGCCACCTGGGCACACGGCTGGCTCACGTTAAGCCGGCTGTCCACCAACACCCCCAGGTCCTTTTCTGCTGGGCAGCTTTCCAGCCACTCTTCCCCAAGCCTGTAGCGTTGCCTGGGGTTGTTGTGACCAAAATGCAGGACCCAGCACTTGGCCTTATTGAACCTCATCCCATTGGCCTTGACCCATTGATCCAACCTGTCCAGGTCCCTCTGTAGAGCCTGCCGACCCTCAAGCAGATCAACACTTCCACCTAGCTTGGTGTCATCTGCAAACTTACTGAGGGTGCACTCAATCCCCTCATCCAGATCAATGATAAAGATATTAAACAAGACTGGCCCCAAAACTGAGCCCTGAGGGACACACTGGTGACCGGCCGCCAACTGGATTTCACCCCATTAATCACAACTCCCTGGGCGCGGCCATCCAGGCAGTTTTTCACCCAGTGAAGAGCACACTTGTCTATGCCATGATTCGCCAGCTTCTCCAGGAGAATGCTGTGGGGGACGGTGTCAAAGGCCTTACCAAAGTCCAGGTAGGCAACGTCCACAGCCTTCCCCGCATCGAGCAGGCGGGTCACATGGTCATAGAAAGAGATCAAGTTGGTTAAGCAGGATCTCCCTTTCATAAACCCGTGCTGGCTGGCCCTGATCCCTTGGCTGCCCTGCACTTGTCATGAGAGCTCACTCAAGATGATCCTCTCCATGATCTTTCCTGGTACCGAGGTCAGGCTGACAGGCCTATAGTTTCCTGGATCCTCCTTCCGGCCCTTCTTGTAGATGGGTGTCACACTGGCCACCCTCCAGTCATCTGGTACCTCTCCTGTTGACCAGGATTGTTGATAGATAATGGAGAGAGGCTTGGTGAGCTCTCCCGCCAGCTCCCTGAGTACCCTTGGGTGAATCCCATCCGGCCCCATGGACTTATGCGTGTCCAGGTGCATAAGCAAATCATTAACTACTTCCTCCTGGATTACGGGGGGGTTGTTCTGCTCTCCATCCTTATCTTCCAGCCCAGGAGGCTGAACACCCTGGGGGTAGCTGGTCCGACTATTCCTATGTGCTTTGTTTTGAAACTGCAGGGAGGCCAAAAGGTGTGAAGGAGCAGGATGTATATATTTGTGATTACCGCCTTGATAAGTCAGCTCATCTCTTCTACAAGATCCATCGGAATCGTTACCCTGTCTGCACCAAGCCCTATGCCTTCGACCACTTCCCCAAGAAGCTCACGCCCAAGAGAGACTTCTCAGTAAGTGTTTCTCCTCTTCACTGCCTTACTTTTTAGTGGAAGACTGGACATGTTTTTGGAAAGCTCTCGGCTCTCTGTTTATGAATTGAATGAAGCTGGGTAAGCCTAAGGAAGCTGACACGTAGGCAAAGAGAGTCTGGATGAAACGTTGACTAGAAGAAAAAGTAACTGTAGACAGAGTTCAAAGACGTTGAATGAATGGTGATGTATAAGTTTAGAGATTGTGGTTTCTGACTGAAATCTAGATGCTAATTTCATTTAAGCCACTCCTGACTGAAGGAAGTCTTAAAACTCACTTTTCAGTTGCGATTCTGCAACCGTATAATAATCGTATGTGTTTCAGAGAATCACGCAGTCCAATGTGAGTTTGTTAGCCCGTCTGTGTCAGGCTTTCTTTCCTTTGGTGTAATTACTCTGGGTCTTAATAAACTTGCTTAAAAAATTATACCTTTGAATAGTGATTCCCAACACAGAAAAACATTATTTTCCTAGTTCCATTTCCCAGCTCTATCAAATGACATACTGTTTACTTTATATGTCATTCTTACAGAAAATGGATGTCTTACCAAAAAACCACAGGGCAGACAGGGCAGCGCAGTTTCCCTTAACATCCTCCATCTGAACATCTCTTCATTTCACTGCCTCCTTTTCCCCCGTTCCCTGGAAGCAGCAGCTCTTGGCTGTGCCCGTCCTCCTCCGCGGTGCTGCCCTGCCTCCGAGCACAGAGGGGTTGGAGCTGCAAATCTTCTGCCAGTGGGCGCGTTTCTTCCGGGAAGCAGAGAGATTTTTGTAGTGACTTTAGGGATGGTTCCAAACTTCTGCCGTGCAGAAAGCAAAGGTTATTTTTATCACGATGGTCTATGGCGTGAAATTTATTGAGAACACTTGAAGAATCAGATAATAAGTCTGGCTCTAATTTATCCTTATTATATGATTATGCCTTCTCCTTTGAATTCATCTGATGTGTGAGGGGTGCCAGCCGTGCACTGGCATTTCTGGTGTTAGATGGGCGAGCCCTGTATTGGTTCTTCCAGAATAGACCAGCAGTTTCTTCCACTGTGAATTTTATTTGGTATTAACCATAATCTTTATTGTTCTTACAGCCTCATTATGTACCAGACAACTACAAGAGAAATGGAGGCAGGTGAGTCTTACTTAGATTGTTTACTAAGTCTTACTTACTTAGTAAGTAAGTAACTTACTTAAGTAAACTTACTTAAGTTTACTTACTTACTTACAGGTGAGTCTTACTCAGATTGTTCATTGAGAAAATCCTGTATGTCTGGTGTCCGCTCTTTTTCCTACCCATTTCCCCTGGCTGCTATGTAAAGAATAAGTTTAAATTACTGAAAGCAATCCTCTAAACTTTCAAAGAGATAAAAGGGAACAAGTGAGGAGGGGTAGAACATGAAAGCAGCCTTAGTGTTCCTTAATAATGAGGAATAAAGAGGAGCATCATCCCTGCACGGAGGGAGGTGGGATCCCCGACCAGATTGCCCATGTTTGCACTCCCTTTGAAAATGCCCATCAAGAGCCATGACTATTGCCGATAAACATGAGTAAGTGCTGAGCTCAACTAGTTTGGAAGATCAAAACCTTCCCAAATTGAAATAAAAAAGCAATTTGTTTGTAAAAGACTGCATTTGATGTTATGCAAACAAGGTTATGGGGACGTAGCCTCCCATTGGCAGTAACTGGTGGGTTTGAATGCGTGTGTTTTGTCGGGTGACCGAGATTCCGGAAAGCCCCCTGCCTGCTGAGGGACCCTCACTCGCTGCTGATTGGCCTTTCAGGTGAGTGTCTGAAAAATTGTGGTATTTAAAGTCTTCTTTTCCTGCTAGATCGTCCTGGAAAACAGATCGCTCAAAACCACAGATTAAAGACTTAAACCAAGAAGAAGATTCTCTTCCGCTTATTGAGGATGTATTAGGAAACCAGGATCAAGCTTCAAGCGAGATGCCGAGCCTGGAAGAGCCGGAAAAAGAGGCAGTCTCTAGTGAGACCTGTGAAACTGATAAAAAGGTGGAAGAAAGCAATTCTGACACCAGGCAGCTGTGCACTCCAGAGGAGAGGCGGCACGTCCAGAGAGAGAGACTTAATCAAATCCTGCTAAACCTCCTAGAGAAAATCCCAGGGAAAAACGGTGAGATTTTGTGCTGTGATTGCACAGTAGCGTTTCTTCTACAGGTTTCTTTTCAGTTCGCTGCAGACCCTGTTGATAAAAGAAATGGTTTTGTCTGAATTTATTGCTAGTGGACATGATTAATAATTAGTTTCTTTGCAGCAATGTTTTCTTCTGCAACAGTAGCGATTTCCACTAAATCTGAATGAAGTTTCTTACGACTGGTGTTGTATTTTGTATAATATCTTTAGTAAGCCCAAAAACTTTCTGAAGACAGTTCTGTCTTCACATTAATTCTGACAATTCTTCACATCAATTCTGACATCATTCTGTGTTTACAACTAGGAAATTTAACAGACATCCCAAGAAAGACTGAAGAGAATTTGGAAAGTCTCTTTTGACCTTTAACGAGCTTTCCGTTGGGTTCTAAGGAACTTCTGTAGGTATTGTCTGAGCATAAGGGTGCAGTGGTTGAACACATTAAGTATGTCTCTGTTTTTAATTTAAAGCTTAGAGTCGTAGAATCACAGAATGGTTCGGGTTGGAAGGGACCTTAAAGTCCATCTCATTCCCCCCCCAGCCCTGGGCAGGGACACCTCCCACCAGACCAGGCTGCTCCAAGCCCTGTCCAGCCTGAGAAGGGTAGGATGAGGTCTGTCCAGTCTCTTTCGTGTTCTGGGAGTTAATGCAAAATAATCATGGACTCATAGAATAATTCAGGTTGGAAGGATCTTTGGAGGTTGTCTGGTCCAAACATGAGTCAAAGCAGGACCAACTTCAAACTGGACAAGGTGTCCAGTGGAGTTTTGAAGATGACTATGGATAGAAACATCCTTGAAGGAACCTTGTATAGGGAAATAGGAAAACTGTTACTCGTATTGCCTTCTTTTACCCAAAGCCCGTGCTCTGTTGCAGCTATCGATGTCACCTACTTGCTGGAGGAAGGATCAGGAAGGAAGCTGAGGCGGCGAACTCTCACCATCCCGGAGAGCAGCTTCAGGAAGTGATGCCACGAGAGGACGCTGCAGTCTGGAGTCTGCTACAAGGTCTGCTGAGGACTGAGGGCAGGAGCCCAACCTCCTCTGTACCAGCCAAGGAAAAGAGAGCAGCAGAAAACGGACAAATATACAAACAGTTAGCACTTAGATGTCTGGGTTGGCAGGTTGCCCTGCCCTGCTCTGCAGTGCTCTTATGGTGTGTGTGTTGTTGGGCGTGCCTTGTATTGATGTTAGGTACTGAGAAAAACCTCGTGGTTATTGTCCGGGATGGTCAAATTTAATTTATTTTTGCTTGATATTCCCACTCAGAGGAGAAAGAAAAAATTCAAAAAAAAAGAATTAAAAAGTGGGGAGGTAGGAAGGATAAGGACTGGCTTACTCTGGTGAGAATATTCCCCATGTTCACCAATTAACCTGTGATTGTATAAGATGCTGTTGGCACCACCACGGCCCGTGGCAGTGAGTGAAAACCAGATGGGAGGGTGAAGGCCCCGGTGGCTTAGAATTAAAGGCTGCCCTGAAGTTGTGGCCTCTGATTTGCACAAGTTCCAAGAAGAGAGAAACGTACCCAAATGTGTGAAAGGCTGAGCGTGGAAGGGCCGGTGCACACCCCGACCTTTGGGTTGTGCCAAGGAAAAACTTCCAAAGTCACCTTGGAGCAAAGCGGGAGCTGGCTGGTTGAGGCACTTGTTCTGCGTCGGAGAGGGGGGCGGGGGCAGGCTGGGAGTTTTTTCACTTTTTTTCTGCAGAGAAATTTTATAAAGCAAGTCAAATCCTGACACCACCATTGCTGTTGGTTTTTTTGATAAGCTGTGGTTCTTGTGTGTCTAGTGTGTTGTGCAAATTAAAATCTGTTAAAAGAAAAAGAAAAAAAAAAGGAACCCTTCACTACATGAACCGTCAAGCAGTATTCAGAGCGAGTATTTGTTGTGAACTGTAGAATATATCAACTGCTAACACTACTCTTGTGTTCTGGGTGTACAGCTTCAAATGTCCGTCTCTTAAATTAAGAGACAGCGTCTCTCGCGCCGCCCCCTCTCTCTGCCCCGACAAAAAGTATTATTCCCGAGAGCAGCAGCCCAGGCGGCGGCGTCCGGCTGCAGGACTCTGTGCGTGCCACCGTGTCCCCCGGCGGTGCCGCAGGACCCTCCCCGCGCCCCCCGCCTTCCGGGTCTGCGGAGCCCGAGCTGTGGCACAGGGAGGGGGCGGTTGGCGTACGCTGCCCCTTGACAATGGCTTTGCTTTTTTGTCCTTCAGACGTACACATGCATATACAGTCCTGTTTTAGATGTTCTTATAAGAAAACCAGTTTTTAATGTGCCAAGTTGTATATATCTGCTGCGTGGATGTAAAGCAATACAGTAGTTACATGTTCCTTTTTAATGGACCAAGCTTGTCCTAATGTACATTCTTGTTATTATTACAATTATTTTACTCTTAGTGGAACATGACTCATTCCATTAACTTTTATGTGTTGATTTAAAAAGAAAAAAAAAAAAAAAAAAAGACAGGAAAAAAACCCTTTGAGAAAAAATATTTTATTAAAAAAAAAAAAAAGAAATAAGAAAATAGTTTGGAATATTTTCTTACTGTAGAGAAGCACTGTACAGTACCAGGAACCCTGAGTATAAAATACTCGTGCGTGTAGTAGGAATATCGCATGTCCAAAATCTTGAGTTGTCTCATTTAGTTTAAAACAGAAATCATTGTCTCAAATGGTGTTAAACACTAAAAAGTTTTTAAAAAATAAAGTGCGTACAGAAGCGAGACACTAGCTCTGTCATTTTATCTTTCTTTTGTTGAAAGACTAAACAAAATGTTTTTTAGACAATCAAATGTTAGGTAAGTGCAAAGAATTGTTTTTCTTACTGGTGTAGAAATGACTTTTTTTATTTTTCGGTTATTTTATAATAATGAGAAGACCGGTGTGTCACCAGGATCGCTGTTTTAAGACCAGGAAGCACTACATTATTGCAAATAGATATGAACTCTTAGTCTGCATGGGTGTAGGCTGTGTGATTGCTGAAAATAAATGCTGCTAATATATTTCCTTTTTACAAAGCATATCTAAATAGATCATTGTTTTGATGTTAATCTTTGTAAATTATGTATTACCAATTTTAACATTGGATGTAATTGCATAAAAAGCCTGCATCTCAATCCTGAGAGAGTCTAGTATTAAATGGAAAATCTTTTCCTATCGATGACTTGTGGGGTTTTCTTTGACACGTCTTGCGTTGCCGGTTTCTGCCGCATCCTGGCCCTTCGCCGCCGCTGCCCGGGGGCTCTCCCCCCGCCTCTCTCGGGGGCCCCATTCGGGCAGGGATGGCAGTTTGCGAGGGTTTGACGTGATGCTGCTGGTTCCCCCGATCTGAGCGTGGCCGGAGGGACGGAGCCTTAGCCGTCAGTGCTCGCGGGGGTACACGGCCCCTTCCCTCCGCAGGTGTCCTGCTCTTCCCGGCGGATAAACCCCCAGTTCCCCCAGTCCTCGCTTCCCGGACCTGTGCAGGCAGCAGGGGACGTTCTGTCACCATGACCGCGTCTCCTGGTGGTAGCACAGGGACCCCCACTGAGTCACATCAGTTGGGTGACAGGCGCTGTGGGGCTCGAGGGACGCTGCGGGGGCTCCGTGGGGCTCAGGGCTGTTGGGTGCTGCCGGGCCCTTGTCCCACCTCCGGTCACACGGCAGGACACGGGGACGTGGTGTCCCTCCAAACCAGCCTTTCTCTCTTCCAGCCTCACAGCTCCTCCGATACCCTCTGTCAGGGCAGCACTAACGAGATATGGCCCTTGCGAATCTTTCAGGGTTTGGAAGCGGTTCTGGGAACGTGGTAACTCTGTGTTTGTCACTCAGGAATGAAATAGCTTCCCTGTCACCCCCCCCCTTAACGCAACGTGATTTTTCTTTTTCCATTTCCTAGCCTGAATCTCTGTGCTGTGTGTGACCCTTACACTTGTCTTCCTTTTAAACTAGAGACACCATGCCAAGGACTGGAGTGCTTTTATTTATTTAAAAAAAAAAAAAAAAAAAAAGTTGAAGAAGTACCTGGGTTCGTCTCATCTGGCTTGACCCCATTTCAAAGTCCAGAGGCAGCCGTGGAATTCAATCAATCCTCCGTAAGGCAAGCCAAGCACCATTCCGATTACGCTGTAATGTCCCTTGTCTGAGAGTAAAAATTCCAGAGAGAGACTTGAAAATGAAAACAGAATAAAAAGAGAGCAGCTTTATCCTGGCAGCAGAACTCAGGCTGGTGGCTGACGCTCGGGCTCCTTTGCCACCAGAAGGATGACGTGTGGCTCTTGGTCCCCAGGAGAGAGCTCAGCTCAAAAGCTGCCTGTGAGACATGCGGCGATTGCCTTGTGGCCCGTCGCTGGATGCTCTCTGGTACATCCACAGCTCTTTTACTGGGGAGCCCAGTACGAAACGTAAACAGAATGGTGTGAAATTGCGAGTGATGAGAAAAAAAAAAAAAAAAAAAAAAAAAAAAAAGGTGAAAAAATACGAGCCATCCAGCCCCTACTGAGATCCTGGGACTCAGGAGAAAGATGATTAGTTTAATTTAAATAAACAGCCCCGCAGACAGCGTTACCCACGCTGTGCAGCTCCCACCCCACGGGGCCACTTGCAGAGTTCCAGGGTTATTTCTGGCTGGGGCTCCCTGCCGGGCCACGGTCCCACACCCAGTTCCGGGGCCGGGCTCTGCCCTTGGGATCCTGAGCGCGGCCCCAGCCCCTCCTGCCCTCTCCCCCAGGAGCATTTACTCACCGCAGACCCAGGGCCACCCACGTAGGGCCGTGGCCGTTTCCAGCAACCCCCATCCCACAATGATCCATTCACACATGGGGATACGTGCGTCACAACCTTTATTTCCAGCTTTTCCCCATTGGAATAAGCTTATTCCTGTGGTTACAACTATTTACAGGGTGCTGGGACTGCGCATCGGCAGCTGGGGCCACCAGCCCCGGCCGCGGGGCAGAGCAGGGGATGTGGCGGTGGCAGCAGTGGCAGGACACAAGGGCACGGAGATGACACACAGGACTGTGAGCACCGTGCGGGGCCGGGGCCCTCCCCTCCCCGAGGAAACACGAGCAAAAGCAGTTCCCGACTGGGTGCTGCGGTGAAGTGCCAGCAGGGCTGTGGGGACACGCACAGCGGCGGCTCATGGGATGCACCCACAGCAGACCGTAACGTCACGCGAAGGAGCAGCAGCGGCAGGGACCAGGGCGAGGTCCCCTGCAGCTCTGCCAGCCCCAAAGGTGGTGAAGCTGTGGCAGAAGACGGGCTTTCCCGGAGGTGGCACCTGCTTCGGTGGGCTCAGTTGCTTCCTCAGGTCTCCTCCGCCTCCTCACAAAATGAGAGATGTGTAACCGACAGGAACTAGGCCAGTGCTGTTTCCATGGCAGCAGCGGATCCAGTCTTCATCCACAGTGGAGAGCAGCTGCAGGATGTCCCCTTTTTGGAAGCTCAGGTGACCATCGGTGGTGCCTGTGTGGTCACACAGCGCCCGAACCGCCCTGCACAACAAACGCCATCGGGGAGTCGCCTCCCCAGAGACCCCGGGCACCACAGAGAGAGGCTCTCACAGCTCTCGGGACACTCAAGTGTGGCATCAGTGACACACACATACACACCCCCCCTCAGGCAGAGATGCCATCGGACAACGGGTTTGATCAAGAAGCCACAACACAAACGTGTCCTGCCAAACCCCAGAGCCGCAGCCGAGCATGAAGCTCTTGTGCAGACGTGGCAGAGAGAGCCAGGACCGGGCTGGGGAGGAGGGAGCCGGACAAACACCGTCCGTGGGATGGCCACTCGCCCACCCTCTGCCTGGACAGACGCTGCGCAAGCACAGACGACTACAGCTTTTCTGACCTGCCAAAATTTGGTCAGAGCTGCCCCACGGTTGCTCCAAACTAGTTGCTGTTAATGCAAAAGGCACACAAGGGAAAGAAAGCGCTCAAAATTCCCCCAAAAAATGTCTGGGAAAAACCACTGCCCACAGCCAGGCAGGCACAAAAGTTCATGCAAAGCTCAGCAGGAGATGGTGGAATCCCCCGGGGAGCGGCCAAGGTGGAAGTTCCTGGGATCCTTCCCGAGAAAGGCATGGAAGACACCCAGGTTACGTCTGGAAACAGCTCCTGCTTCCCCCCACCCAGAAAAACCCGCCACCAGCAGCTTCCCTGCCACGACCACCGCAGTGCCCTGCATCACCTGGGGGCCTGCGGCAGCTCGGATGACTTCTTCTGTGGCTGTTCTTGAGTGTGGGTCTTCTCAGCCGCCAGCCCCTTCACCACCACAGCCAGGACACGCGCGCTGGGGGACAGCCAGCTAGAAGGTCTCCTGCCACAAAGCAAAGGAAGCCACAGGCTTGCCTAGGAAGCCTTTTCCCACCCGTCCTGCTCAGACTATTCGGGTGATCGGGGAGCTGACACGGGCCTGGTCAAGCACCACCGAGCCTCTGCCATGAGCTCCTGCTGCTCTAAAGCACTAATGTGATGCGACAGCAGCAGCACCTGGGACATGTGCTAATCCCAGGAGCACAAAGCCTGGACAATGGGCAGTGCCAGACACCCCACGAGCCCCACGATGGGCGTTCTGTTCGCTGCCTGGGAGAAAAACCCTTCCTCAGCACATGCTGCTTCCCCCACCCTGCCCAAGCTGGGTCTTACCTGGACCGAGCTGAGATGGCGTCAGGACTGGGAGGGAAGCTCCTGGCAGAGGGGCTGGTGGCTCCAAAGAGCCGGCCCAGCCAGCTGCCCTTCTCAGGACCAGGAGGACCACCTGCCTCTGAGTCTGAAGGTGCCGCCTGATTCCTATTCACACACGGCTCTGGGGAAACAGCCAGGAGATTCTCTCCAGCAGCAGGATCATCCAGCTTGGTGGGTGCTCCAGCCCCAGCAGGCACGATGAGGTCTTCAGGGGAAGAGGTCCCAGAGGTGTCAGCATGGCTGCTGGGCTTTGGACCGGGGAGTTCAGGGACAGCTTTGGTCTGAATGAGCCGCAGCTCCATGCCTCTAGGTTCATTCATGGACAGCTGGGGTCGCGCAGCCTGGCTGGGACTGGAATCCCCTGCAGCCGTCCGCAGCTTTGTCCACCAGATGAAGGGGAACTTTTCCTTGCTAGGAGCAGCATAAAGCCTGGAGGCCTGGCTCAGCTGGCCCCACCAGCCACTGAGGCCAGCGCCGGCATCCTGAGGGCCTGCCTCGGGCCTGTGGGTCTCCAGGGAGCTGTCAGCTCCCAGGAAAGTGCGACTGAGCTGGTCACCCCACCGCAGCACATGCTGGAAAGTCTGCTGCAGGGCAGCTCCCACCTCGGGGCCAGGGACCAGCCCATGCACAGCTGCTTGGGACTGGGACCTCGTGCTGCCATCTGCACCAGCCGCCCTCCCCAGAGCATCGGGGGGGGACTCATCTTCCAGGCTGTCCCCTGCAGTGCCGCTTTGGCCCTCCAGAGAAGGTTGCACAGCCTGAGCAGAGCGATGGGCAGGAGACAGGGGTGACTCCAGCCGACGCGACAAGTGTCTTACATCCATAGAGAGGTGGTGGTGTTCAAAGAGCAGGTCAAGGTGGAAAGTCAGCACTGAAAGGGGCTGGATGAGCAGCAGCAGTTCATCAGCAAGGTGGGGAAGAGGGCCTTGGCTCAGGGCAAAGAAGGCCGTGGGTGAATACAGCATGGAGATTACACCTACGAGATACGGACAAAGCTGCAAAATGCCCACATCCCCTCCCAGGGCCAGCTGGTGTGACCTAGCAGGTCAGAGGAGCTTCTGCTGAGACCTGTACTGAAGATGGACCATGGAAAACGATGCCCTTATCCACTACGGAAATGCCAGCCAAACATTGTGGGTGGAAGGGGTACGGGATTATCACCCTGGCAAGCAGGTGAGGGCTTGGGTGGGGAGCTTCTGCGCACTGTGTCCTTACCTGGGCTCTTCTGCAAGTGAGAGATCCACAGCTCCAGCTGCTTAATACTAAACAAGACAAAGGGAACCCAGGTTAGAGCTTTTGGGACTCTGTTCCAACCTGCCATCACAGCAAGAACAGCCTGGGTCAGCAGGACTGATACTCACTTCAAAAGGCCAAGGATAAAGGCATGAAACTTTTGTCGGGAGCTGCTGAGAGGAGCCAGCCCAGCCACATGCCAGCAGAGGGAGTGGAGAGAGCGGGTGTTGGGGCCTGCAGAATACACCACACAGACAGTCACTGCTCTGGGCACACATCTTCCCCCAGCCCAGGCTGGAAAAGGACTCCAGGCATCCTGAGACACCAGCATCTCCAGGAGCACGGTCCTTACACACACACCAACCTGTCTTCACGGAGGCTTCCACCACACTCCAGGGGGAATTTTTCCTCTGGCCTGTGATAACATCCTTCTGGAATGGCTTCAGCCCATCCTCCACCAAGGCATAGAGCGCAGGGCAGAGGGTGTGCAGCAGCAGGTAACCCACATCTGGGCTGAGCCAGCTGTCTCCCAGCTGGGCCTGAGCAGGAGGAGAGGGAGGGGAATGGCAGCACCCAACCCTCAGCCTGCAGGGACGGACGGTGGGATCCTCCCCCGGAGCTCCCCAAGCCCCTCCTGCCCAAAGCCTGCACGGCCTCCCCTGCCGCCTGCCCACCCCAGCCTGGCCCAGGCCCTCACCTTCTGCACCAGGTTCCGTGCGGCGCTGAAGTGGGCAATGATCTTATCCACAGCGGCGCTGACGGCGACCAGCAGGGCTGTTGGACGAGGCAAAGGAAGATGTCAGCAGGGCAGCCGACCCCACCGCGCAGGGCTGGCTGGGGCTGGCCGGCCCCGCACGGGCCACGGCCACAGCGAGAAGCGGCTCTAGGCGGACACGGAGGCCCGGAGCAGCCGGGGAGGCCCGGGCGAAGGGAGCATCCCAGGCTGTTGCCACGGCAACCTGCAGCTCCCGGGCGCCGGGATGAAGGACCCGCCGTTTCCAAGGGGACGAGGCCGGGATGGAGAGGCGTCGGCAAGGCGCCGGGACGGCCCCACCCCCGTCCGCCGGCTCCACAGCACCATCTGCCGAGAGGCGGCCGGGGCCGGGCCCCGCGGCCGCCAGCCCTGCCCGCCCCCCCGCCGTCCCCCCCCCCCCCCCCCAGCCCCGGGCCGCCGTTCCCCGCCGGTCCTGGCGGCGGCTCCGGGGGGACGCCGCCCCGCCGGGCCGTTACCTTTCTTCCGCTCCCCGCGAGGCCGGCGGGCTCCCTCCGTGCTTCCCCCGCCCGGGGCGGCCGCGGCGGCGGGCCTGGCTGGAGAGAGCGGGGCGGCGGGGTGAGCGCGGCCCGGCCCGGGCTCCTCGCCGCCGGCGGGCGCTGCCGGGGCCGGCGGGAGCCGGCGGGGCCCGGGCGCTGCCGCCGCGGGAGGCCCGGGCCGCTCCCAGCCCGCTCCGCCGCCCCGGGCCCGCTCGCCGCCGGGGCCCGCCGGGCCGCGCTCGGCCATGGAGCCGGAGGCCGCGGCGGGCGGAGCGGGGCGGGCGGCGGGGGAGGCGCCGCCGCGGCGGGCCCGGCCCGGCCTCAGGCGGCCCCCGGAGCCGTGTGTCCCCCCCCCGGGGCGGGGGGTGGGGGGGGGGGGCCGGGACAGAACCACCAGCACCGGCCAGCGAGGAGCCCGCGGCCACCACCCGCAAGCCCCCGCCCCGCAGCGTCCCCTAAAGGGTGACACCCCCCCGCCCGGGGCACCCAGACTCTTACCCTCCTTGCAGGGCTCCTCTGCTCTCTTGGCTGACCCCGGCACCCGGGGGTCCCCACCGGCTCCCCCGACCCTCCTAAGAGCCAGGGTGTCTTTGTCACAGAGGGAGCCCGGCCCCGTCTCTCCTAGGGGGCAGCTCCAGGGTGGCAGCCCCCCCTCCTCCGTGGCCCCCGGCTGCGCCTCCGCAATGGGCTGCAGTCCTGGCCGGGATCGCCTCCTCTTCGGCTGGTGACTTTCCATAGGTGCCAGCAAGCGTGCGCCCAGAGGCACAGGTAGCACCCAGCCTGCGCCGTCGCCACCTACGGCCGCCTCCAGGGGTGCAGGGAGGTGCTGAGATGCCACCGGCTCTGCCCGCTCGCCGGCTGGCTGGCCCCTGGGCTTGTTGGAGGCACTACGGTACCGCAGCTCCTTGAAGGTGGTCACCTCTCTCTGCCTGGAGCTGGGTGGTTTTACCAGCCAGTCGTGCTGGGGCTGGGCTGGCTCCTGGCCCGCAGCACTGGAGAGCAGCTCGCTGTAGGGCGGCAGCTCCGTGTCGGGCGAGAATACGATCAGCCAGTCGCTCCGGTCAGCCCTGGCCTGGGCAAGAGCAGGCCCAGCAGCGTTCCTCTTCCTCTTCTGGGCAAGCTCATGGAAGGAGGTGATGGTCTTCTTGCCTGCGTCTCTGGAGATGTCGCCCGAGCCAGGCTCCGGCTCCGTGGGCAGCACCAGCTGCTCTGCTCTCTGCGCATTGAGAACCTGCAGCCGTCTCCGGGGCCGGGGGGGCACGGGTGGGGGGACACCGCCAGCCCGGGGCTGCGGCTCAGGAGCTCTGCTCAGACCAGGATCCCACTGTCCTGGCGCCAGCGGTACCGGAGGCACAGCATCGGGGTTGGGAAGGGAGTTGCAGTTAGGGTCAAGGTCGGTGCAGACGCTGGTGGTCTCCTGCGGCACCGCGCTGGGAGAGGTCTCATCGCACTGGGAATCAAGCAAGGTGCTGCTGCAGAGGCTGTCTGGGCTCTCTCCGGCCAAGGTGTCTGATCTCTGGAGCGCTGTGGGGTTGAGGTTGGCATCTCTTCCATCACACGTCCTCCCCTGGTCAGTCAATGACTGGGTGTCTCCTATGGGAATGACGTTGGGCTGATTTTCAGGGGATTGGGACTCTTCTCTGGAGAACCCCTTGCAGTACACAGAGACGGGGGAGTCGTCCAAGCTGAAATCCGAGCAGCTACTGACAGAGGAGGAGGAGGAGGAGGAGGAGGAAGCCAGATCACAAGGGGGATCACAAGGGAAAGCCACCTCCTCCTCAGCATGCAGGTAGGGGAAACCCTCTTGAGCTGTCTGCTTCTGGAGACCCAACGTCACCGGCTGCTGAGCGTGGGACTCACAACACCGGCATTTCAAGGAGGGATTGTTGGAATTGGCATCCACTTGCTCACAGTTCTCCGGGCAGTCGCTGCAGCCAGTCTGGTCTCCTCCACCCATGGAGGCAGAGGTCTCTTGGAGCTCTGGGTGCCGGGAGAGGTGGAGCCCCAGGGAGATGTGCTGCAGATGGATGTGGTTGAGGTTGCACAGAAGGCCTTTCTTAGGAGCCAGCATGATGCTGCTCACTGGTACTGCCAGGGCTCCTCAGAGAGCCCCGCAGCTCCTCTCTTCAGACCATCCAGCTCCCTGCAAACATCAAACTCCCTTTCAGTCGGCGAGGGAGAACTCGGCAGCACAAATCTGGAGAGCAACGGACAGGGCAAAAGGGATGGCAGTGACCTTGTGGCAGCCACCAAGCAGGGAACGGACGGCCGCAGGGGACGGGTGCGAGGGCCTGTGTGCTCAGAGATGGGAATACACCCGGTGGAAAGGGGCTGCCCCACACTCCCCACTGAGCTCGGGCCCGTCCAACAGGGCAGGGGCTGCAGCCAGACGCTGGCGGCTGATCCCCGGAGCACGACCTGAGCGTGGTGCAAGGATGCCGACCGGTCCAGGCGGCTGCAGCGGCAGGGCTGAATCCCCCCGCCGGGTGTCGGCGGCCGGGAGCATCCCAGAGATGCCGCCAAGGAGAAAACGCCCTTGAAACCCCAGCCGGGAGCTCCCGGCCGAGGGAGCGGGGCACAGCCGGCACCGAGCCCCGGGCGCGGCGATGAGACGCCCGGCCCCGGCAAGGCGCCGCAGCCACGGCAGCCTCCGCATCGCTCGGCCCTTCCCCCGCCGAGGGGAGAGCCCCGGCCCCGGGCAGCCCCCGGACGGGAAGCACGGACCGCGACGCGGCCCCGAGCACCCGCCGGCCCCTCGCCGCTGCCCGGAGTCCTCTCCCCGTCCCCATCGAGCCCCCCCCCCCCCCGCCTCCCCATTCCGTCCCCAGCCCCGCGGAGCTCCCCCCAGCCCGCTCACCTCGTCGCGCTGCGGCGGCGAATGCGGCTGGCGGGAGGGAGGAGCCCCGGCCCCGCCCGGGAGCCGCCCCGGGCCCGGCCCTCCCGAAGGGGCGGTGCTGCCGTGTCCCCTCTTATCCGCCCCCCCCCCGCCCCGGTCCCTGCAGCATCCCCCGCCCCGGCCCGGCCCCAGTCCACACCAGGCAGCGACGCACCCACAATAACTTATGTTTATTGACACAAGGGCTGGTGGACGATCTACGACACCCCCCCGGCAGCCCCACAAACAGCCCCCAGACCCCCACCGGGGGCAGGGACCAGGCTCCGGGGAGCTACAGCAGTAGGGGCAACAGCACACCAGGCCCCCTTCGCAAAGGCCAAGCAGTCTAGGGACAGGCCCACCATCACTTCTGCCGCTTGTAAATCTTCTGAGCGAGGCCCAGGAAGATCTCCCTGGGGAGGCGGTTGGCATGCTGCCCGATCAGCTCCTCCAGGCGCCGGTAGCTCTTCTCCTCATACTCCTGAAAAGCAGCCCTCATGCCCAGAGCCTCATAGAGCTCCTTCACCTTTGCCACCTTCTCAGGCTCCTTACAGCCATAGTTCTCCTGAGAAAACACCAGAATAAGCCAGGCTGAGGTCAAGCCCGCGGCCACCACAGGAGCCACCTCTTGTTCTCCCTGCTACCATCCTGCTCTACTCACAGCCACCAACCCGTGTCCCAGCCAGGCAGCAGCATGGTGCAGCAACATGGGGTGGCACGTGGCTTTTCACGCGTACATTATGGCACTACACTCCCTCCACACCACATCCTGAGGGAGGGAGCCCACACCACCTCTCCCTGGTGGTGTTACCTCCAGGATCCGCCTCTGGTCCGGCGTGACCCGACGGAGAGACTCCACCACCAGCCAGCTGCACTTATTGTCCTGGATATCAGTGCCAACCTTCCCTGTCAGCTCCGGGTCCCCAAAGCAGTCCAGGTAATCATCCTGAACAGAGACAAAAACACATGAGCACCACAAACAGCATCTTACAAGCCCTGAGGGACAGGGAGCCGCCTCCTACCTGGATCTGGAAGAATTCACCCATCTCCAGCAAGATTGCTTTGGCATTGTCATGCTCCTCCTTACTGTCAATACCAGTCTAAGAGAAGGTAAAATGAATAAAGCCTTCCAGCACCTCCCCCCCACCCTTCCTTCTCCCACCTCCCACCCCCCTGCCCTCCTCAACAGCCTCAGACTGAGGGTTGGGCTCCTCCGGAGACCGTTTCCATAACACTCACCATGTACATGGCAGCGGCCACAGGCAGGTAGAAGGAGTAGAACGCCGTCTTGTACTTAACAATGGCTTTATACCTGCAGTAGAGGAACCATGCTCAGTGACAAAGCCCAGGCCTTCCCTTCCCACCAGGGCTCCACAGATGAGGGCCAGCAGGAGAAATGCAGCACCTCCCTCCAAAGCAGCCCCTGAGCTCCAACAGCACGAACAAGGCTCGCTCCCCAAAGCTTGGTAGGCAAGAGCAGCGTTTCAGTGAGCCCCCGTCTCTCACACAGTCTGGAGGGGACTGCAAGCAGAGCCATCCTGCCACAGCTGGGCTGGCACCTCTGTCCCTTTCTGCCTCTTTACCTCTGCTCACTGAAGCGATTCAAATCCACCTGGGAAATAGGAGCAGTGATGAGGTCCAGCATCTGCCCAAGCTCAGTCTGGTAGGCAGTCTGAAGAGGAAAGAAAGGATTTATTTACACAGTCCCCACAGCACAGTGAAAACCCCAAACCCAAGCCCCATTCTGGCTCCTCTCCAAGTCTGAAGGAAGGGCACATGTCTGGCAGGATGATCCAAGGACTTAAGGAACAGTCTGCGATCCATAGGCCTGTTTGACAGGCTGAGAGTTGGGGGGGTTCAGCCTGGAGAAGAGAAGGCTCCAGGGAGACCGTAGAGCCCCTTCCAGTCCCTAAAGGGGCTCCAGGAAAGCTGGGGGGGGGGGGCCTCTTGATGAGGGAGGGGAGCGATGGGACGAGGGGGAAGGGTTTTAAGCTGAAAAAGGAGAGATTTAGGTTAGGTATTGGGAAGAAGTTCTTTGCTGTGAGGGTGGTGAGAGCCTGGCCCAGGTTGCCCAGAGAAGCTGTGGCTGCCCCATCCCTGGAGGGGTTCAAGGCCAGGTTGGAGGGGGCTTGGAGGAGGCTGGTCTGGTGGGAGGTGTCCCTGCCCAGGGCAGGGCAGGGAACTGGATGGTCTTTAAGGTCCCTTCCCACCCAAACCATTCTGTGATTCTATGAAGCCTCCAGGAAGGGCCCAGACCCTGGGTAAGCCTGTGGGAGAGGGACGCAGGGGCCAGGCTCACCTGCAAGAAGAGCTCCAGGAGGTGCAGGTAGTAGGGGCGCCCCCCACAGTACTTCTTCAGCAGCCGGTAGACAGATGACTCAAGGAGGAAGGCATCGTTGATGGCATCCAGCCCGATCCCCTCCTGCACCAGGAGGGCAGAGCGGTGTCACGGAACACCCTGACCCCACAGGAACCCCCTGGGGGGCAGGGCCCTCCCGAGCGCTCTCACCCTCTTGTACCAGCAGAGCTGCCCCCGCCGGGTGAGGGACGCGTCCATGATGTCGTCAGCCACCAGGAAAAAGGCTTGGAACTGCGAGAGGCCGGGTTAGGGCCGGGGGTCGCCCCACGGGCCCCCCCCGTCCGCCGCTGCCCACCCTGGCTCTCACCAGCTCGATGCACCAGCCGACGGCCAGGGCACACCGGAGGCTCTCGGGGTCGCGCTGCTCGGGCCCCGCCAGCCGCCGGAAGGCGGCCAGCACCGTCAGCCCGCGGTTGCATTTCCCGCCCGGCGCGTTGTACTCCAGCACCTGCGGGCAGCGGGGAGCGGGCAGCGGGGGCAGCGGGCAGCGCCGGGCCCGCCACCCCCTCCGCCTTCCCGCCCCTCACCTCCTTCAGCCGCGCCACGGCGTCGCCCACCTCCGGGTGGCCCAGGCCGCCCTCCGTCAGATCGCGGACGATCTGCGGGAAGAACGCCGCGAACTCCTCCCGCTCGGCCGCCCCGTTGCCGCTCATGGTGACCGGGAGGGCGCCTGGGCCCCGCGGCCTTTTGAGGCGCTCCGCCCCCGGCGCCGGGCGCGGGGCCCGCCGGGGCGCGTAGTGCGGAGCCGCCGCGGCCGCAGGCGCCCCGCCGCCACCCGACTACAACTCCCGGCGTGCCCTGCTCGGGGGCGGGACCAACAGAGGGACGCGCCCCGCGCCCGCGCTCATTGGCCCGCTCCATCGTATGAGGATGAGCCCAAGGAGGCTAAGCCAGTAGAAGCGCGGGGAGGGCGGGACCGAGCTGGCTGATTGGTGGAGAGAGAGGATGGAGCGAGCGCCCGGCCGGAGCGCGGGGGCGGGGCGGGAGGCTGGGGGGTGCGGGGTGACGGGGGGAGCGTTGCAGGGGGGAGCGAGTGTCGGGGGCGCCGGGGGGGTGCAGCTGCCGGTGTGCAGTGTAACGGGGATGCCGATGTCGGGGGGGTGCCGTGCAGGGGGGTGCAGGTATTGGGGTGCAGTGCAGGGGGTGCAAGTGTTGGGGTGCAGGTGTCAGGGTGCAGTGCGGGGGGGAGCCGTGCAGGGGGCTGCAGGTGTTGGAGGGAGCAGGAGATTGCAGGTTTTGGGGGTGCAATGCAGGGGGGTGCACCGCACACCTTCGCATGTGGATGAGAATCCAGGTGCTTCCCGCTGTCCCCCCGCCGTGCCAAGGTGGCAGGTGGGTGCAGCTCCGCATGGCACCCCTGGGCTGCACCGGGGGACGCCGCTCTGCAGCCCCCTCCCCGCCGCCCACCCGCTGATTGGCAATCTCCCGCTTATCTGCCATGATCCTCTAATCTCGGCTAACCCTGCTTTAATCAATCTCTGCCTTGTTGCCTGCTAATCCCCCGTGCCGCTGCCGCTGCCAGAAATGTGGGGGCTTGGGGCAGAGCTGCCCCCCGCCACAGCTGGGTCCCTGTGCAGCGCTGGGCCCGGGCTGCCAGCAGCGTCTCTGCCCTTGCCCCGGGACACGATGGGAGCCAGCAGGTCCCTTCGCCTCCTCCCCAGCCCCATCCACATCTGCTGCACAAGCCCTGCAGACGGTGGGTAAACCGTGGCTGGGGATAAGACACATGGGCTGGAATTGTATTTCCAAGAAAATGCTCTTTTGCTTCTGGCAGCTTGGGCACGCGCTGCAGAGCCGCTCGCTGGCCAGGCAGAGCCAGGCCTGGGCGCTGGCAGTGCAGCCCAGCCCTCCAGCAGGACACTGGGGCAGGGGACTATTAGCCAACATGCACCCTTAATCAGTGTAATCTGAGATAATCAAATTAGAAAGAAACTGCTAATCAGCTCTGATCTCATGGTGTATCACAGAGCTTTACTCTTGCTGATGGTGGGGTGGCCACCAGTGTCCTGCAGCACAGGTTGCCGTGGGGAGAGACAGCAGGTGACGACGGGCTGCCCGCACCCCGTGGATGGTGCTGCAGAGGGTGCAGAGGCTGGAGGTGCCGAGGAGGGGTGCAGTCAGGGCAAAGCTGTGCCCCCAGACCCGTGCTGGCAGCACCACGTGGGTCTCTGCACCGCAAATGCCCTGGCTGCCGTGGCTCGGGCACCCCAGCCCATCTCGCGCTGCATGACCTTCATTTAATCTAGTTAATGCCTAGAGTCTGCTCTGCAATCAGGCAGTATCAAACCTCCCCCCCCTCGGTTAATAAATGGAAGGGAGATGGAAGGGGAAAACAACCAAAGATTAAACATTAATCTCCCCGGGGCCTAAAGGGATGGGGTGGGCGGGAGGATCCTCTTGCCTTTGGGCTCCTGCTGCGCTGCCCAGGTCTGCGGCGCTGGGAGAGGCTCCCGCAGGGCACCTGGGAACGCCCCAGCTGCTCCGGGCAGGGCCAGGATTGGATCCAGCTTTTAAGCAGGAGAGGGACTGCAGTGTCCCCCCTGCCCCATCCCGACCCCCACTGGGGGTGCCGTCAGGCGGTGCTGAAGGAGGCTGCCCCAGACCAGCTCAGAATCTCTCTTTATTATTTAAATCCATTATGTACAACGACCAAAAATAAAAAAACGCTTTTAAATTCTCTGCAATATGAAAACTACAAGCTCTGTACATCGACTGCCGTGAGTGCAAGAGTGAAGGATCATGGTCTTTGGTGACTAGACTCACACCCACGCACGCCGCAGAGACACGCGTGTGCCGACGGCACCCCCAGCCCCTTCAGCCTCCCGGCCGGGACAGGGCACTGGGGCCACAAGCTGACATGGCTCGTGGCAGGGGTCCGCCGTGGCACAGGGTGATCGGAGCACAGGGTGACTCTGGCTCCTGGCACAGGGCTGGGGTGTGGGGAGGGTGCACCAGCGGCACGGCCGGCGGAAGTGGAGCCGTGCTCCGTGCTGTCCGGGCCGGCCCGCGTGGCTCTGCGGGGAACACCTAGGATGACCGCTAAAACATCTACGTCACGCAGTGTAAACACAGCCTGGGAACGTCTGACTACGCAGCCCAGCTGCAGACCCCTTCCCGAGGGGCTGCTGGGGAGACACCGACCGTGGGGATGGAGCGGGACGCGGGGGTGGGCGGGGAAGGGGAGTTTAAGTCCATGAAAAAAAGGCAGTGCTGGACATCCCCTCCGACAGCCACGCCGAGCTGCCGTGCCCCGCAGGCTGGGCGCTCCGAGCAGCCCTGCAGTCCGGACTACTCCCGACATCCCAAAACACGAGGGGGGAAAACTGAAGACCTCACTTCGAGAAGTACCACGTGGAACAAGACCCTCGCCTGCTGCATCGGGGGTCTGGCAGGCCCTGCTTGGCAGCAGCCAAGCCCCAGAGCATGACTACAAGCCATGGTTCCTGACTCCAGTGGTGGGAAGCAGCTTGCGCAGTGCAGCGGGGTCGGGAGGGGACACTACTCTAACCAGGACTGCTAACATGGTTGGCCCAAAGCACACGGTAAGCAGAGCTCAGCTGCTCGGCAGAGCCATGACTCGAACACACATTGCTGACTACGGGCTCTTGGGAGGCAGGGGGGGTTGGCCGCGGGGACCCCAGGCCCCTGCCCTCCTGCACAGAGACCCAGCAGGGCGAGGGGAGGCAGCCCCACAGCCCGGCACCTCACCCAGGCGCTGCCTACGGTTCGCATCTCTTCACAACACCCTTTGGCTCGCTGCGGCGCTGGTGACCGGCACCCTCAGGCAGTTTGGAGACCGCAGGGCAGGGCAGGGGGGAGCAGAGCCCGGGCTGAGCATCCTCCTGGGAGCCACAGGGAGCGGGGTGCCCTTCTGGCTGCCCCCTCGCCAGAGCATAGGGAGGGTCCGCGTGGCAGTGCCGGATGTGGGGGCAGAGCTCTGCCCGGCAGCACATCCTAACCCCACAGGGACCCCATACCACCGAGGCAAGATGCACCCCCAAGCCAGGGAGAGGCACCTGGGGGCTGCTTGGTCCACCCCCAGCTCTGCCAGACAGCACTCATCACACCAGGGGCACCCTGCCCGGGACCCCCACGTCCTGGCACCATGCCCCAGGGGACCTGCCAGGGCCTTGGGGAGGGGGGACCTGGCCCCCGCTGGCCCTGGGTACCCGCACTCTGTCTGCCCTCAGACCCTGCTGTGGGCTCCAGCCCTCTTGCTCTGCCCTCAGCCATGGGCCCCAGGGTGCTGCCTCGCCCCCCCTCCCAAAAAGTGAGGGCGCTGGGCAGAGCTTTCTGGGGATCAAGGTGGGGGCATATGGCGGCCGCTGCTGGAGCCGCCAGTGCCGGCCTGGTCCCAAGGACAGGCCGTGGGTGCGAGGGCAGAGTGTGGGGGGGCCCTGGCCCCCAAGGAGCAGTTGCAGGGAGCCAGGCTCCCCAGGGAGGCCGGGGTTTGGGCGAAGGCTCTGACCTGTCCTGTAGCCCCCAGGAGGGCAGGACTCAGGACTGATGGTGATGGAGCAAGGAGGGGAGAGCCCGGTCAGGGTCCCCCTCTCAGGGAGTCAGCAGAGCCCCCTCCTCATCCAGCCAAGCCAGCTCTGGGGCTGCCCCACACCCGTCCCTGCTGCACCCCCACGCCGGGAGCAGCCAGTCTATGGCCCCGGGTGCTGCCTCTCACCTTGTCTTCTCTCCGACACAGCCAGGGCTGGGGCCCCTCACCAGGTGCTCTGCCTCTCCTGCCGCCTCTGCCGCCAGCGTGCCCGGGTCCCTCCTGCCTGTGCACGGTGCTGCCGGGACTCACATGTTGGATGGGAGTTTGGGCTTCCCTGTTTCCACCTCGGGGCTGAAGGCCACGGAGCCCTTGCGGGAGGGACCTGCTGCCTGCCTGGAGGCAGAGACCGGGGACTGCGGGGTGGATGCTCCTGCCACGGAGCGGCTGGGTTGAGCCAGCGATCCTGAAGGCATCTGCTGCGGGTGTGCTGGCTGGCCTGGCATCCCCGGACATGGCTTGGTGAGGAGTCCGGCTACCGAGGGAGAGGATCTGCGGGCCAGGTTCCCTGCAGATTTCCTGCCCTGCTGCAAGGAGCCCCCATCGGCTTGCTGGGCCACTTTATTGGGAAGGGAGGGCTGGGAGGCAGAGAGGAGCCGGACGTCCTGGGTGAGCCGCCCCACGGGCAGGCCCTGGATGCTCCTGTGCTTCACCAGCTGCTGGGGCTGCATCAGAAGAGAGATGTGGGAGCCGGTGGCTCGGGAGAGGCTGTAGTGGAGCGTTCTCCCCGCTGGCAGCACCTGCTCTGAGCTGGGGGATGGAGCCCCTGCCGCCTGCTGCAGCAGCGAGGTGGAGACCGAGGTGCCCCGGGACTTGGAGAGCTGGGGCTGGGGGCCGGCTGGGGGCTGCTTGGCTGCCGCCAGCATCTCCCCTTTCTGTGCTGCACGCGGCAGGGGCTGCACCCCATGGCTTGGTCTCTGGCCCCCACTCTCCAGGGGCACCTGGGACTGCACCATGGGGGAGGAGGGCGAACCAGCGGCAGGCGTCTGGAGGTGGGACTGCGTCCCTGATGGGGAGCTCACAGAAGAGGGTCGGGAGCCCCCCAGGCTTGGCTGGGACCTGCGCACCGGCTTCGTGAGCAGGGTGGCCTCAGGGGAGAGCGGGCTGGAGATGGAGGAGGGCGGCAGGAAGATGTGGGCCTGCAGGCTGTGCTGGTGAGTCAAGGCAATGGCCACGTTGGTGGTGGCGGCGGCCGTCTGCAGGGGCGCGTGCACCAGCGGCTCCCAGATCACCGGCTTGCCGCTCAGCTCCCGGCCCATCGCCATCTGCTGCAGGTCCTGGATGTTGTGAGCCATGTCCTGGTCATGCTTCACGATTTGCTGGATCATCTCGTTGTTCATGGACCCCGTGCTGTGTTCAGCTCGCTTGCGGAGCAAGATGGAATTCTTCTTCCCTGGGTGGGAGGCAGCAGTGTCACCAACCCCAGGAGTGCTGGCTCTTGGGGACACTGTAGAGAGCAAGGTAGCAGTGGGGAAGGGACAGTAAAACCTCATCGGTGTGCTGAAGGGAAGCAAGACCCTGGGGAGGGTCTGGGCTGGGACCGAGGGAGAGGAAGGGACAAAACAGGGGAATCCTGGCTCCAAAGGTTCCAGGCGGAGGCTGGGGTCCTGTTTGTCCTCCACAGGTGAGGGGGGGCAAGGACAGCAGCTGGCTAATACCAGACAGTGCAAATATGGGTGTGGGGGTGACAGATCCCCCAGGGAGCCTGTCATATGGCATTGCCTGGATCTTGCCTGGGAGGAGAGAGGGATCCTGGAGGCAGGTTCCTTCTCTGTGCTTCCCCTCATCCTCATTGCTGAGGACCCATGGGGCTGAGGTGCTGTGACCCACGGGGTCTGTGATGCTGTCACCCATGGGGTCCGTGATGCCATCACCTATGGGGCTGAGTTGCCGTGGCCCCTGGGAGCAGGCGCAGAGGTGGCCATGCTGAGCCCAGGGGCCACTCCTCACCTATGCGGTCCAGCCGGTCCATGGCCACCGTCTCAAAGGCCCTGCGCATCATGGGGTACTCCTCCAGCACCTCATTGAAATTATCCACTGACAAGGAGTAGAGGCGGCAGTAGGTGTCAGCTCGCACACTGGCCGTCCGCCTGCCCCGCGTCAGCAGGCAGATTTCTGCAGGGAGACAGGTCTGGGTGTCAGGATGACACAGTCATCCATCCCCTTCCCAACAGCCTCCCCAGATAACTGCAGCCAGAGCGGGGACAGGGCAGCCCCACACTCCCACACCCTGCACAGAAAGAGAGCATGATCAGGAGGAGGAACAGATCTGGGAGTCCAGACATCCACGGCCATGCCCTCGGCCAGGCACAGCCTTTTCCTCCCTCCCCAGGCCATGGAGACATCCCTGGGCATGGCTGCAGTGATTGCCTGGCATGTTTCTCTCCCAGACCTGTCCTTGTAGCCCAGAAACTGGCTCAGATGCTCTGCTCTAAACCACTCTCCTCTCCACCCACAGGTGGGGTGGGTGGATGCCCCCTCTGCCCAAGCCAGCCAGAATTCAGTGCTCTGACTGCTGGACTCTCTGATTCAATCTGCTGGACAAGGTTCCCCAGAAGAACAGGGGTGGTGGGGTGGACTTCTGAGCCCCAGAGGCCTGTGTGAGGAGGATGCCAAGCCTTTGGCACTGGGCAAGAGGTGATGGGCAGCGGGTGCAGCAGGCAGAAACATCAGGGATGCTCCAGCTCCTGCCCCCTGGCAGCTCTCACTCCTCTCTGCTCTCCAAGTCCCCCAGCTCAGCCTCACCCCCAAAGTAGGAGCCATCAGACAGCTTTGTCTCCTTGTTGCCCTTGGTGAGGATGCTGACCACGCCGTGCTGGATGAAGTACATCTTTTTGCCCACGGTGCCCTCACGGATGATGAAGTCGCCAGGCTGGAAGACCTCAAAGCGCAGCTTGGTCAGCATGGCTGTCACAAAGTTGGGGTCCGCATTGGCAAACAGGGGCATGTTGGCCACCAGGTTGCGGCAGTTGAAGTTGATGATCTCCTGTGGGGTGAGGAGCAGGTCAGCAGAGACATCAGCAAGCCTGACCCCAGTAAGCACTGGCCCCCCTTCCCCCAAGTCACCAGCACTGGGGGGGCCTGCCCCTACCTCTTTGAGTGGCTCACTGAGCTCGCCCAGGATGTTCTCCTCATCAAACATCTTGCCCTGATAGCGGTGCTCATAGTACTCGTGGATCCGCTGGCGCGTGTCCCCAGGCAGCTTGTGGAATGACATGTACTGCTCCACTTGCTTGTACTGCGGGGACAAGGCAGAGCCACACAGGGCTGCGCTGAAACAAGCCACACCACACCAGAGGCTGGTGGCATGGTCGGCTAACACTTTCCCTCTCCTCAGCAGTGAGAAGCAGCTGCTGCCAGAGCTGGGATCCAGGCACCCCTGCTCCACGGCCCTGTCCCAAAGGCCACCTCCGGGGCAGAGGACGGGACCCTCGGGCACTCAGGACGCAGAGGGTCCCAGGGCAGAGGCCAGGATGGGGCCTCACTATGCTAGGGGGAACCCCAACATCATGAACAAGGTGTCTCCATCCTACTGGGCAGCCAGACCCCCCCCCCCCCCTCCAGCCCCCCAGGTGAGTGGCAAGGACAGAGATCAGGGCAGCGATCTGCAGGGCAGGGCAGCCTGTCCTGAGCAGGTTCTGGAGCTGGACCCACTCGTGCCAGGGCGTCTTCCCCCAGTACTCGGGCACTCACTACTCCACCCTGCTGACCTTCTCCTGGTACTGGCGCCGGGACGAGTCCAGCGACTGGATGAGGGCGGTGGCGTGGCCGATGAACATGGCGTAGCAGGTGGCCCCCACGATCATGCTCAGCATCGTGAGCCAGACATCAGTCATGCCCTCGGGCGCCTGCTGGCCGTAGCCGATGCAGAGCATGTGGCTCATGGCCTTGAACAGGGCGTGCGAGTACTGCTTCCCCCAGGAGTCGTTCTGCAGACGAGGGAACAGTGGTGCTGGGGGGTCTGTCGGAAGGAGCTGCTGGGCTGAACCCTCCAGTTCCCCCCTCCCCAAGCCAGGGAGTCCAGAGCCCCAGCAAGGAAAAGGTTCCTGATGTGTCCAAGCACAAAGGGCAGAGCTCTGCTCTGGGAGGAGGCATTGGGAACTGCGCAAAGCCCTGGGCCTGCAGCAGCCCCTGCTGTGGGGAGGAGGCAGGAGCCCCACTGCCCTGTTCCCTCTTGGCAGGACACGAGGGATTCCCCTGGCCGCTCCAATTCCAGCAGCACCCAAGGCGGGCTGAGATGGGAAGGTGATGCAGAGATTCCCCTCTACCCCATCTCACTGCTGTTGCAGGGCAGTGACCGGAGAGATGCTGCTCCGCAGCACATGGATCCGGGCAGCTCCAGCCTTAGAGTAAGAGGTGTGTAACCAAATCCTCTCCTCTCCCCGGCAGATGCACGGCTGGCATTGCCCCTGCCGAGGGCACTCACCACCATGTGGTTGATGGAGACCCAGCAGTCCTCAGGAAAGTCTTGCAGCATGGGCACCAGGAACTGGAGGCAGCCATCCCAGTGACACAGCAGCAGCATCATGCCGATGAGGTTGAAGATCCTCACCACAGCACTGGCCAGGTCGTACGTCATGTGGAAGATCTGGGGAAGAGGCAGGAGCAGAGCTACAAAGAAACTCTCTTCCCAGAACAGCCCTCTGAACCCCTGCCCTCCAGCCCTACACCACAGCCAGGGATCCCTGACCTGGCCCGAGACCCTGAGCAGGATCCTCGGACCCCCAAGGGATTCTCACCTCCTCCCACTGGTGGATGTAGCGGATGAGGCGCGAGAGGCGCAGCAGGCGCAGCAGGCTGAGGATCTTGGTGAAGCGGACGATGCGCAAGGCCCGGGCTGTCTTGTAGACGTCAGAATCCACCTGGGTCTCCAGGTCAACGATGAGGAAGATGTAGTCAACTGGGATGGAGGAGATGAAGTCGACCAGGAACCAGCTCTTCAAGTACTTCATTTTGATGGTGTGAGGGTCAAGGATAATCTCTGTGTTGTCCTCCACCACAATGCCTGTCCGGAAGTTCAGCACTAGGTCAGCCAGGAAGAAAGTGTCCGAAAGCACGTTGAAAACGATCCAGGGAGGGGTGTTCTCATCCTTGAAGAAGGTGATGCCCACAGGCAGGATGATCAAATTCCCCACCATCAGGAGCAGCATGATGAGGTCCCAGTAAAACCTGCAGGGAGGGAGCACGGGGGACAGAGCGGGGCAGGGAGAAGTGGGGAGAGGCAAGGAACAGCTGGTTAGAAAGCAAACCCAGGTTCAAAGTTAGAGAGTCCAACACATCACGGAGAGACGGACACTCAGGACACACGCACATGTGCCTGCCCACACACATGACTAAGACCCTGCTGCTCGCCGGGACACACATGAGTATATGTGTGCGGAGAGGAGCGGTTCTGCACCGGCTCTCGAGGCAGAGCAAGGTCTGGGGAGCCAACATCACTCTGTGCGTGTAGGAATGGAGGGCTGTAGCTCAAGGAGCATGGCTGCTGCTCCACCCTCTCCTCATGGCATGGCAGTGCATGCACATGTACACCCCCTCCCCAATCCTGACATCTGCCTTGTGGAAAACTCCGTGAGAACGTGGGCTTTGCTCCCCGGAGCTCCCTGTCATCCGCCAGCTCCCCACAGGGCTGGCTTAGCAGGATTTAGAATAAGCTTTGCTGGTTATGCAAACCGAGCACCGAGCTCCTGGGGCAGACAAGGGGACTCAGGGGGCCAGGGAGGTGGTTGGGGTTGTAGCCCAGTTGAGCCAGGCAGCAGCCAAGCAAGGACAGACAAGTGCCATCAACATGGGGAAGGTGGGAGGAACATGTCCAGCCCCAAAGGGGCTGCTCAGGAGCACTGGGCAGGAGCTACAGAGCCCTGGGCCTGCAGGACCCCCTAATCCACATCCTTTCTCTGAGAGTGGACAAGCTTAGAGGCTTTGGAAGAAAAGCCAAGAGACAGCGAGGCAGCAGTTGATTAGCATTTGGTTATGCCATGAAATTCTGCATCCCCATTCACATGCAAATGTGGCTGGGATGTTTTCAATCTTCACACAAATGCATGAAATGCCTTTTTTTACAAAGCCTTTGACGGCTCCTGCAATGGCTGGGTGGACTCCCGGGCTCCTCGCTCCAAGTTTTTACGGGTGCCTGGAAAAACTTCGGGTGCCCCCGTTAGCCCCAGCCCTGGAGGTGTGCATAGACCCCAATCTCCAAAGATGACCTCAGGGCAACTCTTGGTCTCTGGTGGCCTTTGCACGTGACAAGAAGCCCAGGGGTGTTTCGTACCCTGCGTCCTTGGTGGGGCACAGGCACCAGGCTCTCTGCAGGTGGCAGGGAAGAGGAGGGAGAAGTCACGGCACCATGTGAGGCTCCTCCATTGAGAACACCAGAGCCTGGTGGGGGGGAACCACCTCCTCGGACCTCCCCAGGGCCCAGGAGCCTCGCACAAATTAACACCTTCCTGCCCACAGGCATGGAGGCACCGGCCAGGCAGAAGGGGCCTGACCTGGCCGAGCAATCGCCTCCCGCATCCCTACGCTGCGCCCTGAGAAACACTGTGTGCCGAGCGGGGAAATCGCCTCCCCCCACAACTGCCTGAACCTACCGGAGCTCTTGATTCAGATCTTAGCTTAAGCTCTTTAGGACAGGCCCTGTCCTTTACTCTGTGTCAGGGCCAATGCGCGGGGCCCTGATCTCAGTGGCCTTTATGTATCCCCATAATGTGATAAACACCAGCATAATCCTGCTGGCTGTCCACCTGCCAGTTCGCTTCATGTCACCTTCAGCGCAGGGCACCGGCTGTGCAAGCCACTCCTGCTGAGCTCAGGCTCACAGATTTTGGGGCAGCTTCCTCAGGAAAAGGGTTCTAGAGGTGTGCAGCCCTTGGAGCAGCCTGGGGGAGCTGGCATGCACAGAAGGTCAGGGCCCAGTGGTGAGGAGAGCTGGCTACAGGTGCTGGGGACCGGTAGTGCTCCAGGGTGCCTCACCAGGCTGGGGACATCAGCCATGTCACAGCTTGCTGTGGGAGATGACTGCCTGGCAGCTTCATCCCCCATAGAGAAAGCCCACCCTATATGACTCAACATCCCCGTGACACCCAGTTCCTCCCACATCATCCATCCCTGAGCTCTCCCTGTGATCCCGGTGACACCGTGAGCCAGGCCTGGCTCCTCACTCGGCACCCTACCCTCCTCCAGCAGCTGCCAGTGCAGGGCTGGTGCTGTGGGAAGCTCACAGGCCCATGTCCCCATGGGGATAGCACGGCTTCTCACCGGGTGCACAAATTAAACACGCAGCGGAGAAGGAGCGGGGAAAGCTGTACGAGGAGCCGTGGAGAGGTGGCCCCTGCTTCCCCCTCCGCACACCCAGAGCCGGAGCAGCGGAACTGGGCTGCGCGGGACTGCGAGGCCCGGGGCTGCGGAGCCCGGGAGGGGCTGAGGCAGAAGAAAGTTGCCCGCGTTCCCCGGGGGACCGGCGCGGGAGGACCCGAGGATGGGGAAGGGGCTGGGGCAGCGCGGGCCCCCGCGGTTCGCCCGGCAGCCGTGTCCCGCCGGCCGGGGGCCATCCCCGGCGCCCGGCACTTGTTGCCCCGACGGCCGCTGGCGGGGCCGGGCCGGGCGGCGGAGCCGCGCTCAGCACCACGGACAGCGGCGGGGCCGGGTGCGGGTCCCACCTGAAGTCGCTGTAGGGGTGGATGATCCAGGCGCCGGCCGACTTCACCCGCTGCCGCTCGATCTCCACGGCCCGGTGGCTGCCGAACATGCGCAGCGAGAACTTGTTCACGGCGGGCTGCAGCATGGCCCCGAGCTGCCGCTGCACGAACGTACCCGCTGCCGCCGTCTCGCCCTCCGCCACGATCTGCTCCGCCGCCGCCGGCGAGGCCGGGGCCGCGCCCGCCGCCCCCGCGGGCGCCCCCGCCGCCTCCCCGTCCGGCACCGGAGGCTTCTCCCGCGGCTCGGGGCTACGGCCCGCCGCCGCGTCCATGCCGCCGCCGCCGCCGCCGCTGCCGCCGCGCCTCACGTTTCCTTCAAACGCCCTTGTCCGGGCGCCCTGCCCGCCGCCCCGCCGCACATGCCCGGCCCCGGGCGGGCGCTCGCTCGCCGCCCCCGGCCGCTCGGTCACCGGCCGCCCTCGCTCGCACGCTCGCCGGCGCCCGCAGCTCCGCCGGCGCCCGCCTGTTGCGCACGCCCCGGCGCGGCGGCCGGGCCCCACCGCCAGCGGGGAGGCGCCGGCGGCACCGGAGCGGCGGCGCGCCGAGCAGCGAGGCCCGGGCGGCAGCGGCGGCGGCGGCGGCGGCGGGACCCCGCGGCGGGCGGGGCGGGGCGGGGCGAGGCTCCGGGGGCGACGGCCGCAGCCGCGCCCCGCCTCTCGGCCCCGCCCTGGCCCCGCCGCGCCGTGTGACGCACGCGTGCGTGCGCGGTACGTGCGTGCGTGCGCGACTCCGCGGCGAGCCGCGCGCGGCCTGGTGGGGACCCGGATCGGCGGGGCGGCGGCGAGCGGCGGAGCCGGAGCAGCTGGAGCGGGGCCCGGGATTCCCGGGGGCCCACGGCCGCCATCACGGATTTCCTGTGGGACAAGCGCACCGGGCTGGCTGCGAGGACGGTGCGGCGCGGGGCGCGGCGCGGCGGGGCTAGGCCGCGGCCTCCGCGGCGGGCGGGGGCGGCCCGGGGCCGTGCGGGGCAGGCCCTGCCGGTGGCTCCCGGCGGGGCCGGGGCCGCGGCCGCATCTCGACGGCCCGGGGGGTTTCCGGGCTGGGCCGGATGGCCCGAGGAGGCACCGGCAGGGTCTTGGGAGTCGGGGCGGGAGGTTCCCCGCCCGCCGCCACTTCCTGCGTCCCTGGTCTCTCCCGGTGACCGGGCCCCAGTGCTTCCGCTTTTGGCGCCCGGCGCGGCCCCGCGCGCGGCGGAGGCCCCGCCCGGCGGCCGCCATCATCGTCCCCAAACCGGTTCCAGACCTGCTGCGAAACGCCCCGGTGTGGGCTCTGCCCGCGCGTGACGAGGGCGCTCGCCTTCGGCAGGCCTCCAGCCGTGCCCGCCGCCGCCGCCAGTAATTAGAGGCTGGAAGCGGTGCCAACCGTGGGCGCAGCCAGCCCCGGCAGCAGGCGCCGAGCCAGGGTGATTCGTGAGCGGCCCCGCACGGCCCGGCCTGGCGTGGGGAGGTGAAGCCCGCGGGGGAGTGGCAGCCCGTGCCCCCGGGTCACTGCATCATCGGGGGCGGTTCAGCCTTCTGATGGCCCGGCCAGTAACGTCAGCGTAGGTGTGGGTGCGGGACAGCAGCCGGTTGTGTGAGTGAACCTTTTTGGGGGGAAAATCGGCGGTAGGCGGCCTGTGGACAAAGGGAGCTCCTGTGGAGATGCAGCAGGTTGAGCTGCTTGATGCTTCGGCACCAGATAAGTGTGGGGGATGTCTTAGAGCCACGGAGTGACGGTGGGAGCAGGATCCCAAGAACCAGCACTTTGGGGTTGGGACCTGGCGTCCCATCGTACCCAGGGATTTTCTCCTTCACTCTTGACTCTCGCGACCCACCAGGAAGGTAGAGGTGAGCACTTCTTCCCTCTGAGGTAGTGTCTGCAAGGCTTTGTTAACACCTCCAGGCATGGAAAGGACCTTTTTGCTCCCTGGGTGCTGTAGGGCCCTCCCCACTCGCAGTGGGAAGTGCAGATGTCACTTGATTGGCAGCAAACTGGGGATGTCACTTCAGGAGCTGCCTGCTTCGGTGTCTTCAGTAGTGGTGTGCAAAGACTTTGGACCGAGCACTGGTGATATCCTGAGCATCGTTTCACCTCCCTTCGGTTTTCCTTGGTAGTGCTTCTCTCCTTCCTGGGGAGAAAATTAGTTTAAAGGGAGAAGGTGGAAGTCCTGAAGGTGCAAATGCTGCTCCTGGAGCTGTGGCCCATAGAGATGGAGGGTGAAGAGGGGAAAGTAACCTGGAAAACAGAACTGTACCAAGCACAGCCCATATGGGTGGTCGTGTTCTCTCTCGTATAGGATTCTGGGATCTCTCAGAAGTTCATCCCATCCCTCTCAGATCCCCTGTGTCCCCTCGGATGCACTGCTGATTGCCTCCCCCCTCCTTACCCTTGCAGTACCTTGGCCACTGACTCTGTGCTGGTTTCTCTCCCTTGCAATTGCCTCACAAAGTCACCCCCATCTCTTGTCCCGTAGATGCCTCACTCTAGAAGGTACCGCTCATCGGAGCGCAGCAGCCGAGGCAGCTATCATGAGCGCTACAGAAGTCGCAAACACAAGAGGCGGCGGACACGGTCACGATCGAGCAGCAGCGAGCGTGACCGTCGGCACCGTCGGGAAGATAGTTACCATGTTCGGTCCAGGAGGTGAGTCTGCAAAGATGACATGGGACCTTGAACCCGATAGTGTTTCTCCAGCTCGGCTGGAGGCAACTGTGGCCAGCCCAGCTTCTGGGTGGCCTGGGCCCTGGTCTCTCATGTGCTCTGAGCTGTAGCGTCCTGGGCAGTGTTCATAATCGAATCCCCTGGGCTTCCTTCCCCTCCCTAGCTACGATGACCACTCAGCAGACAGGAGGGCCTATGACCGGCGTTACTGTGACAGCTACCGGCGGAACGATTACAGCCGCGAGCGAGGGGAAGCCTACTATGAACCCGAGTACCGTCATTCCTACGAGTACCGACGCTCCCGGGACCGCGAGGGCAGCTACCGGAGCTGCAAAAGCAGCCGGCGTAAGCACAGGCGGAGGCGGCGCCGCAGCCGGTCCTTTAGTCGCTCCTCATCGGTGAGTATCCTGCTGTGCTGGGCCTCCCCTGTAACCTTTCTCTCCCAGGTGGCGAGCTGGGTAAGTAGAAAACTCACTTTCTAACACTCTCGGACTCAGCTTGAGAAATGTGTAGACAGCCTTTGATGCAGACAGCAGTTCTGTCCACCATCCTGATGCGCCTGGGCAGTGGCTGCCCTGTGCCAGCTGGGCACAGGCGGCTCAGACCCTCTCTTAGTGTTGCCCGCTCCGAGGTGGGAGGAGGACAGGCGTGCCCTGTGAGGCTGGCGTGTCCCCCAGGGTGGTGCTGCAGTCCTCAGCTCCTTTATCCCTGCAGACCACTGCTTTTGTTTCGTGATGCTCATTAAGAGCTGTTTAGGAATCCCAGCCAAGCAGTCTTTTGTGTGAGGTTTGTACAGCGAATGCTCAGCTGGTCCTGGTCCCAGAAAGCTCAGTCTGCGACAGGCAGCTTGGTCCCCGTGGTCCCTGGTTTCGGGCAGGAAGCCCCGCGTCTCTGAGGGTTAGGTCCTGCATCAGAGCGGGATCCTTTTGGGTGGGTCCAGCTGATGTGGGATGTCGTGCGAGGGGCTTTGCGAAGGGAGTAGAGCTTGTGGAGTTCAGGTGGAGGCAGCAACCATCACAGGCTCTTCTCAGCAGTGCCTCTCGCTTTCTCTTCTCATCTGTTCTGCTGTTCACCTTCCACTTCTGTTAGACCCCAGACACATCCTCTGCTCTGTGTGTGGAGCTCTCAGTGTTGTCTGGTCTGTTCTGGCTGTATGTCCAGGGATGGGATTATGGGCTGGATTTGGGTCCCAAGTCTGCTGGCTGGTTGCTCCCAAGTGTGGGGATACTTAGCTGAAGAACTGAAGGCAGGAATTTTCTCTTCTCTGGCATAAACCTCTTATCTGCCTCATCCCAGGCTGTCCCTATTCCCTGTTGGGCCTCTGCTTCTCTCCTGGAAGTTAGTCCTTCCAGGATCAGCTTCTTTGGGGGAGGGTCTAGGAGTGTCACATCTTCCCCAGGCAGTCACTATAAATTCTCTCTGGTTGTGGATGGATCGTTGTACTGAGAGTCACTTCTGAAATCTCTGAGCTCATCTTTTTCTGAGTGTGGGGGCTGGGGGAAGCAATGTGGGTGGTTGTTGGAATGGGATGGGGAGTGTCTGTGTGGTGCAGCCTGGCCCTTTGCTCGTGCAGGACTTCCCAGCGCCTGCCTTCTGCTGCCTTTCCTCAGTGGCTGCCACGGGGCTGAAGTGAGCCTCTCCCTGCGGCCACTGAGTGCCCGGCTGCAGATTTGTGCTTTGGCGTGCTCTCTTGGCATTATCCAGGACCCGAAAGCCAGTGCCATTCCTCTCTGAGCCCCCTCTAGAAATGAGAGCAGCTGGCCCCTTCTACTGCCCCTCTGCTAGTCCTTGTTCTGACCGTCTCTGCTCTCACACTGGTTCGGGTGGGGCTGTTTGTAGGTTCTTTTTTTTCTTTTTTTTTCTTTTTTTTTTTTTTTTTTTGCTACAACAAAAAGCAAACTGTTTTTTTCTTTTCTGAGCTAGTGTGTTGTATCTTGACATGTTCCCTTGCAATATCCCTATCGTTATATATTCCTCTGTGCCGTATGAATTGGCTGGGAATCTCCTCCTGCAACCCCTCCTCAAACAACCATGTGAATTTCCAAACCAACCAATGCGTGACGCTGGCTGCTGCGCTGGTTTGAAAATCTGATTGGTGAATGATGAATTCCCTGTCTGCCTGGGCCAGCAGCGGAGTCGACAGAGCAGCAGAAGGGCCAAGAGTGTGGAGGACGACGACGAGGGGCATCTGATCTATCGCGTCGGCGACTGGCTACAAGAAAGATGTACAGCCAAATCGTAACATAATTTAGCTCTCTAGTTAAGCTCCCATCGCAGTCGCAGATCTGTCTTATCTTTCTGTTTCATTTTATTTTCATTGTTTATTAAAGAGAAACCCTCTCCTTTTCCTTCCCCTTTTGTTAAAGCTACGTTTATATTTTGTATTGTTACTGAAGTGCCAGGGAACTAGGGCAAGTTGCCTTGTGCAGCCGGTGTCAGCCTTCCGCTGCTCCGGTCTCCCAAGCTGTGTGCAGGTTAGGTGTTGCAATGCATTCTCCTCTGCCTTGTGTATGCACTGCATCCAGGTCGTGCTCGCTCTCTTATCTGCCTTCCTCTCTTTCTCTCCCTCCCAGATGAGATTATTAGTACCTTAGGGGAAGGCACGTTCGGCAGAGTGGTGCAGTGCATTGATCACCGGAGGTACATCTGCTCCTGGGGCAGGGAGGGGCTTGGTGGTGAGGGGAAAAGAGAGACCTCAGCGGGGGACAGAGCCTTCTGTGCTTATCGGGGAGGCCTGGGGGTGAAATTGCGTCTCTTGGTTTCCAGTATTCCTCTGCTGGTCTGGGCACTCCCCCTCTTGGGTTGCCCATGCACTGGAGATGGATCAGGGGAGCCTCAGGGAGGGAAAAGACGCTGCTTTGGTGGCCACCCCTTAATAGAAGCCACTTCTGGCTTGAGCAAGGGTGGTGGGAGGCTGCTGCACAGGATGAGACCCCTGACCCAGCTCAGGGGTGATGTTGTGCTTTTCTCTTGTTTCTCCTCCAGGGGTGGTGCACGTGTTGCTCTCAAAATCATTAAAAACGTAGAGAAATACAAAGAGGCTGCTCGACTGGAAATTAATGTGCTGGAGAAAATCAACGAGAAGGATCCTGAGAACACAAAGTGAGTGTGCCCTTGATGTTAAAAGGGAAGGGCAAGCGTCACCTTAGCACAGTTGCAGGGATGGGATGAGAGAGGTACTTGATGTGTGACTGATTTCGTTTGTAGCTAGTTTTTGGAGGCGTATTGGCTTGCTATGGGATACGGACTGAGCAAGGAAAGGAGGAGCCTGGCGCAGGGATAACGGAGCCGAGTGGTGTGTGCAGATCTGTCCCGAATCAGAATTTTTCTCTCAGTCTTTGTGTCAGGATGTTTGACTGGTTTGACTACCATGGCCACATGTGCATCTCCTTCGAACTGCTGGGGCTCAGCACCTTTGATTTCCTGAAGGACAACAACTATCTGCCTTACCCCATCCACCAAGTACGGCACATGGCCTACCAGGTGTGCCAGGCTGTGAAATGTAAGTGTTCACTGCTCTTCTCTCCGCTGGTCCTTGACTGACCTGGAGAGCTGTGCAGCTCCCAACATCTGGGCCAGTTCAACTGGTGGCCCAAAGCAGCGAGTTCTTGCTGTGGTGCCAGAACAAGCAAGAACAGCTGTGCCAGTTCTGAGACTGAGCCTTCCCACCCCTCCAGCAGTGAATGCGTGCTTGGAATTAATCCTTTTCCTGGTTGTAATGTTTTCTGATGCATGTGGGTTGGCAGTAGCTCAGGGCACTTCAGCATCTGCCTCCACACACACATTCTGGTGATCAATACAATAAATCTTTGTGCTTCTGACGAAGCATCTTGGCCCGGACTAGCTTGATAGTTCTAAATGTGGGCTAAACTGGTGCCGGCGTGAGCAAACTGAACCAATGGTGTTCGCTCTTCGCGTAGGTGCAGCCTTGCTTTGCTTCTGTTCCGTCACCCCAACTCTGTTTGCTTCCTCAGTTCTGCATGACAATAAACTCACACACACTGACCTCAAGCCGGAGAACATCCTCTTTGTGAACTCTGACTACGAACTCTCCTATAACCTGGAAAAGGTAACAGTGCTGCCTTGTGCTAGGGGTCTTCTCTTGGGTTCTTGGCATCCCATCCCTTATCAGCAGGTGGGAGGAGTCAGAACATGGCCCCAGGAGACACAGGGTTGACCAACAACGATCATGCACTTGTTCAGGGCCTCTATCCTGCATGAATGGGCTATGTAGTCTATAAGCCATAGGGACCACAGGCTTACCTGCGTGATGGTGAGAGTGTGTCCTGGGGTTGTCCTGGACTAATGTGCCCTCCGAAGCCTTCCCCTCCGGTGGTACCCTGTGGCTGTGTAAGGAAGGGGCTGAGTCTGCATTTCCAAACTCCCGAGTAACTGATACCATTCTTCCTTGTGAAGAAGCGGGATGAGCGGAGCGTGAAGAGTACAGCCATCAGAGTGGTGGACTTTGGCAGTGCCACGTTTGACCATGAGCATCACAGCACGATTGTCTCTACCAGGCATTACCGGGCCCCTGAAGTCATACTGGGTAGGTACCGCCTGGTCTTTCTGCAGAGCCAGGCATTCGCCTGGAGGGCTCTGGGTGCTTCCTGCTGGGTTAAGATGCATTTTGCCTCCACATCATTCCGTAATGGTCCTGGCTTTACCCTGGGAGATGAGAAGTGCTTTATTTAACATTCTGTACTCTCTATTTTCTGGGAGGGTCAACAACTTATGAGTTGGTGATTTGTCATTGCTACCAGCTGGGCAGTATATTGCCACCAGTGTGTCAGGAGCCTGGCTGGAATGGGAATTGTTTTTCCAGTTATTCGTTTGTTTTTAAAGGGGCGAGGGAGAGGGATTTGGAATCTTAGACCATACTGGATCTTTTATTTAAAAAACATTGTTTTTCTAGAGCTTGGCTGGAGCCAGCCCTGTGATGTGTGGAGCATTGGCTGCATCATCTTTGAGTATTACGTGGGCTTCACCCTGTTTCAGGTGAGAACTGTGTGCTGTATGGCTCCCTCTCAGCCGATGAAAGAGGATGCTGGCTGTTTCCCAGTACAGCCAAGGAGCCTCTGGGACTGATGGAGTTTCCTCCATCACTGCAGTCTTGTAGAGGTGACTGAGGTGTTGCCCAGCAAGGGGTTCTGAACTGGGAAACACCCAGGGCTGGAGGTAGAATGCCTGGAATCTCTTCCGTGCCTTCCCTTTATATTTCTCTCTCTCAGACACATGACAACCGGGAGCACCTGGCCATGATGGAGAGGATCTTGGGGCCAATTCCTTCTCGGATGATCCGGAAGACGAGGTGAGCAAGGCCAACTGGGCACCACAAGCTTGCCAGCTCTCTCCTGCTTCTCATGTAGCGGTTCTTCTCTGAGGGATCGAGCTTTGAAGCTGCCTGCTGAGCCAGTCTGTGCTGCTGCAGTGTCCTGAGCAGCATGCGCTGCCAGGACTGGCGTGTTGCTGTTGCTGCAAAACGTTTTGTGCTTGGGTGTAACCTGTTCCCACCTCTAACTCTGACAGGAAACAGAAATATTTCTACCATGGCCGCCTGGACTGGGACGAAAACACTTCTGCTGGCCGCTATGTTAGGGAAAACTGCAAGCCGCTGCGGGTAAGGCGGGGTGGGCAGAAGCACCCAGTTGCTTTATCCTTTTCTCATTGCAGAGTCTTGTAGTGCCCACTCCAGTTGTGAAGATTTCTCCTGTGGGCAAGGTTGGGTCAGACCAGTGTCTTCTCAAAGGAGCCTTGGCTGTCCCAGACATAAACTGGGAAGACTGCAACAGCCTGAGCATAATCTGAAGTGGATGAGGAGGAGGGCACGGAGACCTCAGGAAGTGCCTGGGAAAGATGGTGGGAGGGTGAAAACTCAGCAGTTCCGTGCTTGGTAGACTGGCCCAGAGCTCAGGTCTAGGATGAGTGACAGTCTGAACAAACCAGTCTTCTCCCAGCTTAGCTGTTCAGTCCAGGGAATGTATCGCATCCGGGACAGAGTGCAGCGTCCTTGGCCCTAACCTCTTCCCTCCATCTCCCCAGCGATACCTGACCTCTGAGGCTGAAGACCATCACCGCCTTTTCGACCTCATTGAGAGCATGCTGGAGTACGAGCCGTCCAAGCGCATCACCCTGGCCGAAGCCCTCAAGCACCCCTTCTTTGACGTGTTGGAGATGGAGCCAAGCACAAAAATGTGGGACTCTAGCAGAGACATCAGCCGGTGACGCCAGAGGTGCCAGCCTGCCCTCAGATTCTAGCCCCCGTGGAGGCCTGTGTGATTTCTAGACACTTGGTGCTTTTTTTTTTTTATATACATGAGAAGAACTCCCTGGATATGCTTGTAAAGCTGTTAATATGTGAGATACTGTAAATAGCCCATATTCTATATTGGCCTCTGAGCACCATGGGCCCAACCTCCTGCTGTTGCTGCTGCCGCTGTCGTAAGGCGAGGGAGCCTCTATGTCCATATTGTAAATACTTCTGTTCATGTGTTGCTTTGTCTCCTCTTCTCTCCTGCCCTCCTTGGTGTAAATACTCCAGGGCTCGCAGCTCTCTGTAACTTGTCTGTTTCCTTGTAAGTTATGAAACTGGTGGGACTGCATGGGAATTATTTTTTGGATCAATGTCATAGCCCATCCCCACACCAGAGTTTTATAAGAATTTTGTACAGTCTTTGTGAAAAATAAATATGAAGTGAATAAACCATCTGGTCTGGGTTTGGACCCTCTTGGGGATGTTCTGCTGGTCAGTTGTGCTCCTGATGTGCGGTGGCTCTATGCTGCGCCCTGCGGAGGGAAGGCAGGCGCATCTTCTTATGGGATGAAGGGTACTTTGCGGCCCAGAAAACTTCAGTAATGAAGCCAGATTTGTCCGCCTGCACCACTCCTCACAAGCTTGGATGCTGGCCTTGAGTGTGAGCTTACACTGGACTGGGTATGAGCTGCTTTTGGCTATCAGGGACTGGTGTAGGGGGTAGGAAAACACCGTCTGGCCCTTCATCACGCCCTGCGATCAGTATTGAGGTGGGATATAGAAAAAGGGGGACAGTGGGTTCTTCAAGATAAATCCAGGTGAACAAGGTCTGAAGGAGCAAGTCCAGATCCCTATTCTTTAATACTAGAAAAACCTCTTGCTCCCTGGATGGGGTGGACCACTGGCTACTGGTGATGGTGGTTGGAAAACGGGTGCCCCAGTGCCCACATTTGGCTGTCGAACGCATACCCCAGTGTCTGGCTGTATCTGTATCTGTATCTTTTTGGCTCTATCTGGCCCTGCAGCAAGGCAGGGGCTCAGCTTGGGCTTTTCCATGGTGATTGCTGGGGCTGTTTCAGACCTGGTGGCAGCTGTGGAGATGCTTCACCACTGTATCTGGGAGAGCCTGGTTCGGGCAGTGTCAGTAACAGAGTAGGGACACTCACAGTCAGTTCCGCAGGAGCTTACCGCTTTGCTGTGGCACCATCCATCAGTGGCAGGCTGTCACCATGCAGAGGGATAAAGGAAAAGTCCAGCTTCACCTGGAGTTAGTGGGGGGAAGTCTCAGGAGGGGTGACATTGGGATCACAAGCTCATGAAGATCATTCAACTGGAAGAGCTTGGGCTGGGAGCTTTCAGCTGCCTCCTGTGGTATCGCCAGGGCAGGCGGGGTGTGCCGGGGAAGGTGAGAGGGGGAAGACCGGCTTCTGCTGCAGGTGTAGCCAGCCCTCAGGCGAGACTGGAGGAGAATTAGATTGTCCAAATAATACCTGTGGTCTGTCTCAGACTTTAAAAAAAAAAAAAATAACCCACATCAGCATCCAAAACCTGAATTCCGAAGAGCAGGGCTCAAGATGCCAGTTGTCTGGGCTGAAGTGGGAGCTCGCAGCTTTGTGTGTAACTTTGTGAGTCTTTGTTCAGAGGCTAAAGAATCTTTTTAGCAGAGAGGTGCTTTTGCTGCTGGGAACTAGAGGCAGGTAGGGACTGATGTCCCATGCTGCTCCCCAGGCACTGAGGACTCCCATTCGGAGGGGGTGTCGGTGTGCTTCCACATGCAGCCGATGGGACCAGGGATCCCTTATAAATAACTGCTCTGGGAGACTCAAAAGTTCAATCCCCCCAGCTGTTCCTTGTGCCGCCAGTCCTTCCCTGACCGTTTAACTTCCATGGAGTCGGCTGGTTCGGGTGGGCTCGGTAACACCGCAGCTCTGCCACCCCCGCCACCCTCCCCGAGGGTAAAGCCTGGAGGATTCCCACGCAGGCCGGAGGCGGACGGTGCCGCGGCCGTCGCAGTACGAGGGGTTGGGACGTGAGGCCGCGGGGGAGCCGCCAGAGAGGCCTGCTGCCGGGGTGGGCCTGGCTGAACGGAGCCGGGCCTGGGTGGGGGAGCTGGGTGGGGGCCCGGCCCTGGGAGGGGGGACACCGGGAGCGCGGGGAGACGCGTCGGGGCCCGGCCCCGGCCCGGCGTTGCCATGGCCCCGCTGTTGCCATGGGGATGAGCTCCCAGCGGGCCCTGCGCGGGGTGGAGGTGGGGGGGGGGAAGAGATGCGCCGGCACGTGACTCCCGGACATGTGGCCGCATCACGTGCTCGCAGCCGCCCGGCCCCGCGCGTGCGCAGAGGCCCCCTGCAGAGGGGCTGCCCCGCGCCGCGGGCGGTGCCGGTGACGTCACGGCGGGGAGACCAATCGGCGGCAGGGGGGCGGTGTCTGCGGCGGCGGCGGTCCCGGTCCGGACCCGCTCCCGGTTCCGCCATGGCCCAGCGCGGCGGCCCCGCGGCGCTCCCGGACAACCCCTTCCAGGTGCGTACCGCCGGGGCAGGGGTGGCCCCGGTCCTGCTCCGGGCTCCGGTGGTCCCGGTGTCACACGGTGTCCCCCATAGGATCCCGGACCGGAACACGCGGCGCTGGACGCCTACAACCCCTTCGGCAGCGGCGCGGTGAGGCGGCGGGTGGGACCGCTTCCTGGCGATGGGGCCCTCCCCGCGGCCGACTGAGACTCACCGTACCCGCCGCCCCTCCCCCCCCGTTTTCCCCGCAGCCGCCGCCGCCGTACCAGGCCCCGTCGGTGGCGCCCCCGCCAGCCGCCGGCACGGCCCCGCCGCAGGCCGCTGCGCAGCCCCCGCGGAAAGCCAGCCCCACCGAGCCCCGGAACTACGGCTCGTATGGCACGCAGGTACCGGCGAGGGGCGGCGGGGCGGGCGGCGGGGGGGGGGTCGCCGGGAGAAGGAGGCAGCTCCAGGGCCTGCGCTCCCCCGCAGGCCTCGGCGGCGGCCGCCACGGCCGAGCTGCTGAAGCGGCAGGAGGAGCTGAACCGGAAGGCGGAGGAGCTGGACCGGCGGGAGCGGGAGCTGCAGAACGCGGCCCTCGGCGGTGGCGCCGGTGAGCGGGCGGCGGGCCCGGGGGGTGGTGTCCTTCCCCGCGGCCCCCCGGCACTGCTTCTGTCTCCTTCCCTCCGCAGCGAGGCTGAACAACTGGCCCCCGCTGCCGTCCTTCTGCCCGGTGAAGCCTTGCTTCTACCAGGACATCCCGGTGGAGATCCCCGCTGACTTCCAGAAGACCGTTTCCACCATGTATTACCTCTGGATGGGTGAGGCCTTGGGGGAAATCTACAGGCAGGCTCTGGGAGGAGGCTAAGGAGCAAGTGTCCTGCATTCACGTGGCTGCTGCTGCTCTGGAAAAATCACAATTAAGGCTCGGTGCCTGGGGCTGAGCCCTTGGTGACGGGGGGAGCCTGATCCATGGGCTGGAGCGGGTCCAGAGAAGGGCAACGAAGCTGGTGAGAGGTCTGGAGCACAAGTCTGGTGAGGAGCGGCTGACAGAGCTGGGGGTGTTCAGCCTGGAGAAAAGGAGGCTGAGGGGAGACCTTCTCGCTCTCTACAGCTCCCTGAAAGGAGGGTGTAGCTGGGGGGGTTGGTCTCTTCTCCCAAGGAACAGGCGATGGGACAAGAGGAAATGGCCTCAAGTTGCACCAGGGGAGGTTTAGGATGGATATTGGGAAAAATTTCTTCATGGAAAGGGTTGTCAGACATTGGCAGAGGCTGCCCAGGGCAGTGGTGGAGTCGCCATCCCTGGAGGGATTTCAAAGCCAGGCAGACGTGGTGCTGAGGGACACGGGTCAGTGGGGGTTTGGGCAGTGTCAGGCTGATGGTTGGGCTCAATGATCTGAAAGGTCCCTTCCAACCTTGACCATTCTATGATTCTGTGTCCTCTTTCTCAGCCAGCACCATTGCTCTCTTCCTGAACTTCTTGTCCTCGCTGGCCTGGTTCTGTGTGGACCCCTCGTTTGGTTCTGGGTTCGGCCTCTCCATTCTCTGGGCTCTCCTCTACACGCCCTGCTCCTTTGTCTGCTGGTATAGGCCCATGTACAAAGCTTTCAGGTGTGTATCTGCTCGGGCTCCCAGCAAGGCAGCGGGGTGGGATGGCTGCGAGGATGGTGATCAAAGCTGGGGAGACCGGGCTGCTCAGTGGGACAGGCCCCCACCCTGAGGGTGGCACTGAAGGCATCTCAGCTCCTGGTGGTCTTTGGGCCTGGGGGATGCGGTGATCCTGCACTGAGCTGCTGGCTGAGGAACGAACCCTGCTTGGCACGGGGCTGTTCTGAGGACATGGGAACGTGTTTTCCCATGGACCTTGCTGTTGAAGACCCCTGCACTGCCTTATACCTTTTCCTTGGATCTCTCCTTGCTTTAAGTCCCTTAACCAGTGGCTGCACCTCTGGGGCCTGCACGTTCTCCTTGCTCTGAGGAAGGTTTGAGAGTTGTTTTCTGTGGCCTGACCTTGCTTGTCTCTTTCTCCCAGGAGTGACAGTTCCTTCAACTTCTTTGTCTTCTTCTTCGTCTTCTTTGCCCAGAACGTGATGTACGTGCTGCAGGCGATTGGCATACCGAACTGGGGGTTCAGGTGCGCATTGTGCTGAGCCCGGCCTGGCTGAGCGCCCCAGGAAGGGAGGTGGCAGGTGGGGAAGGGGGAACCTGTGGGCAACCGCCTCTTGTTTTGCAGTGGCTGGATATTGAGCCTGATAGCACTGCGGAAGAACACAGCTGTGGCCGTGATGATGATCCTGGTGTCCGTGTTCTTCACAGCAGTGGCTGTTTTGGGCATCATTATGCTGAAAAGGGTGAGTTTGGATGGCACCTCTGGGCCAGAGTGCGCCTTTGGGAGGAGGAGGTGAGGGGTTGGCAGGCGCGGGGGCACAGCTCCATTCATTGGGGACCTGGAACAGGACTGGTGCCCTGACCCCGAGCCTGTTGCTCTCTTCCAGATCCACTCTCTGTATCGCCGGACGGGTGCCAGCTTCCAGAAAGCGCAGGAGGAGTTTGCTGCCGGGGTCTTCTCCAACCAGGCGGTGCGCACCGCCGCGGCCAACGCTGCCGCGGGTGCCGCCACCAGCGCCTTCCGGGCACCCTAGCCAGGCGGGGCCCGGCTTCTCACTGCACGTGGGCTTGTTCTAGGGAAGAGGAAATCCAAGTTGCACTTTCATTGGATCCCTGTGTGTCTGCATCAGCTGTCAGAGGCTGCCTCATCCCAGCTTGGAAGTGCTGGTGCCTGAATCGTCTGCTGCTCTAACCCCTTTCCTCACAGATGGAGGCTGTTTTGGTTTGTGCTGGTCCCCTTCCCTCAGTGGACTGGGGAAGGAGCCGGATGGGAGGTGCTGTGCCCAAGCCCTGTGGCTGTCATCCCCCTGCCTTCCAGCACCAGGCGCCTCCTCCAGACAGGTGACAGGGACCGAAATGGTTTCTCACCTTCCCTGGGCTCTCCTGTCTCCCCACCTGGTGATGGCGTTTGTGTGCCCTGGGGCATGAAGGGTTCCCCATGTGCCCGGTCCTGGGGCGTGCAGGGGCTGGCTCTTCCCTGGAGGCTTTTGTTTTCCCTTTGACACAGGACCTGGTTCTCTGCCAAGAACATTGTCCCCGTCTTCCCCCCAGGGGCTTGCTCTGGTGGGGTGGGGGCTGACTGTCCCCAGGGCGCTGAGCAAGGGGGGTGCCCCCCTCCAGTCCTTTTCTCTGTCTTCTCCCTCCCTGCTGAGCTGAGACCACTCCAGGCACAGGGATAAGGAGAGTGGGAATGGGACAGGCACATCCTGCTGGTGGGGGTCCCTGCCTTTAGCCTGCATGCCCAGCCGCAGCCGTCCAGGCCTGACACGTGGGGGACCATAAAGCCAGTTTGGGGGTATGGGGGGCGACGGTCCTGGTGCCTCCTCGCCTTCCTCTGCACCTCCAGCTTCTCCCTTCCTCTTCTCTGCTTGCCCTGGGGCCAGTGACCCCTCGCTCCCCCCTGCACCCAGAGCCAGGGCCTTTCCCCTCCCTTCTCGGGGGCTGAGCCCATCCCTGCGCCCAGCGCTGCCCAGTACATGCCCTCTGTCCTTGCTCGCCACTGGTGTCCCATGTCCCTGGTACCATGGCAATGGCTCTCATGAGTTCTGCTTTCTCCTGGCTCCTCTCCGATGCTCCTGGGTTTGTCCCTGCTGCTCCTGGGCCGTCGGGAGGGTCTGTGCCTTCATCCTTGGGGGCCGGTGCACGCGGTGGGTCCTGCCCTGTCCCGCTGGGGGGGGGGGGGGGGGCTGGTGCTGGGTAACGGCGGGGGTCACTGCTCCGGCCGTGGCTGTCCCCCCACGGGGCTGCTCCAGCCGCTTCCCCCCGCGTTGCTGTGCCCCACGCCCAGCCGCCTTCAGGTTTTATTTAAGGAATAAATGAAGTTTCACTCCGTGCCTCCGTACGTTGCAGACGGGAGCGGGGGGGGGGGGGGGGGGGCGCGGCGAGGCCGGTGCCGCGTCCTCCGGCGGGGGGGACCGGACTACAGCTCCCGTCGTGCCGCGCGGGGGCGGCCCCGGTGCGGGCGCGGCCCGAGCTCCGCCGGGTGCCAGCGGCGGCGGGAGCCTCCCCGGAGCTGCCTTCCGCCTCGGCCGCGCCCGCTCCGCCGCCCGCCTCCCGCACTGGCCCCGGCGGAGCGGGGATCCCGGAGGCCGCCGCCGGGGCTCGGCGGGGGCGATGCTCGGCCGCGCTCCGCGCAGCATCCCGCCGCCCGGCCCTCCCCGCCAGCCGCGCCGCGCCGGGCCGGGGCTGGGGGGCGCGGGACGGCCATCCCGCCGGTAGCCGCCCCGCCGGTACCGGCCCGTGCCGGGGCGCTCCCGGCAGCGGGACCCGCCGCCCGCGGAGGATGCTCCTGGGCGGCGGCCGGACCATCGTCCCCCGCCGCCCGGCCCGCGGCTCCCGTCTCCCGGCGCTGCCCCGCGGGCCGGCGGCCTGGCCCGGGCGCCGCGTCCCGGGCGGCATGAGCCCTTGGCGGGGGGCCCGGCGCTGAAGGGACGGCAAAGGAGGAGGAAGCCCCGGGGCCGCTCTCTCCGGCCGGGATGCGAAGGTACCGGTGAGGGCCGGTTGTGTTCCCAGCGGACCTTCTGGCGGCCGCCGGTCCCGCCCGGCCGCGGGTACTGCCCCCGGGGGGGGCAGGGAAGAGCCGCCGTCAGCATCCTCCGGGAGGCAAAAGGTGGAGCCCGGCCCGTTCCTGCAGAGCGTCCGTTCCTGCTTCCCCCGGGCCGGCCCCGTCCTGGCGCGGTGCCGTTGGCTGCCCCGGGGCTCTGGGGCCGGCTGCCCCCGCTCACCCCCCGGGGCAGCCATGCCCTCCCCCAGCGACTCCAGCCGCTCGCTGACCGGCCGCACATCTCGCAGCCTCACCCATCTCCGCATCCAGCGGACCTGGCTGCAGATCCTGCTGGTGCTGGGCTTCATCCAGGTGATCCTGGGCGTCCTGATCATCACCTTCAGCCTGGTGGCAGCCACCATCACACCCTCTGCCAAGATCCGGCACTCCTGCCCGTCCTGGGCCGGCTTCTCGGTGAGTCTGGGGCAGCATGTGGAGGGGTCTGGCGCAGACGTGCTCTGCTGGGTCCATACAGCTCCCTGGATGCTGAATTTGCCACCTGTCCCAGGGGAGTGCAGCCCCGCTGCTCCCCCACCCTCTGCCTGTAGCTGCCGTGGTGCATTGTGGGAGAATCCCAGGGGTTCCCCCAGGGTGACTCTGTGAGGGATGGAGACCCCCAGAGCGGTGCGGGGGTCTATCCGGGGTAGGCATTGAGGTGACACGCTTCTGGACAAACCCTGAGCAGGTCTGTGCCACTGGAGGCAGGGAGGGGCGTGTGGGGTGCTGCAGTGGTGACAGGACAGGGAACACCCTGCCCTGCTCCCGGCTGAGCGGTGGGTGCTCTGCCTGCTGCAGATGTGGGGTGAGGGCAGGACCCTGGCAGGCCTGGGGTCCCCCCGCAGTGACCTCGTGGCACAGATCCTGGCCCAGGTTTGCTGCCCAGCGTGGAGCTGCCTGCAGTCCCCAGGCTCTCCAGTGCTCTGAATCAGCAGTTTCTCTAGGCTTGCAGTGCCGAGGCTGCCCCTACAGCCCTGCTGCTCCTGGGCCAGCAGGGCTGTAGGGCTGGGGGGGGAGTCTGTCCAAGAGCGGGGGCTACTCTGGGCTCCACTGCCTGGCAGAGCCCCCTTCCCATCCTCACCCCTGGGCTTGTGCGTCTGCAGCTGGCACTGTCTGGGCTTGTCGGCATCGTCTCCTGGAAGCGGCCACTCACCCTGGTGGTAGGTGTTTGGGGGGACCCCTCTGCAGACAGGGGTCCAGGCTGGGGAGGGCGGCGCAGGGGGACCAAGCGGCCCCAGATGCCCCGAGACATGCAGCTGCATGCGTCGGCTCCTTGCTCCGCAGCCCTGCCCGGCTGGCAGCTCCTCTCCTCCCCACTGCAGATCACCTTCTTCACGCTGCTGTCAGTGCTGGGCGTCATGCTGAGCCTCGCCGGGTCCATCCTGTCCTGCCAGAATGCGCAGCTGGTGAAGTCCTTGGAGGCCTGCGAGAGGGTGAGGCTGGCCGGGGGCTGCTGCAGTGCCCCCATGCGCCCGGACAACCGAGCTCAGCTTGTCCCTGGCTGCAGGGCTCTGGGGACAGGGGGAGCTGTGAAACAGGGCGCTGGTGGTGGGATGCACCGGTGGCTCTCAGGGGAGAGCATGGTGTCCGGAGATCCCTCACGGTGTTCCTTGTCCCCAGGAGAAGGACTCGTGCGTCTGCTGCCAGGCCCGCTCTGAGCCCCCACCTGCCTCCTGCAGCCGGCAGAGCGAGATGCTGACCATGTTCCCCAACCCTGACTGCCGGAGCATCCGTGTGGCGCTCAAGGTGCAGGACCCGGGCAGGTGTAAGGGCTCCCTGGGGAGCAGCCATGCACCCCACCATGCTCTGTGGGTCCACAGCTCACCTCACTCCTCCCCAGGATCTCCTCTTCAGTGTCTGCGGCTTGACTGTCCTCTCCACCATCATCTGCACGCTCTCTGCTGTCGTCTGCTGCATCCAGATCTTCTCCCTCGACATAGTCCATGTGGTGAGTCCCAGTCCTGGCCCAGGAGCAGACAGGGGGCAGCACTCCCAGGCTGGGGGGTGCCCAGGGTCCCAGGGCAGCACCTGGCCCCGGCTGGATGCAGATTAAGGCCTGGGACACACATCACTTGCCGGATTTCTGGACAGGGGTCCCAGCTCTTCCTCCCCTCTTCCTGCAGCTGGTCCCCCAGCGCTCGAGCTCTGTCACGCTGGAATGCACGTCCCCCCCCGACACCTTTCTACAGAGCATGATGGACTTCGAGGAGTTTGTCCCCCCAGTGCCACCACCCCCCTACTACCCGCCTGAGTACACCTGCAGCTCCGAGACAGATGCGCAGAGGTACCTGCCTGGGAGAGGGGCTGGTGGAGCGGGGCCACCATGGTGCAGGAGCTGGGGGTCTGTTTGCCCCCAAGCAGGGCTTGTCCCACCTGACATGGCTTTTCTGCTCTTGCCTGCACAGTATCACCTACAACGGCTCCATGGACAGCCCTGTGCCCCTCTACCCCACTGACTTCCCCCCCTCCTACGAGACCGTGATGGGACTGCGGGGAGACAGCCAGGTGGGAGCCGGGGGGCTGCAGGCAGGGGAGGGCCAGGCAGGGCTGGGCTCCTGCTCTGTGTGTACCCTGACCGCACCATCCTGCAGGCCACCCTGTTTGACTCGCAGCTGACGGACGGCTCGCATGCCTGCACCTGCGACCGTGTCCCCTCCATTGTGCTCAGCGGAGAAGGTGAGCCTGCCCCGCTGGCGCTTCTCGGGCTGGAGCATCGGTGCGATGGCAGAGGGCTTGTGGGGTGACCAGCACTTCCCGGGTGGTCTTCACCCATGCCTGCTCTGCTCCCTGCAGTGTCCATGGACAGTGGGTCCCTGATCATGTCCGAGATCATGGACATCCCCGGGGACAGCAGCCCCTCGGAGGACTCGTGCCTGCTGGAGCTGCAAGGCTCCATGCGCTCCGTTGACTATGTCCTCTTCCGCTCCATCCAGCGCAGCCGCGCCGACTACTGCCTGAGCGTGGACTGCGTGCAGTGCAGCCACCACGCACGCAGCCCCACGCTGGGCTTGCAGGGCCCCTTCGAGGAGCCGCCCCAGCCCCGGGTGCGGGGAGAACGCTCCTACTCCTGCTCCACGGCAGAGCCCGGCCACGATGGCATCTTGGTGGGGGGAGCCGGCACCCACAGCTGCAATCGCCTGGAGGGGCTGGCCCGCTGCGTCGGCCCCTGCTTCCCCGAGGTGCGCCTCAAGGAGAAGGGCTCGCTGCAGGGGCGTGGGGGTGGCCGCTCGGCAGGGCTTGGTGCCAGCCGCCTCTGCCACCCACGGCGCAACAGCGAGACCTCCTGCCCCTCGTCCCCAGCCCCGGGGCTGAGCCAGCGCCCGCTCGTGAGGTCGCACAGTGACCCCGGTGTCCTGACGGCCGGCCATGCTGGTAGGTGACAACGGCTGCTGGGATGAGGATGTGCGTGCAGCGGTGTCCAAGCAGTGCAGCTGGGACATGCCATGGGTCTGGGCTCCGTTTGCCTGTGGCTGTGAGGGGATTAGAGCCAGTCTGAGGTTGTCCCAGGGGAATGGGGGGGGAGAGGGGTGCCAGGGCTGGTGCTGGGGGTCTGCACAGCAGCGCGGGGCAGTGCCAAAGCCTGAGTGCTCTTTCTGCTCCCAGCAGATTTCAGGGAAGTACTTTATACCAAAGCACTGGAGGACACCGTGTCCAACTCCTCTGCGGATACAGGTCAGGGCACTGGGCTGTACTGGGATGTACAAAAAGGTGGGGGGAGCATTTCTGTAGCCCTTTGGGGATTGGGCTCACCAGCTGGGGCTGGGACAATGGAGGCCCATGGTAGTACCACTCCTGCCAGCTGGGGATGGGAGACAGCAGGGACTGCGGGGACAGGGCCCAGCAGGAGAAGTGTCCTGGCATCTGATGGCAGCGTCTGCGCAGGGCTGTGCTCAGAGGCCTGCCTGCTCCGCCGTTCGCACTGTGACTCCCCCCCGCTGCTCCGGGCCAGCTCGGCAGGGAAGAACAAGCTGCTGCCCTCCAAGAAGGTGACGCAGCAGCTGTCGAAGACGACGACCCGCTCACTGGGGGACCTCAAGGTCTGCCGGGGCACCCGTGGGCTGGTGGCCAGGTTCCTGCAGAGACCCAAGCGCAGCCCAGCAGTCGGCATGGAGGTTCCCGGGCACAGCTCACAAGGGCACAAGCAGGTGAGCTCTGGCAACTGCGGTGCCTCAGGGGACAGGGGCAGCTCCTCTTCCCTGGGGGAGTCCCATCCACACCCTCTCCTTCCTTCCAGTCCCCACCAGCACCACCACACTGACCCTTCCAGGGTCTCCATTTACCTACCTTGGTGTCAACACCCCTGCTGCAGGCAGGGGCTGCAGGCAGAGCCTCCTCCCTGGGGCACTGTCCTTGCCCAGCCCTCCTTGACATGGCAGCCCCTTCCCCTCAGCCCCCACCAGAGCCCTGAGTGGGAAAATCGTGCGTGTCGCAATGGCTTTGGCTTTGCCCCTGAGTCACCGCAGCCCAGAGGCAGTTGCTGGGGACATCCCAGCCTCGGCTTACGGGACACTGGAGACCTTGCGCAGCTCAGGAGGCCGTGACGGGAATGAGGCCGTCCTTAATGACAGTGTACATGCGTGACACATGCCTCCGGCATCACGCCTCCACCATCCCTCCCATCCCCTGCCATCCTGCTCCGCGTGCCCGCCCAGCTGCACCCCGGGCAGGGGTGCTGGCTGCATGGCTGCATCCTGTCCCCGGGGGTTGCAGGTTCCCTGGAGCGCCTGGCCAGGAGCAGAGCGGCCCCACGAAGGCATCCACCTGCAGAGCTGCGGGGACCTGAGCTCCACCTCGTCCCTGCGCCGGCTCCTGTCCACCCGCCGGCTGGAGCGCAGCCGCCCACGGAGTCTCAGCGGGACCTGCAAGGAGAGCGCACTCTGACGGTGCAGCCCTCGCCGCTGCGGGGACCCTCCCGGTGCCCCGGTGTGGAGACGGGGTCCTGCTCTGGGCCAGGACCCTCAGACATTGCTTGGACATTGCTACTGCCCCGGCGGGGCTGGGTCCTGCGCCGCTGCCCGGGGGCCTCGGCTGGGCCAACCCGAGGGGCTGGTCCCCTGGGGTGTCTGCTGGGGGGCCGAGATGGCTGTGCCGGTCCCCTGCCCTGTCCCCTCTGCCAGCTGTGCCTGTCCCCTGCCCTGCGTTCCCTTGCGCTGGCCGTGCCTGTCCCTCACACTGGCTGTGCCTGGTCCCCTGTGCTGGCCATGCCTCTCCCCTGCCCTGTCCGTCCCCTGCCACCGGCCATGCCTGCCCCCTGCCCTGTCCCCTCCTGCAGTGCCTGTCCCTGTCCCGTCTCCCCCAACACCGGCCGTGCCTGTTCCTTGTGCTGGCCATGCCTGCCCCTCCCCTGTCCCCCCCGCGCCGGCCGTGCCTGTCCCCTGCACCAGCTGTGCCTGTCCCCTGTCCCCTGCCCGGCAGTGCCCGGTCCCCGTGCCCCCCCCGCCCGCCCCGGGGTTCCCGCGCCCGGCTGCGCCCGGGGCCGCGCTGCGGGGCCGGTCCCGCAGCGCTGGGGCCGCGCTGCCCCTCGCTAGAGACCGAATAAAGGTGGTCGCCGCCCGCCCGGGGCCGTGAGGCCGGTGGCGCCGGGGAACCGTGGGCGCGGCGGGGGGGGTGTGGGTGTGGGGGTGTGTGTGTGTGTGTGTGTGTGTCAGCTGACCGGTCACGTGAGTGGTGGGCGGGGCGCCGGACGCCGGGGTCGCTGGTGGCGGTTCCGTGGGCGCGGGGCGGCAGCCGGGGACGGCCGGGACTGGGACTGGCCGCGGGCGGGTCGGGGCCGCAGCGCGGTGCCCGAGCGGGGCGGCGACCGGTGCTCCGTGCCCGCCCGCGCCTCCCCGGTTTCCCCCGCTGCCCGTGCGGCTCCCCCGGGTCCGCGGCCCCGTTACCGTGACGGGGGTAGGGCTGGGCCCGCGATCTTGCCCAACCGGGGCCTGGCCCGCCCAGTGCCGGTGCCGCTCCTGCACCGGCGCCCCGGGCGTGGGCGGGACGGGAAGCCCGGGCGCCCTTAAAGACGAAGTCGGCAGCGAGCCCGGTGCTGCGGAGGAGGCCGAGCGGCCAGCGCGATCGGGAACAGCTCGGGGTACTACCGGCACGGGCGGCTTCGGCGGTGCTGCCGCTCGCAGGCCCCGGGACCCGTCGGGGGACGTGGAGGGGCCATGAGGGCCACCAGTGCCCTGGGATGGCGGTGGCGGCTGCTGCTGCTGCTGCCAGCCGTGCCCTGGGCCACAGGTGAGCGTGGGGGCGGCGGAGGGGTGGGGGCGGCGGAGGGGTGGGGGCGGCGGAGGGGTGGGGGGGCCCGGAGGGGGAGACGCAGGAACTGGGGTGCCTGGGGAGGGGACAGGGTGTGGAGCGCGGGGGCAGAGGCAGCACCTGGGGCAGGCAGCAGAGCTCTGGCGGGGACACATCCCCGAGCCGGCAGCTGCCCCCACCCTGCCCGTGCCCCCCAGGTGCCCAGCCCTGCAGCCCCAAGTACTTTGGCCGTGATGCCATGGTGTGTGTCTGCAACGCCACGTACTGCGACACGCTGGACCCCGTGGTGCTGCCGGCCCCGGGCACCTACATCAAGTATGAGAGCAGCAAGGCCGGCAAGCGGCTGGAGCGCAGCGAGGGGAGCTTCCAGCGCAGCCTGCATGCTCCAGGTACCCGCTGCGGCCGGCAGAGACAGGCCAGACCCTGTGCGCGACCTGCCATCACACTGGGTTCCCTCCCTGCAGATCTTGTCCTGACTGTGGACACGGCACAGCGGTACCAAAAGGTGAAGGGCTTTGGCGGCTCCATCACTGATGCAGCTGCCATCAACATCCTTTCCCTGCCTGAAACAGCCCAGGATCACCTGCTTCGCTCGTACTTCTCTGAGGAAGGTGAGAGCGTCAGGGGAGGCAGGAGGGATGATGACGGGGACCCTGCGGGCCTCTGCCTGGGCACGAGCAGAGCTTGGAGACCTCCTGTCCCACTGCTCACCTCTGCCCGTCCCACCCCACTGTGCCTGGCAGGGCTGGAGTACAACCTGGTCCGGCTCCCCATGGCCAGCTGTGATTTCTCCCTCCATGCCTACACCTACGACGATGTCCCCTTTGACTACGAGCTTGCCCACTTCAGCCTGCGAGATGAGGACACGAAGCTAAAGGCGAGCAGTGGGAGGGAGCGGGGTGGGGGGTTGTGTGTGGGTGCAGGGACTTGGCTCAGGTAGTCCCTCTGCCCCCTCCTGCAGATCCCCCTCCTGCACCGAGCCTTGGCCATGAGCAAGCAGCCCCTGTCACTGTATGCCAGCCCCTGGACCTCCCCAACCTGGATGAAGACCAGCGAGTCCTTCGTGGGGAAGGGGACGCTGAAGGGGCAGGCAGGGGACAAGTACCACAAGACCTGGGCCAACTACTTCATACGGTAAGGAGTGCCTGGACCCAGGGGATCCTCAGCAGTGGGGAGGCCCCGTGGCTCACCCCTCTCCCCCACAGGTTCCTGGACGAATACGCCAAGCGCAACCTGACCTTCTGGGCGGTGACAGCTGAGAACGAGCCCGCGGCTGGGCTGATCAACAACTACCCCTTCCAGTGCCTGGGCTTCACAGCCGAGCAGCAGCGGGACTTCATTGCACGGGACCTGGGCCCCGCGCTGGCCAACAGCTCCCACCGTGACGTCCAGCTCATCATCCTGGATGACAACCGGCTCCACCTCCCGCACTGGGCCAAAGTGGTGAGCGGGGCAGGGGGTCCATCAACATGGTGAGCGGAGGGCTCAGCTGCTCTGTCCCACAGTGCGAGGGCTGGGGTGATGGCGCTCTGCCCCGTGGGACCCAGCAATGGCTGACACTTCTCCCTGCCAGGTCCTGGAGGATGAAGAAGCAGCTCGCTACGTCCACGGCATCGGCATCCACTGGTACCTGGACTTCATTGGGCCCATACAGGACACAGTGGTGCCCACTCACGAGCTCTTCCCCGATTACTTCATCCTAGCCACGGAAGCGTGCATCGGGGCCCACTTCTGGGAGAGGGATGTGATCCTGGGCTGCTGGGACCGGGGGAACCAGTACAGCCACAGCATCCTGACGGTGAGACCCCTGCGCCACCTGGCACAGCAGGCCCCGTAGAAGGTTGCTGGTGTGCTTTCTTTCCCATCAGCACCCTGCTCCTTGGGCAGATGTCTGGGCTGTCCCATTGCAGAACCTGAACCACTTTGTGGCCGGCTGGACCGACTGGAACCTGGCCCTGGACCTGGAGGGGGGCCCCAATTGGGTCAAGAACTACGTGGACAGCCCCATCATCGTGGACACCAGCGAAGGCATCTTCTACAAGCAGCCCATGTTCTACCACATGGGGCACTTCAGGTGAGTCAGGGCCTGGGCTCCAGCTCTGTGGTTGCAGTAGCAGCATGTCAGGAGGGGAGCAGGTCAGGTTTGTTGGGAGAAGAGCTCTGCTGGGATCTGACTCCCTCCCTGGGGTATCTTTGTGCCTGTGCAGTAAGTTCATCCCCGAGGGCTCCCAGCGTGTGGGGCTCGTCACCTCCAAAGAGTCCAAGAAGACGGACCTGGAGTACACGGCTTTCCTGCGCCCTGACGGTGCTGTGGTGGTGGTGGTTCTCAACCGGTGAGCGATGCGGTTCAGCCCGCACGACCCCATCTTGCCGGGTCCTGCACGTGGTTCATCCTGCTAGGCTTTGTGCACCGCTGGTGCTCGGGGGCTGCTGCAGCACTGACCCTGCTGCTCCTCGCCCTCCAGGTCCCTGCAGAACATCACCTTTGGGCTGGCCGACACGGTTGGTCTCATTGCAGCCGTGGCTCCGGCCAGCTCCATCCAGACCTACCTGTGGCGGCGGCAGTGACAGGGCTGGGACGCCCATGGCTGGCCAGGGGCTGGACTGAGCCGGGCCAGGAGAGCCCACACCGCTCTGGGCTCAGGCCTGGGAGCACAGAGGAGGTGGCTCACCTCTGTCTGTGCTGCAGTGGAGCTGAGCGCTCAGGCGAGCCAGAGGAGTGAGCCAGGCTGTGCAGCGCCGTGCGTGTGCAGGAGGGCTGGGGCACCAGTGCCCCTTGGGGTGGAGATCCCACAGGCTGTGAATGCTGTTTTCTGCTGCTCCGACATTAAATGCTGATTTGTCTCTATGTCTGCGGCTGGAAGAGAGACGGCCGGGTCCCTCCCCTGCTCCTGGGCACCATGGCTGGGTGCCGCCTGGGCACAGAGCCCATGGGATTCCCAAGAGCAGTATGGAGCACCTGGAGCCCCATAGGGCAGCCGCTCTCCCTTGCCACCCTGGCTGCTTTCGTCCCCACAACTCACAGTGGGGCTTGCTACCACCGGGGAGGTGCTCCAGGCGTCAGTATGCTTCCCGGTTTCAAGCGTGTGCTGCCTGGCAGGGGGTTGAGCTGAGCCCAGGTGCTCTCCCACTGCCTTTGTGGGCAGATTTAGGAATGGGCAGGCAGCTCAGGATTTACCCTGTGTGCAGATGCTCCAGGTCCTGGAGCAGGAGTGGGAGCAAAGTACATGAAAGCCCGTCTTGGTGGAAGCCCTGGGCAGGGATTGCGGCCGAGCTTCAGCTCTCCCTGCTTTTCCTGCCAAGCTGGCGCCGCCCGCAGCCCCACGCTGGGCTGAGGGGGTGCATGGATCACATCTCGCCCAGCCCAGGCTGCGGGGCTGGAGGCAGAACCAGCTCCAGGAGCATCACGGCATGGTGGGCTCAGGGTACAAGCGATCTCTGGATGGGGTCAGGGCATCCCCAAGCTTCTCCTGGGGCTTTGCAGGGAGAGGGATGCCAGCCAGGCTGCAGCAGCCTTGCCCTGGGACGTGCTGTCCCCCTGCCATGGGCTGTGCTGTCCCATCCCCACTGGGGAAGAGGGGTACCCGCTGCGGCTCAGGGTGCAGCAGGGGCTCAGCACCCGCTGCAGAGCTGGGGCAGCTTGAGCAAGCGGGCAGAGGGCCAGGAGTGGGTGCCGAGCGTGGGCACACCCAGGAAGGAGGGAGGGAGCGCGGCGAGCGAGGATTAGGGCAGGGAGGTCGCAGTTGCAGGCAGGAGGAGGAAGGGAGGCCGGGGCTGCTGGGGCGATCCGGGTCAGCCGGGTTGGGGCAGGCGGGATGTGGCCCGGGATGCCATCAGGGCTGACAGCAGCGACGCTGCGTGGGCCAGGCACAGCCCAGTGCCGGCTCTGGCGGCCCCCAGGGCACTGGGTAAGTGCGTGACAGGGTCACATTAGGAAGCTGGCACATCCTGCACTGTGGTGCCACTGAGGCATTGCTCTGGAGCAGGAGCCCTGGGACCCCACAACACCACGTCCTGGGGAGAGCTGGCTGCACAGAGGGCCAGGAGAATCCTGTTCCTGCCTGGAGGCTCTTTGTGTTTGTCCACAAGAGGGAAATATTTCTCCAGGATGGCAGCGGCAGTGAGCCCTGCTCCCAGCATCACCATGCCTGGCGCAGGACTGCTCCTCCACCTGCTGCTTCTTTCCCAGGTTCTTACCAGCTTCCTTTAAAATTTTACTGGCCCTGATAATAAAAGCTGATGTCTGGATGCTGAATCATCCCAGGATGTGCGCCCTTGTCCCTGTGCTCTGCTCAGCTCTGGAGGACAAACCGTCTCCACATTAAATGGAGAGGGGCTCGGCTCATTAATTCTTGTGCAAAGCGTTCACTGATTTTTGGGGTGCACACCAGCTTGTGGCTGGGATGGGACCCCCCAGTAGCTGGCCTGGAACCAGTGCCTGCCAGCAAGGGCCAGCTCGTCCCATGCCCAGGGCTGAGGTCCAGCTGCCTGCAGGACGCCGGAGCCACTGCCTCGGTCGCACTGTGGCTCTGCACCCCTGGCTCCCACTTCGGCGCTGATGTTTTTGGAGTCGTGATCCCCATAAAGGCTGTTCAGCTGCAGCTCTGTGCTCCCAGGGTCCCCATCCCCTCTGGCCTGGCTAAAGGACAAAGTTCACCCCCCAGGCTCCTGCTGCAGACACCGTGAGAAACCCCGGGTGCTGGGAGCGGCAGCGAGAAGCGGCTTTGAGAGGATTTGGCGGGGCTGCCCGGTGTCTCCCGTGCCACCACTCCGCATGGAGGTGTGTCCCTTCCCCTGGGTCTCACTTTTCCTGCTCAGCAGGAAGCTCTTATCAGCCCGTGGTGATAGGGACCAGCTCCAGCAGCCTCCGCAGTGTTTTTCCTCCCGGGAGCTGTGGGGACCTGAGCCAGCTGCCAGACGGGGGGGCAGGCAGAGCCAGACCCCGAAATGGGGAGGGAAAGTGCATACAGGGCATCCGGGGGGGCTGGCAGCGGGCTGGGAGGCAGCTGATAATCGTGGGGCAGCAGGGGTTGACCTATTAGTCCCTCCCCAAAATTGGGGCTTATTAGCCTGGGTGTAGCACCCGGCTGACACGTTAGTCATGGCTTAGGGGTGGGAGAGCCATGGGGCCAGCAGCTTCCTTCCGGGGCTGCCTGGTTGCCCTGTGAGTTGTAACTGGGGGCTGCCTGGCCCCATCTGCCCATTCCCCAGTGGCAGCTGGAGCAGGTGCCCCGTGGCTCGGCCCCATGTGGCTCGGGCCAGCATGGCAGGTGGAGGCATGGGAGGGTGGCAGGGCAGCGCTGGAGGGTAGGAGGAACTTTGATGAATTGAATTGCCCCACAGCTGCATCTGATATGCCAGAAAAGGAGAAAATTAGTCACGAAGTGCTGCTCCACCCGGAGAGGGAGAACTAACGGAGCGGTTTAACCCTATGGAGGGAAACTCCGAGCTCTGGCGTTCGATGCTCTGGGGCCAGCAGAGCGGTGGCTGGGGGCTGGCTGCTCTCTGTCCTGCGGGCCACCCCTGCCAAGAGATGCCAAGGGTGCGTGCATGTGTGTCCATGGGAGTGGGCACGTCCTGGGCGATGTGACCAGGACCAGGCAGTGTGCCCTGGTGAGCTGGCCCGGTTCAGCCCTGGCTCTTTGGACTGAGAGGATTGCTCTTGGAGGAGCAGGGAGTGCTCCTGGAGTGCTTTGTTCCCAGGCATGGCGGAGCTGAGCTCTGCTCCTGGCATAGCCAGTGTTGGGGCAGTGGGTTCCCTGCCGTGGGTCTGGCTCGAGAGCGCAGCTCCTGCCGGGGCACTTGCCAGCCTGCTGCCGCTGTTGCCCTCCATGGTGCCTGCTTAGCTGGGGCGAGCGATGCAAAAGCCTTGGGCAGGGCACGGTGGTGGCCCCAGCTCCTGGGTGGCTGCACTTGTCTTGTCCTTTTGCTGCACTGGGCCATGCAGCCACGTTTGCCATCCTCGCTGGGGGGGTCCTGGGCCATCCATATGCTGGGAGCACGGCAACAGCAGTTCCTGGGGGGAAACTGGGGTGATGGGCAGGGGTGAATCACCCAAGGTGCTGTGAGAGCTTATTAGCAGGACAGCCTACAGTGCCCGTGAATCTGCCTGTGGGGTCTGCTGTGCTTCCAGGGATTCATCCAGCCCCTGCCTGGCAAAAGAAAGGAATCAGTGCTTCCTTTAGGGCATTGCAGTGGGTTCTCAGAGCTGCCCTGTGCTGCATCTCCCTGTGCTGGTGGGGCCTTTCACGTAGCCAGAGCTGCCAGCTCGATGTCCCCATCTCCCTTCTTGGGGGCCTGACACCCTCGCACAGCAGTGGAAGGCGTGGAGGACCTGGTGTTCCCCAGCTCCGGCTCCGTGGTGAGGAGACGTCCCCATGGTCTGGGGCCAAGACCAACAGTAGGTATGGGCCAGGAGGGGAGCAAGGAGGAGCTGTGGGGGTGGGAGAGGGTGTGCTGCGGAGGGAGGTCTCGAAGCAGCTCCCCGTAAAGGCGAGGTGGGGAGGCTGGAGCTGCCTGAGGAGGAGGAGAAAGGCTGGCGGCAGTACAGGTCGGGGAGCAGCCGAGGCGGAGGTGGGTGGGCTGTGGGTTCCTGGCACGGATGGACCCACTTTGCCAGGCGAGGGTCTTTGCTGGGGAGGGGGATGACGGGCAGGAGCTCCCTGGCAGCCGAAGCAGGAGTAGGGGCAGAGGAGGGGGTGCTGATCCAGCCGGGGAGCCCAGCCTGTCCCTCCACCCCTCCTGTGCCTGCATCTGCCTTGGCTGAGGGTGTCCCTGCTTGCAGGCTCTGCTCCCTGGGACCTGCTGGAGCTGGGGACATGGGGGCTGTCAGCGTCCTGGGCTGGCTGCTGCTGCTGCTACAGGCGGTGACCCAGGCTGCAGGTGAGCACGGGGACACAGCAGGGGTGGCAATGGGACAGCGTGGCCTGGGCACTGGGGTGCTCTGGGACAGGGTCAGGAGCCTGGGGGCAGTGCAGGAGCCGGGGTACCCAGGGAGCAGACGGGGTGCGGAGCACGGGGGCAGAGGCAGCACCCTGGGGCAGGCAGCAGAGCTCTGGCGGGGACACGTCCCCGAGCCGGCAGCTGCCCCCACCCTGCCCGTGCCCCCCAGGTGCCCAGCCCTGCAGCCCCAAGTACTTTGGCCATGACTCCATCGTATGTGTCTGCAACGCCACGTACTGTGACACGCTGGACCCCGTGGTGCTGCCGGCCCCGGGCACCTACATCAAGTATGAGAGCAGCAAGGCCGGCAAGCGGCTGGAGCGCAGCGAGGGGAGCTTCCAGCGCAGCCTGCATGCTCCAGGTACCCACCACGACCACGGGGCAGCGGGTGCCCCTGTGGGACCTCTGGGCACCACAACCTGAGCTGGGGTTTCCCTCCAGGGCTGCTGCTGACGCTCAACATCTCCACACTCTACCAGCACGTGAAGGGCTTCGGTGGGTCCCTCTCTGATGCCGCTGCCATCAACATCCTGGGGCTGTCGCAGCCTGCCCAGGACAACCTGCTCCGCTCCTACTTCTCTGAGAGCGGTGAGTGGTGCCAGCAGTGTGGGGCTGCTCGCAGGGCTGTGCCTGCTGCAGGGACATTCATCACCTGGGCAGATACTCCAGTGCTGCCTGATTCTTTTCCCACTCTGTAGGGATCGAGTACAACCTCATCCGGCTCCCCATGGCTTGCAGCGACTTCTCCGTCCGCCCCTACAGCTACGATGACGTCCCCCACGACTACGAGCTGAAGCACTTCAGGCTGGCTGAGGAGGATGTGAAGTTGAAGGTGGGAGGCTGAAGCTGCTGCCACTGGCGCCGTGTCCCCTCTCCCGCTGGAGCTCCTGCGTGTGCCAGGACCCCCGTGCCTGCGCGCTGCTAAGCCCCTTGCAGGGTGGCAGAGTGTGTGGGGACAGCGCATGTGAGCTGGCGCCTCCTCCGAGGCATGTTCTGGCACATCCCGGCTGGGACTGGCAGGGTGCAGAGCCAGGGCATCGTGCCATGGGGTGGTGCTCGCAGGCTGCTGTTCCCCGCAGAGGTCACTTGAGTGCTCCCGTTCCTTCTGCGCTGAGCCGGCCAGTTTCGGGGGGCTGCAGTGGGAGCTGAGCCATCGCTCTGCCCCCTCCTGCAGATCCCCCTCCTGCACCGAGCCTCGGCCATGAGCAGGCGGATGCTGTCACTGTATGCCAGCCCCTGGACCTCTCCAGGCTGGATGAAGAGCAACGGGGATGTCCGCGGGAAGGGGACACTGAAGGGGCAGGCGGGAGACAAGTACCACAAGACCTGGGCCAACTACTTCATCAAGTACCGTGCCCCAGGGCTGGGATGCTCGAGGACCATGGGGGGCTGGGGCATGATTTGGGGTGGGCAGAGGGTGGGCAGGCAATGCTGATGCTGACCCCTCTTCCCTGTGCAAGGTTCCTGGATGAATACGCCAAATACAACGTGACCTTCTGGGCGGTGACTGCACAGAACGAGCCCCTCGCAGCCATCTTCACACCCCCCCAGTTCCCCACTATTGCCTTCACCGCTGTGCAGCAGAGGGACTTTGTCGTCCGTGACCTGGGCCCTGCGCTGGCCCGCAGCCCCCACCGCACCCGCCTTATCATCCTGGACGACCAGCGCATCCACCTCCCGCACTGGGCCAAAGCGGTGAAGAGCAAAGCCCCTCGCCCTGCATGGCTCCTCCTGCTCCCTCTGCTCTGTGTCCCACCAAAGCATTGGGTTTTATCTGAAAATTAAGGCAGCAGCCTCTCCCAGCCCCAGGCAGAGCAGGAGGCAAACCGGGTCTGCCAGAGAGGGAGCCGGAGACGGCTAATTCGGTAGCAACCGCCTCCGTGTGTGCTTGGGTGAATCAGGGACAGGAGGTGGCATCTGCATCCTGGAGTCCTGCTGGCCGGCACCCCAGCTCCTTCTCCAGGCAGAGTTTCAACTGATTCGGCTTGTTCCTTTGCAATGCTGAAGAGCTGTTTGTGGGAATTACCTCAAACTAAAAGGAAAAATAATAAAACCTGCTCCTGCCCCTGCCTCGAGCGAGGCCAGAGCCACAGGCACAGCACGTCCCTCCCTCGCCTTGAACCAGCAGCACCGGGGGACCACGCAGGGCCGTAGTGCCGAGGGAGGAGCAGGCAGCAGTGGGGGGCGGGGAGCCCACCGAGGGGCTCGTCTGCCTCCATGCACCCATCGCCCTGTACCCAGTGGGGTGCTGGACCCAGATAGGGTGCTGCTCGGGGCTTCCTGCTTGGGGTGCGGGTGCTGACGGGAGCCTGCGGTGCCTGCAGGAGGGGACAGTAGGGGAGGCAGGTGGCCCTAGGGGACCCTGCTGGCACGTGGGATCCGTGTGCCCATCCCCATGGGGCTTAGGGCGCTGGTGGCCCTGGCGTGAGGTGTCCCCTCTGCTCCCCCAGGTCCTGGGCAATGCCACTGCTGCCCGCTACGTTGCTGGCCTGGGGGTTCACTGGTACCTGGACAGCATCGTCCCGGCCAGCTGCAGCCTGGAGGCCACCCACAAGCTCTTCCCTGACCATTTTCTCCTCTACACGGAGGCCTGCAGCGGCTTCCTCACCCTCCGGTTCTCTGTGTCCCTGGGCTGCTGGGAGCGAGGAGAAAGCTACAGCCACAGCATCCTGACGGTACGGCCACCCCCAGCACTGCCCGCCTGGGCCCGCCTTAGTCCCACTCAGCCCCTTCCCCACCTGCCCAGGTCCTGAACCACTTTGTGGCCGGCTGGACCGACTGGAACCTGGCCCTGGACCTGGAGGGGGGCCCCAACTGGGTCAAGAACTTTGTGGACAGCCCCATCATTGTGGACAGCAGCAAGGATGTCTTCTACAAGCAGCCCATGTTCTACCACCTGGGGCACTTCAGGTGGGTCGGGGCCGGGGAGGCTCAGGAGCTCTCAATCCGCCTGCCCGAGACTGGGGGCACGATCCCTCCCCTGTTCCTCTTCCCGCAGCAAGTTCATCCCTGAGGGCTCGCGGCGCGTGGGCCTGCACAGCAGCCACCGAAGTCTCATCTGTCAGCTGGAGCACGTGGCCATCCTGCGTCCCGACGGGGCCCTCGTCCTGGTGGTCCTCAACAGGTCAGCAGGGCAGCCCAGGTGGGGGGACGCTCGGCTCTGGCTGTGCCGTCCTGCCCAGCCCTTCTTGCCCCCCAGGTCTGGCTGGGACATGCCATTCTGGATCCAGGACCCCACTGTTGGTTTCATCGAGACCATGGCTCCGGCCAACTCCATCCAGACCTACCTGTGGCTTGGAAAGTGACAGCCAGGGCAGGGCGAGGGATGGAACTGCGTGGCTGGGGGGTCTCTGGGTGTCCCCTGCCCTTTCCAGCACCCTTCCACCTTTCCCTTCCGCCAATGGTGGAAGCAGGCAGTGACCCACCACCGGTACAGGACGGACCGAGGGTCCTGCCCCTGCACTAGGGGCTGCATGTGGTCCCGGCGCTGGGGTCCCAGCAGGGCTGCCACTGCCAGTGCTTCCCAGCCTTCCCCATCCCTCCCTGGCGTTCCCCAGCCCCCTGAAGGCTCCTGCTGCAGCGTCTCCTGGACTACACTTCCACACGTGGCTCCCTTAAAACCTTTGCGTGTGTCTCGGGCACCAAGTAAAGCCGTGACGCGTTCCCTCCAGTATGTGCCGTCCCCGTCAGTGTTTCCTCTACACTCTCGGAAATTGCTCGGTTTTCCTCGGAGAGGCGGCAAAGGCCAAGGGGTGCCCCAGAGGGCTCTGTCCCCGTGGCCCGCGTGTGGCTGCCTTGTTTATCGCTGCAGCTGGAGACTCAGCTGCTCGCCAGCTCTTGATTCATTTCATATGTCCCATTGGCTTTCCCCAGCCTACTTTTTAAAAAAAAATTTTTTTTTTAATCCAAATGTCCTGTTGTCCCAGGGCGGACACTGCAGAAAAGGTTGAGCAAATTGTATCAGTGTCCCCATCCACCAGACCTCGCAGACAAATTAGGTTGGTGCCATCTCTTCCAGAGCTCATGCTCTGCTGGTGTGGCCTCCGGACAGACTCCCTTCTGTTCTGGCCGTGGCCGACATCGAGCTGGCAGCCCGCAATTACCTGGCTGTCTTGTTTGCTCTCTTTAAATACCAGTTACAGTATTTGCTTGCTCCAGCCTTTGGGAACGTTACCAGCATCTTTGAAGTCCCGGAATGAGAAAACCAGAGCACTCCTTGGCAAACTCCCCTTGTGTGAGAGTTGTGGAGTTGCTGACACTGGGGGAAAAAGGAAAAAAAAAAGAGGTTTAACAGCTGTTTTCTTGGAGTGTAGCATGAAGGCAGCACCGGGCTCCATCTCAGCCCTGTTCACAGAGCACATCTGCCTGTCCTGCACTTTTATCGATGTTCCTGGGTAGCGCTGGCCCAAACTTGATCTCTGTGCTGGACCAAGGTAGAGCAAAGCTCTGCCAGGCAGGGAAGGCGCATACACAGCCCCACATCCCCAGATGTTCAGCAGCGCTCAGGGACGCGTGTGCAGGGAAATGCTTCGGTGCAGCCCCTCCAGCTGGGCTCTGCGCTCCCCGGCCGTCTGGAATCCCATCTGCCACAGGGCTCGTACCTTCCCCCTGTGCTGAAAAGCTGACGGGGAAACCGAGGGATGCAACATCCCCATTGGTGGGAGCGAGGGGCTGGGGGGAGGCTGAAGGAATTGTCCCCGTGGTTCCCACCGGCGCAGCCTGTGCTGGGGGGAGAGCTTTGCTCTGGCTGCAGTGGCAGGAGCGGTCTCTGGGCAAAGGGCTGTCTCCCCAGCCACCCACACAAGTGGCATCGGTGGGACAGCGAGGCTGGGCTGGGCAGATGCTGCCTCTCCCATGGCTCTGCCCTGCTCCTGTTTCTCCTGATAGGCAGGTGCCTGCAATTAGGAAGGATCCCAAATTAGAAGGTGCCGAGCCCAGACTTGTTTTGCAGATGATAAACTCCTGCAGCCTGCTCCACCCAGCCCAGCTGCGGGCATGGGGCTCAGGCGTGGGGGGTACGGCCCCATGGCAAGGGTGAGCGGGCCCCCAGCAGGCAGCACTCGCAGCCCCCCACTGTGCCTGAGCAGCTGTAGGGACCCAGCAGAGATGCTAGGGTGGGCACAGTGACCCCTAATCCTGCCCAGGCCAGTCCTGGGGGGCAAGGCTGCTTTTGTGGGGCTCTTTGAAGGGGAGTGCTGCACTGGACGCACATGGCTGCAGGGGGGTCCTGTCTGGGGTGATGGAGGCAACTGGGGGGCTGGGGGGCATCCCGCCCTCCCCAAAACTTCCCTCTGGCCACTGGGGCAGGTTTCAGGAGAGCTTTGCAAATGCTGCGGTGAGTGTTGAAAGTTCTCATTGGAGCCAGGTTGCAAAATCATCCCCGGGCTCCTTTTCAAAATGCACAAGAGTCCCATGAGCTGTCTCTCCTCTCCCGGACTCACCTTTCCTGCTCCACCAGACGCCGTCACCTCCCACCACGCACAGCCAGGACGCAGGTCCCGCCGCCCCACTGAGACGCGGCGAGAGGGTTTAGTGGCAGCAGGTGAGTACCCTGGGTCTTCAGTGGCTTCATCAGCTGGCAGAGGTGGGGATGGCCCCGGACAGCAGGACCACGCTGAGGCCATGCCCACGGTGCTGGGCATCACCCCCAGGCAGGGAGCGGAAGGTGATGGGTGCGGGAGAGCCCACCTGGCCCTGGTCCCCATCCCGCACAGTCTCCGGGAGCAGTGAGCTGGTGCTATGTCCCACCCTTGCCTCCCCCTGCCTGCAGGCAGCACCTGGCACCGGGGTCCTGAGGCGCAGAGGAGGCTCCTCTCATACTCTCTCAAGAAGCTCCTTGCCCAGCATCACGGGAAGGATGTGGCAGGGTGGGGACACCTGCAGAGAGCAGGGAAATGCAGGAGCCCTCTGCACTGAGGGCTCGAGCCCCAAAACCCTCTGGCTGGGCAAGCCCCGGCTGCCGCACTCATTGGGTTAGGAACATGGAGCTGTTTGCTCCCGGCTGTGGCTTGGGAGTCACCAGGCACACGTGGAGCAGCGTGGCACGGCATGGCGTGGCACGGCACAGCCCAGCACAGCACCACTGGGGGATGAACATGGAGGGAGGAGTGGGAGTGGGGCGATGGGAGTGAACAGAGCTGCCGGGTACAGCCAGCGTGGGCGGCTGGGAATGCCAGCCTGGTGGGTGGGGGGCAGCACACAGCCGGGGGGATGTGGGCACTGGCAGGGCAGAAGGGAAGGTGAGCACTGGGGAGCGGGCAGGACAACAGGGGCTCAGCCCTGGCTGAGGGTGCTGATGCTCCCTGAGGCTCCTAGGCAGGGGATGGTGGGGCTGTCCCTGGCCTGGGTCTCTGACCCCACGCGGGGATGATGGGACAGGGCGAGAGGACCTCGCTGCTGACACTCGCCACCCTGCTCCCAGCCCTGGTCCTTGCCATCAGCATCCATCCAAGCCGCGCTACAGCAGAGGTGTCATGGGCCCTGGGTGTGCCAGCCTCCTGGGCTGGCTCCTGCTGGGGCAGGCAGCGTTGCAGGCGGCAGGTAAGTGCTGGCACTGTATCCCCGAGCTGCTGAGGTTAGTGGTTTGGAGTGGCACGGACATGGGTTCGGTGTCCGTGGTGGGTCGAAGGGGTGAGCTCGGCTCCTGCCGCAGCCCCCTGTACCTGCCCGCTCTCTCCTCCTGCCGAAGGCGGCCGTCCCTGCGATGCCAAGGACTTCGGTCACGGCTCACTGGTGTGCGCCTGCAGCGCCACGTACTGTGACACGCTGGATCCCGTGGTGCTGCCGACCCCGGGCACCTACATCAAGTACGAGAGCAGCAAGGCTGGCAAGCGGCTGGAGCGCAGCGAGGGGAGCTTCCAGCACAACACTGAGATCCCAGGTACCTGCCACGGCCAGACCCTGTGCACCGGAGAGCAGACTGTCCCTGCGCAGTGGCTGCGATGATGTTTGTCCCTGGCAGATTTCCATCTCACCCTGAACACGGCGCAGCGGTACCAGAAGGTGAAGGGCTTTGGTGGCTCCATCACTGATGCAGCTGCCATCAACATCCAGTCCCTGTCCAAAGATGCCCAGAACCACCTACTCCGCTCCTATTTCTCCGAGGAAGGTGGGCCTGGGGCAGGGCAATGCTGCTGGGTGACGGGGCCAGGCTGCCCACCCTCCCCTCCTTGGGGTCTGGCTGCTGAGCCTCGTGCCGAGGGGCTGGGAGGTTCCTGGAAGCCAGGGGGCTGCACCCCCTGAATATAACCCAGCCATGCCCATCACTGCCTGCCCTGTCCCCAGGCATCGAGTACAACCTCGTGCGCGTCCCCATGGCCAGCACCGACTTCTCCGTTCGCTTGTACACCTATGCTGACGCGGAGGGTGACTTTGAGCTGAAGCACTTCAACCTGACAGAGGAGGACACACGGATGAAGGTGAGTCCTGCAGGGTGAGCCCGAGGCTGCAGCCTGTGTGGGATGGGACGGGATGAGACGGGACAGGCTGTGCTGGGCTGGGGAAGGGCAGCACCTTCCCGCTGATGGGGAGGAAGAGGACTTGTCCTGATGCCTGTGATGCTGGTGCCAGGGCAGACCTGGAGAGCCCACTGCCATCCTGGTTCTCCCCAGATCCCCATCCTCCAAGCAGCCCAGGCAGTGGCCAAGCGGCCACTGTCGCTGTACGCCAGCCCCTGGACCTCCCCAGTCTGGATGAAGACGAACGGTGCGATGACGGGGAGGGGAACACTGAAGGGCAGCCCTGGGGACAAGTATCACCAGGCCTGGGCCAAGTACTTTATCCGGTGAGGGGTCGCGGGAGCGCGGTGGGCAGCAGAGTCGCTGTGTCTGGGGCTGGAGCCGGCGCTGCCGTGACGAGGCTGTTCACCATCTGCCCCCGCACCCAGGTTCCTGGACGAATACGCCAAACACAACCTGACCTTCTGGGCGGTGACGGCGGGGAATGAGCCCACGGCCGGTGAGATCATCTTTTACCCCTTCCAGTGCCTGGGCTTCTCCCCCGAGCACCAGCGGGACTTCATCGCACGGGACCTGGGCCCCGCGCTGGCCAACAGCTCCCACCATGACGTCCAGCTCATCATCCTGGATGACCAGAGAGTGATGCTGCCCTACTGGGCCCAGGTGGTGAGTCCCCACAGTGGCTCTCTTGTCCTCGTGGTGGCTCTCCCAGCCCTGGGCACTGGTGACTCCTTTCTCCCACCAGGTTCTCAAAGACCCTGTGGCCGCCAGCTACATCAGCGGCATTGGCATCCACTGGTACCTGGATTTCCTGGCACCTATCGACCTCACGCTCTCCATCACCCATCACCTCTTCCCAGACTATTTCCTCCTCTCCACGGAGGCCTCCGCCGGCTCCTACTTCTGGGAGCCCAGGGTGGTGCTGGGCGGCTGGGACCGCGGGACCAAATACAGCCACAGCATCCTGACGGTGGGGCTCAGCGGGGGCTGTGGACGCGCCGGTCACCCCCTGCGCCTGCCCGCGGCTCAGCACCATCACCTGCCCCATTGCAGAACCTCAACAACTATGTGACAGGCTGGACTGACTGGAACCTGGCCCTGGACCTGGAGGGGGGCCCCAACTGGAGCAAGAACTATGTGGACAGCCCCATCATTGTGGACAGCAGCAAGGACGTCTTCTACAAGCAGCCCATGTTCTACCACCTGGGGCACTTCAGGTGGGTCGGGGCTGGGGGTGGCCGGCAAGGGGCTGCTGGCTCCGGCTGCCATCCCAGGCCCCATGCTCAGGCCCTGCTTTTTCCTGCAGCAAGTTCATCCCCGAGGGCTCCTGGCGTGTGGGGCTGGCTGTCTCCAGGAAGTGCCGCCGGTGTGACCTGGAGCACTCGGCTTTCCTGCGCCCGGATGGCACCGTCGTCCTGGTGGTCCTGAACCGGTGAGTGATTCCGCCCCACACCCCGGCTGGAAGCCCAGCTGCCCCCTCTGACCTCCAGCCTCTCTCGCATCCCCACAGCTCCCCTGTGGATGTGGCCTTCGGGATCTCTGACCCACGGGTCGGCTTTATTGCGGCCGTGGCCACCGGTGACTCCATCCAGACGTTCCTGTGGAAGCAGCCGGCCTAGCGCCATGGCGGCAGAGGAGGGAGGTGCTGGCACCGGGAGCGGGGTGCTGGTGGAGGGCTTGGGGACGGGTCCTGGTGCAGGGATGGGGCTGTGGCACAGCCCCACGATGCCCCAGGGGACCTGTTTGACCTGAGGGCTGCAATGTCTGCTCTTTTCTAGATGTTTTCATAAAATAAACAGGTTTTCTACAACCTCGCCTGCACCCCCTCTGCCCTCCCTTGCTGCCTGCTTGGTGGGCAGGACTGTGCCAGGAAGCAGGTTTGGGGCCGACTGAGCCCCATGGGGTCCCATCGTGCCGCTGCCTGGGTTCTTGGGGTCGCTCGGCCGGGAGTGGGTCCATGCTACAGGGAGACAGGGTGCTGTCACCCCGAGGGGCAGCATCTCCCTCCCCTCTGCCCACTGCAGCATCCCCCAGGCAGGGCAGGGGCCCGGGGCCAGCAGCAGCCATGACCCACAGCCGGGGTTCAGCGCCAGGCCCTGACATCAGCAGCTCCGGCTTCTCCTCTCAGCTGCAGCAGGAGGCCGTGTGCTGCGGTTTCTGCTGCTGGAGCAGCCATCAGCACGCCCCCCCCCCCCCCCCCCCTTCCAGTTAATGGGAACCGGGAGCGTCGGGTACATACTTCCCGAGTGACGTTATGGGGGAGCGGGCATGGGGGGAGCTGCACTGAGTCATCCCCCTCCCGCTGGGGCCCCTTGAACTGGGCCAATATGGGGGAGGCTCCGCAGCCGGCACTGCGCCACAGTGCAGGGCCCCCCCCCCCCCCCCCGGCCATCACAGCCATGCGGGGGGCACATGGAGCGTGTGTCTGGGTGCACAGCCAGGGGACACGGGGCCAGCCCCTGTAGGCGCCGGCAGCAGCCCTGTGAGGATGCCGGTGGTGGCAGCGGCCGAACAAGCAAGGACTGTGTGCCGCCCAGCAGCCGGGGCGCAGCCGGCCTGGCCACACGCCGCCTTTCCATTTGTGTGCTCATAAACTGGCAGCGGCCAGAGGAAACCGCGGCAGCAGGGCCATACCCGGGCCCCAGCCCCACGCCGGGGTGTCCCCAGGGAGCACTGCGGTGCTGCAGGGGCACACAGTGCCTGGGTGGCCGCCACTGACCCCCGTGCAGCCCACGCAGCCCTGGCCACGCTGGCAGAGCCCGTGCTTACTGCACGACATGCTCTTGGCAGTGCCAGTGGCAAGGAACTCCCCTCTGCTGGCAGGCACAGGGGAATGCAAACACAGCTGTCAGCACTGGAGGGATTCCGGCTGCAGCCACAGCCACTTGCCGCCCTGCTCGCACTGCTGCAGGGAGCTGAGCTCTGGGTGTCCCTCCAGTCCCTTCCAGGCTGGGGACGCCTCCTGATGACGAGCCTGGTCCTCCTATGCCACTGGTTTCTGCTGCGGCAGGCAGCTGGCCAGGGACCATCGCTGGCCGTGTCACAGCTCTGGCTGGCAGCAGCATGGGGACCAGCCCCACAGCCGCTCTGCCTGGTAGCCAGAGGGCAGGGATGTCGCGGGGCAGGGGAGATGGAGGGACTCAGCCCCACAGCTGCCACAGAAAGGATGGGGGATGCTGCTGAGACGCTCACAGATGCTTTTAGGAAGCTAAAAACCTGCAGGTGTCCCCTTTGCCCCGGCCCCTTTGCACCCTAAGGCTGGGGACGAGCAGTGCGGTACCAGGGCTGAGCAGGACCGGCATCAGGGCAGCCCACTGGTGCCCGCTGCAGTGCTCCAGGCTGTGCAACTGGGGAAACTGGGAAGGGCCCTGAGCTTGCTGGGAGGAGGAGAGGGCACAGGCAGAGAGAGGGAGGTTTTATTGGTGTGGCAGGTGAGCTCTCCGCCAAGGGGGCTGCGATTCCTGGCAGGACATGGAGCAGAGACCCACAGGGAGCGATGCCGCCAGGCTCTCAGCGTAAAAACAGTCAGTTCCAGGGGCTGGAGGAACAGTCGCGCAGCTCTTCCTCACTCCTCCTCTTCCTCTTCCTCCTCCGCCAGGGTGATGGGCTGGGGGCCGGCCGGCCCTGCGCCGCCGCGCTGGATGGAGACGATGCCGCTCAGGAAGGCATAGCCCAGCATGGCCACCAGCCCCACCAACACGGACAGCAGCTGGTTGCGCCGTTTGTGGGGGTCCTCTTCCACCTCGCCGCCATCGGCGCCTGCAGCCCGCGGGGCACTGGCTGGGGGCTCGCCTGGCGGGGACAGAGCAGGGATATGGAGGGGGACCGGGTCACCCTGAGCCCACAGGGTGAGGCAGAGGGATGCATCTCACCTCCGTCCCAGGGGAAGTAGAGGCTGAGGATGGAGGTGCAGTAGTTGCACAGGTTCTGCAAGGACTTCAGGTGCTGCTGCAGTTTCCCGTTGGGCAGCTTCGCCTTCAGGAGTGGCGCCAGGCGGCTGAAGACGAAGGCGTCGAGGGAGGCCGGCCTGGGGCACAGAGACCTGCGACTGGGTCACTGTCCCTCTGTAATCCCCACCCAAAGCCACCCGGTCGCATCATCCACCCCCAGCGTCCCAGGAGATGGCTCCTCCTCAGGTGGGCTCGCTGCTTCCAGCCCCCGAGGTGAGGACAAGGGGAGCAGGACCTTCCCACCCCACAGCAGCTCTGGTGGCGGGCACAGAAATGCTGGGGCTGGTGGCAGCTCCTGCAGCCTTAATTCCTGCCACCCACATCGCTCCGTGGTACCACAGACAGCCCTGTCCCCTGTCAGCCTGTCCAGCCCCCAAAGTGACATGCACAGGCTGTGGCTTCCCCGGGTGCAGGGGGCTCTCAGGCCCCAGAGCACCTTCGCCCTCCGGCCACCTACGAGTCTCCAAAGAAAAACTTCTGGGAGCCAAGGCGCTGGGACAGGAGTGTCAGGCATTCCCGAGCATCCCGGTAGAGCTGGAGGAGGAGGACAGAGGGTTGTCACCCACCCAGCCACACAGCAGATGGCCACGGTGCTAAGGGGAGTGGGACAGGGGTGCTCAGCCAGGGTGAACCCCAGACCTCGATTAAGATTTTGGCCTCATGTGGGTCCCTCTGGGCACCCGCCGAGGAGCCGCCGTGCCCCGACCACGTCCCCTCACCTCCTTCTCCAGCTTCTCCTCATCCTCCATGTAGCCGTCTCCCCACATGAGCTGCAGCCGCTCCAGGTGCTGCTTGTGCATGCAGTTGGGCAGGAAGAAGTTGAGGGGGAAGGGAATGGTTTCCGCATACCACTTCCGCGTGTGCTCCACGTAGTTCTTTGCGTCCACCCAAAAGGTGTGGATCTGCAGCAGAGAACAATCCATGCCCAGGCCACGGCGGGGCTGGAGCCAGCGCAGCCTCTTGCCGTGGCAGGAGCTGCAGAGCCGGTGCCCAGCACTGCTCACACTGGTGCGAGCCCAGCAGAGGACTGGCTGCCCCAGGGACCGCAAGGGGCTGGGAGACATCAGGGTCAAGGCCAGAGCCCAGCCCTGGCTGCACAACCCACTGCTTCCCCACAGGATCCCCGGCATCCCGATCCCCGCTATCCCGATCCCTGCTATGGATGCTCCAGGCCCCTGGGATTTTGCTGCCTGGACCGCTCTCCGGGCAAGGGGGCACACACCGGAGCCCACCGGCACCACACCAGGGAGTGGATCTGGTTGTCCGTGAGGCCATGTCCCTCGTGTGCCCCCCCCCGAGACTCACCAGCACTGGCAAGAGTTTCTCTTCCAGCAAGGACACGAAGGCCAGCGTGTCCGCCCCTTGCGTGGCTGAGAGGTCGTAGTCAGCATTGTACTTCTGCAGAGCAAACGCAACGGGCATGATCCGGTGGGGAAGCAGCAAATCCCGCCAGAGCCTCTCAGGTGACCCCCACAAAGCACGGAGGGACAAGCCCCCTCCCTCCTAGGGGGCCAGAGGATGCCCCTTGTCCCCCCCCTACCTGTTTCCTGAGGTGAGTTATGATCTGCTGTGTTTTGGAGATGGTGCCCTCATCCCGCGTCTTCAGCGCAGGCAGGCGGCCTGGGGGCAGGCAGAGGGGTGGCTGCAGGCAGCGGTGTCACCCTGCCATGGGCCAGGGGTGCGGGGGGCCATGAAGGGCCCCCACGCTCAGGTGAGGGTGCGTGAAGCAGAGGGATAGGTGGATGTGGTGGGGTGGGGGAGCATATAAGGTGGGGCAGGGGGGCACAGGGACACAAGGGGTGTGGGTGAGAGGTTGAAAGCTGTGAGCGATGGGAGACAGGGAGCGTGCTGGGATGGAGCGGGTGCAATGGGGTGAGGGGGGTGTAACGTGGGGGAGGGCGGTGGTGCGAGGGGGAGGCAATGGACAAGAGACGGTGCAATGGAGTGGAGGGGTGCAACGGGGTGAGAGGAGCATGCGATGGGGTGGGGGAGGTACGATGGGGTGGGGGGGCTGTGATGAGACAGGGGGATGAGATGGAGCAGAGAGGGTGGGATGTGGCAGAGGGTGGGATGTGGCAGGGATGTGCGATGTCGTGGGGGGTGCGATGGGGTGGGGGGGATGCAATGGGGTGAGGGGGCCATGCGATGGGGCAGGAGGGTGCGATGGGGTGAAGGGGGTGCAGTAGTGCAAGGCGGAGGCAATAGGACAAGGGGGTTGCAATGGGGTGGGGGTGTGCCATGGGGCCAGGGGGGTGCAATGGGGAGAGAGAGTGTGATAGGGTGGGGGGGTGCCATGAGGCAGAGGGGTGTGTTGGGGCGGGGGGGGGGTGAGATTGGGAAGGGGGGTGCCATGGGGCGGGGGGGTGAGATGGGGCAAAGGGCTGTGATGGGGTGATGGGGGTGCCGTGGGGCAGAGGGATGCGGCGGGGCGGGGGACAGCGGGCGGTGCCGGTGCAGGCTGGGTGGTCCCGGCTGCGGGCGACGGCGGTGTCTTCGGGGGGGGGCCCTTACCGGAGGGGCTCCTCCAGGGGCTGGTAACCCGGTGCACCTTCAGCGGCGCCCCCGTGAACCGCGCGTAGGTCTGCAAGAGAGAGCGGAGGGAGGGTCGGGGGTGGGCCGGGGGGACGCACCGGCCCCGGCACCGGCCCCGCCGCTCACCAGCACGGCCAGGCAGTCGGGGTCCACCGAGGGCAGCCCCCAGCCCCCGGCCCAGCAGAACAGCTCCATGGGCGCCGCCATCTTCCCGCCCGACCCGGAACCACACGGGCCGGCTCCGCCCGCCCCCACCGCGGGGGGGCACCGGCGGCGCCCGCAGCACCGGCCCCGGGGACGCTCCGTGACCGGCTGCGGAGGAGCGCAGCCGAGCCCCCGGGACGGGGGTGGTGGCGCTCGACGGGTCCTTGGGGCCGGGACCCGTGCTCCGACCCGCCCCGCATCGCCCCGCAACCCACTGCCCCGCACGGCATCCCGCTGCCCCGCATTGCATCGCCCCATATCACCCCGCGCCGCATCCCACTGCCCCGCACCACCCTGCACTGCATCCCGCTGTCCCGCACCGCATGACCCCACACTGCATCCCATTGCCCCACATCACCCCGCCCCGCACCACCACGCCCCGCTCTGCCCCGCACGTTTCCATGAAAAGAAAACAGGGGCGGGAGCCCGCTGGCAGCAGGAGGAGGGAGAACTTCCCCCTTGCGGCTCGGCAGCCGCCGTTCCCCGGAGCCGCTGGCGTCCACCGAGCCGCTGGCGCGGGGCTGGGGCCGGGAGCGGAGCTGGGGGGGGCGGTTGTTATGGAGCTGGGGGGGGAAACAGGAGTAAACACGGCCGCAAGCCCGGGCGGAGGGGAAGGAGCTCCCGGGATGAGCTCATTGTGTTGCTGCGGGGTTTGGGCCGGGTCCCGGAGCTGATTTATGCCGCTCCAGGCGGGCTGGCTCCTCTCCTGCACCACGGAGCAACGCACCGGCCAGGGGTGCCCGACGCCGGGGTGCCTCCGGCCCGGGAGCTGGCACCCGGGCGTCGGGCACCCCTGGCAAAGCACCCCCAGTCCCAGGCTCTCCCGGACTGGGATGCTCCGGCGCTGCTGGGGCGGCTCTGGCTCGCAAGAAGGCGGCCCCAGACTGCCTGACCCGCCGGTGAACCGGTGGCTGCCACACTCAATTTCTGTGAGCCACCCGGCCGGCTCGGCGGGTCCCCCGCAGCTCCGGTGCGCCCCGTCCCACCCCTCTCCCGCCCCGCCGGGGGTCCCCGGGATGCCCGGCCGTGATTGACGGGTCTTTGTTTCCTCCTCGCCGGCAGCGCCGGCCCCTCCCCGCTCGCATCACCCCGCCCCGCCGCGCTCCGCTCCGCACCGGCGGTACCGGCGGCATGGGGGCACCGGCAGCGGCGGCCGCGGGGGGCCCGGCTCTCGGAGCGCTCCTGGCACTGCTCCTGCTGGGCGCCGCCGGCGCCGCTCGCCACGAGCTACAAGGTAAGGCTACTGCCGGGCCGGGCCCCCGGGAGGCGGCGGGGCGGCCCCGACGGGGTGCCCGGCGGGAGGCGGTGGCTGGAACACTCCCCCCACTCCTGGCCCCGCTCCCCGGCCCGGGACCGCTGACAGCGGCTCTGCTCGCCCTGGGAGGTCTGGCAGCTGGGGACAGGGGGGACATTCATCCCCGCAGCCCGGGGCGGCCGCCGGCACCCGCTAGGGCCCGGGGGCAGCTCGGGGCAGGGAGCCGCCGGCGGGGAGATGCCGGTCCCGATGCTGACTCGGTGTCAGTGGGGGCTCCCGGGGCTCCCTCGGGCCCCCCGGCGCCGGGGCTCTTCCCTCTCCGCCCGGTGCGGTTGCTCAGAGCGGGCGGGCAGCTGAGCGGCAGCGGGACCGGACTCTCCGTGCTTCCCCGGAGCGCCCCGGGCCGGTGCCGAGGGGCCGGGCCATCCCTCCGGGGGCTCCCGGTCCCGCTTGGTCGCCGCGCCGCGCCGTCCCCCGGTCCCGGTCCCGGTGCCGGGGGGTCTCCGCGCTGTCCCCGTAGCTCCACGCCAGCTGCGTCCCCGCTCCGCGATCCCGCGGGGCCGGAGCGGCGCGGGACGCGGGATGCTCGGGGCCGGCGGGTCTCTGCAGCCGCCCCCGCGGGGAAGCCCTGGCTGCGGAGCAGGGGAGCAGCGCTGGCTCCGGGCCGGGGACCCCGCTGGGTCGCCGGTCCCGCCGGTGGCGGGGGCTCCATCGGTCCTTCTCAGCGCTGCCGGTCCTGGAGCGCCACCGCGCGGGGCCAGGGCTGGGCGGGGCCCGGAGCCCTCGGGGCTTCCCCGGCCCCCCCGGGACCCGATGGGCCAGGGACTCCCGTCCAGTCCCGTCCCGTCGGTGCCGCCAGGCTCGCAGCGGGCCGGGCCGCGGTGCCCTGCACCGGGCATCACCGCACTCCTGTGGCTGGAGTGGCGGCTGCCCGACCGGGATGCAACCCCTGTGCTTGACTACCCACAGTCATTGACCTGCTGATGGTGAGCGAGGCCCGGCAGATGGCCAGCATAACGCACAAGATCCGGATGGAGCTCCTGACAGTGAATGATGTTTACCTCCTCTCCACCTTCCGCCTCCCCCCCAAGCAGGGGGGGACCCTCTTTGGCCTCTACTCCAAGAGGGACAACACGAAGTGGCTGGAGGTCTCTGTGGTGGGGAAAATCAACAAAGGTGGGTGCCTGCTGCGCAGGGACATGCTGGCCCTGGTCTTGCCTTGACGCTCAGAGAGAAACAGGGACCGAGTTCCTGCCGTCCACGGGGCCTGCTGGGGAGAGCAGTGGGTGCACGTGGGTCCCGGGGGGCTGTCGGCACTGCAAGGGGAGAGCTGATGCCCCTTCCTGCTCCTCCGCAGTCCTGGTGCGTTACCTGCGGGAAGACAACAAGCTGCACTCGGTCAACCTGCAGCACGCGCACGTGGCGGATGGGCAGAGCCACACCATCATCGTGCGCCTGAGCGGGCTGCGCGGGGACATGCTGAGTGTGGAGCTCTATGTCGACTGCAAGCAGATGGACTCCAGCGTGGGGCTGCCCGAGCTGTCAGAGATCCCCCTGGCAGAGGTGGAGTCCATCGAGGTGCGCACGGGGCAGAAGGCCTACCAGAGGATGCAGGTGAGTGCTGGGACCCCCTGGGGGGCTGAGACCTCCCTGCTCTGTGCCCTCAGGGACAGGCAGAGCCCCCCACGGCTGACCATGTCTCCGCTTGTACATCAGGGGTTTGTGGAGTCGATGAAGCTGATCCTGGGAGGGTCCATGAGCCGTGTTGGGGCCCTGAGCGAGTGCCCTTTCCAAGGAGATGAGTCCATCCACAGTGCAGGTAACGGGGTCACCCAGGCAGTGGCACATGGAGGTGTGAGGTGACAGCATGGTGCACAGAGGGGTGCTCCTACCTCTCCTGGTCCCACATCCCCACGCAGATGGGAGCTCCTGTGCTGTGCACGCGCTGACCGGGAGCAACCGTGCAAGGTGACGCTGCTGGGCTTTGGTGGCAGCGTTCGGTAATATCTCATCTCTCCTCTTGCAGTGACAAGTGTGCTGGCCTCCATCCTGGGTAAGTCCCCACTTTGCTTCCCCTGTTCCCCAGCGTGAGGGCAACGGCAACATTTGGGGCTCCATGGGGGCAGAGAACTCTGTGTAGCCTGTCCCAGTGCCCCAGGTCCCTGCAAGGCTCCCCAGAATGGGGTGAATCTGGGGCCATGGGCTGTGCTATGGGGAAAGGGTCCTGTGTGGACCAGAGAGGAGGAGGAACAGCTGTCGGGTGTCTCATCCTCCCGGTTTGGTGCTGGGGGGAGAGCAGTCCCCAGCCCACAGCCCCGGGAGTCTGTGGCTGTCCTGAGGCTGACCTTGTCCTTTCCGCTTCTGGCAGGCGAGCAGACCAAGGCGCTGGTCACGCAGCTGACCCTCTTCAACCGGGTCCTGACCGAGCTGCGAGAAGACATTAGGGACCAGGTGAGGTGCTGGGGTGGTATCAGCTGTCCCCAGGCTGGGTTTGCCCAAGCGCAGAGTGCCAGCCTGCACACTGTGTCCCCCTGACGCTCCGTGCTCTGCTGCCTCACAGGTGAAGGAGATGTCTCTGATCCGCAACACCATCATGGAGTGCCAGGTCTGCGGTGAGTGCTGGTGAGGCTCCGCTCCCACCCCAGGGGGCCAAGGGCTGCCCCGTCTCACCCCCTGCCCGGCCCCCCTCTTCTCAGGCTTCCATGAGCACCGGTCCCGCTGCAACCCCAACCCTTGCTTCAGCGGTGTGGACTGCATGGAGACGTACGAGTACCCCGGGTACCGCTGCGGGCCCTGCCCACCAGGGCTGGAGGGCAACGGCACACACTGTGCCGACATCAATGAGGTGGGCACACTCCCAGGGTGGGTCAGGAGGCAACGTCCGAGACGATGCTTCCCCTCTCCGGATGCGTCCTCAAGCTGGGGAGGAGCCCTGCTGGGACACCCTGGGGCAGTGGCCACCCCGACATGCAGGATGCCGTGCCCAGGGGTGAAGCCTTTCTCTCTCCCTGTGCCGCAGTGCGCTCATGCCAACCCCTGCTTCCCTGGCTCCAAGTGCATCAACACGGCCCCTGGCTTCCGCTGCGAGCCCTGTCCCCGCGGCTACCGGGGCAACACCGTCTCTGGTGTGGGGGTAGACTACGCGAGGGCCAGCAAGCAGGTGAGTGAGGTGCTACGGGACTCGGCCAGGTCCCCGTGGATGCTCTGGGATGCTGAGCTGCGGGGATGGGTGGAGGATGCTGTGCCTGTCAGAGAAGGGCAGCTTTCCTGGGACAGGAATGGGCAGAGCTGCAAGGAAAGGCCCTGGGTGACGGCTTCTCCTGCGCTGCTCACAGGTTTGCACAGATATTAACGAATGCAATGATGGAAACAACGGGGGCTGTGACCCCAACTCCATCTGCACCAACACGCTGGTGAGCAGAGCTGCCCCCCTCCCCTGCCCGGTGCCCACGGCTGTTCTGCTCCCTGAATCCTGCCCCTGCCCCTTCTCTCCCAGGGCTCCTACAAGTGCGGTCCCTGCAAGTCAGGATTTGCGGGGAATCAGACATCTGGCTGCGTCCCACAGAAGTCCTGCAGCACTCCCACCTCCAACCCCTGCGACATCAATGGCTTCTGCATGTTCGAGAGGAATGGTGAAATTTCCTGTGCGGTGAGTGGGAGACGGGGCTGGAGCACGGCGAAGCGGGGGTTCAGGGGGTATTGGCACGGGCAACAGCTGATCCTGCCTGGGCCCTTCCACGCTTCCCAGCCCCTGATTTCTTCTTTCTTCAGTGCAACGTGGGCTGGGCTGGCAATGGCAATGTGTGTGGGCAAGACACGGACCTCGATGGCTACCCAGATGAGCCCCTGCCCTGCATCGACAACAACAAGCACTGCAAGCAGGTGGGCTCCTGGAGAGGGAGGGCGGCATCCTTGGGCAGGGGGTGCCAGGGCTTGGGGAGCCCATGGCAGGGTTGTGCTTCAGACCTCATCTCCTCCCCATCTTTAACGCTGCCTGTGCCTGCAGGACAACTGCCGCCTGACACCAAATTCAGGGCAGGAGGACGCTGACAATGATGGCATCGGGGACCAGTGTGACGATGACGCTGATGGCGATGGCATCAAGAATGTAGAGGTGGCTGAGCTGGGTGGGCAGGACATGCCTGTGGTCTGGGCGACATGATGGGCAGGGGGCTTCTCCCTTTGGCTTTATGCTGATGCCCTCAAGATACTTCTCCTGGGGATCAGCAGGCCAGGGCTTGTGGCTCTGGGATGGTCTTACTGGGTATGCTGGAGGAGATGTCCTGCCCTGACCTGTGCAGGACTGTGGCTTCTTGTCTGCCAGCCACTGCAGCACAGGTCTCCCTGTCCTCTTCCCCACAGGACAACTGCCGGCTCTTCCCCAACAAGGACCAGCAGAACTCAGACACTGACTCCTTCGGGGATGCCTGCGACAACTGCCCCAATGTGCCCAATAACGATCAGTGGGACACAGACAGCAACGGCGAGGGGGACGCTTGCGATAATGACATCGATGGGGACGGTGAGCGGGTCTGGGGGCTGGCCTGCCAGCGTGGGGCTGGGGCTGTTGGCAGAGCAGGGACACTGTGACGCCAAGCCAGAGGGTGAGGGCATCCACCCAGCGCTGTCCTTGCAGGGATCCCCAACATGCTGGATAACTGCCCCAAAGTGCCCAACCCTCTGCAGACTGACCGGGATGAGGATGGTGTTGGGGATGCCTGTGACAGTTGCCCTGAAATGAGCAACCCCACTCAGGTATGGCCAGGGCCAGGCAGGGTCAGGGGAACGGGGGGACAGGACCCTACCTGGGTTGGGGTGTGGGGGTCCCCCTGCAGCGCAGCTGGGCCCCCTCGCCCCGGTGTGTCTGTTGAACTGGGCTCTGCTCTCCTTCAGACAGATATGGATAGTGACCTGGTAGGAGACATCTGTGACACCAACGAGGACAGGTGGGGACCACGCTGCTGCGGAGTCACCTCCCTGTCCTGTCCCCTCCCTGGGGGCTCCCAGCTTGGGGGCCTGTGAGGTGGGATGACGGGGTCTTCGGGGTCAGTGAGGGTGCTGGGACATGGTGCCAGGCTCCCTGTATGTGGCACTGATCTGACCCTGTTCTTGCTTCCAGTGATGGGGACGGGCATCAGGACACCAAGGACAACTGCGCCGAGATCCCCAACAGCTCCCAGCTGGACTCAGACAATGATGGGCTGGGGGATGAATGTGACAATGATGATGACAACGATGGCATCCCTGACTACACGGCGCCTGGCCCAGACAACTGCCGCCTCATCCCCAACCCCAACCAGAAGGACTCAGACGGTGAGTGCGGGGAGGGCGCAAGGAGATAGAGCTGCCTGGGTTCACCCCGACTCTGACTGGGGTGTGTGTCCCCAGGGAACGGTGTGGGTGATGTCTGTGAGGAGGACTTTGACAACGACACGGTGGTGGACCAGCTGGACGTGTGTCCTGAGAGCGCCGAGGTGACACTGACTGACTTCCGTGCCTACCAGACCGTCATCCTCGACCCTGAGGGGGATGCCCAGATCGATCCCAACTGGGTTGTTCTCAACCAGGTGTGGGTGCTGCCCCCCATGTTTCTGGGGGCTGCATTGCTGGGGTGGGAGCCGAGGGGGACCGGAAGGTCCCCAGCACAGCTGGGGACACCCCTCACCCTGCTGTCCCCTACAGGGCATGGAGATCGTGCAGACCATGAACAGTGACCCGGGCTTGGCTGTTGGTAAGAGATGCTCTCCCACCTGCAGACCCCGTGGGACAGCCCCCCTACTCCTGTCCCCCCACACTGGAGGGTGAGGGACAGTTCTTTGCCCCACAGAGGGGTAAAGGGTGGGCTGGAGGGGAATGGTGTGCGGGTTCCCATGCTGGGGGAAAGGGTTCCTTGCAGCATTTTTCCCCCTGTAGGCTACACGGCCTTCAACGGGGTGGACTTCGAGGGCACCTTCCATGTCAACACTGTCACCGACGATGACTACGCTGGCTTCATCTTCAGCTACCAGGACAGTGCCAGCTTCTATGTGGTGATGTGGAAGCAAACGGAGCAGACGTACTGGCAGGCCACCCCCTTCCGGGCCGTGGCTGAGCCAGGGCTGCAGCTCAAGGTGGGTGCTGGCCACCCAATGGGCCGGGTTGGGTCCCCCCAACCCTGTCCCCCCTGACACCCTGTGCACCCACAGGCAGTGAAGTCCTCGACGGGCCCTGGGGAGCACCTGCGCAACGCGCTGTGGCACACAGGCCACACGCCCGACCACGTCCGCCTGCTCTGGAAGGACCCCCGCAACGTGGGCTGGCGGGACAAGACATCCTACCGCTGGCAGCTGGCACACAGGCCCCAGGTGGGCTACATCAGGTGAGTGGGGGCCGAGCATGGGGGAGCACGGAGGCTGCTGGGATGAGGGGGCTGCTCTGGGGTCCAGCCCCAGCGGGATCGCACCAGGGGCGGGATGCTGGCCTTTGGGACTGAGGGCTCCCAGGGTGGGGCCACCTGCAGTGGGGCCACCCTGGTGGGGAGGATGTTGGCTGTGAGGAGGGGTCCGGCCCTGTGGGACCACACTAGGTGGGGGGGTGCCGGCCGTGGGGAGGGGACCTGCCCCGGTGGGGCCGCGGGCGCGTTTCCCCTTTAAGGATGCCGTCGGGGCGGCCGCCGCGGGGGGGCTCCGCGGGCCGGGCCCGTCCGCCCCGCCGGGCCCCCGCGGCCATTGTCCCGTCGCCATGGCGACCCCGCCGGCCGCCGGCGCCTTTCACATGCAAAACGCCCGACAAAGGCAGCAGGGCCGGGACGGGGGCGGCGCGGGGGGCTCCATCCCGGCCACGGCGGGGGGCCCCGAGCCGGGGGTTCAGGGGTCCGTCCCCGGCCCGGTGCCCCCGTGGCAGCCCCCGCGGGAAGCCCCGTTCCCGGTCCGGTGCCCCTATCCCACTCCGGGCCGTGATGCCCCGTCCCCTGCCTGGTGCCCCCCTCCTCCCCCCAGCCCCGGGTGGGGATGCCCCGGTGGGGTCCCGGTCCCCCCGCTGACGGCCGGGCCGGGCCGTTCCCCTCCCGCAGGGTGCGGCTGTACGAGGGCCCGCGGCTGGTGGCCGATTCCGGCGTGATCATCGATACCACCATGCGCGGGGGGCGGCTGGGGGTCTTCTGCTTCTCCCAGGAGAACATCATCTGGTCCAACCTGCAGTACCGCTGCAACGGTGAGCACCGCGGCGGGGCTACCGGGGGACGTCCCGCACCGGGCTCTCCCCTCCCCCGGGGCCGCCCCGCACCAGGCCGGGGGCCGAGAGCTCGCAGAGCATCTCTTCCCCCGCACCTGCTGCGGGGGTCGGCTCGGTCCTGGAGGTCTGGAGGACCCGGTGCGGGGCTCTCCCACTTTACCGGGGCTCGCCTCCCCCCGGCTCCTGACGCCCCTGTTCTCTCCCCGCAGACTCAATCCCCGCCGACTTCGAGCCGTTCCGCCGGTTCCTGCTGGAGGGACGCGAGTGAGCGGCCGCGCCCGGCCCGGTCCCCGCCCCCCCCCGCCAGCGGCACCCCGGGGCGCTCCGGGCCCCGCAGCCCCTCCCGGCCGGGCCCCGCGCTCCCGGACCCCCGCGGACTTTACACTGCCGGTACCGGCGCGTGCGGGCGGCAGCGGGGCGAGCAGGACCGGCGGGTGGCGGGGCTGCCCCCCCCCCCCCCCCCCACGCCCCGCCCCAGGCGCTGCCCGAAGTCTGGCCATAAAGTTTTGAGTGTTTTTTTAGCCTGCGCGCCCGGTTCCTGCGGGGGTCCCGGTGCCCCGAGCGGGCGCTCCTCCCCCGCCCCTCCCGGTGCTCCCGGTTCCGTCCCTCGATGTCCTCCCGGTGGTCGTGGTGGGGGTGTCGGGGGGTGCCCGGTCGGTCGCACCGGCGGAGCCCGCAGCGGCGGGAGGCCGGGACGAGTGCAATATTGGTAGGCGAGAGCACAACACTGCACCGCATCCCGTCCCTCCCGCCGCCCCGGAGGGACCGGAGCCGCCGCCGCCGCCGCCGCCGCTCGGGCCGCTCCGTGGGAACTGCGCGGCGCGCGCCGAGCCCCGGCGGCAGTGCCCGGTCGCCATGGCGACGGGTGGCCCGGCAACGCGGCGGAATGTGCCCCCCCCTCCCCCCCCCCCCCCCGCCCCGCCCCGGCACCGGCACCGGCTCGGCCCCCCCACCCCCCCGCCCCACGGCGGCTGCAGCGGCGACAATGGGAGCGGCGGCTCCGGGCCCCCCTCTTAAAAGGGCAACGGGGCGGCTGCGGCGCCGGCTTGCCGGTGCCCGGTGCCCGGGCGAACGTTGTCCGCTGCCCGTTCCCGCCTCGGAGGCGCAGCGGGACCGGGGAAGGGGCCGGGAATCGCGGCGGCGCTGGGGTCGGTACCGAGCGCCTTCACCTCCCCCGACCGGGGCTCCGCTCGTGCCGCACCCCTCCGGCTGCGAGGGGCGTCTGCGGGGCCCCGCTCCCGGTGCCGCTCCCGGTGCCGCTCCCGGTGCCGCCCGGGGCGTGGGGCGAGCGCTGTGCGCCGCCGCGCCCGCCAGGGGGCGCCCCAGCTCTAGCGCCGCCGGGCGGGGCGGGGGACGTGGGGATGGGCCGGCCCCGGGACCCCCCCCGCCGCACGCGTGGGTGCCGGGCACGGCCGGTACGGGTCACCGGGGGTTGTCACCGGGGGTTGTCACCGGGGGGGGGGTGGGAGGGCGAGTGCCGGGAGTGCCCGCAGAGGACGGGGACGCGGCGCCGCGTGTCCGGCCCCTTCCTTCTCCCCCCCTCCTCCCCCTCCCGCAGCGTGTCCGCCGTGGTTTTCCGCTAAGGGGATTGTTGCAGACCTCAAATTGTGGGCTGGGGGGGGGTCACACAGGCTGGGGGCGGCATCCCCAGCGTTGCCCCGGGTTGGCACAAAGGGCAGAAGATGGCGGGGGTGGGAGGGTGAGGGTGGTGGGAGTCAGCCCTGTGGGAGCTGCCCGTCCCCATGGCCGAGGGGTTTCGGGGGGGGTGCTGTCCCCCCAGATCTTGCTGCTTATGCCCTGCCTGGCACCAAGGCCGCGGGACCCGTTGGCCTGGAACTGGGTGCAGCTGGGTGCCATTGCCAGTCCCTGGCCCCACTGTTACTGCAGTGCGGAGGGTCCCCTCCTCTCTGCTCCCTTTGCTCTGATGCCTCGGAACCCCCCCGGCATGGCTTGGAGCGGGGGGGGGGAGGTTCGGCTTCATGCGGGGCTGCGCAGGATGTCGGGCATGGGGCCCCCCACCAAGCCTTCCCCAGGAACAGGGGCGCTTCCCAGCAATCAGGGCTCTCCCGCAGGGCAGGGGCAGGGGCAGGGAGGGAGCAGAAAAGCTGGTGTGGTCTGGTGGTGCCAGGAGCACGTGTCACCAGGGAGGATGGGGGCTCTGCGCCCTGGCACGGGTGGCACCTGGTATCTCTGAGGTGGAGCATCGGCATCCGGCTTGGCACTGGGCATCAGCCTGGGCTGGGGTCTATATCCTGAGTGAGAAGGGGGTCTTGTACTCGCTGGAGCCCTCATGCTTGGTTGGGGGGGCCCTGGGACCTGTTGCGGAGAATAGTGGGAGGTAATGGGATTTGGTGGGGCCCTGGGCCCCACCTGCGTAAGCATTTCGGGGGGGCATCACTGGTGTTTATTTGAGTGCTGGGCGAGGCAGTGGCCGGCAGGTAATGATTAACCCCAGGCTGAGCCAGAGGATGAGGCCCCCCCGGCTCCGAGTGAGGGACTGGGGGGGGCTCCGTCCCCCCGAGCTCCCCACCAGGTCCTGGCGACCGTGGCTCAGCCCACAGCACTGGGCAGATGCTGGCCCCCACCCCTACCCGAGGACCCCCGGCCGCTGCCCCTTCCCCATGCCCCTGCCTGAGGCTGCATCCACCCGCAGCACGAGGACGCTGCTGGCAATGTCCCCCTGAGCCAGGGGACCGTGGGGGCACCCAGCCCCAGGGAAGGATGCTGTGGGGGCCCCATCAGCAAGGCGGCACCCCGGGCCCTGTGTCAAGCAGGGCGGAGGGAGCCCCCCTCCCTGGGGCCGGCGGCAGGGTGGGGCCTCCCCACCTGCTCTGGGTGCTCTATAAAGCTCCCACTGCTGCCCAGCCGCCAGTTCCTGATTCACAGATCACAGAGCGCGCCGCTGGCTAACGGGAGAGCAGCTGCCGCAGAGCCCCGAGAGGCACCGGGACCCCCCGGGATGAGCCCCATGGCGTTCACTGCCCTCCTGCTGCTGCTGGTGCTGGGCACAGGTGAGGGGCTGGGGCTGGTGGGACCCCAAGCTGGAGGGAGCTGGGCTGGGACCCGGGCAAGCAGAGAGGTAACGGGGCAGGGGGACGGGAGCTGGGTCCCCTGGGCTGCTTTCTGAGCAGGGACTGGGGGATGCCAGAGCCATTGGCCCTCGGTTCCCCGGCAGCAGAAGCATCGCTGTCTCTCCTGGGCTGCCCCTAGGGTGCAGCGCCCCAAGTTTGGTTGTCCCCAGCAAAGCCGGGTCCTGGGGACCTTGCTGTGGCCATGGCTTCTCTTAGCTGTGTCCAACAGGATCGGCCGGGCAGCCGGGCTGCGCCGGGGCCAGCTGGAGCAGGCTGCGCCCGGGGCTCACAGGCTGGTATGCAGGTGTGTCCTGGTGAGCCGTCAGGACCCCGGGCTCTCCTCCAGTGCTGCCAGCTCCTGTGGCACCCGCTGGGAAACCGCCCGGGAGCCGCCCGTGCTGGCCGACAGCCAGGCCATGCGGGTCCAGGGGGGCCCAGTTGGCACCCCACCCTCCCAGCCCAGCAACCTGCAGCAAAGAGGGTTTTATCTGGGGGGGGGGGGGCTGTTCCTGAGGCCCCCAGTGTGGCAGGGTCCCCTCAGGAGCAGGGGGGATCTGCAGGGCTGGGCACGGTGGCCAGTGCCAGCCACCCAGGTGGCACCGCCCCAACCCTCAGTGGTGCCGTGTGTGCCCAGCACAAGCCCCAGTTGTGGGATGTTCCTGAAGGTCTTGTCCTCGTGGGCATTGGGAGCTGCCGGTGGTTGGCTCCTGGAGACTGCGGTGCTTCTTGGTGCCTTGTGGCTCAGGGAGGTGTCTAAAACCTCCCCCAACCGGTGCTGCAGTCCCAGCTGCGACTCCTGGGGTTTCCTCTAGGTAAATGTGAGATGGGTGAGACCACCGCAGAGACAACCACTACCGACACAACCACCACAGAGACGACCACCACAGACATGACCACCACGGAGACAACTGCCGAGACAACTGCCACCCCCATGATCACCTCTCCGAACATCACCATCTTCAAAAACACAACGGGCGACAGTAACCAAACCTCGGTCCCCTCCCACCCCACGGTCTTCCCCACCACAGGCAACACCACAAACATCCAGTCCAGCAACAGCTCCTCAGGCAACACCACAACCAACAGCACTGCAGTGCCCACCTCTATCACCACTGTCATCTCCCACGCCAATGCCACCACGAATGACAGCAGCTGGATCACCCCTGTCAGCACCAACACAACCAACAGCAGCTCTGCGGCTCCGACCTCCCCCACGGGTGCTGCCACGGGGATCCCCATCTCCAGCAATGGGAGCAGCAGCCCCCAGGTCGACCCCACGCAGAAAGCCTCTGTCACCAGTCAGGGCAGCATGGCCCCCAGGCAGACCCCCACGGCTGTGCTAGCCAGTAGCAGTGGTCCCAGCCCCAGCAGAGCCCCAGCCCCGCTTCCCACCGGGGTCCAGCTGCTCCGCCGCGTCCCACTCTCCTTCCGCATCATCAACAGGAGCTTCAACGAGAGCCTGCGCGACCCCACCTCGAAGGACTACAGGACCCTGAGCCACACTGTCTTGACCATGGTGAGCCCCAGCCCTGGGCGAGCAAGGACCCCCCCGAGTCTGCACTGGGAAGGAGCCCCCTCCCATCAGGGCTCCCCATAAAAGTGCCCTGAGCATCTGCTCTGCCTTCCCCGGCCGGTCCCACGAGGGGATGGGTGGGAGGGGGTGTCTGCCAGGGAGGTGGCCGTCACCGCATGCTTTGTTCCAGTACGAGTACGTCTTTGGCTGCGCGAGCTGCATGGGCAGGCAGACCTACAAGGGATGCAGCGAGCTCCAGTTCAGGTGAGCCGGATGGCGTGTCCGGAGCAGAGCCCCTCGCGGGGGGGTGGCCATCCGGGCGCTGACACCTCTTCTCGTGGGCAGCCAAGGCTCGGTGGAGGTGCAGTCCGTCCTCATCTTTGGGCATGGCAACGACACCATCACCAGCACCGCCGCTGAGCAGCAGCTGAGGAAAAGCCTGGACCACAACGGCTTCATCATGGACCTGCAGCTGGCCAGCATCCGGAGTGAGCGGGAGCTGTGGGCTGGGGACGCAAGGGGGAACGGAGCCTCATGGGGGTGTTCTTGGGGGGCTCTGCAAGCACTGCCCCACCCTGGCTGGGGCAGGGAGGATTCTTGGTGGTGGGGACACCCGGGTTTCCCTGTGAGAGAGACTCAGGCCTTGCAGCTGGCAGAGCCAGTGGTGGACAGCACTGGGAAGACCAACTGGACTCTGTGGAGGAGGGCTCACCCCCTCACGTCCCATCCTGGGGGTCTCTCAGGGCTGTTTGTCCCTCCCCAGCCCCACGGCTCTGCCCAGCGGCGCAGACACAGCTCTGGTCCTCTTTCAGGCACTGAGGAGGTGATATCCCCAGCACCGGTGCCTGCGGTCCCGGACTGGGCCATTGCTCTGCTGGTCCTGGTCTGCATCCTGCTGCTGCTGAGCATCCTCACCTGCTTCCTGATGGTGAGTCCCCCGTCCCCATTCCTGTCCTCACCGGTCTTCTGCTGGTGGGTCCCGTCTTCCCATTCCCATCCCTTCAGGCCCCTGACCCCTTCCCTCTCCCCCCCAGACCACCTGCACCTGCCGCCGGAAAAGCCGAGGGAAGCTGGACCTGCTCAGCACGAAGGACTCCTACCACCCCATGGCCGAGTACCCGCCGTACCAGAGCCACGGCCGCTACATGTCACCCAACAGCAAGCCCAACCCATACAGCCAGGTGAGAGCCGAGTGCTACCGTCCCTTGTGGCTGCTTGCACCCAGCGTCCTGGCCACTGCAGGGCTGGGGTGATGCTGGAGAAGGTGGTTTTTGGTGCAGGCGGGTGGCTGGGCAGGTCCCTTGACCGCTGGGTTAATGGCTAACAGAGCTGGTGGCCCTGGGAGCCTGCCCCACGCCGGTCCCCTCCCGGCTGGGAGGTGAGCCTAACTTTCACGCCTGGATGGAGCAGTGGCGCTGGGGACACGGCCAGCGCTGGCAGACCCAGCCCGGCTCTGGGGAGCTCCCCGCGACCTTGGGCAGCCGCTCTCCCTGCCTGCTGGTGGGCACGGGGGGGCCCTGCCCCCCCACACTGCCCCTGCTCGGGCTTGGCCATGTCCTGCCTAAACCCTGACACCTGCTGGAGTTGGGGTGTCCTTCTGCCATGGACCAGGACTGGAGTTGGGGCTGGGGCCATGGTGGTGCAGGGGTGGCAGGGGGCCAGGGGGCTGCACCCCATATCCCGCACCTCGTATCCTGCTCTGCATTTCCTGCACCCCATATCCCGCATGGCAGCTCTGAAACCGAGGGCACGGCTTCCCCCCCAAGTGACGTGGGATCTGCGGGGGGGGGAGGGGGTGTCATCCCAGTTCCCCCGATGCGCTGTGCCCCCCTGTGTGCCAGCACTGTGGGTGGGGGCCATATCCAGCTGCTTGGCTCCGTGTGAGCCGCTCGCCCTGTTCAAATACCAGGGGCCTGGGTAAATATTTACCTTTGCTCTCGCTGGGCAGGCTTATCGCGCAGGAGGAGCAGAACATGGCTGGGGCCACTCCGCCTCCTCTGCCAGCTCCTGTGCTTGGGGGGGGGGGGGGGGACGACTCTGGTTGCTGGTGGGGGGGGGGCTCTGGGTGCCCATGGTGCCCATGGCCAGAGCAGCTGCCGACCGTGCAGGGGGGGATGCGCTTTGTGGCTGAGCTGATGCCTGTGGTGAGGGTGCCCCAGGTGGGGGCTGAGGAGGGGGCTCAGCCTTGCTCTGATGCCCCCCCCCACTCTCTCCCCAGGTGGCTGGCAGCAATGGCGCAGGGGCCGGCACCTTCACCTACACCAACCCCGCCGCCACCTCTGACAACCTCTGAGGGACGTGCTGGGACCTCCGGAGGGCAGCCGCTGAGGGGAGGGGGCGGCCACAGCCCCCCTGCTCCCAGGGGTGAGCAGCACCGGCCCCAGGCACGCCCCCCGGTGCTGCTCGGCCCCTCGCTGTGGGCAGCGGGAGCCGGATGGTTCTGGAGCAGCAGGATTCGTGCGCATGACAGAACTGGACGAACAAAGATTCGGGGCGGGAGGGAGGGTCCCCTGCACCCCTGGCCCCCGCACTTGCTTGGCTGTGCACCCCCTGCTCTGCGCTGGGGGTGGGGGGGGCCAGGCTGAGGCCCCCCTATGCTCACCCCTGGGGGTTCAGTTGCTCTTTTCGTGGTGTTATTTTATATAAATATAAATCTGGGGTGTCGGCGCTGGGCTCGGCTCGGCCAAGAAGCAGGGTGGCAGGGGCCGTGGTATATTTATCGCATTTCACAATAAAAGGATGGGTGCAGTCAGGTGCCGTGTCCCACGGGGCTGCAGTGAGCCCGGGCACACTGTGATGCCCAGAGTGCCACCCTGGGGTGGTGACTCCCCTTCCAGCCCGGCAGCTGGTGGGATGTCCCCAGTGTGGCCATCGCCTACCCGGCCGAGCTCAGCTCGGGGGGGGTCTGCTCTCGTTTTTCAGGCCAGCAGATTTGGGGTTTGTGCTGGGGTTATTTCTCGCTCGCTGTGGCTGTACCTCCAGTTTCCTGGGTGCAGGCGGTGTCCCTGTCCCCTGTGTCCCCCCGGGGTGTGACCGTGTCCTGCTGGGACACCTCTTGCCCACATCCCGCCTGCCTCTCCCACACTCCCAGTTTCTGTCTTGTGAGCAAACATGTCTCATTCGGCACAACCGGTTACCCCGCGGCTGCACCAGTGGCGGGTGGAGGTGACGGTGGGGCCGTGAAGCAGCGGGACAAACCCCGTAAAGGCAGTATGTGCGTCGCTGACGTGCCTGGTCCCGCTCCCCTGCCCCTGCCTGCTCCAGGCTTGGCATCCTCCGAACCCCAGGTGAGCCCCAAAATGGCTTTGGGGGATGCCATGCGGGAGCGGGGAAGGGCTGCAGGCCGTGCCGGGGGGCAGCTGGGTGGCCCCAGTGGGGCTGGGGGACTGCACCGGGACCTGACCTGCCCGGCCCGGGGCCATGTGGCGGGCTGTGAGCCTTTGGGATGGCCATGCCCTGAGCTGGGGGGTGGGGGAGCCCACGCTGGGGGCTGGGAGGGTTTTGGCAACGACTGAAAAGTCAGAAAAACAAGGAAACAAGCCTTCCCCAAAGAAATCTCTTGTGCACCCAGGCACGGGGCCAGCGGCTTCGCCAGGAACCAGCCCCAGTACCAGCCTGACGGCGTGTGGCTGGTGGCCACCTTGGCCACAGCACGTGGGCTCTGGGTGGGGGACATGGCTGTGTCAGGTCCCAGGGACCCGGGCATGTGCCGGGGTGTGGGTGAGGGTCTGGGGGGGCTCCAGGCCGGGGGGAAGTGGTGTCTGCCAGGCAAGAGTGGGTGATGCAAGCCCCGTGGGGGGGGGGGTGGGTGCAACCGGGGGGGACTCTGCTGCTTTTGGTTTTCCATGTGCCTTGCCAATAGCCAGAGTTGCCAACAGCAACGATGAGACCCAGCAGCCTTCCAGCCCGGCAGGAGGGAGGGGGGGCCCGCGGGTATGGGGGTCAGCAGGGACGGGCGGCTGGAGAGACAGAGGGCCATGGGGATGGGGGTCAGCAGGGACTGGGTGCGCCCTAGGGAGGGGGGGGATCAGGGCAGGTATGGCAGGAGCTGGGCGGTTTGGCGCAGGGTGGGCTTTCGGGGGGGTGGGGTGGGTGGGTGTGTGTCTTTGCATGCACGTGAACAGCAGGACAACACTGGGGGGGTGGACATGAGACACAAGGTGCCAGATCCTGCCCTTGTACGCCAGGAGGAAGGGGCAAAGCTGAAAACAGCATTGAAACACGTGTCGTCCCCCCCGAGCCCTGCTGCCAGCCAGGGATGGGTTTGTGTGCCCAGGGCAGGGCCTGGCAGGGTGCAGGGGGGGGTGCATGGGGCTGCTGCCGCCTGGGGCTGGGCAGGGCGCTGTGTGCACCCCCAGGCCCCCCCCAGCCCTGGGCAGGGCCTGCAGGAATCGAAACTGGCGCCTGGGCTGGGCCCCACAAAGAGCTGCCTGTTCGCCCGGCCACCGGGGCCCCACCGGCTCCGAACGGGGTGGGGGGGGCCCGGTGTTCCCCAGGGACAGGCGCCAGCTCAGGGCTGGGGGGGACAGGGCCCTGGCCCCACACATGGCTCCTCCGCCTGCCACGCCGCTCCCAGGGTACCCAGGTGGGGGGGGGGTCCAGCCCCTGTTACCCACCCCATGAGGATGCCCTGGCACCCAGCCACCCCCCCTAGGCTGGACACCCCCCCTGCTGATGCTATAGGGGTTTCCTCTCGACCCAGCAGCGAGATGGCCCAGGAGCCCCCTGACCCCCGAGGATGGGGTGGCAGTGGCCATGTGGCTGGGCAGAGTGCAGGCAGGGACCGGACACGTCAGAGTGCAGGCAGGATCGGGCCCTGCTGTCACAGCCCGAGGGACAAGCCTGGCCCCACAGCCCTGAGCCCCGGGGGTGCCCACCACCCTGCAGCCCCCCACCCCGTACCAGACTGCCCGGGGGTGTGCTGGAGGAGTCTGGCATTGCAGTTTATTGTAGGAAACCATGAAAATACAGCAAATGTAACAGAACCCAGGAGAAACTACAGCAGCTTGGACAGATCCCGGTGTGGGACCGCTGGCACTGCCCCCCCCCCGCCGTGGATGGTGGACACGTGCAGCCCCCAGCCGGGTGATATCCTGACCCCGCAGCCACCCCAGGAGCATGTAGTTTGGCACCAAGTGGTGTCACAGGGGCCTGGCATGTCCCTCCGGAGCCCGTGGCTCCCCTGGGGTCAGGGCAGAGCAGCCAGCGGTGCTGTGCGGCCCCAGGGGACAGCAGGGACACCGAGGACCCCGCAGCCCATGGGCGGGACGCGGGGGCGGCTGTGCCCATGCCCGGCCACGGTGCTGCAGCTGGGTGAGCCACATTGAAAATGAGCCATTTTTAAAAAAGGTCTTCACAACTCATTCCAGCCCAGCTCCCCCCCACCCTCTCTCCCCAAGCCCAGCTGCCTCCCCCACCCCAGCCAGCACCCAGCCGCTCCCCCCCACTGTCACCCCCACCGTCACTTGTCTCCCCCCTCCCCACGCAGCCCCACGTCCCGCTCGCACCCCCTTCCTGGTCGGTCTCTGGGGCTGACCCGCTGCCCAGCCCTGCCCGCGGCCCCCAGCCAAGCCGAGGACAGGTACAGGCGGATGGGGACAGGAGGGGACGGCAGAGCTGTCCCCATCCCCCCCATGCCACAAAACGAATGCCTGGCCTGCTCCCAGCCAGCAGCAGGGCCGGGGCTGCCCTCGCTGTGCTCTGCTCCCTGCTCACCCCCCCGCACCCCCCCAGGCCCTGGGGCTCCCTCGGCAATCGGGGGGTCACAGCCGGCACACGCATGTGGAGCGCGGGCACGGCTCAGTCCAGCTTTGCAAAGCCCCCGATGGTCACTTTACGCTCCTGCTTGTTGGCCACCAGCTCCTGGAGATGCAGGGCCCCCCCTCCGATGAAGCAGAAGGCAGGGCAGACGGGCCCTGAGCAGTCCACGCCGCACTCCCAGAGCTCGCGGAAGGAGACGGCGTCGTAGAAGCTCACCTTGCCCTGCTCGTAGTCCAGGCAGATGCCGATGCGGGGGGGCAAGGGCACGGTGCAGCCGTTGGGGTCGCGGGAGGTGAGCGCCGACCCGTGCGAGAGCAAGATCTTGCCCATGCCTATGGTGAGGAAGGCGTAGGGCGGGGGGGCCTCCACCGTTGTGTCCTCTGCACCACTGTCATGGCCGCTGTCAGGGTCGTACCTGCAGTGAGGGGGACGGGTGAGTCCCGGCACGGAGACGCAAGGGACCGGCTGGGGCTCCCCTCCGTGCCTGGCAAAGAGGCAGGAACAGGCAGAGGACCCCCCACACACACCCACCGAGGGGCTCACCTGGGGCTCACCACGTCCTGCGGCACCTGGAACCACTCCTGCAGCTTGCTCTCCAGCCCCACACCCACCTTGACCAGGTAGGAGCTGGGGTCCACACAGCAGGCCCAGTAGCTCTTGCCCTGCGTGATGGCCACATCGCCGATGACCAGGTCAATGGAGAGGTGGCAGCTGGTCATCAGGCGCTCGGCAGCGAAGAGCATGGGGATGCCGGGGACACTGCGCACAGCGCGCTGGTCCTTGCTGATGGCCAGCCGGTCCCGGTTGAAGCCCCAGCGGTTGTCCAGGAAGAAGTTGAGGACTGCAGGGAGGAGGAGAGAAGGGTGAGCATCCTGGACTGAGCAACACAGGACTAATTTCTCTCCTAACACTTGGGAAAACTGCACTTTTATAAGACGCTAGTGTCTGAATTTGTGAAAATATTTACTTTAGAGCCAGTGAAGTTCTGTGGGATTCAAGATCTCAGGGTTTTTGAACCTTGCCAGGTGCGGGGATGAGGAGGAGCAAGATCTGGGCACTTGACCCAAGCCGCCAACGGGGTTATTTCATACCACGAACGGCACAATCAATAGAAATTAGAAAGTTTGCTGAGGAGCTTTCTCTCTCTGAGAACTCCTTGCCCCGGTGCCGGAGCCCTGAGCCCTTCCCTCCCTCCCGAAGCCGCAGCGCTCGCAGGGTCCCACATCGGCTGTCCCTGCGGGGAGTGCACGGCTTCTGCTGGGGGAATGGGCTGGGGACAGTCCTGGTGTATTTTATATTGGTATCGGGATCAATACTGGTTCTTTAGTGTTATTAATGTTAATTATCTAAGTCTTATCCTACTAAATCTATTTATAATTCAACTCTCATGTTTCCTTGCTTTCCCCGATTCCCCTTCCTGGGTGGGGAGGGCTCATCGGGTAAGAGAATAATTGTCTAAATGACACTAAATTGTTGTGGGTTTCTCAAACTCTAACAGTGGGTGAGCAGGACGGTGCAAGCAGCCGGTGGGGTGCTCCAAGCCCCCCAGATGGGTGCTCTGAGCCCCCAGCAGCTCTCACCTGGGGCGGGTGGCGTGTGCAGGTAGATGTCTTCACTGTACTCCCCGAAGCCCGCCTTGTTGCAGCCCTTCACCCGGAGCACGTAGACACTGTCGGTGTCCAGGTACTCCACGAGGGCGCTGGTGCCGCGCACCTCCTCCCGCCGCTGCCACAGCTTCAGCCCCTTGGCCTTGGCGTCTGTCTTGCGGTACTCCACCGTGTAGTGCCAGGCAGGCGGCGAGTGCTGCGGCAGCCGCCAGCACAGGAAGATCTGATCGTAGGCGTAGGTGCGCTGGGTGTCGATGACGGGGGCCTCAGGCGCTGCGGGGAGAGGCACCAGCGGGCATCAGGCAGCATCCCCCCCTCCCGGCAGGTGGGGAGGCGGCCAGACGCAGGGAAGGGGCATTCCGGACGGACGCACGGACGCACAACCAGCAGGAGTCTAGGGGGATCTGACTGCGGAGACCGTGTGTAGGCACCGGAGGAGAGCGAGAGTCGGGGAGACAGAGGAGCTCGCTGCTGTGGGGCTCCAGGGACCAGACAGGCTGAGTGCAAGTCGGGGAGGGAGGAGAGAGAGAGAGAGAGAGAGAGAGAGAATGGAGGCAGCAGGAGAGGAGGAGGGGAGAGATGGGGATGGTGGTGTGAAGATGTCGGCGGTGCAGTGGGAGCAGGAAGGCAGGGTGGGAAGGGGAGCTGGAGAGATGAGGGGATGGCAGGAGGAAGTGGGGCGAGGAGGGGGGCAGATATGGGGCAAGAGGGGGATGGAAATGGGGCAAGGAGGGAGGCGGAGATGGGGTGAGGAAGGGGATTGAAATGGGGCAAGAGAGGGATGGAAATGGGGCAAAAGGGGGACAGAAATGGGGTGCGGAGAGGGATGGAAATGGGGCGAGGAGGACAGAAATGGGGTGCAGAGGGGGACGGAAATGGGGTGAAGAGGACAGAAATGGGGTGTGGAGGGGATGGAGATGGGACGTGGAGGGGGATGGAGACGGGGCAAGAGAGGGATGGAAATGGGGCACGGAGGGGATGGAAATGGGGTGCGGAGGGGACGGGAAGGCAGGAGGAGTGGCAGCGCATGGAGCGGGGGGCAGAGCCACCGCCCATAGGCGGGATGGGGATGGAGGATGGCAGCGGAGCAGGGCTGGGGATGGCGGGATGGGACAGAGAGAGCGGGGCCGGCTCTGGGGCAGGGATGTGACTTGCCTCAGTTACTTCGGTGACGACTCAGCAGCGGCCGCAGCCTATAAACAAAGAGAGGTAGAAGCAGGTCTGAAAAGTGTTGCCAGCGGGTCCGGCAGGGCCATGCGGCTCCTGCCCTGCAGCGGGGCAGCCTCTGTCCATACTCACCCTCCGCCGCTCTTGCTGCCCTTACCTGCCACCGTGGCCCTGCCTGTCCTTGCCCACTGGCCTGGCTGTCCTGGCACGGGGCAGGGCAGGGATCACTTTTGGGGGGGCTGTTGGGGCGGGGGCCGTCCCTGACGGGGAGGGGGGACCGGCAGATCCGCGAGCGCCCGGCTCAGAGTTGGGCAGGAGCTGCTCTGCCCGCGGGGGCTGCGCCTCCACACAGGGCACAGCCGGTGCCCGGGCGCTGTTGCCTTTACCTCGGATGAAGGCCAGGTCGGTGAGCAGCTTCAGCTCCCGGCTGACGTCCAGCTGGAAGTGGCTGAAAGAGGCGGTGGCCGCAGGACGGAAGCTCTGCAGCGAGTCGGTGGCCCTGAGGATCCTGCAGGACAGCAGGGACATCAGGATGGGACGCTGTCCTGGTTTGAACGATAGACTATTTTCTCTTCCAATGCTTGGGAAAACTGCACTTTTAGAAGACTCCAGTGTCTGAATTTGTGAAAATATTTACTTTACAGCCAGCTCTGGGGTGTGGGTTTCAAGGTCTCAGTGTTTCCAAGCCTTGCCAGGTACAGGGACAAGGAGAAGTGAGACCCGGGCACTTGACCCAACATGGCCAAAAGGGTTATTTCATTCCATGAAGAGCACATTCAATAGAAATTAGAAAGTTTGCTGAGGAGCGCTCTCTCTCTGAGAACTCCTTGCCCCGGTGCTGGAGCCCTGAGCCCTTCCCTCCCTCCCGAAGCTGCAGCGCTCGCAGGGTCCCACATCGGCTGTCCCTGCGGGGAGTGCACGGCTTCTGCTGGGGGAATGGGCTGGGGATAGTCCTGGTGTATTTTATATTGGTATCGGGATCAATACCGGTTCTTTGGTGTTACTAATGTTATTTCATCTTATCCTATTAAATCTATTTATATTTCAACCCTTGTGTTTCCTTGTTTTCCCTCAATTTCCCTTCCCAGGTGGGGAGGGGTCATCACGTGAGAGAATAATTGTCTAAATGACACTAATTTGTTGTGGGTCTCTCAAACCATAACACAGGCGATGGCCACCTTGGGCAGCAGAGGCCCTGACCCCCTTCCCTGGTAGCCCCGTGCCCATGAGGGTCCCTGGTACCTGTTGTGCAGCTGCTTGGCCGCCTGGACGAAGCAGGGGTGGTCGGTCTCCTTCAGCACCTCCTGGGCGTAGCCCACCATGCCCGAGTTCTCCAGCATGGCCTGGTGCTCCTGGATCTGGCCGTGCAGGCTGGCCAGCCGCTCCTGCTGGCACTCCTCGATGGCCTGCAGCAGGGTGGCCCTCTTCTCCTCCAGCATGGTGCACAGCCCCTGGATCAACTGCGACACCTCCTCCTTGGCCTGTGAGCCGTTCACCTGCCCAGCACGGCTGGGTCAGTGCTGGGGGCAGCAAGGGGACCCACCTAGCAGTGCCACCCCCCAGCCAAGGGACAGCTTGGGGACAGGCAAGCCACCTTCTGCCCTCACCTCTGTGTGCTTCACTGTCTCCTCCAGCTCGGCAATCTGGGTCTGCACCGTGTCCTGGCTGCTCAGGATGTAGGCAAGGCTCTTCGTCAGCTTCTCCTGCAGGAAAGGAGATGAGGCGAGGCTCCAGCAGCACCCCCCACCCCCAACCCGCACACCCCATCTGTGTCCCTGATTCCTCCCCGCCGAGCCCCGTCCCCTGCCCCGAGCGCAGTGCCCACGGTCCTTACCCTGAGGGCCTGGTATGCGCTGAGCACCGGGGTGATCTTGTGGCTGGTGTGAGTGCGGCGCACGCGGCAGAGCTGGCACACCAGCCGCTGGCAGGTCTTGCAGTAGTGAGTCACCTCCTCCTTGTGCTCCGGGCACATCAGCCCCTGCACGGGCACAGGGGAGCTCAGCGGGGCTCTGTCCCCCCCTCCAGCATCCCCCCCTGGTGCCCACAAAAATCCCAAGCAAAGGAAGACCCCCAGGGGGGCTGTACCTTGGGGCGGAAGGTGAGGGTGGGGGGTGTGGGCTCGTGCTGGGCTTTCTGGGTGCCCCAGGGGTGGTAGAGCTTGAAGCACTCGTTGCAGAAGCTGGACTTGCACTCGGTGCAGCCTTTGGTGGCCTCCAGCTGTGGGGGCTTGCAGAACTGGCACATGATGGCGGCGCTGATGTTGATGGTCTGGCGATAGCGCTCCACCACCCGCTCCAGCGTCAGGTTGCGGAAAAGGCTGCCCAGGCCCCGCTCGCCCAGGTCCACGTCCCGCTGGCAGGCCGGGCAGGGGAAGCTGATGGTCTGCGGGTGCACGGTGCCCCGCTTGCGCCCTGGGTAGGTGCCAAAGCCTGCGGGAGGGAGGGCATGAGGGGGGGCACGGCATCCCAGAGCCGCTCGGGCCTCCCGTGGGGACCCCGTTGGACCCTGTTCCCATCCCCTCCATCCGACCCACCTGACTTCAGGAGGCGGTCGAGGCGGTCAGGCTTGGGGACAGCCCGGCGTCCCAGGCGGGGGCTGCGGGTGGCGGGGGTGGCAGCGGGTGAGGAGGGCTCGGAGGTGGGGTCGCAGCAGAGGTAGCCGTGCTGCAGCAGCACCTCGCTGGCACAAACGTGGCAGACGTTGTGCGCGCAGGGCAGGGCCAGCGGCTGCTTGTACATCTCCTTGCACACCGGGCACACCAGCTCCCGCTCCATGTTCTTCATGCTGGTCTGGTGAGAGAGAGGGGAGCGTCACCCGCCACGGACGGGACCAGGGCCACCATGGGGACCGGGGCAGGGATCAGGGCTGGGACCAGAACCAGGGCCAGGATTAGGACCAGCACTAGGATGAGGACCAGGGCTGCCACTGGGATAGAGATTAGGACTGGAGCTGGCACCAGGGCCAGGATCAGAACTAGCACTAGGACCAGGGCTGGGATGGGATGGGGACCAGGGGTGGGACCAGCACTGGGATGGGGACCAGGGCTGGGATGGGGACCAGGACTGGGACCAGGGCTGTTGCTGGGATGGGGACTGAGGCCAGCACCAGTGCCAGGGACAGGATCAGATCTAACACTGGGACCAGCATCAGGGCCAGGATCAGGAGCAGCGCTGGGACCAGGGGTGGGATGGGGACCAGGGCTGGGAGCAGCACCAGGATGGGGACCAGGGCTGGTGCTGGCATCAGGACCAGGATCAGGATCAGGACCAGTACAGGCACCAGCATCAGGGCCAGGAAGAGGCCTGGGAGCAGCAGCATGGTCAGGATGAGGACCAGCACTGGGACCAGCACCAGGATGGGGACCAGGATTGGAGCCAAGATGGGGACTGGCCCCCCCGCCCACGCGTGTGCAGGCAGCCCCCGGTGCTCCCGGTGCCCGGCCGGTGGCACGGTGCGGGGGGGGCTGTGTCGGCCTTCTGCGGGGATCGTCGCCCGGCGGCCCCAGGCCCGGTGGGTCGGGGCGCGGGTCCGAGGCCTCTCCGCGGCCTACCCGGCCCTCAAGGGCACCCCCGCCATCCCGCCCGCCCCCGCCGCCGGGCCCCGCCGCGTTGCCATGGCGACGCCGGTACCGGGAGAGCCCGGCCCGGCCCGGCCCGGCCCGGCCGCCCCGCGGTGCCACCCCCGCCACCGCTCACGCTGATGCGGACGAGCGCGTCCATGATGGAGGTGAAGGTCTGCAGGTCCTCGCCTTCGGCCATGGCTCCGCGCCCGCTCCCGACGCCGGTCCCCGTGGCGGCGGTGGCAGCAGCGGCGGCCGCGGACGCCCCGGTCTGTTGCAGGGAGCGGCGGAGCCGGGGGGAGGGCGGGGGGCGGCGGCGCGCATGCTCGGCGGGACCCGCCCCGGTGGCGGCGGTGGCGGGGGGGAGGCGGCACCGGGAGGCTCCCGCCGCGCCCCCGGCCCCCCTCCGCAGGGCCCGTGCGGACGGCAGCGCGGCTCGGGGAGCTGCGCCCGGGGTGTCGTCGTCCCCCCCCCCGCGGCGGACTGAGCGGAGCGCCGGGAGAGGTCCCGGGGTTGGTACCGGGGGTGCGGGTGGGGAGCCCCGGCCCCGGCCCCGGGGCAGCCCGCTACGCCTCTCCCCGCCGCCAGGGGGCGCGCGAGCCGGCGGGGCCTGCAGTGCCGCGCCCGACCGCGAGGGGGCGCCCGAATCCGCCGGAGCCCTGCGCCCGCGGGGAGGGAGCGGAGCGCCCGCGCATGCGCACTGCGTCCCCGCCACGCCTGCTGCCGTGTCCCTCGCGGCGCGGCCGCAGTGCGCCTGCGCAGAGCGACGGCGGAGGGACAGGGCCGGGGGCGACGCCGCGAGGCACCATGGGTAACGGAGGACGGGACGGGGGGGACTGAGCCCGGGGTGCGGCCGGGACCCGGGGGGGATGAGGGGCGGGACGGGACCCGGGGGAGGCCCGGACATGGGGGGATGAGGGGCGGGACGGGGCCCGACCGGGGAATGGGGAGATGAGGGGTGGCCCAGGGCCCGAGGCCTGTGGGAAGGCCTGGCCCCGGGGGGCGACCTCGGCCCTGCGGTGCCGGTGGTCGTGCTGAGGCGGGCCCGGGCCCCGGCCCCAGCCGTAGGCACGGGCACCTCCCTGGCGCTCTCCTCGCTGCTCTCGCTGCTGCTCTTCGCCGGGATGCAGATGTATAGCCGGCAGCTGGCCTCCACCGAGTGGCTGACCATCCAGGGTGGGCTGCTGGGCTCCGCGCTTTTCCTCTGCTCCCTCACCGTATCCTTTCCGGCAGCGGGGCCCGAGACCGGGGGGGGGTGGCAGGTCCTGGGGTCAGCAGGTCCCGGGGCTGGGGGGCTGCGGAGACCAAGGCCAGTGGTCTGTTGTGTCCCTTAACTCTCCAGCCAGGCCTTCAACAACCTGGAGAACCTCGTCTTTGGCAAGGGCTTCCAGGCCAAGATCTTCCCCGAGAGTAAGTGCTGCAGGGGGGTGGGAGGAGGGGGAACGCACTGGCTGTGCTGGGGTTGCAAGGGGCCCACAGCATGGCCCTGTCCCTGGTGTTGCTCTGCCCGTGGGGTCAAAGGGTCCCAGCCCTGCCCCAGGGGAAGGGCCCACCCTGGCAGTTGCCCCCCATCCTGTGGCACTGCTGTGGCCTCAGCCCCTCCTCTTCTGAGGCTGATGTCTTGTGGCAGTGTGGCTCCATCTTTTACCTCTCTTGTTTTCCCTCCGCAGTCCTCACCTGCCTCTTGCTGGCTCTCTTTGCCTCCGGCCTCATCCACCGAGTCTGTGTCACCACCTGGTAAGTCCGGAGCCTGCCCCAGAGGGTGGGCAGCACCATCATGCCACTGTGGCTGCTGCTAGGGACCCCTGGGGTGGCAGCATCAGGCACGCCAGAGTGGGGGAATCAAAGGGGAAGGTGTCGGTTCCATCCGGGAGCGTTCCTGCCTGCTGGCAGCTTGAGCAGCCTCTTCTCTTCTTCCCACAGCCTCATCTTCTCCATGGTTGGCCTCTACTACATCAACAAGATCTCTTCCACCCTCTACCAGTCTGCAGCGCCTGTTGCCGCTCCTGCCAAGGCTGTTGGCAAAGGCAGAAAGAGGAATTGATGTCCCACCACCCCTCCCCGGGGCAGCCCCCCCCGCCCAAACCTGGCCCGGGGCTCCCAGTTCCCCAATAAAGCCATTTCTTTGTAGCTGGGTTTGGTTCCTTCGCTGGCTTGTGGCCCAGGTGTGTGCCAGTGTGGATGAGAATGGTGCCGCTCACTTGCCAGGCTGCGGTGGAGTCTGGGGGGAGCTCTCTGCCTCGGGGTCCTGCTATCACAGGGGTCACGGTGCCACGGGGGTCCTGGTGCCATGGGGCTGCAGCAGGTGATGGGGAGGAGGTGCAGGGGGTCGAGCTCTGTCCCCAGCTGCTGCCCAGCAGCGGTGCTGGCGCAGCCAAGGGCCCTCGGGCACGTCCGTGCTCCCCCTGCACCAGGCAGGGGGGGATCCCCCAGCCCCCGGGGCTGCCCCAAGGGGGGATGGCGGTGGCCGTGGGAAGGGACCGGCCCCGTCAGCCGTGGGAGGGCAGGCCAGGTCTGCTCCCACGCCGCCCCCCTCCCCTCGCCCTGCGCCGCCGGACGCGGAGGAAACCAGATGCATCCGCCGACCGAGCCCGGCGCTTCCCGAGCACCGGGGGGCGGGGGGGGCCGCCCCGCCGGCAGAGGGCGCTCCGCCGCCTCCCGCCGTGCATGCGCTCTGCGGCGCGGTCTCGCACTACAGCTCCCAGCGGCCCCCGCGCTGCGACGCGCTGGCGTGACGTCATTGGCGACGGAGGGAGCGCGGGCGCTGGGCCCGGGACGGATCCAGGTGGGGGCGGGAGCCGGGGGCCGGTGCCCGCTTGGCGAAGGCCCGGAGGGGTTCGGGGCCGGGACCTGCCCGGGAGGCCGCGGGGCGAGGGGGGGAGGGGGGGGGCGGGGAGCGCGGTCCGGTCCGGCTCTGACGGCTCCTCTCCCCGCAGGCCGCCATGACCAAGCTGGGGCAGTGGCTGTGCGGGCTCGCCCTGCTGGGCTCGGCTTGGGCCACGCTGGCGCTGGCGCCGCCGGGGCTGCGGCTGCCCGCCCCGTACCGGCAGGCCCTGCTGCCCCTGCCCGTCTACCTGCTGGTGGCCTTCGGCTGCTACTCCCTGGCCACCGTGGGCTACCGCCTGGCCACCTTCAACGACTGCGAGGAGGCGGCTGCCGAGCTGCAGGAGCACATCAGCGCAGCGCGGGAGGACCTGCGCCGACGGGGGCTGCGCTTCTGACCCCAATAAATTCCAGGGACGGTGGCTGCCTGTGGTGTACGGGGCTGCCAGGGGCAGGGTGGGCAAAGAGACTGGCCTGCTGGGGCTCCCCTGGGCTTTCCTGCCCTGGTTGGGGGCCAAAGGCAGCTGAGGACACTGGGATGCTGCTGGAAGCCATGCTGGTGGGTGTTTGAGGAAGCCACAATTTATTATTTAGACAATTACTCTGTCACCTGATGAGCCCTCCACACCTGGGAAGGGAAAAAACAAGGAAATCTGAGGGTTCAAATATAAACAGATTTCCTAGAATAAGACAAAATAATTATCATTAATAACACTAAAGAACCAGTATTGATCCCGATACCAATATAAAATACACCAGGACTGTCCCCAGCCCATTCCCCCGGCAGAAGCCGTGCACTCCCCCCAGGGACAGCCGATGTGGGACCCTGCAAGCGCTGCGGCTTCGGGAGGGAGGGAAGGGCTCAGGGCTCCAGCACCGGGGCAAGGAGTTCTCAGAGAGAGAGCGCTCCTCAGCAAACTTTCTAATTTCTATTGATTGTGCCATTCATGATATGAAATAACCCCCTTGGCAGCTTGGGTCAAGTGCCTGGGTCTCGCTCCTCCTCATCCCCACACCTGGGGAGCTCAAAAATACAGAGCCCTTGAAACCCACACCCCAGAGCTGGCTGTAAAGTAAATATTTTCACAAATTCAGACACTAGAGCCTTATAAAAGTGCAGTTTTCCCAAGTGTTAGAAGAGACCTTACTAAAAAGTAAAATGAAAGAGGAATGAATCCTGTGTCACTCAAACCAGGACAGTGGGAAATGGCTCATCTCTCCCTGGGGTGCGGGCCGTGCCTGGGGGGCTCTGTGCAGAACAGGGGTCTCCACGCAGCCCCAGGAGGCTGCAAGGAGCCCGCCCTGTCCCAGCCTGGCCTCTCCCTCTCCCAGCAGCTCAGAGCTGGGCTGGGGAGAGGCAGGGATTGCAGCGTGGCGAGGGCAGGATGGGGCCTGGCCCCGCAGCCCCGCGGCGCTGGGGAGCACGGCGAGCAGGGCGCCTTCCCGGCTGCCCTTCAGATGTGGTTCTCACCCTCGGGTGGGAGAGCCAGAACCCATCCCGGCCCACTGGCTGGGTTCCCGGGGATGGAGGAGAGCGGCTGCCTGGGTGGAGCAGGTGGCGCAGCCTTTAAAATGCAGAAAGCCCAAAGCCTGTGGTCTCCCCTGGGCTGCTGGGGCGGCTCGGCCCACGCCAGGGGCCTGCTCCCCGCTCCTCTGCCCCCCAACTCTGTGGGCAGCGGCAGGGAGACGCAGCGGAGCACCACACCGGTCTCCTCCAGGAAGGGCGATGGGTGCTCTGCGGCTGAGGCATCCCTGCTGCGGGCTGGGAGGGGGGTCTGGCCGGGCTCTGTCCTGCGGTTCCTCCTCCGTCCAGGGGTGCCCCCCTATCCGGGGGTGCCCCTCCGTCCCAGTGGGGCCTGAGAGCCGGCACTGCCGGCCTGGCTGGAAGAGCTGTGCGGCTGGTGGTGACGCATGCCGGGACCTGCCTTCCTGGCAGCCTCCCCGGCTTCTTCGCATACCAGCCAAAGGACTTTCTTGTTTTTAATTATCAGCTGTGCATCCTTCTGCAAAAAAAAGGAGCAGTTGGTATCATGAGGGAGGACTCGGGCTAATTAGCAGGAGCGACTAATTAGCTGTTTCCTGAGCAACAATGGCAGCTCCGAGCAGGGTGCGCAGCTCCCGCGGTGTCGGCTGTGCGCGGCTGGTTGAGGGGTGGCACCATCCCAGATTGGGTGAAACAGCACCTTTCTGGGGCCCAGACTGCAGCTTTGGTGCAGGGCAGGGACAGCAGTCCTCCATGGGCTACTCAACGGCCCTCTGTGGGCTACTCATGGCCTTCTGTGAGCTGCTTATGGCCATCCAGGGGCTATTCATGGCCCTCTGTGGGCTATTCATGATCAATCAGAGGCTACTCACAGCCTTCTGCAGGCTACTCACAGCCATCCAGGGGCTACTCATAGCCCTCCGTAGGCTACTCATGGCCATCCAGGGGCTACTCACAGTGTTCCAGCAGCTGGGCAGGCAGCAGACGGCAGCAGCGTCTCCCTGCAGGGACACGTGCCCGCTGCGGGCGCTTGCGTCCCTGGGAGCCGCCGCGCTTGCCTCTGGCCTCGCGCATGGGGCTGCGTCGTGGCCACTCCCGCCAGCCGCTGGTGGCACATGCCAGCTGGGGCGACCAGTTGGTAGCCCAGTTTCTGCCTAGTGCGTCAGCGGGGAAAGCTGCCCTTTCCCAAGTCCTGGGCCCAGGCTGGGAGCTGCACCCGGCGCTGGGGGGGGGGGGGAGAACGGTGGGCTCCTCCCTGCTGCGGGACTGAGTGTGGCCCCGGGGCCAGCCCCTGCGGCACAGACACCTGCAAGCGCGGCTGGTGCTGGCGCGGGGAGCCCCGGCTCGGTGGCAGCAAGACGGAGCATGCCGGGCAAGCCCAGCAGCCGCAGCTCGTCTTCCCCCGCAGCCACCGCCAGCGTCTCGGCCCCGTCCCTGCTCTTGCCTCCCCAGGGATTTATTTTTTTTTTCCCAGGCCACGTCGCAAGGTGTAAACGAGCGTCTGAGCTGTAGCACAGGGCTCTGCCAAAGCCCTCGTCACCGCTTCCTTAATCCGGCCTGCGTCATCCGGGATGGAGAACGCGCCCGCACTGGCAGAGCTGCGGGGACGGGGCTCCTCACCCCGGGAGAGGGTTGAAGTGTGTGGGGGGGTGTCTCCTTTCACAAGATTCCTGGCGGCTGCTGTGTAATTTGGTCACCCAAACACACGCCTGTCCCTCTGGATGCGCTTGCCCGATAGCTTCATTCCGGATCATTGTTAATTTGTTAATCGAGTTTGGGTCGATGCCAATGGCCGCCTGATTTGTGTGCACTCAATCGGTGTGGTTTAAGCGAGGATTTTAATTGATTATAAGTTTGCCGATGTCACGGCCATAGTGAGCCCTATGTCAAAGCTGCAGAACAGACTTCTCTTTCCCCATCACGACCGGTGTCCCTGTGCTTCTGCTCAGGGGGTCAGAGCAGTGTCCCCTGGCAGTGCTGCCATCCTGGGTGTCCCCTCCTGTCCCCAACCCAGCCCCATGCCTGCTCCCTTCCTGAGGCCAAGGCTGATCCCCGCTGCTGGAAGGTGGGTGCTACTGGAGGAGGGTTTGCCGGAGCCCAGGGGGTGCCAGGCTGAGCCCCCACCATCCTGAGGACAAAGCGCCTGTGGGGACAAAAGCCATCCTGGCCTCTGCACCAGGAGGGAGGGGACAACAACCAGACACTGGGAAGAGTCTCTGATTTATTAAAAGGCACTTAAATTTGTACAAAAGAGACGCAGGGCTGCCTGGCAGCCCCAGCCCAGCACTGGGGCAGAACCGTGGGCATGGAAGACCATCCAGGAGTCCCCGGGGACAGGCGGGGTCCCCAGGGACTGGGGTGGGGGGCTCCCACCACTCCAAGGCATCACCGAGACCAACCCAACCACCACCAAAGGACCGAGGGCTGGAGGGACCTGGCCCTAGTGAACCACAGTGGCAGAGGCAGGAGGTGCCCTCCTGTGGCCCTGGTCCTGCCGGGAGCTGGTGGCCATAGGCCAAGGGGGACCAAGGAGGGAGTTGGGGGGGGGGAATCCTTCATTGATCCACGAGCGCGTGGGCTTCTTCCTCGGGGGGCGGCGGGACCCCCCTCAGGTGTGCAGGGGTCTGTAGGGCTTGTCCTGGCCCGGCGGGTACCGCCAGAAGAGCCAGAACCGCACGACGCTGGTGACAATCCCCGGCACGTTTGGGACCTGTGGGAGGACATGGCAGGGGGGAGGGAGCAGATTTACCCGGCTCATGGCACTGCTGCACTCCCCCACCGCCGCTCCACCAGCACGGCGTTGCTGGGGGAGATTTATTGGCCTTATACCATCTAATTAATTAAAATCAATACTCATCTCGCCGAGCCTAGTCACGGGCTCTGCTGTGTGACACAGACGATGCCGGACAGGGGCGGGCCCCATGCCAACCACTCAGCTGAACACCACGGGGGGGGACGGGATGGGATGGGTGGGGATTGGGACGGGATAGGATGGGATAGAACGGGATGGGAATTGGGATGGGGATTGGGATGGGATGGGGATGGGACGGTACAGGAGGAGACAGGGTGGAATGGGATGAGATGGCATGGGACGGGATGGGGATGGGATGGGGATTGGGATGGGACGGGATGGGATGGGATGCGATAGAACAGGATGGGGATTGGGATGGGGTGGGATGGGATGGGGATGGGATGGGGATTGGGATAGGATGGGATGGGGATTGGGATAGGATGGGATGGGATTGGATGGTACAGGATGAGATAGGGTGGGTTGGGGTGGAACGGGATGAGATGGCATGGGACGGGATGGGGATTGGGATGGGATAGGGATTGGGATGGGATGGGATAGAACGGGATGTGGATTGGGATGGGATGGGATGGGGATGGGGATTGGGATGGGATGGGGAGGGGATTGGGATGGGGATGGGATGGGATGCAATGGGATGGGATGGTACAGGAGGACATAGGGTGGGTTGGGATGGAACAGGATGAGATGGCATGGGACGGGATGGGGATTGGGATGGGACGGGATGGGATAGAACGGGATGTGGATTGGGATGGGATTGGGATTGGAACTGGGATGGGATGGGTTGGGATGGAACGGGATGAGATGCCATGAGACGGGATGGGGATTGGGACGGGACGGGATGGGATGGGATAGGATGGGATGAGATGGGACGGTACAGGATGAGATAGGGTGGGTTGGGATGGAACGGGATGAGATGGCATGGAACGGGATGGGGATTGGGATGGGATGGGATCGGACAGGATGGGTTGGGGATGGGAGAGCATCCCTTGGTGCCCACTGCCCCAGCTCACCATGATGTAGGGGTCGTGGAGCTGCAGGCCGTAAAGTGTCCAGCTGGTGGAGGCCAGAAAGGTGGTGACAGTCAGGGGGAAGGACAGGCAGCGCGTTGACTTGCTCCGGACAATCTTGGCCTGTAGAAGTAAATGTCAGGCTGGTCCCAGGCTGGGCAGCCCCAGTGCCACCACAGTTCCCCCCAGCCCCACGCACCAGGTCAGCCAGCGGCGAGAGGTACATGCTGATGGTGAAGACGCTGCAGAAGAGCCCCAGGTGCGCCAGGCGCGTCTGCCCATCCGCAATTAGGAGGGTGAAGTAGCCGTAGCCGGTGGCCAGCACAGCCAGGAGCAGCAAGCTTCGCAGCAGCATGGGGCGCTGGATCGGAGAGGAGGGGACAGTCAAGGCGAGCATCCCCCCTGAGCCCCCCCCTTGACACAGCCAGGCCGCCCTCCCACCTTCGTGGGGCTGTAGTAGAGATACGTCAGGATGTAGAGGGTCTGCAGGGCCGCCCCGATGGCGTTGACGGCGATCAGCGTCCAGTCCTGCTTCAGGCAGCCGTAGCCCAGCCAGCTAAGGTTGCTGCAGGGCAAAGGGCTCTAGCTGCCATGGCCTGGGGGCTTCTGCCCGCCCCCAGCACCATGTAACCCCCCCAGTGCATGGGACCCCTCCTCCCCTCCCCAGTACTTGACGTTGGTGGTGAGGAAGGGCAGGAACTGGATGTTCTCCACACTCTTGGTTGCCATCATCTGGCGCAGGTCAGACCTAGGGAGAGTGGGGGGGGAGCAGCCTCCTGGGTGCCCAGCACCACTTGGGGGGGGGGGGGGCGTGCTATGCTGGGGTGGGTACAATCTTTGCAGCCAGCAGGCACCACCCCCCCACAAACGTGCACCCTGAAATACTCCCAGTCCCCCACTACTGCCTCTCACCTTCAGTGCCCTCCCACCCCCAGACCCCCCCCATTCCCTGGCATCCTTTGTCTTGTCACCTCCCCAATGCCAGCCCCACGCTGCACCCCTCAATTCCTCTCCCAGTGTACCCCCTGAACCAGACCCAGTGTGCTCCCCATTGGACCCTCAACACCCCCCCCTTTGCCCCCAATAGACCCCATTGCACCCCCAACTGCTCCTGTGCCCTCCCCATTGCAGCCCCAGACTCCCCCCCCCCCCGGACCTCATTGTACCCTCAGACCCCCTCCCGATTGCACCCCCTGAGCTGCTCCTATGCTCTCCCCATTGCAGCCCCAGACCCCCGCAAACCCCCTTGCTCCCCCAAACCCCTCCACGGACCCCATTGCATGCCCTGATCCTCCCCATTGCACCCCCAGACTCTCCCCATTTCACCCCCTGAACCGCTCCTGTGCTCTCCCCAATGCAGCCCCAGACCCCCCCCCATGGCCCCTATTGCACCCCCCCGAACTCCTCTGGTGCCCTCCCCATTGCACCCCCAGATCCCCCATAAGCCCCCACGGCTCCCGTTGCACCCCCCCGACGAAGTGCTCTGGCGCCCTCCCCGTTGCACCCCCAATTCCGCCCCCCCCCCCCGGCCCCACTGCGGCCCGGGCCCGGCCCCGCCGCCCCCCCGGCCCCGCGCCCCCGCCGCCTCCCGGCGCTCACAGGCCGGTCCCGAACATGGCGAGGGTGCAGGCCAGGCAGGCGGCGGGCAGCAGCGGCGGCGGGGCCATGCCGGGCCGCGGCACCGGGCACCGGCGGGGAGCGGGGGCGGCGCTGCCCGCGGCGGGGCGGGGCGGGACGCACTACCGGGGAGGGACCGGCCGCCACACCGGGCGGGGGAAGGCCGGGCACCGGGCGGGCAGCCCGCGGGGCGCCGAGCAGCCCCGATACCGCGGCGATGGGCAGGGGCCGCCCCCATGGGGCAGCACGCCACGGCGGGGTGGACACCCCACGGGGCCCCCGGTGCAGAGAGCCCACCCCCCTGGGACGCGGCCTCCGCATGGGTCCCCTGCCCCCTAGATCCTACCTCCCTGGGGTCCCACATCCCTGTGACCCACCTCCCCCGGGACCCCACATCCCCGCATTCCTCCGCCCCCCAGATCCCACATGCCTGGGGTCCCACATCCCTGTGACCCCGGTCTCTGCATCCCCAGGACCTCACACCCCGGGGGGGGGGGGGGGGAGGGCAGGGGGGAGATCCCGCATTCCTATGCCCCCAAAGGCCCACGATCCCACTTTCCTTAGCCTCCCCCATTCCCAGGGCCACAACTCCCCAGGGTCCCCACGGGGGTCCTGGGCTCCAGCCAGGCTGGCTCCCCTGCCTAGCCTGGGGGCTCAGTGTCCCACCCCCCCCACACCCTCCAAGCCCCGGGGTCTGGAAGCTCATCCCGGTGCAGGGGGGAGGGGGGAATCCGCCCCCCCCCCCCCCCGGGCCCTGGGAGGGCTTTGTGTCACCAGATAAAAACAACTGATAGCGCCAGCCCCGCTGTGGCACTTTTCCACTTCAAAGCCCTGTGCAAACACTGGCCAATTAATTAATTAACCAGCATAAATGCCCCACATGGGCCATTCCTGCAGATCCCTCCAAGGCCAGGAGAGCCCAGCCCCACGATTGGGGGTGTGCGCGTGTGTGTGACAGGCCCCCCCCTTGTCATCCCCTCCAGCCCCAGGTGCTCAGTTTGGTCTTGGTTATTTATTCAAGACAATTGTATAAAAACTCCCGTGGTAGAAAGCTGTACAAATGGGGGGGGGGGGGAAGGGAGGCGCAAAGTGCCCCACACAGGGGGGGTGACCCTCTGGCACCCCAGAGGGAATGAGGGGGGTCCATCTCTCTCTGTCCCCCTGTGCAGTGGGATGAGGGATGGGGAAGGTCGGGGGGGGTTCCATGGCCCCGCTCCATAGCTGCCAGGCAAAATCGAGCACATCCAGATTCCCAGAACCGGTGAGGGACAACAGCCCCAGGGCACTTGGTGGCACCTGGCTGGCCACAGGGCCAGCACCGCGTCCCCGCCTGCGGGACACATCACAGTCTGAGCCCACAGCAGAGAGTGACACCCAAGGGCCCTCCATGGGCTCAGCTCCTGGGGCAGGGGTGCCAGCCCCCCACACCCCTCCAGTCCGGGCACGCAGCCCCTTGGTGGCACTCAGTCTCCGGCAAGGGCCGGGGGAGCCAGGGTGGCCCCAGGGCTTGGGCTACTCAGCTCAGCTTTGGGCCCTCCGGCCCCGTAATACTGACAAATCCTTTCCTCTGGCCACCCCATGGTATGCCCGAGGACATGGGGGTCCCCAGCACCCCGGCTCCGTCCCCAGTGGCCGCAGCCTTGGTCCGTCCGGGCCCCGGGGGGCTCGGCTCACAGCCCCTGCGGCACCAGGAGGGGCAGGAGGAGGCTGATGAAGGTGAAGGGGCTGCTGCCCCGCATCGCCGAGTTTTGCCCCACGCTCCTCAGCACGTGAGCGGCCGCATCATCTGTGGGGAGAGAAGGAGCTGTCAGTGTCCCCGTGCCCCACGCCAGCACAGCCTCAGCCCATGAGAGGGCTGCCACCCAGTTCTCCCCCCACCAGGAGGGTGGCTGGCCTCAGCCCCACCGCAGCCCCCAACCTACCTGCCTGGATCCTCCCCCTCGGGGTAGCGACTGGGGCAGGCGGTGCCTGAGCTGCAAAGCAAACATGGGGGTCAGGCCAATGAAGGGCAGCCCCCTGATCCCCCCGCAGCCAGGTTTCCCCAGGACTGTCCCTCCCCCCCGCCCCCCGCAGCCACTGGCACCTCTGTGGCCAAGCTGGAGGCACCCACACCCCGGGGGCTGGCAGGGGGCCACGGGCCGGTCGTGACTCAGCTCCGGAAAGGCCAAGTTGGGCACCGATGCCGTGAGCGGGAAATGGGGGTGGGAGGAAGGGGGGGGAGGGCACAGGTGCCATGGGGGGGGACACTGGGCAATACTCACTGCCTTTGCCTGCCACTATCACCTTCAGCCTCAGACACGCTTCGCCATGGTGGTGAATGGGCTTGGCTGCGAGAGAAGATGGAGGTTAGGAGTTGGGGGGGGAGCCCGGTGGGGATCCCAGCCCCATGGCAGGACCTCCAACCCTACGGCAGGACCCCTGCCCCATGGCAGGACCCCCAGGTACTCACAGATGTAGTAGTAGCTGTGCCCCTCCTTGAACTCCTTGCCCAGCGTGAAGGGGGTGAAGCGCTGGAACTTCTCCGAGAACTTCTCGGGGCCGTGCAGGGCACTGGGTTTGTTGCATTCCCAGCGGATCTGCTCCTTGGAACGGGGCTTGCAGGCCCCGAACTCCTCAGGCTCCACCAGGTAGAGCGTGTAGCGCTCCATGGTGCTGGGGTCCACGCTCCCCTCCTCGTAGTGGGGGCAGATAATATCCAGGTAATCATTGAGATGCACTGTCACGGTGTAGTCGCTCCCCAGGAACCTGTGGTGGGAGGGTGGCCGGGGTCAGCTCCAGTGGGGAGAGGCCTGGGGGATGCTCCCCCTGCACCCCCAAATCCCTCCCACATTGTCAAGGCCAAGGGAGAGCAGCCCCCTGCCCCCAGCAGCTCCTCGGAGTCTGAGAGGGGCAAGCTTTGGTCCGCCCGGCAGTGCCCAGGATGGCTTTGAGAGGAAAGGCCCCCCCCACAGCGAGTGCACCCCCTTTCCCAGTGCCCCCCGTGGCCCCAGCAGCCGGGGAGCAGGGAGAGGACCCGCCAGGACGCATGCCCTACCCGTCCCAATGTTGCCGGTGCCAGGCAGCGTCGCAGCTCTCGCCCGTGGGGCAGCCAGCCTGGCTCCAGCGCCTGCTGCTCCCCACACCTCAACCGTGGGGGGGACAACACAGACCGGCAGCCAGCTGGGGGCCTCCTCGAGGTCCCCTCACTTCCCCCCATGGGTGCCTGCCCTGGTTCTCAAACTCCACAGGACCCGTCCCTCCTGGGGGGAACTCTCTCCTACAGCCTGGTGGGGGCTGGTGTCTAGTGGGGGGGCATCGCTACAACCAGTGGAAGCATCAGCTGGGGTATGGGGCACCCCTACAAGCCTAGTGAGAAGGGTGCCTGGGGGGCACCCCTAAAACCTAGAGAACTGGTGCCTGTGTGGGGACACGCACCCTTACAGCCTGGGGGTCACGGCCCAGGGCAGAGGGGTACCCCTACAGCCTGGGGGGGGCTGGTACCTAGTGGGGAGGCACCCCTACAACTTGGGGGGGCATCACCTGGGGCACAATGCACCCCTACAGCCTGAGGGGGCAGTAACCCTAAAACCTAGGGAGCTGGTGCCAAGGTCGGGGGGGCACCCTTACAACCTAAAGGTCATGGCCCTGAGCAGGGACCACCCCTACAGTCTGGGGGGGGGGCTGGTACCTGGCACAGGGGGCACCCTGGGTGCTCCTACAGTCTAGTGGGCCTGGTGCCCGAGGGGCACCCCTACAACCAGGGGGGGTCACGGCCCTGTAGCCTCGAGGGGGACTGATATCTGGGATGGGGTCACCCCACAGAGCCGGCCTGTCCCGAGGGCCAGTGCCTGGGCATGAGGTGGTGGGGGAGGGGGCTGGGGGGACGGTCCAGGTCAGCCCCCCCCGCACATCCTGCCCGGGCGGCGGGAGCCGTGGCCAGCCCCGTGTTTGTCAACACGATTCCCTGTGCCCCGGCGCCGGGGCTGGCGCCGCGCCACCCCCGCGGGGAAGGAAGAGGCCCCGCTCCCGCTCGGCCCTGGGAACGGAAAGGCCCCCCCGGTGCCACCCCCGGCCCGCACCTGGACCGGCCGCACTGCTCTCCCGGCTGCGCCCCGGGACCGCCCCGCCGGGACTCAACACCGGCCCCGTCGCCCCCCCCCATTACCGGCCCCACCGCGGTTACATGCACCGGGCTCGACCCCCCGCCCCCCCGACACACACGGCCAGCCCCACGGCGACTCCATCCCCGCCGCCCGCCCCGGACAAAGGCCGCCGAGGAGCGCCCAGCCCCGGCGGGGAGCGGCGCCGTCCGCGCCCTCGGGGCCGCCAGCTCCCGGTACCGGGGCGGGGGGGGGAATTCCGGGGGGGGGAGGGGGCGGCACTCACTTAGGGTTTGAGCTGTTCCAGAAGACGGTGTGCCGGTCGGGGGGGGGCGGCGCCGCCCAGCACAGCCCCAGCCCCAGCAGGGCCAGGGGCACCCACCGCCGCCGCTCCATGCGCTCCGCGGCCGCGCTCCGCCGGGCGGGCACCGCGCCCGGCCCCCGCCTTAAGTACGGCCCCGCCACCGCCCGCCCCCCCGCCCCGCCCCGCGCACCGGGGCCGAGACACAACAACAACACCGGCAGCGCGGGGGGGCGGCCCCACGGACGGTCAGCACCGGGCAGGGACCCACACGCACCGGCGGGGGTGCGGGGAGGAGGGGAGGGGAGGGGAGGGGGGGTCGCCCCGGCTGAGGTACCGGGGTGATGGGCGACGATGGGGTGAGGCCCGGGTTGTTACCCCCACGAAGGCCGTGTGAACCCCCCGGTACTCGGGGTAAAGGGTCCCAGCCATGACCACCCCCTCCTCGGTGGGGGGGTACGGTGGGGTCCTGCTGAGCGGGGGGACCCTGCAGGCCTGTCCCCCTCCCAGCCATTGCCATGGGAACCCCCTTACCTGAGGTGCTGGGGTTCACCAGGAGCCCCGGGGCTAGCGGGAGCTACAGAGGCTGCCGAGAAGGTGCTGGGGTCCGGGAGGGGCTGGGGGTGGCGGGACCAGCCCCACCTTCCATCCTCCTCCTCCTTTCCCCCCTGCTCTTATCAGCTGCCTCTGCTCTCCCAGGGCTTTGCTCCAGCACCGGCCGACCCCTGAAAGCATCCCTTACCCCGCTCTCCCCAGTCAATATTGTGAAATTCCCCCCCCCCGTGACCCCGGCGTGTTGCCTGCTGCCTGGCGGGGAGCGCGGCGGGCTCACTATCTGCTCCCATCTGCCCCCAACACCGATCCATCCTTGTTAAGCTCTGGCGGAGAGATGCTTCGCCGCCCGTGTTGTGAAGTGATAACTCAGCCGCATTTGCAAAACAACTTTCCTCTTGTTTATTGCATAATGATCCATTGATTGTGGGTAATGTTGCATGCCCGCCGCTGCAGCCATGCGAGGAGCGCTCCCCTGGCACACTGGAGGGGCTCGGGCAGGCGCCGGCACCGCGGCTGTAACCGGAGAGCGGCTGTTGGCTCTGGCAGCCGAGGGCTCCCACGGGGCTGAAGCTGTGGGGCTGGTTGCCCCACGTTCCCACTCGTGTCCCACATGTCCTCCCCCCATCCTGGCCTCTTTCCTGAAACAGAAGGGGGACCTGCTTCTTCCCTTTCATCCTCCCTTGTTGCGGCCAGGCCTGACATCATCCCCTGCACCGTGATGACTCTGCGAGGCCTCCTGCTCCCAGGTAGCCGGCATTGCCATGGCTTGTACCGGGCAGCACCTCCCAGGAATGCCCCCTGGGGCCACAGCCCTCCAGGATCAGAGAGCCGGCGTGTGGCACGTGAGAGCCATGGGGATGGCTGGTGAGAGCCGTTCAGCACTGCAGCTGCTGCCCTCCCCAGGGTCCTGGCATTGCCCCGGCACTGCCCCGTGGCAGAGACAGGCCATGGTAGGGGCAGTGCCTCTGCCAGGTTCCTAGGGAAACTGAGGCAGGGAGCAGCAATGGGGGGGCCATGCAGCCCCTGGCAAAGCCCGGCGCCCGAGGCCGCCCCCCCCCCCAGCAAGGCTAGTGCAAGCTCTGGTGGTCTATGAGCCTCCTGGAGCACCATGCTGGATCCATCCCGTGGGACTGGGATGTGGTACCCAGCACCACTAGATGAGGGGCTCCCGCATCCCCTTCGCTGTGGTCCCCTGCCCTGGGCAGGGCCACCAGGGACACGGCAAGGTCACAGGGTCCTGTCTGGGTCCCAGTGTCACTGTCCTGCCTGGCCTGTGGCAAAAGGGCAGTGCCGCCATCGTTGGCTGGACCAGGGGAGGAAGGACAAGGACGTGTCCCCTTGCTGGGGATAGCCTGAGGGACAAGCCGGGGCTGGAGGGTGCCCTGTTACCTCCCTTTGCTGGATCACCTGGGGCTCGACCTTGGGGGACAAACCGCAGGAGGGACTGGGTGACCATCAGGGTGGGCAGTGCTAGCGGTGCCAGCGGCGGTGTGCACGTGTGTGTGGTCACGGCCACGCCGCCTGGTGCGTGCCGTGCTGGGGGCCGTCTCCAGGTCACTGTGGGACGGGGTCGGTGCCCGCGCAGGCTGCAGTTTGCGGGACAAAGGTGAAGCCGTTTCACGCCGTAAACACCAGCGGCAGAGTGGCACGGGGCAGGTGGGGCCGGCCAGAGGCCACCGAGCTTGTGACAAACTATTTATGGTTTCACGGCTCGGGACACCCAGGTGCGCCCTGGCCCTTGCCCCAGCTGACGTCACCGGCCATGAGGCTGGGGGAGGAAGAGGAGCCGTCCAGTCGGTGGCTGGGAGCAAAGGCCAAGGTGACGTGCGGTGCTGGCTGCGTGCAGCCCGGCAGGTAGGCACGGCCCGACGCCAGGCTGCGCGTGGCAGGGGCAGAGCCACGTCCCCGAGGCTGGCCAGCCACGCCAGGCCCTTACACGTTTGGCCGGAGAGCGGGATGCACCCAGCCCTGCCTGGGGAGGACGGATGCTGCCACGGGGTGATGCAAAGCCTCGTGCCACATGGCCGGTCCAGGAGCACACCCCTGGCCCAGAGCCGGACCTGCTGCTGGGACTGTGGAAGCTCCTCCAGCACCCGGGGGGGCACCCAAGCCCCAGCACTGGGGTCCCATCAATGGCTCCCCCTTGCCTTGGGGCAGCAGGGCTTGGGGATCCCCAGTACCAGCACCCCAGGAGTCTCCTGGCTGGTCCAGGCTGCCCCCAGCAAGCCACGCTGGGCCCTGCCAGAGGGCTCAGAGTGGAGCAGGGCTGGTGGCCGGTCCCCACTGGTGCCACACACACCGGGGAGCAGTGCCAAGGTGGAGGCAAGCAGCAGGAGGGATTTTTCAAGCGTAGCTCGCCATGCTGTGCCATGCCGTGCCGTGCCAGGGTGGCTGACTCAGTCCCCTGTTACCTCCCCCAAGATGCACAGGGCTGCACCATCCCACCCTGCCACGTGCCACCAGCACAGCCACGCTGTGCTGGACCAGACTATGGCCAGTCCCTGTCAGCCAGTGTCCATGGGGGGACACAGCCCCTGGCAGCGCTGGGTGGCACTGCCCCGGCCGGACCTTGGCCACCCCACGCAGCTCCAGCCCGGGGCCGGGAGCCAGGTGGCACCCCGAGTTGGGGGTTCCAGGGCAGAGGCCCCAACCCCACAATGGGAGCACAGGGGGGACGCAGGGAGCCTGGTGCCTGCCGGGAGCGCTCGGCAGACCTGTCTGACGGGTTCGTCAGCTCTTCCCCCACCCGGACAAGCCCAGGCCCGCGGGACGCCGAGCCACCGCCCAGCAGCGCCTGCCAGGGTGGGGGAGAGCGGCTGCCCCACCACCACGGCTGTGGGGACCCCCTGACCGAGGCCGCATCTGCAACACATCTGTCCCCACTGGGAGAGGGGCCACAGCCCCCCTGGCCCCACACTGCCCCGTGGGCAAAGTGGATGCCCCCCTCCTGGAGGCACTGGCCCCCCAGCCCAGTGGGGTGCAGGGTCAGGACCCACACAGCTGCTCCCCTGCACCCTCCAGGGCTATGGGGTGCCAGCCATAGGGCTGGGTGCACCCCCTCCTCCATAGCCCCAGCAACACCCCCCAACTGTGACCCCAGTGTGTCTCTGGGCATAACCCCCTCCCCACACATCCCCTTGCCTTGCTGGAGGCAGTGGGGGGGAGCCGAAGACGTCCCCCTCATCCCGCGGGAGCTGCTGCACAGACAGGCATGCGCCAGATCCCCCCGACGCCGGCAGGAGCTGACATGCCCGGCAGAGCCAGACGAGCCAGTGAGAGCGACACGGGGATTCCCACGGGGCCCCCGGGCACATTGGGGTGCCTGCCTGTGGCTGCTTCCCCCCCTGCAGCCGGTAAGGATGGCAAGGAGGGCTCTCCCGCACCCGCTCCTCCCAGCCACAGCACCCCCAGGGACCCCGGGGACGCGTGCCGTGCCGTGCCATGCCAAGGGCACTGCCCACTGCCCTTACCTGGGGGTGCTGCTGCGGGCAGCACCGGGGGTTCCCGCCAGATGCTCCATGACGGTGCCTGGGGGGGGGGCTCAATGGGGAGCAGGATGGTGGGGAATGCCTGGCATCACCCTGGGGTGCCCTCGCTGTCAGCAGCACCGAGCCTGTGACCGGGGCCGTTGTGTCTGGGGCTGGTGGGGTGGGTGGCACGGTGAAGGTTGGCACCCAGTGCTTGCTGCCCTCGCCTGCTCCCATGGCTGACCAGGAGCGCTGCACGCCGCCGTGACAGGGGTCGGGTTTTTTTATCCTTTTATTTATTTTTTTTTTTTTAATAGACTAAGAGCAGAATATGAAAATCACCAGCCAAAGCACTTGAAAAAAAGGTTGAGTTTGTTTTTTGTTCTGTTTTGTTTTTCCCCAAAAAGTGTCTGTGCGTTTGCATAGGTCGGGTCTTCACGGAAGACGAGGAAAATCCAACACCTTCGACTATGTACAAGCCAGCCCGGGGCCAGCGTCGCTGCCTATGGTACAGTATAGATATATCTGTATAGTCGCTCTCTGTACAGTATGTATAGATCTCTATATAGGTATGTACAGCCTGCCCGACCCTGGGCGTCCCTGCCCTCACCAGGCTCCCCCGGCTGGTTCTGCCCCCCCAGCCACAGGGCACAGGGTGGGCTGCAGGCAGGGGTCCGTGCCGTGGGACAGTGTCGGCAGAAGGTGCGGTGCACGCGGCAGCACCGAGCCGCATCCTCGCAGACGTGGCCGCAGCCATGGGCGTGGTGGCAGGTGGACGAGTCCCAGCCGGGCTCGGTGCGTGCCGTGGACCCCTGCCCCATGGGGCGGCTCTCCGGGCAGGGAGGGGGTGGTCCCGCAGTGGTTCCCCGGTGGCTCTCATGAGGGGCAGCAGGTCGGGGGTCCCACTTGGCGGAGCCGCGCTGGCCAGGCCCCCGCTGGCACCGGGAGCTAGGAGGCCAGCAGCGTCATGAGGAAGAGCGCGGCGGCCACGGCCAGGGGCAAGTGTTCCCGCTTGGGGCTGGTGCCGCTGATGCTCTTCTCCAGCTTGGGCATCTCTGGGTTGAAGTTGTCTGTGGGCGAGAAGCAGAGGGTGAGGGTGGCACCAGGGGTGGCCCCAAACCCCCACTCCGCGGCTGGGGCTGCCCCGGGGGCGGCGGCAATGCGGGGGCGAGGGGACGGGACGTGGGGCTGTGGGGCAGGGGGCTCTGCCCGACTCACCCAGGTCCTCGATCTTCACCTCGGGCCGCAGGGTGAACTGCGGCAGGGTGGGCACCAGCTTCTCCCCGGAGTGCGACGCTGCAAGAGGGAGAGAGGGGACGGGGGGGTGTCACACTCCCTGGCCACCTTGTGCCGCAGCTCCTTCCCCCCCTCCCTTACCCCCAGGAGGGATGGGGGACCCCATGCCGCCCCCCGCAGCCCCTGGGGCGGGCACAGGAGTACTTACTGGAGGCGCAGCAGACGAACACCTTCATCTTCAGGCAGGCCCGGTGGTGGTTGTGCGTTGGCGTGGCTGCAAGGCAAGAGCAGGTCGGGGTGACCCCAGCCCCGGGCACCCGCAGGCTCCGTAGGCCTGGGCATGGGGGAGTCTGGCCCTGCCTGGGGGTGCACTTTGGGCTGGGGGGATGCAGCAGCAGCCCTGTCCTGCACCCTGAGGCTGCACCTGCATCAGCACCCCTCAGCACCCCAATCCTGCATCAGCAGCCCCTGCATCCCTGTTCTGCATCAGCACCCCCCCAGCACCCCAATCCTGCATCAGTACCCCCCCAGCACCCCAGTCCTACATCGGCACCTCCACCCACTTCCCCATCCTGCTCCCCTGCACCTCCATCTTTCCCCACACCCCCATCTCACTCCTGCATCACCTCCCCCCCCCCACCCCGAACCCTCCCCACACCCCCATTCCACCCCACATCCCCATCCCTGAGCTCAGGGTGCCCGCTCCTGGGGTGGGGGCTGCAGCAAGGGGACCAGCTGGGGGGTTGGGCGGGGAGTGGTCCTGGCCAGGGTGAGGGTGCAGAGGGGCCCGACCAGGTGGTGCAGCGTGGGGGGACCAGCTGGGGTGGGATGCGGGGGATCCCGTTGGGGATGGGGGGGCTGGAGATGGGGAGGGGTCCTGCCTGGTGCCCTACGTACAGATGTAGTAGTACTCCTGCCCTGCACGGAACTCGTAGCCCAGTGAGAAGGCGCTGTAGCGCTGGAACTTCTCCGAGAACTTGATGGGGCTGTGGGGCGCGTGGGGCCGGTTGCACTCCCAGCGCTTGAAGCCCTGGCTGGTGTTGCAGGTGCGGTAGCCCTCCGCGTTCACCATGTAGAGCACATACTGCTCCAGCCGGTGCTCGGGCACCGAGGCGTTGTAGTGCGGGCAGTAGATGTCCAGGTAGTCGTTGACGTTCACCTGCACCGTGTAGCCCTCCCGCCGCAGGCTGCAAGGGAAGGGGGGGATGGGGGGCATCAGGGACACCCTTTCCAAACGCGGACCCCTCCTCAAAAGGGATCCGGAGGCTGGAGAACAAGCAAGTCCCAGAGCACAGATCACGGGGGGCAGAGGTGTCCCCCTGCTCAACCTCTACCTGGAGCCCCCCAACACACTGGGACCCTGGCACAACCTCAGCCCCACGGACCCGCAGGGCAACAGCATCACCTCATGGGGTGCAGGCTTGCCTGGCACGGGAGGGACGCTGCTGGGGACGGATGCCAGGGTGCCAAGCCACACACACGGGTGGGATGCCAGTGAGGGCACGGGCGCATGAGACGGCGCTGCTGGGTCTTGCCGAGAACACGCTGGTGGCCTCAAGGAGGGGACAGACACAGCAGGACAAACAGACCGACCTGGCCACAGGGCTGATGGGCACCAGGGACCCTGCGGGACGCAGCTCCTGGTCCTCACCACGCTGCCCTGGGTGCGGTGGGGGGGGGGGGACCCCGGCAACCAACCCACCGCACTGCCCACCACGGCTCCAGCCCCGCCACGCGCTGCAGCTCACAGAGAGGATTTCTCACCCTGCTCTGCCTAATCCCGTTAGTTCGTTAATGCCGTAAAGGGTGGCCCTGGGGGAGCCTCATTTACATTGATTAGGAGCGGCAATCCCCTCAGATCCACTCAGGAGAGGCTCCGCTGGCTCCTAATCCGCGCCCGATGGAAATCCCGGCCGCAGTAATCCTCACCGCCGCGCTGACCCACTGCTCCTGCCAATTAATTACGAGCCGGCACTGCGAGACGCTGGCTCTGCACCGAGATGCCGTGGCAGCGCCAGACCCCGACTGGACCTGGCTCCTACACTCGGCTCAGCAGCCGTAGTGCCCCCCTGCACCGCATCGGTGTGCCCCCCGCCCCCCAGCTTTGCAGTGCTGGGGGTCCCTCACCCGCCTCCCCCAGGACGTGGACCACCCTGGCATGCGTGACCGGGCTCCACCACGGGGAACCGCTCCGGCTCAGGGTCCCCTTCAGGGCAAACCGGGTTCATGAGTCCCTGACACTGCACTCGGGGTCCCCTTGCCCCACAGGGGGGGTCCTGCCACCCCCCCCCCCCGAGTGCTGCCGGCAGTGGAGCCGGTTCCCTGGGTCTCGCCGGCAGGGCCGGGCAGGCAGCGGGCAGGGCCGCGCGTGCAGACGCCCCACCCTGCCTCATCGCCCCCGGCCACGTTTGGGGAGCCCCAGCACCCAGCCAGCGCCCGCGGCACCCCGGCACGCAGCGCCTGGAACCGGTGCCGGAGAGAACGACCAACGGGGGGGACCTGGCATCCGCCAGCAAAGAGGGGCCCAGGCAGCCATGCCACCCCACTCGGGGCTGCCACCAGCGGCGGGGGACGTGGGGGGCCGACAGCAGGCCTCGTCACCCGTGGGGCAGGGAGCGCAGACCCACGCGGCACCTCCCTCGCCGCGCAGCCGCTATTCGCCAGCCCAGCCCGGCATTCGCCGGCCGCCGGGCAACTCCTCCGCCAGCAAGGTGCTGAGGCAGCCACCCTTGCTCTGCAGGGCGCCGGGACCTTTCATCTTCTCCCTTTGATGTGGTGGGAAGGGCGGGGGGGGGGGCGGGGGGAGAGAAAAAGTCTTGTTATTAAAGAAATGGCCCCAAGGAGAAAATTGCAATTAACTCCGTGCAGGACGCGAGGCTGGGACGCTACCGTGCCCCGAGCTGGCTGCCCCACACCGGGGCAGGCACCGGCAGCCGGTGCTCCCCGTGGCTGGGTTCTGGCTGTGCCAGGGGAGCGAGGGACCGAAGGAAACACCTTCCTCGGGATTGGCCCCGGTCTCTGTGGGAATGACACCAGGCTCCATCTCCTGCTGCACCAGGGGAAACCCTGCCGTGGGGTGCTGGGGAGCTGTAACCCCCCCCTTCCCCTGCGGCACCCAGTGCTGAGGCACACACACACCCTGGGACCCCACGCTGGGGCTCATTAAGAAGCACGGCTCCTGGTAAACAGCCTCGCTAACGAGTGCTGCCCCATGAGGCACCGAGGTCTCCCCTGGACCGGGGCACATCAGCACCACAATGAGGGGGTACAGGGGACCCCAGATGGTGTGGGCCCTGCTCCCCATGGTGGTGAGCCCCACAGACATCGCTGGCCATCATGTGCTGGGAGCTTGGGGGCATCAGAGCATCATCACAAGCTGGGAGGGGTTGGGGCACAGCCCCAAACGGTGGCCCCGTGGCTCTGCCCATGGCCCAGAGCACGTCCAGGGGACTCCGGCAGCAGCCTAGGCCACAATGCTGTGTCCCCACCGCGCTCGGCTCCCGTGCTGTGACCGCAGAGCAACACCCCAAATGGATACTCCCAAATCCCGACAGCCCCAATGCCATCGCCGGAGCATCCCAAGCTCTGCCTGTGGCACCATCCGGCAGCACAGGGTGGGCAGGGCCACATGCCCAGCCCCAGGCCAGCAGCAGGCAGGGAGCCCATGGGCCCTGATTTCGGGCAGGAGGATGGGAACAGACACTCAGAGTGTGAATGAAAAAATGAAGCTTTGAGCTTCATTTCTCTCCACCCCTCACCCCAGAGCAGGCACGGGCTGCCCAGTCCCTGCCAGCCCCCGTGGCTGTCGGGAAGCCGCAGCGACAGGTGACCTGGGTCGGGACGGACCCCCTCGGGCTGTGGCGGCCGCGGTGCAGCCGACGGGGTGTGATGGGCTCCAGCAGTGCCCGAAGGGTTAAGCACAGGAGCAGAACAGGCAGCATCTCTTCTGCACGACTGCATTTTTAGAGCAGGGCTTTGCAAGGCAGTGGTACCTTCCAGCAGCCTGTCGGCGCTGGGCAGATGGATGTCCCCTGGCAGAACTGTCCCGAGCACGGGCTGGGCTCGCCGCCCACCAGCCCCACACCGGCGGGACCCCGGCTACCTGGCAAACCGCAGCCACTGGTGAGCTGGGCGGCCGCTTCGCTCCCATCTGCTGTGATAAATCTAGGCTGAGCGCTGCACGCTCGCTCATGCACTGCTAGGGAGCGCCTGGTGCACTGCAGCACGCCCCGGCCCCAGCAGCAGCGGCTCCAGGGGGGACCAGACCCCCAGCTGGACTCCTGTGCTGTGGAGGCTTGTCCCCAAGGTGTGGGAAAGGCCTGGAGGGTGGTGGGGCCAGAGCTGGGCTCAGCATCCCATGTTGGTGGTGACAGCGGTGAGGACTGGGGTGACATAGGGCATGCCCTGATGCGGGTGACAGCGTGGTGGCCCCAGCACTGGGGGCCAGGGCAGATGTCCCCCCAGCCCAGCTGGGCTCTTTGTTTGGCTCCGGCAGCTTCACCCTTTTGGCACATCCAGGGCCCATTGATCAGCCAAGGAACAAAAAAAGTGCCATTGATTTATGTGGTCCCCTTTCTGTCTTCCCAAGAGACGAAGGCACATCGATTGCCGCGGCCAGTTTGCCCCGATGGACAGAGGGGACGGAGGGACAGACCCACCGCCCGCACCCCACCGTGCCAGCCCTCCCCACGCAGCCAGCACTGCGCAGTCACGGCGCCCAGACGGCCGCGCGCGGGCTCAGCAGACAGCGCCTGCGACACAGCCCACGCGCACGGGTGGCACGGTGCCACAGCATGGTCCCGTCCCCCCCCCCCCCAGCCTCCCCCCAACATGCCTGGCGCAGCCACAAGCTGCGGGCGCAAAAGGCATCACCGGCACATGGCGTCCCTGGGGCCACCTCCCCGCCATGGGGAATCGGGGCTCCTGGGGAGATGGGGGCTGTTCCCCAGGGATGTGGCGGCAGGCAAAGGGACCACAATGCCACGGGGCAGTGCCCACCCCAGGGTGACAGTCACAGCCCTCCCCGAGTACCCCGGGACCCCCCGCCCTGCCCTACAGGTGCCCCCACGCCCCCCGTCCCTATCGACAGCCATGCAATCCCTTTAATCCCCGCTAAAGCCTGTACCTTCCCGCTTTGCTAACAAGATCAATGAGGTTTCTAATTGGGTTTTAATTAAACCATCAATCTGCAACCAGTGACTCAATTACCAGCCTGGGCAGGAGTGGGTGGCCCCGGCCCTGTTGCACCCCGGGACAGCCCCCGCACCCTGAGGCTGTGGCCCCTTCTCCCACGGGAACCCCGTGGGCCCTGGCCGCGCTGCTGGGGCTTGGTGCCGCCCGCTGTGGTGACTCACGGGGCACAGCACCCTCTGCCTACGGGCAGCACCTCCCACCAGCGCCACAGCCAGCACCCACGGGTGGCCGGGGGCTCTGTGACAGGGACCAGCCTGGGGGGCACAGCTGTGGGGCAGCAGAGCCCCCCAATGCACCTGGGGACCCCGCAGCCAGTTGGTAATTAGCCACCGAGAGGTTTAATCACCACCTTCCCCACCTCCAGCCCTGTGGTGGGGTGGTAACTGCCCCATGCCCCACGGTGCCTCCTGCTGGATGCCCCTGGAGCCCACCGGGGTCCCTCCTGCTGCAGGTGACACTGTCCCCAGCCCCGCCGGATGCAATGGAGGGATCAGGCCGGGCACAGCAGCTGCAGAAGACCCAGGAGTCTGGGCCCCCCCAGCCCCCACAGTGGGCGCAGAGTGGGGACATGGCTCCTCTCCCACACGAGATGCTCCCCCGGGAGAGGCTGCTCTGCGCAAGGGCTCTCGAGAGCCCGCTCCAGCTCTCGCCGCCTGCAACACAAAGTCAGCCAGATAAAAGCCGCCGTGAAGAGGAGAGCGTGGCGGCAGCGCCAGCGGTGGGGGGGGGGGGGGGGGGGCCGCACGCGATGCTCCCCGCACGCAGGTGGGCTCCAACCCACCTGCCTCAGCTGGGCACCAGCACCCCGTGTACCTCCACCTCACAGCCACCCTGCTCTGGCCCCTCCACAGCACCAGAGGCCTCGGGGACCAGCATCCTCGGTCCCCGCAGTGGAGCCAGGGATGCAGTGTGGCTCACCCCAACCCGCTCTGGGGGGGTCCTGGGGGCTGCAGCCACATCAGGCCATGCCTGTGCCCAGACATGGGGACAAAAAGCTGTCCCCACCTCAGCATCCGGGACACCCAGCAGGGAGGTGGCACCCCATGCGCACTGGCACAGCAGGGCCTGGCTCAGTTGGGGACACCCCTAGGAGCCCCCGGCCCCACACCACAGGGCACCCCAGGGACACAGCCCCCCCGAATGCCAGTGCTGGGTGGGACATGGCTGCTCCGCACCTCTGCCTGGTGCCACCATGCCTGTTCCCAGCAGGACTTGGGAGCCGAGGGCAGGGACCAGACAAGGATCGTCCTGTGCCCCCGGGGCTCATCGGCTGCCACCAGTGGAGGGGCAGACAGACAGCAATGGGACAGACGGACAGCGTAGGGGGACCAACAGTCTGGCCCAGCCAGAGCAGGCACCTGTGCCGCTCCGAGCCTCACATCCCACCTTCATGCCTCCCCCAGGCTTTGCCATTAGCACCCCAAAGCCACTGCAGGAGGGGTGCCTTGCCCACCCATGGCCATTCCAGGCCCCCGGCACCACCAGCCATGCTGGCCAGGGGACCAGAGAAGCCTGGCCATATGCCCAAGGGGGACAAGCCGCTGCCGGCCCCTGTCTCCCCAAGGCAACCCGGGACCGCGGGTGGGCTCTGTGGGGCAGCCCCTTGCCCCATCCTCCTGCCAAAGGGAGCCGCAGGGGTGCCCAGGGAGGTGCAGCAGGAGATGCAATAAATTCCTGGGGTGCCTGGCGCAGCCCCCGAGGAGCAGCCCACAGCCGACGTGCCCCCCCTCCCCGGAGAGCCCCGCGGGGCCGCGCAGGGCTTGTTTATTGCTCTGATTGCAGCGGGGTTGCTGGGATTTGCAGGCTGCGGCCCAGGGAGCCTAATTCCCCCCATAATTTATCTAATCCAGACACTTTGCCGCGCGGCTATAATTGCGGCCGAGCTGCCGCACTGCCTAACAATAAATATCAGCGCTCCGGAGTCCCTGGGACATGTCTCTGCCGCAGCCGCCCCCACCGCACCGCCCGTGCCCTGAGCCGGACACTCGCAGCCGTGCCAGAGACGCGTGCACAGCGGGTGCAGGCATCTGGCTGTGACACCCCCAGCTCGGCATGGCGAGGGCACCGCTGGCACCCCCTCTGCCCCGTCCCTTGGGAGGCATCGGGGCAGTGCCGGGTCACGGCACACGGCTGCAGGCGATGGGGCGGGGAGACATAGCCCCTTGGTCATGGCGGGGCGAGGGTGGGAGTGCAGGCGTCGCCCACCCACTGAGGTCCTGGCAATGTCACGGCATGGGGTCGAGGTCTGCAGGTGAGCGGGGTCCAGTCAGAGGAGCGGGCACAGGGGGGGATGCCCGAGCACGGTGGGGCAAGCCGAGCGCTTCGCCATTGTGCTGCGCCTCGGCACGTCGCACACATGCACAATTTATGGGGCCCGGGCTTCCGCCTGGCGACACAATCTCAATGGGAGGGGAAGGAGCTGCCGGGGGGGACGCTCCCTCCCCGGACAAAGGGGCGCAGGGCGGAGGGAGTCCAGGGGACTCCCCGACACCAGCGGGGACCAAAGGATGCTCTGGCTGGGCGCACGTCCCCGCCACACCCCTGCGCGCTCACACTGGCGAGGGAAGATGGGCGATGGCAGTGGGCTGAGCTACACGATCCCCGTGGGGGGGTCCACGGACCCACCACCGACTCCTAGCCCCCCGGCCCTGGGTGGGGGACGACCCCAGCCCAGCCGTGCCCATCACCGCCCCAAAGCCTGCGGTGCCCGCGCCCCTCTGTGCCAGCCCCAGGTGTAGGGGCCACACACCCCCCAGCCTCCCAGGTGGCTGAGGTGAGGGCGTGAGGGCGCAGCCCCCCCCCCACAGGGCGTGAAGGAGGTGCCGCGGATCCGTAGCCACCGACCGCCCGGGCTCCCGGCGGTTCCGCTACCGGCGACCGTGGGCGCGACGGCAATTTCCACACCTCGCCCCCGCACACCCCCGCGGGAGCCCCTGGCCCCGCCGCCCTCGGCTGCTGCCCCAGGGATGGCACCGCCGCCCGCCCAATGGCGGGGGAGGGGGGGTGGTGGGCACCCGGCGGGCCCCCCCCTCCGCCGCGCCGCCGGTGCCGCTCCCGCACCCAGACAGGCGGGGGGCGCGTCTGGCGGCGGGGGCGGTGCAATGGGACCCCCTGCCCGGCGCACCGTGGTGGTGGGGGGAGGCCGTCCGTACCCTCCCCGCGGCACCTCGGTGCCCGCTGCGGGGCGGGTCAGCGCCGTCGGGGAAGGGAGGGGGGCTCAGCCCCCCGGTGCCACCGACCCACCCGCTCCCGCACCGAGCCCCGCTCCAGCGCCGAGCTCGACCCCGCCGGTGCCCCGCCCGGCAGCGCAGCCCCGGGGCACCGAGCCGCCGCCGCCGGTCGGGTCGGGCCGGCCGGGTGGCTGCCCCCCCCGTCCCCGCCTCCGCGGGCAGGGCGAGGTGCGCGGGGCCGGGAGGGGCAGCGCACCGGCACCGGGGGGGTCCCGCAGCTCCGCCCGCACAGGGGCGTCGCGCGGACACCGGCACCGGGGGGGTCCCGCAGCCCCGGCGCGCGCGCCCCCAGCCTGGTGTCGCCCCCCCTCATTCTCCCCCCCCCCCCCCCCCCCCCCCCGCCTTCCGCCGCCGCGTCGCGCATCCTTCATCGCTATCCCCGCCGCGCCCCCGCCGCGTCCTTCCCGCCGGCGCCCCCCGCCCCGCCCGGCCCCGAGGACACCCCCGCCGCCTCCCGGTGCCGGTACCGGCGGCCTCCCCCGCGCGGCCCGCCGCCCGCCCCGCACTCACTGCAGGTTGGAGCTGTTCCAGTGCACGGCGTGCCGGTTGCTCACGGTCCCCGGTGTCCCCCGGCCCGGCAGCAGCAGCAGCAGCGGGAGCAGGGGCAGGAGCGCGGGCAGCCGAGCAGCCATCCTGCCGCCGCCGCGGAGCCCGCCGCGATCCCGATGAATGGAGGAGAACCGAGCCGGAGCCGCCAGCGCCCCGCGCCCCCGGCACCCAGCTCCGCCCCGCGCGCGCCCGCCGCCGCCGCCGCCGCGCCCCCGCGCGCGTGCCCGCCGCCGCCCCGGGCCCGCCTGCACCGGCATCGGCACCGGCACCGGGCGGTGGAGACCGCGGCCGCGCCTGGGCACCGGGGCCAGGTCCCACCGGGATCAGGTGCCAGCGGGGTCTCACCCTGCCCGCCGCGGGTGGGGGCACCGGGGACAAGTCCCACTGACATTGGGGTCTCACTGGGCCCCCTGTGGGTGGGGGGACCAAGGCCGGGTTCCACCGGGATCAGGTGCCACCAGGGTCTCACCCTGCCTGCTGCGGGTGAGGGTACCGGGGCCAGGTCCCAGTGACACCGGGGTCTCACTGGGACCCCCGTGGGTCAGGGCACCAGGGCTGGGTCCCACTGGGATCAGGTGCCACCGGGGTCTCACCGGGCCTCCCACAGGTGGGGGCACCGGGGCCGGGTCCCACTGACATCAGGGTCTCCTGGGTGGCAGTGCCCGGGACACCAGGCCCCCTGTGGGTCCATGCAGCCAGCACAGCCATGGGTGGGGGCTGATGGCCCTAGAAGGTCCTTGCGGTGATGCTGCCAGCGCCCAGGGGTCACAGGTGTTGACGGAGGGGTTTGGCCACCCCGGGAACACGGCAGCAGGTGGGTGGGCGGGCACCCAGCCACTTGCCACCAGCACGGGCAGAGGGGGCCAGTGTGCCAGGGCAGCCCGGGTGCCAGGGGAGCACAGCCACAGTGCCAGGCTTTCCTGCCTGCCCTGTCCTGCCCCAGGAGGTGGCATGTGGCTGAACACCCACCCGCAAGGCTGGACCCCTTGCTTTTCCCACACCCCCGGCCTCGTTTGCCCCTGAGGGTCTGTGGGGCAGAGGTACCCAGGGGCTGGTGGGTGCTCGCCGGGTGCCAGTCCTTGCCAGCCATGCGGGAAGGGAGTGAGCTGGGTGCCGGCTCCGTCCTCAGCAAGATCCCTTAGCAACTGCCATGCGGCACCGCCCAGCGGCCCCGTGTGCCAGGTGATCCACGCCCCAGCACACATGTGCACACACGAGCACGCTTGCACCAGCACAGGCACACGCACCTCAGCGCCAGCTCCCACGTGGGAGCGCGCCCGCACCGCCGGCACCCACCCGACAGCCCCTGCTCCGGCAACGCTGGCTTCACACATGACCCGGAGGTTTGGCAGCCCAAGGAGCTTGCAAACGAAACCGGGTGGCTATCGAAACCGCAGCTGGGCTTGCTGAGCCGGCCCTGGCTGCTCCCGCCAGGAGCCGTCTCGCTGGAGCGGCGAGCGTGGCTGGGGTGCTATGAAGCTGAATGCTGCATCCGTGCACCCCCGTGTCCCCATCGCCCGGGCTCGGTGGCTCGCAGGCCCGGGCAGGTGACACAGGGTAGCCTGGAGATTGGGGCTGCCCAGTGCCAAGGTTAAGGGGGTTTCCCAGCTCCAGAAAGCTTCTGGGGGAGCTCAGGGTGGGAGTGGGGCCTCTCCCCCCTCGGGGCCCCTTTTTGGGCTCCCCGACACCTCTTTGTACATGTGGGTGCTGCCCCAGGCCATGGAGGGGACAAGGACAGTGGTGGCCAGGGTCTTGATGGGGGGGGGGGACACGGACGGACAGTGCCAGCAGTGCTTGCGGCAGGGCTGTGCTGAACCCCCCAGATCCCATCCATGCCAGCAGCACTCGGGGGCTGAGCCCCTGCCGGAGACCTGCCGGGAAGGGGGAAGGGGCCAGCGGAAGGGCCCAGAGGACCAAAAAAGCCTCTATTAATTATTCATCCGGAGAAGTGAAGTGAAGAAAACACAACACGTGGAAAAGGGCTCTGGCTGGCTGCGGGGGGGGATGGCAGAAGCAGGGGGTCGCTGGGGGGCAGGAGGGGCTGCAGGGCCCGGGGCACCCATGTGCCGGGGTGCAGTGGTGATGGCGGCGGCGGCAGCGGCGGCTCCCTCCCGGTGCACCCTGCGGCTGGGGCATCCCGGGGGGCTGCGCACCTCTGGAAGGGCCCCGGCAGCGCCGCGCTGGCACCATGGAAACGCCTTGGCTCGGCAAACCCATGGCAACACACACCTCCACATGGAAACCCCCCCGCTCATGGCAACGCGCACGCCGCTGCCACCAGCACCCACACACCGCCATGCTCGTGGGGGGGATCCCCGTGTCCGGGCACCCCGATGTGCGGGGCTGTGGCAGGATGCCCTGAGTGGTGCTGTGGGGATGGAGGGACCTGGGTGGCCAAAAGCATCACGGTGTGCACCCGTGTGCGGGTGCCAGCACCCAGCAGGCACCACCCCCAGGGCTTGGGGAGAGCCCGGCTGCAGCAGCCGGCACACAGCGGGGGCTTGGCTGGCTTTTGCTGACCACAGCAGGAGATGGCGTCTGCGGTGGGGACGCCTGGGGGACACTGCCAGCCGGGTGGCTTCGCTCTCAGGAGGACAGGAGAGGCCTTGAGCTCTCCAGAAGAGCTTGGCCACAAAGCAGCCCCGGTTCCCCCCCATTTCAGTGCCCCCACGTCTCCTCACCCCTATGCCCGTCACGCTGATGACCAGCAGGTTTCTGCTTCAAAACAGGGGGGACCAGAGCACAGCCCCCCACCTGCTGCCTGGAGTGGGCAACCTCAGGCACTGGCCACAGTGGCCACCGTGCCCGGAGGGGGGTGGGCCCGGGGGTCCCGCCGGCTGTGTGTGCCCAGGAGGGCAGGGGACCGCTTCACCCACCCTGGTTAATATTTAACCACGGCTTCCTGTGACAGCATGTCGCAACCGCAGAGCAGAGCCGGCATTCAATAAATCATCGTGCCGGGCTGGGAGCTGGGGAGGGGTGCGGGGGGGCAGCGGCGGAGCAGCGCCCAGCCGAGCGAGAGGGGGAGCCGATAAATAATTCATTAAATAAATAAACATGGCGAGAGAGCGGGGAGGAGGCAGGAGTGTAACCAAGAAAGGGCTCGGTGAACGTGGGCATGAAATATTCACCAGCCACACCTACACGGCCCCAAACACGCTGAGCTCAGGGCTCCCGACCCGCCGGGAGCAGCCAGGTGCCGGCACGTGTCCAGCTGGACACAGCAAGAACACGCTAATGGCACGCAGAGCGGGTGGCCAAGGCCACAGGGACACAGCACCCGGGTTGGGGAGCAGGTAGCCAGTAGTGCTGGTGTGGCTGAGTGGCCTCCAGCTCCTGCCAGCTCCTCCTGGCAGCGCTCAGCCACACAAACGGGGCAGCCCCACGCAGCACTGTGCCGGTGCTCAGGCGTGTGGTCCTGCCGGGGACCTGGCCCGGCCAGCGCCTGGGGCATGCTCGCTGCCCCCCGCACACCCCCGGGGTCCCGGCTGCCCCGCACCTCGCTGCCCCTTCCCTTCTTTCTTATCCTCGTGTCAGTCTTTAAATTTGAATGAAGGCCTCACGGATGGTCACGCCGCATCAGCGTCTTGGCAAGTGCCAGGCAAGCGCCACCCCGGCGAGGGCTTGGGGTGCTGACACCCCCACACACCTGGAGAGGGGTAACCCCTGGCCCTGGGAGTGTCCCGTCAGACCTCCCGGGGGTCCTTTGGTGCTGGGCTCAGAGCGACAGCAGCATGATCCAGGGCGAAGAGGTGGCACAAGGGAGGTGAAGATGGGTGGCAGTGCCACAGGCCACCGGACCACCTCACTGGTGAGCCATGGGATGGGACGGAGCGGCCTCATGCTACCGGGTGGGCTGGAGGTGAGCCCCGCCATGCAGATGGACATGGGGCTGATTCGCTAATTAGCACCTCAGCGGCTTGAGTTAATTGACACAGAGCTTAATGGCGCAGGATCGCAGAAGAGGGTTAATTGCCGAGGCAGAGCCGGCCGCCAGCAGCCCGGCCACGGCCACGAGCAGGCGGCTGTGCTGGGTGGCGGCGGCGGCGGCGCAGAGCCGAGCTGTCAGAGGAAATCAGCTTCCTCGCTGAGCCACCGGATGAAGCCATGCATGACTCCCGGCTCCGCCGCCTGCCTGCCCCAGGCTCGCTCGTGGCACTGGGGCTGCTCCCGCTGCCCGGCGGGCAGGAAGCCACAGGGTCCCTGCCCTGGGCACCAGGCGCCTGTTTGCCGGAAGCCTGGCTCCAGCGGGCTCTGCTGTGCCAAATCCCTCTGGCCCTGGGCACGCGGGCACCCAGAGGTGCTGGGTGGGGGGTGCAGGTAGCCACTTCCTCATGGTTCCCATGGCCTGGCAGCCACAGTCATCCCCCCCGTGCCACCCTGGCACACGGCTGTGCCACTGGCAGGTGATGCCAGGTAGAAACAGGTCACCATGCTGCGAGGCACCAGCCAGCACCCACCACACGCCACTCTCACCTCGGACCATCCGGCGGCACCACAGGTGCCAGACAGGGGTGCCAGGGTCCCGGCTGCCCTCTCTGCCACATCCCATGGCCCACTGCCAGCGGAGGGGGCTACCTGGCAGGAAGCGCCTGAGTCAGCAGCCGGCACTGGGTGACTCAGCCGGCTCCTCTCTCCTCTCCTCTCCTCTCCTCTCCTCTCCTCTCCTCTCCTCTCCTCTCCTCTCCTCTCCTCTCCTCTCCTCTCCTCTCCTCTCCTCTCCTCTCCTCTCCTCTCCTCTCCTCTCCTCTCCTCTCCTCTCCTCTCCTCTCCTCTCTCCTCTCCCATGGCAAACCTCCCTCCCAGCCTCAAGATCACTCCAATATCATCCGCCAGCAGCAGCCCCAGCCCCGCTGGCCCCAACCCAGCCCCTCCTGCTCTGGCATGGCCATGGCAAGGATGCGCCGGTGGCATGATGACCATGCCAGGAGGGAGCCGTCCGGCAATGGCAGGGCTGGCACCCGGCCCCACTGCAGCGTGGCAGACGTGGCTCCCCGGGGAAGGGACAAGGACATGGAGCTGCAGCCACCAGTCCTGGCGCTCAGCTCCCTGCTGGCATCATCCCTGCCCACACTGGAGCCCAACATGCCTCTTGCCCTGGCCGTGCCACCCTGGTGTCCCCTGCACAGTGGCTGTGGGGGCTGCAGCAGGCACAGTCTGGGGTGGGGGTACAGCCCTCTTCCCCCCACCCCCAGCACCCGTTGTACCCAGGCAGGCAGCGGTGGGCAGAGCGGCGATGGCGAGCTGAGCGTGGGGTTGATGGCACGTGCGGCTGGGCCATGAGGAGCTGTGAACACCCTGTGCTGAGCCTCGGTGTTCCGGCAGGCAGCCACAGGAGCACCTGGCAGGCACGGGACCACCACACACCCCCCAAGGGACCTGCATCCCCACACCCTGGCAGGGCCTCGCAGCATCCCCGGGGCTCAGCCCCATCACCCCCCCTGTGGCATCTCGCCCTCCCCAAGTGCTGCTAGAGCCAGGGCTGCGCTGGCTCTGCCATTGGTGCTCGTGCCCGGGGTACCACGGGCGACCCGATGGTGAGTGTCTGGGGGGGTGCGCAGAAGCGCGCATGCCGGGGCTGGTGGTGCCTGCAGAGGCTCCTCGGTGCATCACTGTACCAGCAGCTCTATGCATGGAGCCGTGGCCACAGGGGAATTTGGGCACGGCTCCTCAGGGGTGCCAGGGCAATGGAGCACCCATGGGACTGGGCGGGGACCTGGCCCGCTGTGGCAGGTTGGACCCAGTGCCTGTGATGGTGCCAGAGCCCCCGCCAGCCCCGGTGGCAGATCTCTGAGCCACCCGTTACTGGTGCCTAAATGACATTAATCCAATCGAGGGGTGACAGGCAGCATCAATATCCCGCTCCCACCATACATAGATCACGCCGCAATTAGCATCTGCAGCCGCTGGGACAGGGAGTGCTGGCAGAGGCTGGGGGTGACAGGGACAGGTCCACGCTGTGACCTGCCCAGAGCTATCCCCATGCGCCGGCCCTGACCCCACAGGTGACAGCACAAGGGGAACTGCAGCCCCTTGGTGCCAAACAAGGGATGGGGATGGGCACAGGGGTTCTGGGTGACATGGGAGCCATCCTGGGGACCCCCAGCCGGCACCAAGTTCAGCAGCACAGGGCTGCTCCGGCTCTGCCGTGGGGATGTGCCACCGGCTCCAACATTGCCACCTTCCCCCCCAGGGACAGCCCGTCCCTGTCCCTTCTTGGGCTGGGGCCTTGGCAGTGTGTGACTCCCCCAGCCTGGGCTTGGGGACAGGGGCCGGCCACAAGTGGTGACCCTGGTGTCAGGCAGAAGCGCAGGGAAGTGAATGAGCTAATAAATTGGGGGGGTGAGTCAGGATAAAGCACACGGGCGCGGGAGATTTTAGGGCCTGAAATATTCATCAGGTTTGATGCGGCGCTCGCCGTCACGCTGGCTGTGAGCGATGGCGCGGGGTCGGTTTAATAATGCATCGCTGGTAAAAAGGCTCGCGAGAGGGGCCGGGGGTGCGGGGGGCCATGGCTCAGCACTCAGAGCAGGCGGTGACGGTGGCACCACTTGGGGACAGCCTGGTGCAGCCAGTGGGGCATGGAGAGGTGATGTGGGGAGTGGGGTACCACGTGGCACAGGCACCCTCCACCCGAGGGGGTGGCAGAGGACCCAAGGTGGGTGCACCCAACCTGCAGCCTGGCAGCAGGTGCCCGGTGGCCCCGTCTGGGCCACGTAGGGGCATCCCATGCCCAGGTGTGAATGTGGCCCCATGCCCTGACGCAGGGTGTTGCCGTCGCAGCCGCCTCATGCTCCCTCGTTAAATAATTCAGCGCATCGATCCGCCTGCTGCTGTGCCGGCTTCTGGCCATGGACCGGACACGCCATGCTCCTGCCAGCCACCGGCACTTCCCTGTCCCTGTCCCTGTCCCCGGGCTGGGACCCGCAGGGACCCCAGGAGGTTGCCCACAGTGGAGCCAGGCACACCATCCTCATGCCCAGTGAGCCAGATGCTGGCCAGGCACTGGCGTTGGCTAACAAGGTCTTTGCCAGGGAAGCTCGTTAGCAGCCTGACGATCAAAGGAGCACAGGACGGATCAATAGACGTGTGGAGCAGGTACAGAGCCATCACAGGGCTCCTGCGCCAGGACCCCTGGCATGAGGAGGGACCCCTGGGAATCCACCTGCCAGCTCCCCCTGCCCTGCAGCCCCCTGGGGACTCACCTCCATCCCGTGCCCGGGCATTGCACCTCAGTGCTGGGGTCCCTCCGTCCCCCCCAGCATCCTCCCAGCTGGACACGAGCCTGGAGGGGATGGATGGGAAGCAAGGGCTGTGTGCCCGCAGTGCTTCTGTGGTGAACCCCAGCGTCCAGCCGGCCCCGCTGCTGACCCCCACAGCACCCGCTCTGGGCACCCTTGGGAGATGCTGCCCTGGCCCTCAGCCTCACCGTCTGGCTGTTCCAGGGACACAGCATTATGGGGGTGACACTGCATCGTTGGCACCAATCCATCCCTCTCCCAGTCCTCCTCCTTATGGATGTGATCGCAACGCCCCGCTCTCCTCCTGCCAGTCCCACCGGTGCCAGTCCCAGTGTCCTGGGATGGACCCAGCCCCATTTAAAAACAATGAGGGGTGAGAGGACGGGAGGGGTAAAACCCAGGTGGGAGCCCTGCCCGCACCCTGCCCGCACCCTGCCCACATGCCCTGGGGTTGAACCCACAGGCTGGGGCTCCCCATAGGCCACCATCCCCATCCCCAGGGATCCACACACCGGGTGCCCTCAGTGTGCAGTGGGTGCAGGCAGCACCGACAGCCAGCAGCTGAATCCTGCTGCAAGGGCAGCTCCTGCCCATCCCGGCTCCGGCACAGCAGGATTATTGTCCATCAGGATTACAGCAGGCTGGGGGGGGGGACAGCCTTGCCAAGCTGCTGCCAGCACCCCGGCACGCACAAGGGCACGGGCAGACAGACACAAGCAGGGATGGACAGACACCCCGGCGCAGAGCAGGGATGTGTGTAGGTAGATTCTGCCTGCGCCCAGAGCCCCCGGGTGTGCAAACCCACCATGCCCAGGCTGCCACATGTCCCCCCCACTGCACCGGCTGCCGCGCTGGCCCTGGGCCAACGGTATTAGTGGCTGTGCCCTCTGCTCCCAGCCAGCAGCGGGACTCGGGCAGCGGAGACACAGCCGCCCCCCAGCACGCAGTGGGTGGGATACGATGGCCCCCGCACGTGTGTGCCGCGCCGGTGCGAGCCCGCACACCCGGTGCACATGCCCTCATTGCTATGGCTGGCATGGTCTAGGAGCGTGCGGCTCTGGCTAATTAGCTGGCGCGGGCCGGCTCCCTCCAAAGCCCCTGCTGAGTGTTTTGCTAAATTATAACCTTGACGATGCACATCATCAGGCGGCTGCTCGGGGAACAGCCAGCTCCGGCCCCGCACGCCCGGCACTGAGCACCGGTGCAGAGCTGCCCGGTTTGGGGGGGCATTGCACTGGGGTGGCATCGCACCAGGGTGGCATCCTGCCACATGCCCGCGACTGCCGGGTGATGTGGGAGCAGGACCGAGGCAGGCGATGGGCTCTGTGGCGTGGCCGCAGGGTACCGGGGAGCCTGCAGTCAGTGCCTGGTGTTCGGAGCATCGTGCCCAGTGCCCAGCTCACCCAGTACTCCTCGGGGCTCAGCACACATGTCCCCTCGGTATGGCAAGCTGGTGGCCCCGTTTCCATGGTGACACGGAGCCATTTCCCATCTCCAGGATGCTCTCAGCAGCTCCTGAGTCGGGGTTGCAGCCGCTGCCCTGCGCCCATGGGACGTGGGTAGGGATGGGTCCCACTGCCCCGGGGGGAGCCACGCTCCTCCCTTCCAGCCCTCTGGGTGGGGTCAACAGGGCCTGTGTCCCACCCTGTGCGTCCAGGGGCTGCCTCCAGGATGGCCACAGTGCCTGACCTCATCCTCCCCCCAGGGCGGTGAGGAGTGTCAGGGTGTGCTGGGTCCCCTGTCCTGGTATGGCTGGTTGGGGGCGCCCCGGCAGCACGGCTGGTGGGGAGACCTAGTGCCAGGAGCTTCCTCGCATGCTGCCAGGAGCACCATGGTGCCAGGGGCCTGTGCCCAGGCTCATCCCAGTGCCACGGCGTGTCCCAGTGAGCCAGGGCACAGGGCTGGCCATGGCCACACGGTGCCACCACCTCACTTCCTGCCACTACGACTCCCAGGCTGTTGGCCCAGCCTGATGCCTCTTCATCCCCTCTTCATCTCAGGGCTGCCTATTACCGTTTCGCATCATTTTCTGTTCCCGGCAATAAAATTTTCTTCCCAATTTCTGAAGGTTTAACTCCCACCCGCCCACAGCGCCCGGAGCTGCCCCATGGGGCACCAGGGCATCCCCACACCCTTCCCCAGTTGGACCCAGGTGTCCGGGCACCTGAGCATCGTGGCTGGTGTGGGTGGCAGTGGGGACCTGGGCGGAGGGGGTGTGGGGGGGTGGGCTGGCATCGGGGGGAGCCCCGAGGCAGGGAGATTGTGAGACAGAAGGGACAGGCTAATGGAGCCTATTCCTTTAATAGATTCAATTTCTGCCGCGGCTGGCTGCGGGGCGCGGAGCCATCAATTCGATTCAGGGGACGGGGAATCTGATTTGGAGCGGCCGTGCCATCAATTAGCTTTTATTGATGGCATTGCTCATTGGAAGTCGATGGGATTTGAAGCCGGCAGCAGCTCCCGCATACCAAGCATCCCCCGCTCAAGGACAGGGCCCCGCTGGCTCCAGGACCTGGCACCCACCCTTGGGGCTTTGCAGGGTCCCCTCGGTCTCACCTGGGAGAGCCCCAGGGCCTGGGCGGGGGGACAGGACTGGAGAGGTGAGACGGGCACCCCCCCAGAATCCCTGCATGAGGGTCCCATGGGTCACTGTCACCCCAACACCCCAGCACAGGGCTCCCACAGGGCACAGCCTGCCTGCATCCATCTTTATGGGGGTCTGGCAGGGCACATTGCCCCCCCCCAGCACACCTGCATGAGGGTCCCATGGGTCACCATTAGCCCTGACATCCCTGCATGGGGGTCTTCTGGGGGATGCCCCAGCCAGGATCCCCCCCATGGGGGTCCCTCTGGACACGGTCGCTCCCAGCATCTCCACATGGAGGGGTCCCATAGTACGCAGACACACACCCCCCCCCCGCACCAGGCAGATTCTGGGCACCATTGTGGGCCCTGTGGTGGGGCCAGGCCCCGCAGCCCCCCATGGGGATGGGGTGCTCCTGCCCAGGCAAGGATGGGGTGCGGTGGGGGAAGGGCAGGCAGCGGCGCAGGGGGGGAGGGGCACGGCACGGTCGATGCTTTCGCTCAGCCTCTTGCCGAGCAGTTTCTCAGGAGAAGCCATAAAACCTGTCTGACGTGCCCAGCACCACTGCGGCGGGGGCTGGCAATGCCTGCGCAGGGAGGGGGCTGCGGGGGCCCGGCTGCTGGCAGCCCCACAGGGAGCTCGGCTCCAGCTGGGCCGCCCGAGGAGGGCAGCAGGGGGCTGTACCGGGGGGGCAGGGGGGTACAGGGTCCACCGGCCGCTGCGGGAGCCTCCAGCCTTGCTCCCGGGGCACAGCCCCTGCCAGCTCCATCCCGCGGCTGCACCGGAGCCGTGACCCTGGGAGGGATCCAACTGTGCCATGAAATCAGGCCCCGCAGCCACTTGGGTGCCCCGCTGGTAAAAGGTGACACTGTCACCCCTGGTGAAGGGGGAACTGTGTCCCCCCCAACAGACACCCCACAGCCCCCCCTCTTCACTGTGCATCCTAATGAGGGGACAGACAGATGGACGGAGGACCGCCAGCCCGCTGGCAGCCCAAGCCCGGCCAAGGGCAGCAAGGGGGACCAGCGCACCCAGCTGGGGGCTCTGTGTGAGTGACCTCCCCCCACATCCCCACCACCCCTCATTCCTGTCCCTTCCCAGGCGCCTGCGGCCGGCTCCAGGTCCCACTGCCAGGCGCTAATTGCAGGCAGCTCATCTGTAATTAAAGCTCTCCCTGTGACATGAGCTGACGTCTCAATATCAAATCGCTGCAATTAAACCCCCGGCCAGAAAGGTCATGGCCAAAGGTGTGGGCACCCCCAGGGAGCAGCCACCCCGACACCCCCATGGGGATGGGGACTGCGGGCAGGTGGGCAGGGGCAGGAGGGGATGGCGGGCAGCGAGAGGCCAGGGGTGGGGGCTGCAGAGCCCAAGGGTGATCTTGCAAACACTGTATTGCTCGGCTCAGTCACTACCAGGGGTTAAAACCAAACCGTAGGGGCTGGTCAGGCAGGAGGAGGAGGAGGAGGGCGTCTTCCCAGAAGACAGATCGGTGTGTCCTCGAAGGAGGACAAGGCAGCAGAGGGGCCTCCATCCGGCACCCGCTCCAGGGCCTGGGGGTCCCCGGCCTCCCCCAGGACAGGGGGAGTCCATGGGGGAAGGCACGAGATGAGGCGACGTCCCTGGGGCAGAGCAGGGGTTGGGTGAGATGTGGGGAGCCCAGCGCCGGGACAGAGTGGCCAGCAGGGCCAGTGTACGGCGGGGCCGGTGTTCGGGAATGCCGGTGGGAATCCAGGTCCCTGGGAGGGAGAGAGAGAGCATAGTCAGGGGATGCTGCAGCATGGCGAGGGGTTCAGCCCCTGGGGGCACCCCCCACCCATCAGCCCCCCGCCCCCTCCTCACCTTCCAGCCTGGAGCTCCTGGCCCTGGCTCGGCTCGGTGGGGGTCCAGCAGGTGAGTCGTGGCCCAGGGCTGCCCCATGGGCTCGGTGGGGTGGGGACGGCAGCAGAGGAGGAGTCTGGAAGGGGGCAGTGGGGCAGAGGAGCCCGTCTCCCCACCACGGGCAGCACCAGGGGTCAGATACGGAGCAGGGCGAGGAATGCAAGCGCCAGGCACGGGGTGTGGGGCTGCAGCGGGGCCGCGACACCCTGGGCGGGCACCGCGTCTGCCAGGGCAGGAGCAGAGGTGAGGGCGAGCCCACCCTCGACCCCCCGCTACCTCCCTGCCCACCCCATACTCACCCTCCGGCCCCCCGCGCCCACGGGGCTGCGAATTGGGAACCTCCGTCACTGGCTCCGGTGCTGAAACAAACCCCGATAGTATCAGTGACCGGCTCCCCTGGGACACACGGTGTCGCCCCCCGAGGCCTCAGCACCCCCAGTGGGGACTGGGCTGTTCCAGGGACAAGGGATGGGGAGCCCCAGACTTTTGGGGTGCAGCCACCCCCCCGGCCGGACTCACTGGTGTCTCTGCAGCAGACGTAGACCCGCAGCTTCAGGCAGCGCCCGGGGCTCTCGGGGCTGGGGATGGCTGGGCAGACGGGACACATCAGCGGGTCCCCCCCGGCACGGGCCCCCCAGCCCGGGAGGGGACCCCCCGAGGGCCGGGCCAGGCCAGAGCCGGGCTTGGGGCGCCCCCTCCCGGCGGGCGGCGGGGCCGGCACCCCCCCCCAGGCCCTCGCCCCGGGGCATCCAGACCTCCCGGGCACCCCGATCCTTCCCCGTGTACCCCAAACCCTGCTGCATCCATATCCCTGGGTGCGTCTGTATTCCCCCCCGTGTACCCCAAGCCCAGTTGCATCCCGACTCCCCCAGGGCATCCCGACCCCCCTGTTCACCCCAACCTCGGCTGCATCCAGAGCCCCAGTGCAGCCAGACCCTCCCTTACACCCTCTCCCCTCCCCAGTTGCATCCAGATCCTCGGTGCACCCCGACCACCTCGTGCACACCAATCCTCCCCCCCGTGTACCCCAATCCCTGTTGCATCCAGATGCCTGGGTGCAGCTGGACCCCCCACACCCGTGAACCCCAACCCCAGTTTCATCCACATCCCCCTGTTCACCCCAACCTCAGCTGCATCCAGAGCCCTGGTGCAGCTGGACCCTCCCCAACACCTCCCCTCCCCCAGGTTGCATCCAGATCCTTGCTGCACCCCAACCACCTCATGCACCCCAATCCCTGTGGCATCCAGACCCAGATCCCTGGGTGCAGCCAGATCCCCCCCCATGAACCCCAACCCCAGTTTCATCCAGACCCCTCTGTTCACCCCAGCCTCAGCTGCATCCAGAGCCCCGGTGCAGCCAGACCCGCCCTGACACCCCCACCAAATTGCCTCCAGATCCTTGGCGCACCCCAACCCACTCACATGCCCCCAAACCTGGTTCCACCCGGACCCCTGGGTGCAGCTGGACCCCGGTGGAACCCCACCCCGGCTGCGCCCACCCCCATGTGACTCACAGATGTAGTAGTAGGTCTCCCCCGGCTGGAACTCGAAGCCAAGCGAGAAGGGGGTGAAGCGTTGGATCTTCTCGGAGAAGCGGACAGGGCCGAAGGGCGACTGGGGCCGGTTGCACTCCCAGCGCTTGATGGCGCCGGGGGTCTCGTAGCAGCCGCGGTAGCCCTCCCAGTCCACTATGAAGAGCGCGAAGGTCTCTGCCCGGCTGGCGGGCACGGCCCCCTCGTAGTGCGGGCAGTAGATGTCCAGGTAGTCATCGATGGCCACCTGGATGGTGTAGTCGTCCCGCAGGAACCTGCCGGGCAGGGCGAGCCGGGGAGCGGGCGCTGGGGGAGTCATGCTGTCCCCAGGAGGGACGTCCTGCTGCCCCCCGCCCCAGCGGAGCGGGTGGCCAGGCTTTTTCTTAAACATGTCCTGGGCATCCGGTCACTCCACACAACCAGGCATCAGCTCGGATTAGCCACAGGCCACTGGAGCTGAATGGGCTCGGCCGCCGCGGCCGGGAGGAGCCCAGCCAGGCCGGCTGGGGCACAAAGCCCTCCACCCCAGGCACCCGCCTCAGCGCCCCGGGCACTGATCAGTGCCGACACCTTGGCTGCCCCACGTGATGCCTCCTGTGCCGGGACGGTGCTCGCAGGGGGTCGGTGGCCGGGGGCCACGGGAGGGAGTGCCCAGCCCAGGCAGGCCAGCACCAGCACGGCTGCTAGGATGGCGTGAGCTCACGCCTGTGCAAACACCAGGCCAGGGTGGAACAGACACACGTGCACACGCATGTGCGTGCGCACACACACGTGTATGCACACGCTCGGTCCTGCCCGCCCGGGACAGGTGATGGCGCAGGAGCCCCCCTCCCCGTTCCCAGCCCCACCAGGGCGGCACCCTCTGCCCCGCGCCCGCGTCTCCCAACCGGCCAGATCCTGCCGTGGCCCGGGCACGCACCAGCGCGGCAGGGCCCTGGCTTTGCTGGCAGTGCCGAGGCAGGGATGGGGCTGCTACGTTGCCGGCGGGTTGGCAGGGTCACCCGATCGTGCGTGGGCACAGCCGGGGTTTACACCCGGCACAGGTTCCTGGCAGCTGTGGCAGAGGCCGGTGCATTAATCACTGGGCCGGCAGCGCTGTGGTGCCGGAGAGGCTCGGGCCCCAGCGGCCGCCCCCCAGGCCAGGGGTTCTTGGAGGCCAGGAATGGGTGCGGGCTCCCCACTGACTCAGAGCACCCGCTGGGCAACGCTGGCCAGGACTAGCCCGGGCACAGTCGAGGGCTGCCGGGGACCAGGGCCCTGCCCTGACCCTGTGGAGGGGCACAGCCCACCCCCTTCCTGGGGCAACCATGGGTGGTGGGTTCCCACGTCTCCCACCTGCAGGTACCCGCTCCCGGGGTAGCAAGGCAGCATTGTGCCCCCAGCCCTCTCCAGCATATGCCCACGGGCCCCAGCCCAGCTGAGTGGGCCAAGGGCATGAGATTCCCATGGGGAAGGCAGCCCCCAGGCCTGGCACAACACCCCGACTCTGCCCCCCTGCTCCCTCAGCTGGGAAATGCCTAAAATGGAGGAGACGGGGAGGAGGGATGGGGCTGGCCCCGGCCCGCTGATAATGGCAAAGCCTGCAGGGAGCCCCCATGGCTGTGCCGGGAGACATCTGCCACGGGGACCTGCAGCCCTAGCAGTGCCACCCGGCTTGATGCCACCCAGGGTGACCCCAGGTTTGGTGCCCACTGGCCACCAGTGCCCCAGGGCTGTCCAGCAGCCCTGTGCCTGGGCTCGGTGCCACCTAAGGATGCCCAAAGCTCCCGGTACCCCCAGGGGTACCTGGGCTCGGTGCAGGCTGGTGCCACCGGGGCTGCCCACCAGCCTGGTACCACCCAAGGCTCAGTGTCCCGTAGGGACACTCACCGGCTCAGTACCGCCTGGGGCTTGGTGCCACTGGGGATTCCTGGTGGCTCAACACTGTCCAGTGGCTCGGTACTGCCCGGGGGTCAGCACCACCGGGGGTCCTCACTGACTCACTAACACCCAGGACTCGGTACCACCTGGAATTTCTCACCGGCTCGGTACCACCTGGGGGTGTCCAGTGGCTTGGCAACACTCGGTAGCTCGGTACTGCCCCGGGGTCAGCACCACCAGGGGTACTCACTGGCTTGGTAACGGCCGGGGATGCCTGGTGGCTCAGTAATGCCCAGGGCTCTGTAACACCGGGAGATCCTCACCAGGTCGGTGCCATCAGGTGCCCGGTACCACCGGGAGGTACTCACTGGCTTGGTACCACCCGTAGCTCAGCCCGACTAGAGTTCCTCCCCGGCTCGGTACCACCTTGGGATGCCCGGTGCCTCGGTACCACCCGGAGTTTCTCACAGCTCGGTACCACGGGGGAGTGCCCAGTAGCTCGGTACCACCCTGGGCTCGGTACCACCAGGGCTACTCACCGCCTCGGTAGCACCGGGGCTGCCCGGCAGCTCGGCGTCCACCCGCCCCACCCCTCCCGGGACCCACCGCCCGCCGTCCCGACCCTCCCGGCGGCGCGGGCGCGGGGCTCGGCGGGGCCCGGGGCGCACAAAGGCGGCGGGGGGAGCGGCGGGGGGCGGCGGCGCTACCTGGGGTTGCTGCCGTTCCAGTGGACGTCGTGGCGGTCGCTGCGGCGGAGGCCGCGCACCGGCAGCGGCAGCGCCCAGAGCAGGAGCCCGAGCAGCGGCGCGGGGCGCATGGCTCCGCCGGCGGCGGCGGCGGCGGCGGGGCCGGGCCGGGGCGGGGGCCGGCGGCGGCGGCGGGGGCGGCCCGGCACGGCACGGCGGGGCTCGGCACGGCCCGGCCCCCGCCCCGCCAACTTCGGGCCAATCCGCGCCGCGCCGCCGCCCGGCAACTTCCCCGAGTGCCATTAACCCTTGGGGGGCGGCACCGGCACCGGTAACCAGCACCCACCAGCACCGAGACCGATCCCTTCGACACCGGTCGGCACCGGGACCGGCACCTACCCGCCCCCCTCGCACCAGGACCAGCACCGTCCTGGTCCCTCGGGCATCGACTGTGACGAGCGCGGTACCCACCGGCACCGGGACCGGCACCTCCGGCATCCGTCGGCACCGGGACAGGGACCCACCTGCCCCCTCTCGCACCGGTACTGGCGCCATCCCAGTCCTTTGGGCATCGACCGGGACCGGCACAGCACCCATCAGCACCGAGACCGGCCCGGCACCCACCAGCACGGGGACCGGCTCCGGGACCGGCACTCCCGCACCGATTCGGCACCTCCAACATCGGTCGGCACCGGCCCCCACTCGCCCCTCCTCACACCGGGACCGGCGTCGCCCCAGTACATCGGGCATCGGGACCGGCGCTGCCTGGACACCCGGGACCGGCAGCACCGGCTTCTCCCCGCGCCCACCTCCCCCGCCCCCGGCCGGGTACCGGCACCCACCGGATGCCGGTACCGGCCCCCCGGGACGGGACACGGGGAGTGAGGGGTAACGGGGGGGGGGGGGGGGGGGGGGGGGGGGCACACACACGTGCCCGCGCACACGGGCGGCCCCTGCACGCGCCCACGTGGCTCCGAGGGAGACCCCCGCCCCCCTCCCCGGGAGGCTGCGCGCACACTCCCCGCAGGAGGGCGCTGTCGGCTGGAAGCAACTTCCTGCGCGGGGGGCGGAGCTTCCGGCGGGCGCCGCGCGGGCTGCCGGGAGTTGTAGTTCTGCCGTGCGGCCGGAGCCCGTCCCCCCCCCAGCGCCTCCCACCCGGTCCCCGGTCGGGCGGAGGCAGCGCGGAGACAGCTCACAGCCCCTTTATTGGCGTCGGCGGGGGCACAGGTGGGCGGCGGGGCCCCGGGGCCAGGCCTTCCCCCCGGCTCCAGCGCTGCAGTGGTCCCGGCCCGGGGCTCAGGCCTCCCGCTGGGCACCGGCGGGCGGCGGCAGGGGGGCCGGCCTGGGGGGAAAGAGGCGGGCGGTGACGGGGGCACAGCGGGGGGCCCCCCTGCTCCGGGTCCCCACAGCCCCTAGCCCTCCCTATCCCCCTCCTCTGACCCCCCTCCCTCCCCCAGCACTGTGCAGCCCCTCCCATTCTGCACCCCAACTCAGCCCCCCCCAACCCAGCACCCCCCATGCTGGCCCTTTGCACCCCATTTCTCCCCCCCCACCTCACCTGGAGGGAATCACCGTGACGTAGGGGGTCTCGCTGTGGGGGAGCGAAGGCCCCGGGGGGTCCAAGGGCAGTGGCCGCTGTGGCGGGGGGGGCTTGGCCGGAGCTGGGGGCTGCAGGGGAACAGGGGTGTCAATGGGCCAACCTCGCCCTGATGGGCTCGGGGGGGGGTGTTTCCCAAACCACCGCCCCTGCCCCAGGGGGGGCCCGGGGGGACGCTCGGCCCAGGCACACGCCGTCCTGCCCCACACGCCGGTGCTGCCGCCGTTACCTGCGTGCCGGGCGCCACGGGGTCCGCAGGCAGTGGGCGTGTGGGGGGGGGCGGCCTGTCCGAGGGGGGGGCCTGGGCAGAGAGAGCAGGAGGCTGTTTTCAGCGGGGGCAGAGCTCTCCCGTGGTGGGGTGCCAGCTCTTCGGGGCGGTGGGCACTGGGAGCCGTGCCACAGAGAGGCCACAGGTCATGGAGAGCTGGTGCGCAGCCAGGCATGCAGTGGTGGCCGGCGGCCAGGGGGGTGCTGCCTGGGCCCCCCACCCCGGCCCGGTTACCTTGGGCAGAGGGTCCGGCGGGAGAGGCCGGGAGGGTGGATCGGGCCGGGCCGAGCCGAGGGCAGCCGGCTGCGGAGAGAGGGAAAGGGGGCAGGCGCGCCATGCAGCCCCGCAGCCGGGCAAGCCGTGCAGCATGCGGAGACCCCCCTCCCGCCGCCAAGCTGAGACCCCCCCCACAGTGGGCAGCTCCAGGGCTCAGCCCCAGCTTGGATGGCCAGTGCGGCCCCCGGATGGGCACCGATCCCAGAGAAGCGTGGCCAGTGCTGAGGGTGGCACAGGCCCCCCAGAGAAGTGTGGTCCAAGGCCATGCCAGGCTGCTCCTGTCCCAGGTGCCACAATGAGGCATGCAGCCCTGGCATGGAGGGATGCTTGGATGCCTCCTCGGCAACAACCAGCCCGAACCCTGGTACCCACGGCAACCACAGCCTGTTACCACGGTGACAGCATCCCCCTCACCAGCATCCCTCTCCATCCCCATCTTTCCCCACCCCAGGATCTCACCTTGCTGCTGTGCATGACTTGCAGCTCCGTGGCCTGACGCCACTGTGGGGGCCGGGGGCGCTCAGGGGGGGCCTGGCTGCCCAACCGGGGCTCTGGCTGCGAGATCCTGCAGGGGAGAGGCAGGATCAGGCCCCGCTCATCTGGGCGGCTGGGGGGGGACCCTGCATGACGACCGAGCAACACCGACACCAGCAGAAGCCCAAGAGAAACGAACCCCTTGGCACCGGAAGATGCGACACCCTGCACCCCGGGGCTGCCCCACACCCCCCGGGCACTGCCAGGGGAAGATGGCAGCACCGGAGGCCTTGCGAAGCAGGATGGCTCAGGGACAGCCCCACGCCCAGGCGCCGGCAGTGACGTTACCCGCTCCAGCCGTCTGGGGCTTCTGGACCCAGGAATCGGACCCGGGTCTCAGCGCTGTGGGGAGAAGAGTGGGGGGGCTCAGCCCTGGGCTGGGGAGGGCGTGGGGGGAGGAACCGCGGTGACACGGGGTGACGATGCGTGACAGGGTCTGCTACCTGCGCGGGGGGGGATACAGACAGGCGCGCGCACACACACACGCACGGACTGTCACTTGCCTGGGGACACACGCATGCACACCGCTGGCTCAGCCACCATGGGACACACGTGTGCATGCAAACGCACATGCCCGTGCCCCGCATACCCACCGCACACATGTGCGTGCCCCCATGCAGGCAGGCAGTGCTGGTGCCTGCTGCAGCACACGCATGCACACCCAGAGGCAGCGCGTGCCACCCGTCCCCACTGTCCCCGTTACCTGTACTGGCAGGAGGTCCCTTTGCCGAGCTGGCAGAGGCGCTTGTGTAGTCCAGTGCGGCGGGCACAGCAGAGCCCCAGCGCCAGGGCCAGCCCCAGCAGCGCGCTCAGCAGCAGGGCAGTGGGCAGGGCGTTCCCCCCTGTGGAGAGCGGCACGTCAGCCCCCGTGGCACCCCACGCCAGCTCTGGCCACACAAAGCCCCATTCTCCATGCCCGCAGCAGTGGTGGCCGCCTGCCTCTGCCCTCACCTCGCTCCAGGCTGGCAGGGCCGCTGTCCTGGCTGCCCCCCTGCCCGGGGGTCTCGCACGTCGGGGGGGCCCAGCCCCGCTCGCAGTGGCAGTGCCCGTGGTTGTTGCACACCTGGGGTGGGTGACAGCGAGCCTCAGCCCCACTGGCAGGTCCCCACGTCCATCACCCGCCTCCTGGCCCCACACTCACCCCGTGCCCATGGCACTTGCTCTGGCACTGCTGGTCACCCAGCGCTGAGACGTCCTGGCACCGGTGCTGGAGGCAAACCTGCAAAGGGACGTGGTGTCAGCACCTGGTGAGCCCCCTCAGCTCCTTTCCCACCCACCTGGTGCTCACCTTTCCAGGGCCGCAGGCGGTGCCGGGCAGCACCATGGCCGCATTGCTCACGTCCTCGTCCCCAGGCAGGAGGGTCCCCTGACAGGACCCTTCTGGTGTGTCCCCTCGGGTGCTGCCGTGCTGGCACTGCAGCATTCCGCAGCTGGCGTCCCTGTGGAGACAGAGGGGTCAGGGGCCAGGAGGGGGCAGCGAGAGGATGGTGATGGGGGGTGGCACTCACCCCTGGGCACAAGCGATGTAGGAGCCGTTGGGGAGCTGCCCGCAGTGCCCGCGTTCATCCCCTTTTGCGTTCAGGGAGGCCATGCAGGAGCTGGAGATGGGGCCGGCGCCTGCAGCGGGGAGGAAATGAGCCTCAGCACCCTGCACCCAGCCCCCAGCCCCCGCCCTGGCCCCGCCGTACCCGTCCCCAGCAGCTGCTGGCACTGTCCCTCGTAGGTGGCACAGGCGCCACCGAAGCAGACGGCGTGTCCACCAGCACAGGGCTGCCCGTCCTGCAGGAAGGCGTCAGGTGGGCAGTGCGGTGAGACCCCATCGCAGAACTCGGGCAGGTCGCACTCGCCCAGTGGCTCCCGGCATAGGTATCCGGCGCGGCGCAGCTGCGGGGTGGCACAGTCAGATGAGTGGGCACCCCCAGGAAACCCACCCTGGGGGGCGGCTGCAGTGCTATCGCTGCCGGCTGCCCGTCCCCACGCACCTGGCAGTCCTGGCAGCAGGTGTCCCCTGAGGCACACTCAGCCCCTGGCATCAGCTGGCAGCTGCTGCTGTTGCAGCAGGGATCGGTGCACTCCTGCCAGCAGAGGGGCTGCAGTGAGCGGGTGGCACCGGCACCCCCCCGCCAGCCCCACGGCAGGGCCAGGACACGGCGCCCCTGGGCAGAGCCACGGCATGGGCCGCCCCAGGCTCAGGAGAAGGGAATGACAGCAGCGGGGACCCCAGCCCACCCGGAGCCCCCTGTACCACGCTGAGGCCGCAGTCACAGCCCTCGTCTGCCTCCACAAAGCCGTTGCCACAGCGGGGGCTGCCAGCCAGGCGCCGGGGCTCGGGGACGTTGGAGAGGCACCAGCCCTGGCCCTGCCGCAGGCTGCGCTCCAGGTCCTGCCGGCTGCAGTTACTGAAGCTCAAGCCTGGCGTCAGCCTGCGGAGCCAGAGAGGGGCCGGTGAGGTGGGGAGGGGGCTCAGTCCTGGCGCCCCTCGGCCCTGCCTGCTGCCCTCACCCTGTGGGCGATGCCATGATGCAGCCACGGTCCTGCCGGAGGTCGCTGCAGTCGCAGAAGCGGCCGGCACTGTCATGGCGCATGCCCAGGTTGTGCCCCAGCTGATGGGCCACCGTGGAGGCGACAACAAGGACGCTGATGGAGTGGTCCTGCAGGAGAGGGGGGGTCAGGGCAGGCAGGGGGCAGCAGGACGGGGCGGGACAGGTGGTACTGACCATGCTGACCCCCCCAGAGCGCACGGGGGAACACATGGAGGCTTGAGCCGACATCCCCACTGAGACGTCGTCAAAACGGGCACCCCTAGGGAGAGAGAGCAGGGGTCAGGGAGGGCTGACCACGTGCCCTGTCCCCCATCCCCGTCCCCCAACTCACGTGAGGAGCTGAGCGTTGTCGTGGGGCAGCCGTGGCAGCAGCTCCTCCCGGCGCCAGCGCAGAAACCGCTCCAGCGCAGCCCGGGCGCTGCCACCCACTGTAAACCTGTCGCCCTCGCTCCAGACCTCCACTGCCAGCAAGGCCACCCGCAATCCCAGCGGCTGGAAAAACTTGGGGGGGGGAGGGGGATGGGACAGGGGGGGTCAGAGACCCCCGGCCCCACAGTGGCGAGGGCACAGCCGAGCCGAGCATCGGACGGCATCCAGCAGGTCGCAGCATCAACTCACCGCATCCACCTGGTTGGCGATTTCCAGGGTCCGGGTGCGGACGCGTTGCAGGTTGCGGTAATTCTGGAACTGGGGGCACACAGAGGGCTCTCAGGGTGGGTGGCAGGGGAGCAGGGCAGCCCCTGCGCTGGGGATGTCTGCCCAGCACTCACCGCAGCGTGGTCCACCACCATCACCAGCTCCACGAACCGCTGCTGCTCCACCACTGCCCGCTTGCCCTGGGGAGCAGAGGGGGTCAGGGGAAAGGTGAGGGGACCCCCTCCGGTGGGGCAGAACTCACGGGGGACTTACCCTCTGTGGCCAGGGGGGCTCCGTCTCCTCCATCTCCTCCCAGGGGGGGTCTGGGAGGCCCTGTCCGCAGGCCCGCGGTGCCAGCCGGACCTCCCGTGACTGGTAAGCGATGTGCTGCCCCGGGGGGCCACCAGCGTCTGGCTCCAGCCCATAGCTCCTGTTCTCCGACAGCCGGAGGTGGCCGCTGGGGACAGGGAGAGGAGGCGTCAGCAGCACAGAGGGAGCTGGGCTCAAGGACCACTGGGGCTGGGGGGGCTCACCTGAGTCCAGCACAGGCACAGAGGCTGGCCCGGGAACCAGGGAAGCCCTGCACCGTCCCCCGGTAGCAGCAGTGCTCCTGCAACAGAGAGGGGGATTCAGGAGCTACCCCATAACTGGGGTCTCCCTGGGGCATGCGGACAGCTCGGCGACAGCGCTGGGGACACAGTGTGCCTGGGCCCTACCTGCTCGCTGGCCTCCTGCGTCACCCGCGTGCCATTCGGCAGGTAGTAGAGCAGCGCCCCGGCGCCCAGCACCAGCTCCCTGCCAGAGACACACGTCACCCGCACTGCTGGGACCCCCCGGCTCACCCCACTCTGATGAAAACGGGGACCCTGATACCTCCCACCCTGCTGCAGGTCCACCCTAGATGGAGACAGGTTCCCCCGGGACCCCCACGACATGTGTACCACAGATGGAGAGAGGCTCCCCCTGACCCCCACGCCTTGTGCACCATGGATGGAGACGGAGCCCATGGAATCCCCACCCTGCATGCACCGTTTGTGGATACAGGACCCCCAGGACCCTCATCCCACTCCCACCCCTCTGCCCCAGTCAGTCGCCGACTCACCAGTTTTGCTCCAGCTCCAGCACCAGTCGCGTCCCCTCCAGCTCCAGCAGGACCCGCAGCCGGGCAGGGAACCCCTCCTGCCACAGGCAGCGGTCAGAGGAGGGACCCTCTGCCCCAGGGGACCCGACCTTGCGCCTGGCAAGGGTCCCTTCCCATCCCCACTGCCCTCCGAACCGCCGTGACCCGCCTGGTCCCGGCGCGTGCCCGGAGGGAGGGGGCGGAAGGGATCCCCTGCCCGTCCTGGCCCCCACCCTCACACCCTGCAGGAAGCGTCCCTCCCTCCCAGGCTCATTGTGCTGGGACTGGCGGGGGTCGGACGGGGCTGGCCCCCCACCCCCACCACCCCCCGTGCTTCCTGCCCGGTGCAGCGCGGCGGAAACGCTGGAGAGACTCCCAACGGCCGCGGGGCGGGCTGGGCCCTTCCGCCCCGGCCGGGAGGGGTGCCAGGCGCAGGGTGGGTGCCCTAACACAGCAAGGTCCCTCCCAGCATCAGGAGAGCAGGGGAAGGGGGATTTGCTGGGGGACCCCTCCCCACTGCCCCTGGGACACCCAGGGTGTTCAGACCCCCAGGGACTTGGGGCAGGGGACCTGGATGCTGGGTTTCCCGCACCGAGAAGGGGACAGGAGGAGGTAGCAGGGTACAAGCAGCCCCCACCCCAGCATCACAAGCCCCTATGTGGCGTGGGCAATCCAGGGATGCAGGTGGGGGTTCACCTGGGTCGCCTCCACCAGGCTGAGCATCCGGTGGTCCCTCAGGACCCGTGGGGTCACGTGCCAGAAGTGTCCCAATTCCGCATGGCGCTGCTGCGAGCTGTCACCTGCATGGGGCCCAGAGCCGCTCCGTCACAGCTTCATCACCCATCATAGCCCGGTCCCCACAGTCCCCCGTCACAGCCCGGTTCCCCATCACAGTGTGGCTCCCCAGGGCCAGGGCAGGGGTTCAGGTTGGGGATCAGGAATGGGGACTCCCACACTCACCCCCGCAGCTCCCGGGGTGCCCCCCCGGGCAAAGCCGGGAGCATCGTCTGCCCGCACCGCCAGGGCACCGGCTGTCAGCAGAGCCCGGGGGACACTTGGAGGTGACCCCGCGGCGGGCGGTGGCGGGGGGAGCGGGAGCGCACGCCCCCGCCTCGGGATGGGCTTCCCGGGGTCCCCTGCCAGGCCTTGCGTCAGCCCCAGCCCAGCCGCCCAGTACAACCAGCTCGGGGACCGCGGCAGGGCTGGGAGGCCCGGCCCGGCTGAGTCAGTGTCCCTCACCCCCCGCAGCCCCCCCCTTCGTCCCGGCTCTCCAGGGGACCCCCGCCCTCCGGGGGCCTGGAGGATGCTGGAGCGGGGGGGGGGGGGATCCCCGCAGTCCCGGCTCCCCACGGCCCCACCACAGACCTGGGGAGCACCGAGCATCCCGCGGGGCTGCGACCCCCGGTCCCGTCCCGGTCCTGACGCCCCGCACAACCCCCCTCGCTGATCCCCGAGGGTCCCCCCACGATGTCCCGGAGGACGATATCCCGGAGGGGGCAAGGAGCGGAACCCCCGCGGGCTGCGTGCCACGGACCGACGACCCCTTCCCCACCCCGTCCCCGCTCACCTGCGCCGCTCCCGTTGGCCCCGGTGGCGAGAAGCGGCCCCGCAGCGAGGAGGAGGAGGAGGAGGAGCAGCCCCATCGCCCTCCCGCAGCCCGAGCGGGTCGCGGCGGCCCCGGGCCGGTGGCTCCCGAGCTGACCCGCCGCGGCCACCCCCGCCGCGCATGGCACCGCCGCCGCCACCGGGACCGGCCCGGCCGGGGAGGAGGAACTTCCTCTGCCCGCCCCCCCCCCCCCCGGCCCCGCCCGCCGCTCCGCCGGCGACGCCCATCCCGGCCGGCGCGGGGGGGGGGACACGGGCGGCCGCGCCGTGGAGACGGCTCCGGGGCTCCGCGCAGCGGCGGCTCCGTGTGCGCCGGGAGGCGGTGACACCGCCCGGTGTGCTGCGACGGGGGCTCCTGTCACTGCTGCTGCGGAGCAGGACCCCCGCCTTCACCATCCCGTGCTCCGGAGACTCCCGCCTTCATCGCCCCATACACTGGGGACCCTCGGTTTCATTGCCCCATACACTGGGGACCCTCGGTTTCATCGCCCCATACACTGGGGATCTCCTCCTTCTCCATCCTCTGCTCCAGGGACCTCCACCTTCATCACCCTCTACACCAGAGACTCCCGCCTTCACCATCTTCTCATGCACTGGAGACCCCCATCGTCACCGTCCAGTGCTTCGGAGGCCCCTGCCTTCATTATCTTATACAGTGGAGACCCCCACCCTCATTACCCCATGCTCTGGAGACCCCCACCTCTACCACCCCTTACAATAGAAACCCCCTGCCTTCATCCCCCCATACAGTGGAGACCTCCTCCTTTTCCATCCTGTGCTCCAGAGACCCCCGTCTTCATCACCCTCTACACCAGAGACCCCCGCCTTCATCACTCCATACACTCCACCCCCTGCCTTCATCACCCCATATTCTGGAGACCCCCACCTTCCCCCACCCGTACATCAGAGACCACCGCGTTCCCCATCCCACACGCAGAAGACCCCCCCCACCTCCATCACCCCCACACCCCCTTTCCCCGCTCTGTACACCAGAACCCCGCTGCGGATGTACCCCACAGACCCCACTTCACACCACACGGGGGGGTCACAGCCTGTATTGCTGGGCGCCCTCAGGCCGCGTACCCGGTGTCCTCGTCACTGCTCTCCTCGGAGAGGCCGAGGTCTCCGGGGGTGCAGACGAGGCACACTCTGCCTGCCTCCCTCCAGCAGGGCCGGCAGTACGGGGCGCTGCAGGTGGGTGTGGGGCAGACCCAGTCCTGGGGGGTCCTGGGGGTCCCGCACACCGTGCAGCTCCGGCGCAACCAGCGGCACAGTCGCGGCCAGCGCCGGCAGCACCACTCCAGCAGTGACGGACCCTGCAGTGGCAATGGGGACATGTGGGGCTGAGTGGGCGCCCCACGAGGGGACAGACCTGGGACGGGGGGACAGTGAAACCCCCCCCTGCCCCAGCAGCCCCACGTCCCCCTCCCCGCTCACCAGTCCCGGGTGCTGCCGTGCCCGCTGGGCGATGAGCTTCCGCTGCCGCTGGACGAAGCTCTGCCGCTGCCGCAGCAGCTTGTTGTAGAAGTAGAGAACGCGTCTCTTCTCTCGCTGCACCAGCAAACACCGTGAGGGGTGGCCAGGGGCCACCACCCCACCCCCAAAAAATGTGCCTGGGCTGTGCTGGGCCCTCGGCCGGTGCCAGGGCTGCCGCTCACCTTAGGGAAGTAGAAGGCGGCGATGGCACGGCGCAGGCGGTAGGCGTAGGCCTGGGTCAGGCAGAGCAGCACCAGCACAACCAGGGGCAGGCAGCTGTCCGTGTACTCCTGCCACTGCATGCTGCGGGGCTGCGGCAGGCAGGCTGGGGACAAAGTGGCAGCGCTGAGTCCCCTTGGACAGGCAGGGAGGGGTGGCCGGGCCATGGAGCTTGGGGGGGAGGGTCTCGTGCCCTGAGGAGGCTCACCGACGTTGGACGTGTCCAGCTCGATGCGGGAAGAGGTGTTGAGGGCCCCGACGGAGCTGCGCAGGAGCCGAGCCATCAGGGACCTGCCCATCACGTGCACGGATAAGTGGTGGCTGCCTGCGGGAGGGGAGAACGTGGGGGGGGCTGTGGGGCTGGGGACATGGGTGGAGGTGGGGGGGACGACCCTCGCCATGGGGCTGGGGGCTGCCCCCTGGTGCCATAGGGCTGGGGGCTCACTGTGGAAGGAGTACTGCACGAAGGAGTGCTCCTGGATGACGCTGAGCATGGTGACGAGCACACGGTCCAGGCCGCAGGCGAGGAGGAGGAGGAGCAGGGGCGCGATGCACTCCAGCAGCTCCAGCACCTGTGGGGAGCGGGGTCTGCCACAGCCTGTCCCCCCCCACCATCCCCAGCCCCCCCTGGCCCCCTCCAGCCCCCTCACCATGTTCTTCATCTCGGACGGCTGCACGGCCATGCGGCATGGGAAGATGACGGTTGAGACCTCTGCCTGGCGCAGGGGCAGCAGCGTCCGCTTGTGCTGGGGGAGGGGGAACGGGGTGGCTCAGCGCAGCCCCCCCAGGACTCCTTGCTGGGGATGGGGGGGCCCCTCACTACCCCTTCTCCCCCTCTCACCTGCTTTCTGCGTCGGGCATCGATTTGGCGGAAGTAGGTGGTGATGTAGAGGTTGTCGAAGGAGATGTCCTGGCAGTACTTCTTGGTGTAGGAGAAAGCCCTGGCAAAAAGGAGGGGGTCCGGGGGGTGCGAGGGACCGGCTACAGCTCTCCAGGATCCCCCCCTTGTCTTCATGCCCTCCCCGACCTGCTGCCAAAGGAGGGCTCTACCTCTACCAGCCCTGCAGCTGGTACCCCCCCACCCCCCCCGTCCTGGGGCTCACGAGATGAAGACGAGGATGAAGGTGAAGGAGAGCACCAGGCGGAAGAAGGAGACGGCCCAGCCCAGGCGGCTGCTGTGCTCCTGCAGGTGCGAGTTCACGTCCTCCATCAGCTGCTTCGCTGACATGTTGGTCTTCATCAGCATCTCACGATGGTACTCCTGTGGCAGAGGGGCCGTGGGGCCAGGCAGGATCTGGCCCCCACCCTGGCTCTGGGCAGAGGGGAGAGGCCCCCACCTGGTAGACGACACTGGCCGTGAATTCCTGGCTGAAGTTGCCAACGGAGGTGTTCACCTGGTCGTACATCTGCCCAAAGTTGCCATCCACGGGGATCCTGTTCTGGCACCATTTGTCCACGACTGCAGGGATAGAGGGGGGATGGAGCAGGGATGGAGCGGGGATGGAGCAGGGATGGAACAGGGATGGAGTGGGGATGGAGGGGGGATGGAGTGGGGTTGGAATGGGGATGGAGTGGGGATGGTGCTGGCAGAGCCAGGACCCCAGGTATCGCCTTGGCACTGGCCGCGGCTGCCATCCCGGGGGCTGCAGGGGGGGCAGAACTGGAGCTGCTCCACCGAGGGAGGACAGGGTGGGGGTCCCACACATCACCCACCTGTGACAATCTTGCAGATGATCTTGAGCTTCATGGGCAGGCAGACGAGGTGGCTGATGATGGGCACAAACACTTTCTCCATGCACTTGTCGTGCATGGAGTCAAACCAGTCCCGGCACTTCTGCATGCCCTGCTCGATCACATCTGGGGGGGCAGGAACACTCAGCCCCCTGGGAACCATCTGGGGTGCCCTGCAACATGGGGGGCTGACACAGCTGACTCCCCTAACCGGCAGCTGCCTGCACCATGTGCTGCCAGCCTCCTGCCCCCACCCCCCCCCGCTCACAGGCACAGCGCAGTTTGGTCTTCTTCTCGAAGAGCTCCTGGGTCTTTCGGCCGGGCCGGGGGTCCGGGTGCCGGCGCTGCCGCAGGTCGTAGCCCTCCTCACTGGCCACCTCCTCATTGAGCTTCACAAAGGCATGCGACAAGTTCTGCATCTCGTCGTTCAGCGTCCCTCCGCTGTGCTGCCGGGGGGAACACACACAGACACACACAGGCTTTGCCCACCTCCACCCGACCCCCTGCCGCCCCCTCGGCCCCCCCGCCTCACCGCCATGTCATCCATCAGGCTCTGCAGGGGGACCATGGACAACTGCCACAGCTGGCGGCTGTGGTTGATCTGCAGCTCGGCCACGCAGCCCAGCGAGCGCGTCACCTCCTCCAGGTTGTGCCAGATGTTGGCCACCGGCCCTGCCACCGGCAAGGGTGGCTCAGACCACGCCAGCTCTCAGGACCCCGCTGGGGGGCAGGGGAGAGGGACATGGGGGGACCCTACCATTGTAGATGGCGGTGAGGACGAAGGAGAGGACATAGACCCGACCTTCCTTGCCCAGGAATTTGGGGCCCACGAGCAGGGTGGCGCAGCGAAAATGGGGGGATGTGGCCCAGCCCAAGGCAGTCACCCCTGTGGAGAGCGGAGAGGTGTCCCCACAGTCCTGCAGAGAACCCCCCAGGGCTCCCAATGGTCCCCATCACCCCAGTCCCAGCCCCATCCTCACCTGCCAGCCCGTAGCAGAGCTGCACCTTGCGCATCTCCATGAAGTTCATGGGGACGATGAGGAGGTGGCAGAGCCCTGAAACAACACGCGAATGTGACCTGAGCCCCCGGTGCCACTGGCCTGACACCGTGCCTGGCACCAGGGCACACTCACCAAGGGCGAAGAGGGTCCCTATGCCGGCTCCCAGGAAGAACTTGCTGCCGTGGTACTGGTCCGGCTGGCTCCAGAGGAACCGGCTGCACGGGGCGGGCAGCAGTGAGACCACCAGCAGCTTCAGGGCTGGGTGGGGAGGGAGGCGTCAGCCCTGCCCTCTCCCTCTGCCCCGGGCAGCCCCAGCCAGGAGCAGGCTGGGAAGGAATCTCACTTGTGTTGGGTGGTTTCTGCCTCCTGTGTGCCTCTGTCCCAGCCGAGTGCACTCGCCCAGGGGCTGCCATCGGCTCCATGGCTCTGTGCCTCGCCGCGGTGACCGCGTGATGCTCCCTGGGAAACCGGCAACGGTGGAATGTTCCCCTGGAACCGACACACCGCGAGGCGCCCGTTCCCCCTGCCATATTCCTGCACCCGGAGAGAGCATCAGGAGAAACCAGCATGATGCTGGGCAGAGTCCTGAGGGGCCGGGGGGAGAGCCCGGCACCGCTGTCTGGGGGCAAGCAGCCCCAGAAAAAGCAGCAGCCAGGGGAGGCGAGTGAGGCACGGGAATTGGCCCGCAGCGCTGCCGGCTTTGTGCTGGGCTTGGTGCTGGCCAGCCTGTACGGGGCTGTGGTTCTGCTGGCCCAGGGTCACAATGTCTGGTACTGCCTGCTCACCACCAGCAGCCTGGGCACCGCGCTGGGGCTGGGCATGGCCTTCTCCACCAAGCTGCAGGTCACCGTGCTGCTCTCGCTGCCCCACATCTTCACCAGTAAGTAGCCATCGGTCCCAGCACCAGGAACTGCACAGGGTGCTGGGTCCCAGCTGAGCCCCAGGACCCCCTTGTCCCCGCAGGGGAGGGGAAGATGCTGATGCTGATGCTGGCGCTGGGCATGGCTGTGCAGGGCCCCTGCTCCAACATCGTGCAGAACTTCTCCCGCGCCGCTGAGTCGCTGTCGTGCGGGGCCGAGCTCACCCTCAACCAGACGGCCGAGAGGCTGCAGCGTGCCCAGGAACCACTGCTGAGTGAGACCAGGGACCTTGGGGATGTGGTGGGAGGGGAGGGTCCCTTCCCAGGGGACCCTCAGCAGCGCTGGCCCAGCCCCAGGCTGCCCTCGCCCCTTGCAGTATGGTCAGCGGTCCCCCCTCTCCACAGAAATGCTGGCCAAAATCAAGGACATCTCCCAAAAAGCCAAGGTGGTGGGTGACCATGCCCGCAGGGTCTTCCGCTCCCTCATAGACTGCATCAGCTACGTCGGTGAGCTTGCATCCCCGAGGGTCTCCCTGCCTCCAGCACCCCCTTCTCCTGCTGTGGCTCTGTCCCTGTCCCCACCACCGCTGCCTGTCCCTGACGCCTGCTCCCTGCCTGCAGCCCGAGCCCTGCGCAACGTCTGGCGGTGGCTGGCGAGCATGAGCAAGGTCTGCAACAAGGAGCTGGGCTCGCCGTACAACAACTGCATACGCCTCTTCAACGAGGCCAAGGACAAGTGTGATCGCACCATCCCCTTCCTCTCCTTCCTCTGCTACATCATCGTTGCCTTCAGGCCCCTCTGCAATTTGGCCAAGAGTGCGTGCGTGTGGGTCCCTGCCCCTCTGCAGTGGGGTGGGGGGGTGGCAAGGTGGACCCCTGCCCACCGGGGGGTGTCCACCCTGCCAGAGATTCCCTCTCTCCACAGTTATCCTCTTATTCTGCGTCATCCCCGGCTACATCCAGTCCTTCCTCAAGAGGAAAGTTTCAGAACGTGAGCATCTTGGTGCTGCGGGGGGGGGGGGGGGGGGGCGCGTCGGGGCTCCCTCTCTGCCCCCCTCCCAGCTCTTACCCTGACCCCCAGCACCGTGTGGCCCCTTGTCGCTGCCGCAGCCATCAAGGACACTCTGGACCGTGTCCGCCAGGAGTTTGAGTTCAACATCTCAGCAGTGCACCACTTCAACATCAGCCTCAGCGCCAGCAAGAGCCTGGGGCAGGTGGCCTCGGACATCATGCAGGCTGTGCGCCTGCGCCTGGAGCCCACCCGCCAGCTCCTGGGGCTCTTCCTGCACTTCTCCTTCTGCGCCATCCTCTACCTTTACCTCCAGTGAGTAGGCTGGGGTCCCGCTCGGGCCCCCGCCATGGGGACAGTGACCCAGCGCACCAGTGTCCCCAGCATCCCCCCTGTGTCCCCAGGGCGGTGCGGTACCGTTACCGGTACCTGCGGGATGACACCTTTGACAATGTGTACATCACCCGGCGCTTCGTGGAGCTGGACCTGCGGTGCGCGGAGGAGGGCAGAGCCACCGTCCTGCCCCTGACGGACAGGGAGTGCCGCCGCTACATCTCTCCAGGTCAGCCCCGTGCTGGGGGTCACCCCCCAGGGCCAGCCCCATGGCGGGGTCCCGGCACGGCACGGCCTGACAGTGCTCCTGTGCCCATCCAGTCGGGATCTGGCTGTCGAAACAGGAGTGGCAGCGGTACGGGCTGCAGCTGGTGGCCATCCTGCGCCACGTGCTGCTGGGGGTCAGCGTCATCCTGGCCGACTACAGCCTCTTCTGGCTACTTGACCTGATCCGGCACCTGATGCAGGGGGAGGTCGTCGCCAGGGGTGAGCAGCACCCACTACCCCGGAGCAGCACCCACCACCCTGGAGCAGCACCTTTGGGTGCTCTGCTGGCTGGAGGTGGGGGTTTTGGGACAGGGGGTGCCTCATCCCCCAGTCTGAGCCGCTCGCCCTGCAGCACCGGTGGTGCTGGGCATCAGCGTCAACGGGTCGGGCTACACCAGCAAGATCTTCAAGGATGTGGTATCTGCCTTCGACGTGCTGCAGCAGGGCAACATCACCGTGCTCTCGGAGCGCTGCCTCGTCCACCCCGTGGAGCCCGACTACGGCACCTACATCAACATGGGTGACTGGGGGTGCTGCACCTTCAGCGTGTGACCTGGGGGGGTGGGTTGCAAGGCGGCGGTGGTGGGGTGACCCCCGTGTGACTCATTCGCTTCCCACCAGGACTCCTTTACGGCGTTTGCCTCTTCACTGCCATCTTTGGCAGCTACGTGGCTCGCCTGCGCCGGGTGGTGTGTGCCATCTACTACCCGTCCCGCGAGCAGGTAGAAGCCCCCACCACCACCACCTCCCCACACTCCCTCGGCAGCCACCTGTCCTCACGCCTGTCCCTGGCCATGCCAGGAGCGCACAACCTTCCTCCACAGCACCATCCTGGCACGACGGGCAGGCCTGGCACGTGCCCTATACCAGGCTACCAAGCGACAAGCGGCCGATGCCAGGCAAGGCGACCTGCTCCTCTACCTCAGCGACAGGTAAGGAGGATGCATCCATGGGGCTGGAGCCATCATGACACCCATAAACGCCTTGCTGGGCATTGCATATGGGCAATGCTATCCCTGGGGGTGGCATTGCCCCATGGAACACTTGCTCACAGGGTGCCCGGCTTTGCCAAGGTGGCTCGGCTCCTGGGCATCCAGCAGAAACGCTGCCTGGCCTGCAAGATGGCACAGCAGCCGGACTTTATCAAGTGTGTAACACCCAGCTGCAAAGGTAGGACCACCCCCCTCTCCCCCCCTAGACTGGGAACATTCCCCCCCCCCCCCCCCCCAAAAAAAAAATATCTCCCACCCCCTCTCACAGCCCCATTTTCCCCCAGGGCTGTATTGCAGCAAGTGCTACAAAACCCTGAACAAGATCTGCTCCATCTGCATGAGTCCCCTGAGCTGCTGGGACGCTGGGGACGAGGAGATGTGAGCTGGGGGGGGGTGGCAGGGAGCCCACCGGACCCCAGGGCGGGGGGCTGGAACCCACCCTCCTGCCCTGTCCCCACAGAGACTCCAGTGATGAAGAGACGGTGGGGCTGTGGGTTGGTGCCGTGCGGGCCCTGCGGGGACAGGAGCGAGGGCAGCTGTTGTGGCATCGTGTCCGGGAGCTGGCAATGGGCCGGGGGGGTGGCCGGCGGCTGCCCCCCGAGTTGGCAGCCCAGCTGCGTGCCCAGCTGAAGGAGGAGGCCAGCGGGGAGAGCGACGGGGCCAGCAGCGAGGTGGACAGCGAGGACAGCTCGCTCTCCAGGTGAGGGCTGGCGATGTCCCCGGCACACCCTGGCACTGGGAGTACCGGTCCCTAACACTGCTGTGTGTCCCCCCCCCGCCAAGCCTGGACTTCGGCTACCAGGAGAAGCCTGAGAGCAGCGGGAGCGAGCTGGAGGAGGTGGTGGCCCTGCGGCTGCCCAGCAGCAAGGGCAGGGCCCGGTGACGGTGGCGGCAGGACGGTGCCACGCGGCGGCGAGGACACGGAGCCAGGCTCGGAGGACGTGGCTGGAGCCCGAGCCGCGCGGTGGAGGCCGGGAGCTGCCGGGGAGGGTGGGGAGGAGCCGCTCAATAAAGCACCCAGTCCCTGAGGCGCCAGCGTCCTGGTATCCTCAGCTGGGGACCGGCACCCCATGGTGGTCCCAAACTCGTGGTGGCCCCAGCCCTGCCGTGCCCCCAGTCCCACGGTGGCCCCATCTCCGAACCCACACTGCCTTGATGTCCCTGTCCCCGTTCCTGTGGTGCCCCCCCAGCCCTGTCCCCATGGTGCCCTCATGTCCATGGTGCCCCCAGCCCCACAGTGCTCCCAACCCCATGCTGCCCCCATCTCCAGCCCCATGGCACCCCCAGCCCCACAATGTCCCCATCCCCACACTGCATCCAGTTATGTCCCTATCCCCATGGTGCCCCCAGCCCTTCAATGTCCCTGTTCCTATCCCCACAGTGCCCCCAGCCCTGTCCCTGTCCCTGAAGTGCCCCCAACTCCATGGTGGCCCCATCTCCAGCCCTGTGGTCTCCCTGTCCCTATTCCCATGGTGCTCCCAGCTCCACTGTGCCCCAGACTCAGTGCCGCCGGCCCCAGCCCCTCACTGTTCCCATCTCCATGGTGCCCCCAGCCCCTCAGCACCCCTGTCCCCAGCCCCACAGTGCCCCTGCCCTGTCCTTGTCCCCGCAGTGCTCCCAACCCCTCGATCGCCTTGTCCCCAAGGTGGTGCCCTCAGCCCTGTCCCTGTCTCCATGGTGCCCCCAGCCCCACAGTGCCTCCAGCCTTGTCCCTGTCCCCATGGTGCCCCCAGCCCCACAGTGCCCCCAGCCCTGTCCCTGTCCCCATGGTGCCCCCAGCCCCACAGTGCCCCCAACCCCTTGATGTCCCCATCCCCATCTCCACAGTGGCCCCAGCCCTGTTCCCATCTTCTCAGTGCCCCCAACCCCATGCTGACCCCATCTCCAGCCCCATGGTTCACCCAGCCCCTCAGTGTTCCCGTCCCCATCCCCACAGTGCTCCCAGCTCTGTCCCTGTCCCCATGTTGCCCCCAGCCCCTCGATGTCCCCATCCTCACCCCCATGGTGCCTCCAGCCCTGCCCTGCTCCCTCCGGAGCTGCTGTGGGAGGGGGTGCGGGGCAGACAGATGGCCGAGCACGGGGGGGGTCCCTGCTTCTCCGTTTATTACCAAGCAGCCTTCGTTTAAAAAAACAAACACAAACAGACAGACAGACAGACAGAGGCGACCTGGCGGGCGCGGGGCAGGGGGGAGTGCCGCCCGCCGATTATTCGTTTGGTTCCTGACACCAGAGAGGTTCAAGTAGCCGAAAATTTCAAGTTCACCATAAGGCACTTTAAAGCCACGACGGGAGCTGAGCCCCTCGTCCCCATCACCCCTCCCGGCACCCCATGGCAAGGGACAGACGCGCGGGGGCCGGGCAGCGCTGGCGGGCAGCAGTGGAGGGGCCGGGGGGGGGGGAATATATTACATCATCTTTTTAAATATAGATAAACTCTTATTTTTAGGCAAATAGTGCCAGTCCCCTGCTCCCCCGGGGGGAGGGGGGGCTGCCCCCTAGGGGAGGGGGCATGTGCAAAGGGCAGAGGGGTGACCGCTGGGGCCCAGCCACCCCGGGGAGGGGGGTCCCACAGGGCCTAGGGGGGGCGGATTGGGGGGGGGGGAGTCGGGTGGGGGCCGGGGCTGCCCCACACCCGGGTGGGCTCACCCGAATAGTGCAACCAAGAGAAAGCAGCCGGGAGTGCAGGGGCGAGGGGGGCTCGCCGGGGAGGGGCTGCTCAGGGCGGGGGCGGCGGGGGGGGGGGACACAAGCTATTTACAGCGCGGGACGGCGGCCCCCCCCCCCCCCGCCAACCGGGGGGAGCGCAGGGCGGGGCCGCCAGGGGGCGCCCTGGCGGCCCCGCCCCGCGCTCCCCGCGGTTGGCGGGGGGGGGGGGTGTGTGTGTGTCCGGTCCCTGCCCCGCTGTTGGGGGCATCCACGAGGGGGTTTTGGGGAGGGACCCCCCGGTCTCGCTTCCCCCTCCCTCCCCATCCTCGCCGGGGCTCCGCCGCCCGGGTACGGCGGGCAGGGGGGGGACGACCCAGACACGGTGAGGGGTGAGGGGGATACCCGGGCACGGCGGGGGGGCAGTGGGGACCCCCCCACCCCATTGTGCAAATCGGCCAGGGGGGAGTTTCCCCCTTTGCATAACTGGGAACGAACCGTGACGGGAAAAACGGGAACAGAAACCCCGGCGGGCACGGCTCAGCACGGCACCCGCCATGGCGGCGGCTCTACGCCGTCTCTACCGGCACGGCGCCGTCCGGCTGCGGCCCTTCCTCGCCCTCTGCCTCCTCTTCCTCCTCCTTGGGCTGTACGGGACCCCAATAACGGGCGATGGAGAGGCGTAGCCCCTCCAAGCGCCCATTGGAGAGGTCGAGGCCGGGGGGTCCGGCGGGCGGCGGGGGCGGCTCGTCGCGGCGGCGGCGGCGGGTCCGCACCTCCAGGCAGTTCTGGCCCTTGAGGTGCCGCTGGAGGTGGTCGTCCTTGGCGAAGGCCTTGTGGCAGCGGTAGCACTCGTAGGGCCGGGCGCCCGTGTGCAGGTGCATGTGGTTCTTCAGGTCGTAGCTGTGCAGGAAGCGGGCGCTGCAGTGCTGGCAGGAGTAGGGCCGCTCGCCCGTGTGCTTGCGCATGTGGATCTTCAGCTTGTCGTTCCTGGGCGGGGGGGACATGGACAAGGCAAGACGTTGGTACGGGTCAGCCAGCATCCCCGGGGATGCGACTCTCTGGCCGCGGTGGGCAGAGGGATGGTGCAGGGATGAGCCGCAGGGCATGGGGGATGTGGCAGGGCAGGGGACTACGTCCCAGCAGGGGTGCACGGGGACCGCTGCGGCACCGGTGTGAAATGCATCCCCGTGTTGCACCGCAGCAGGGATGCAGGCAGGCACCAGTGTGGCGGGGGATGCTGCCGGGGTGGCAGGCAGGGAGGGTTGCTCCAGCAGCGCTCATGGTGCACAAAGAGCCCACAGACCGGGACTGCACCACGGCGGGGATGCGGCCAGGCGCCGGCAGGGCTGGTGGGGGATGCGGTGCCGCGGATGTGGTGCAGGGGATGCGGTGGCAAGAGATGCTGCCGGGTACCCAGCAGACACAGAGGGTCACCCCAGCAGCACTCATGGTGTGAAGCCGAACCCACCAACCTGCACCGCGCCATGCCGCAGGCGCAGCCAGGCTCCGGCAGGGGAGGTGCCATGGGGGATGCCGTTGCGTGCCCATCCGGCAGCACTCACCGTGTGAAGCGGACCCCGCAGACCTGGCAGGCGAAGGGCTTCTCGCCCGTGTGCGTGCGCATATGGCGGGGCAGCTTGCCGGCGCCGTGGATGACTTTGTGGCAGACTGGGCATTCCTGGGGCATCTGTGAGCGGCGCTTGCGTACCAGCTTGTCGGGCGTATCCAGCCCAGGCGCCAGCGACTCGTGGTGCAGCGAGCTCAGGTACGCCATCAGGTCGGGGTCGATGGCGTCCTCATCAGAGCCGGCCTCCTCAGGGGACAGGGAGGGCTGGTAGGGGAAGGGGAAGGGGTGCGGGGGCAGCTCCTCCTCCTCGGGCAGCTCGAAGCTGTCGTAGGGCAGGGGCAGCCCCTCGGGTAAGGGGGGTGAGGGCGGCCCAGGGGGCAGCGGGGGGCTGCCGCAGCCCTCGGCCTCGGCGGGCGGCTCCTCAGTGTGGTTGTTGAGCCGGGAGCCGCGGGCTTGCAGGAACTTGCGGGTCTTCTTGCTGCGGCGGGCGGCGGGGCGGGGGGGCGGCGGGGCGGGCGCCTCACCCTCCGGGAGGGCGGCGAAAGCCTCCAGGTAGCGGCGGGCGCGTTCGCAGTCGCCATCATCGGGGCCGGGCGCCTCCATCCCGCTGCCCTGCAGGATCTCCACACAGGCGGCAATCACGCAGGGGATCTCCAGCAGCCGGGCAGCCCGCAGCACCTCGCCCATGTTGGCGCTGCTGATGGTGAGCGTGGCCGTGTAGGCGAACTCCAGCAACGCGCCCAATGCCTCCGGCCCCACAAAGTCCAGCTCGCAGACCTCCTGCCCCGGCCCCGGCCCCGCAAAGAGCTTCTTGAAGTAGCGGCTGGAGGCGGCCAGGACGGCGCGGTGGGTGCGGTATTCCAGCCCCTGCGTCTTGATGGTGACATCGCAGAGGAGCCCGAGCTGCCGCTGCTCATTCAAGCAGCTCAGCAGCTCGCTGCTGTGCTCGGGGAAGGGGATGCCGATGAGGTCGTCCTCCGGGCTGGCCATTGTCCTCACCTGCGGGAAAGAGGGGATGCTCGCCCACCAGCCTGGGAACCAGCCGAAAGACGGCGCAGGGAGGAAACGCCGCGGCTGAAGCACCAGCTCTGCCACAAAGCAGGGGCGCGAGGAAACCTCCATTGCACAGGGCTCGGTGGCAGCGGCGGCACCAGGGTTTTGGTGGGACACCAAACCGGGGAAGGCTGGGGGCTGCCCTCACCCCCACCCAGCCCGTGACAGGGCTGGCGGGCAGCAGGGCCCCCCGCCGCAGCCCCCCACGCTTCCTCTGCCGCCAGCACCCGGCCGCCCGCGCCGCCCCCCGCGCCACCACAGCAAAGGGGGAAATCTCAGCACGGTGCCTTTGAACGGCGTCGAGGCGCGGCGTTTCCTGCCCCAGCCCACCCACCCCCCCCCCGGCCCCCCTGCATGGCCGGGTGCTGCCACTGGCTCCTGGCACCCTCGTCCTGGGAACGCGGGCCTCACCGGCGGCGGCAGGCGCGGGTGGGCAGGCGAGTGCTGGGAAGAGGGCCCCGAGGGCCGGGGGCCGCCCCACAGAGCCCAGCAGGGGCTGGGAACGGGGGCCACGCTTCCTGCCACCGCAGATTAGGATCTGCACCCGCGCCGCCGGTTCCTGCCCCCGCTCCCAGTGGGGGCCCGGCCCCCTCCCTCCCTCTTTGCCCCAGCCTGGGGCTGCTCCTCGCCCAGCCAAGCCCTGCCTGCGTGAGCCGGGCCTTTCCCACGCTGCGGCTGGCAGGGCTTTGCCTCAGCCATAAACCTGGCACTGGCACCGGGGTCCTCGTGGTGCTGCGCTGGCGACCCATGCATCCCCACTGAGCTGGCGCAGGCGGACGATGGAGGCTGTGGGAAGGGGGCACCCATTGCCCTTCTGACCCACAGGGAAGGTGCAGGCAGCAGCGGCAGCTCCGGCGCTACACCCTGGCCTGTGACCCTCTGCCCAGCCATGGGCGATGCCCTCCTGGGTGTCGGTGATGCCGGGTGACACCAGGGCAGCACGTCCGTCCGGCAGCTGCAGCCCCGCTGGCACCCTGGGGAAGGCAGAGGTGGGCACACGGCACCGCCATGTCCAGGCTCTCGGTGCTGCCAGAGCTGTGCCATGCCACGCTGAGCCGAGCGAAACCACGGCGGACGGTGGCATGTGGCACTGGACATCCCCGAGCGACACCAGCCCACGCTGAGCCGCGCCAGGCCCATCCAACCCGAACCCCACCGCGCCGTGCCAAGCCGCGCTGTGCCGTCGGCGGGCGCAGGGGACGTGCCCCCTCTTGCCCGTGGAGGGGCGGCGCGGCCGGCGGCCCCCGGCGCAGGGGCCCATCCCCGCGCCGGCCGCTCCCTGCGCTTGGGCGGCCGCCAGCTGGGGCTGCCTCGGCAGGCGGCTGGGAACGGCCCCGGAGCAACCGGCTGCGGAGCCGCCCCAGCCGCTGCCGAGCAGGCCCGACCGGCATGGCAGGCGGCAGCCGCCCCTGAAACTGGGAGCCGGGCAGTGCCGACCGCCCGGGATGCTGGCGCCAAGCGCCCATGGCCGCCCGCCCCCCCTTTCCCTTGCCAGGAGCCCGTTCCGCCGCCGGCCGGGGTCCCCGCTGCCCGCCGGGGCGGGGGCGAACGGATTAGGGGCGATTAAGCCATCAGGGCCCCGGGAGCCAACAGGCAGCGACAGCCCCCGGTGGGATTAGGCTGGATTAGCAGCGGAGGCAGGATTAGGGGAGGCGAGTGCCCCACACTGCAGCTCAGGCGGGCAGGGGGGGATGATGGGGACACGCTGCCTGCTGAGGGACCCCCAGGGCTGTGGCAGGGGGTGGTCCCAGGATGGGGTGGCACCTGGATCCTCCATCACTGCCTATCCTGGCCAAACCCCAATGGCAGCAGGATGGACCCCTCTGTCCCCTGGTCCCTGCAGCACCCTGGCCCCATGGGACACCCCGGCACGGGGCACTGGCAGGAATGGGGCCAGCACACGCCCACGTGGGGGCTCCTGCGCCAGGGGGTGCTGTGGCCTGGTGCAGCAGCTGAGGCCCCAGCAGGTGATGGGGTGCTCCGAGGAACAGGCATGGCCACCAGCATCGCCACCGGCCTTGCCATGTCACCTGCAGGCAGGAGCAGCCCTGGTGCTGCCGGTGCCACGGTGCTCCCTGGCAGAGGCCCAGCTCAGGCGGCCGAGGGAGCCTGGGACCCCCATGAGCGGCCATGGGGCCGGATGCCTGCGGACGAGGGCGCGGGGCTGGGGCAGGGCGGGGGCGAGGTGGCGGCAGGAGGGGGATTTTCCATCCACCAAACCGCCTGTTACGGCTTCTTCCCCGACACCCCCCGCCCCCCCGCGCATCCTCCCCGCTGGAGCGAAGTCACATGCTGAGCGGGTGCTGCCATCGAGGAGATCGCAGCGGCGATAAGGAAATGGGGGGGGACATGAGGTGTGAGGGTGTCGGAGCCACCCCCGGCCCCCCAGCATTCCCTGGCCGGCGCTGGGGACGATGACATGGGGGGCATGGGCCAGGGAGGGGGCTGGCAATGATGCCCGCACCCCCACCGCGCCAGGGCTTTCTCGGTTACGTCAATGCCTGTGGCCGGGCCCGTTTCGGCTGCGGCAGCCGCACGGGGCCGGGGAAAGGGGGGGTCGCTCCCCACATTGAGCCAGCTCCCATGGTGGGGCGGGTGGCAGCAGGAACAATGCCTGCCCGGGTCACCCTGACATCCTGCCACCGGCCCGCACCGCCTGGCGCAATTGCCGCCAGCCCCCATTATGTGCCAGCCCCCATTACCTGCCAGCCTCCCCCAACCACCCTGGGGGTCCGCCTCCCCGGCACAGCCGCACGCAGCGGGGTGGGGGTCCAGCCCTGCCAGCACCCACCCTGCTTGGGGACTGGCTGTGTTCCCATGCCGCCGAGCCGGGATGGCACCCAGCACACGGGCACGATGCCAGCCTGTGCCAGGCACCAGCCCCAGCTCAGGGATGGTGGGAGATGTGGGTTAGGATGGGGTGCCTGGGGGGGTCCCCCCGACCTGGTCCCCCATGGGAAGGGGAGGCAGGGGTCCTTAGGGAGCGTGACCCCTGCCCCGGGCTGCTGCCAGGTGCCGCTGCTTTCAGTCACAAGAGTTGCAAACGCTGTCGAGGGACTTCACAGCCGCACTGGGGAGAATGAGTCACCCAGGAAGGGGAGCGTGGCGCCAGCCACCAACATGGCCCCCAGCCCCTCGCCCCACAGGGGCCCCTCGCCCTTTGGGAGCTGGGAAGGGGACCCAGGTGTCGGAGCTGTGCATCCCCCCCCCCCCATCACCCTGCCCGAAGCTGTTGGGGAGCAGCAGCGGCCCTGGTGCCAGCCGCCACAGTGCAGGGGGGTGGCATGGCTGTGGCGCAGGGGGCTGCACGGCCCCTCTGCCCACCCGGTGGGGAAGGCGGTGGGCCAGGGTTTGGCCAGGCTGGTGGACCTGAAGTGGGCACATGCCGGAGGTGTGCCGGGGGTCCCAGTGCTGGAGGGGAGGTGGCCGGGGGGAAGCGGTCCCGCTCTTTGAAAGAAGAAGAAAACAGCGAGCGGAGCCGAAAGGAAATGGTTTGAAGAGAGAAGAGGATAAACAGACCCCCCACCCCACCGCGCCAGGGAGCGAGCCCCACGGCACCACCCCAGCCCCCCGCTGCCATCCGACTCCTCGCACCCGCGGTGCCAGCCAGAGCGCTCCCGGGCACCAGGCTCCTCCGGCGGCATGGCAGCCATCAGCACCGGGGAAGGGGCTCCGAGTGCCACAGCCCAGGTCTGCCTCCGCACCCAGCCGGCGCTGCCCAGCGCAGTCCCGGGGCCCCGTGCCAGGCCGGCACGGTAGCTGGGCTGGAGGCTGGGCACGGACAGCCCTGCTGTGATGGAGCCGTGGTGGCAGGACCAGCAGCGTCACCAGCGCCAACCCCGGCACCTGCAGTGTGGACAAGCAGCCACCGGCCCAGCTGAGTCCCTGTGCCAGCCCCCTGCCCACCGGCCCCACGCTGGCATCCTGGCACCCTCCCGCTGCCAAAACCTTCCCCACCGCCCGGGCCAGGCAGAGGCACGTCCGGCTGCCTGGCATCGACGCCGCAAGGTGCGGGCCCCGCTCTGCCAGGCCACGGTGACTTCGCCACCCGTCCCTTCCCTGCCCGTCCCGTCCCGTCCCACCGGCAGCGAGGGCGGTGCAGGGCTCGGCCGACGCCAGCATCCCGGCAGCCTCCCCAGCCGGTGCCACAGCAGCCATGCCCGGCCCTCCCAGTACCACGCCAGGTCCCCACCGCCCCGGCACCTTCTCGGCCAGGCCGGTGGCCGGCGGCAGGGTGGGCGTGCGGCTCACCTGGCGCGTGTCCCGGCGTGGCTCGGTGCTGCGCCGCGGCCGGGTCGGCGGCCCACGAGCGGCAGGGAGGGGAAGGCAGGGTGCTGTGTGAACTTGGCCCCGCTCCCCGCTGCACTTGAGCGCAGGATCCCACCTCAAAAGGAGTCGACGCCCACACCCCGGGTCACGCACCTCCCAGCCCCGCTTCCCAGAACACACACGGCATTAACCCTTCGCGGCCGGCGCTGTGCCGCGGGGCGCCAACCCGGAACGGGGCAGGGGGCATCCCCTAGTCCCCTCCCGCGGGAGGAAATTCCCAGCACCGGCAGGACGGCCGCCCCGTGCCGCGGGCATCCCCTCCCCGTCACCGGCATCGCCTCCCCACCGCCTGCTCCGGCCCCCCGCGCCGAGGTGTCGGACAGGCCCTCGCCCTCCCGCCGCCCCGGGGCAGGGCGATGGGTGCTGGGTGCTCGCCGCTGGCCGCGGCCGGCCCCGACCGAGCCGGGAGGGCGCCTGCGCTCGGCGGGAGCGGGGCTACCACCGCAGGGCTGGGCTCGGTGCGGCGTGCTGTGGCCTGCCTGGCCAGCCCCGGAGCCGCCCCCCAACCCTGCAAATGCACGTCCCGCTCTGCCCCCAAAGCGGGTCCCCGAAGTCCCACGGGGGATGTGGGATGTGGTGACCCGAGGACGGCACCGATGTTACCTGCTCCCCTTGGGCAGGGGCACCAGGGGCACCAGTGGGGCACAGCCCCCTCCCCTTCCCCCCCGCAGCCCCCCCTGGGGCTGGCTGCAGGTTCACGCAATCCCCCCCACCCCCCCCATAATTACACCCTCTGCGTCCCCAGCTAAACAGCAATTAGCAGCCAGGAGAGCGCTCCCCACACCCCACCGCCGGCACCCAGCACCCGCCCCAGCCGCCCACATCAGCCTGGACGGGGCCGTGCCAGGGCGCTACGGTGGGGCTGCCCCCCGAATGGAACCCCCCCATTTGGGGGGCAGCCCCACCCTAGCGCCCTGGCACGGTCCCATCTGGGCTCTGGGCAACCATGCCAGTGCTGCTGGCAACATGAGGCCGGGCAGAAAGGGGAAGAGCCCTGTGCCAGCGCGGCCACGCAGCCAGGCAGGGAGGGGGCCTCTGGCCCCAGCAACGTTGGCGGAAAGAGCCGGGTTGTGCAAGAGCCCGACCACACCGGCGGGCAACGGGGGACGGGGAAGAGGGGCAGTGGCCACCTCGCCAAGTCGCCCTTGTGGGCTAGCGTGCCCTGGCATGGCATCCCACCTCTTCCATCAGCGGGGACTGCGTGCCAGGCTGTGCCACCATGGGTCAGCGCGATGGCCAGGAGGCAACAGCAGTGCAGGCAACCTTGGCCACCACGATGCGCCAGGCTGGCCGGCCACCCTGGCGGGGGGCATGTCCCCAGGCCAGTGCCCCCGGGGGGGAGGGAGGGACACAGCACCTGCCTGCCAACCCTCTGCCTGCCCTTTGCTCCCCATAAAGGAGGGGAATGGCGCCAGCCCCCCCTGGCCCAGGTGTGCCAGGTGCTAAGGGCGGGAGATAAGGTGGGCGAGGCGGGCAGGGAGGGGCATGGCATGGGCACGCAGCCCTGACTCAGGGTTCCCGCTGGTGGCCAGGCCCCGCTGGGCTGAGTCACCACGTCCCCCCCACCCTGGGGGGGGTGTTGCAACCACCCACGCGCTGGCCACAAACTGCTGCTCGCCCCGGCTGGGGGGCACCAATGGTGCCCACCTCAGGGGGGACCAGGCTGTGGAGGTGCTGGCCTTTGGGGAGGATGGACTGACCTTCATCCACCATCCTCCTCCACGCTCCGCCCTTGCCTTGGCCAGTGGCACCCTGACCAGCGTCACCGGTGATGGGACACAGTCCCATCCCACACGCAGCCAGTGATGGGCTCTGGCAGCATCCAGGCTCCCATGTGGCACCAGCCCCTCTCCGGATGGCACCCCGGCCATGGACATCCCCATCTCCCACACCACGGGGGACCCCAACTTGCCAGGACAGGGGGTCCCACAGCCACCTGCTCACCCATGGGTGGCCAGTACAGATGGGTCCAAGGGTGTGTGGCCTCTGTCGGTCACCTCCGGGCTCTCCGCTGCAACCATCGCCATCCCCAGCTCTGGGGAGAGGCTGCGTGAGGCCGGACAGGGGCTGTCCCCGGGTGCTCCTTGCCAGGGCGGCCCAGGGAGCAGGCAGAGGGTAGGAAGGAAAGGAAGGAAAGGAAGGAGGGAAGGAGGGAAGGAAGGAGGGAGGGAAGGAGGGAAGGAGGGAGGGAAGGAGGGAAGGAGGGAGGGAGGGAGGGAAGGAAGGAAGGAAGGAAGGAAGGAAGGAAGGAAGGAAGGAAGGAGGGAAGGAGGGAAGGAGGGAAGGAGGGAAGGAGGGAAGGAGGGAAGGAGGGAAGGAGGGATGGAGGGAGGAAGGAAGGAGGGACGGAGGGAGGAAGGAAGGAAGGAAGGAAGGAAGGAAGGAAGGAAGGAAGGAAGGAAGGAAGGAAGGAAGGAAGGAAGGAAGGAAGGGGGTTGCTGAAATGGAGCTTGGCAGGGCTGGGGGGAAACAAGAAGGAAATGGTCAACAGCAAACCCCATGTTTGATCACCCTGGAACAGGGTGAAACCCACCCAAGGGTCCCCTGTCGGCTGGGGAGACAGGGCTATGGCTGAGGTAAGTGGCACTTGGAGGGGCTCCAAGCCCAGCTGGTGCCCGGGACACCCCTGCCAGTGCCGAGAGGGGCACAGCAGAGCCGGGCATCCTGGTTGCATGGCCCAGCCTGGCCAGGACCCCACTGGGATGGAACAAGACTCCGTTGCCTGTGGGCACCCCGACAGCCTGGTCCTGGGCACAGGGGTGCTGGTGGCAGCAGGAGGAGGCTCTGCAGCCTGGGCCAGGCAGGTTGCCTGTGGCTGGTCCCGCTCGCCAGCCCCAAGGGTGAGCCGGCTCCGGTGCTGCTTGCCCTGCAGCCCACAGTCACGGGAGCCCCTTGGAGGGCAGCCAGACCCCCAGGTCCTGCCATGCCACACGGCCCCGGGCGCTCCCCAGGCTGGTGGCATCTCCTCCCTGCCGTGGGGGTCCCTGTCCTCACTGCACCCCGGGCCAGACTGAGCACCACCATCCGGAGCTGGCACAGGACAGGCCCCAACGCTCCATCCCAACATCGGGGCGGTGCTGGTCCCGGTGCGGTCACCCGGCAAGGACAGTGCCAGCCCACGGCCCCCCCTCCACACCCCCCGAAATAGCCCGGCTTCCGCCCCCACGGCAGCTGCCTGCTGCCAGCTCCCCGCTGCCCACGGCTGATCCCGGGGGAGGGAAGGAGGGGGCAGGCGGCTCTAATCCCCCCCGAGCCCACGTAGTGCTGCCAGCGGGGCCATGCCCACCGCGGCCTCCCAGACCCACACAGAGCCGTGAGCAACACCCCGGCCAGCCCTGCGCCATGGGGAGGGCGACGGTCCCGGCCCCACAGCGGAGTGGAGCCAGAGGGCAGTTGGCCGTGGAGCCCCTCTGTGACACGTGGGGCCATCCCCGAGCCGTCCCCAGCCCCACCGGGATGTCCCCTCCCTGCCAGCTCCTCGGCACAGCCCCAGCGGGATGGGAATCCCCTCGCCCTCCCTTCCTCAGCCCCACAGTGGGCTAGAAGTGGAACATCCTCCTGCCATCCTTCCTGCAGTCCCCAGGGACCCCCATGTCCCCAGGGACACCCGCGGGAGGGGGACTGAAGCAAAATTGCCAGGACGCTGCTGCGCCCACTGTGTGCCAGCCAGCCCGGCTGCGCTCGCCAGCCTGCCGGCACCCAGGGCAAGCAGCGTCTGGCACCCACCCTGCCCAGGACCCAGCGCCCGGGGGCAGGACCCTGTACTCACCGCCCCCTCCAGCCGCTGCCCATGGGGCCCGGGGACACGGCGGGGACAGCCGGGCAGAGCGGAGCACGCAGCGCAGCCGAGGCTGCCGGGAGAGGCCAGCGCTTGCCTGACCTACTTCTCCTTCCGCATCACCTGCTTTCATTTTCCCTCGCCACGGCTCGGTCCCCCCGCCCGCCCACGGCCCCGCCAAGTCACGCCACCGGCTCCGCAGGCACGGGACACCGGGGCCCTGCCGCTCCTGCCACACCAGCGTGCACGCCAACCAGCCACCCATCCCCGGACACAGAGCGCGGCCAGGCACCGGGCGCACTGAAGGTCACCAGCCATGGCACCAGCATCGGACACGGCCGCCTCCCCCGCTGCCTGCGCGGCCACCCAAGCGTCACCTCCCTGGCATGAAGCGAGTTTGACGGGTCTCAGCCCAGCCCCTCGCCAGGTCCTCCGGCCGCCCCGGGGCTCGCTGGGGTGTGGACACACAGCTCCCGGGGCATGTCGGGGACACCATCTCTGCCGTGGGGAGCCGGGCGGGCGCCAACCCTCCAGACGGGGCGGCCTCCCCCGCCGGCACCCTGCCGGCTCCCGCGGTGGGGTTACCATGGAAAGGCGGCGGTGGCGGCGCAGGGGGAGCGCGGGCTCCCGGGGGCTCCCGCCAGCAGCCCGCGCGCTGCCAGGAGAGATTTCTCTGTGGTTTCATCATCCGCCACCCGCCCCAAAGGAGAAGTTCCTGCTCTGCGTGCGGGGCAGCAGCCACCCCTCAAGGGCCAGGGTCTGGGGGCCACGCTGGTCTTGCACCCCCACTGCGCCCACTGCCCGCCCCCGTCGTGCTCGGGCCCGTCGCGCTCGTGCCACGTGTGCACCGAGGGTGCACGGCACCAGCTGGCAGAGTCACGCTGCCACGGCCTCGGGCCCAGCACCCAGCGAGGGGGGGGCCGGCCAGCCTGTGCCCAGGCGGGTGGTCTCAGAGTGTCCCCAGGACCCAACAGTGACATCCCCCCCACCCGCCTGTCACCTCCCCATGCCCAGGGCCTTCACCGGCTCTACACGCTTGTTCCCAGTGAGGGCACCCCCAGCTCCAGCCAGCCCCCCGCCCGGCCCCACTGCCCTACGCCCTCCCCTGCCCCACAGCTTCCCCTTCTCCATGCACCCACTTCAAGTTCCTGAGCCCAGCCCCTCCCTCGGCACCCGGCACCGGCATCACCGCCGTGGCCTCGAGTCACCCGCAGCGGCCATGTGCCTCTGCCAGTGACGGGGGGACCCCAGCCCGCTCCCCCCGAGCCCCCAGCCCAGCCAGCCTGGCCGCGGCGGGGGAAACCGAGGCACGCCAAAAAACTCACCCCACGCCGAACCCGGCACCGTGTCCCCTCGCCCAGCGAAAGCAGCCCCAGGTCAAGTGCAGCCGCGGCCCAAGACAGCAGCTCTCCCCCGGCGCGGGCCGCGGCGGGAGGGTAAATACCGCACCCCGCCCCGGGCAAACAGCCGGCTGGGGGCAGCCAGCCAGGGTGGGGGGACAGGTACGGCAGGGCTGGGTGCGCGCGGGGCAGAGTCCACCTCAGCGGGTGCTACCGAGCCACTGGGCCCAGTGGGCAACCCCCGTGTGGACCCTTGCCAGCCACCTGCCGCCACTGCCAGCGTGCCAGGACTCGGGGACACCCACCTGCCTCTATGGGCACCTCCGCGACGGCACAACCGGGGACGCGGCCGAGCTTCCCAAGGGTGGGATGGCGGCAGCACCTCGTCACCCACGGGGTGACCCCAGGGGGAGGGGGGCAGCACTACAACCGAACCCCGAGCTTGGCAGCCACCTCGGGAAGCGGTGGGGACCTGCCGGTGGCACCGGTTTCCCGCAACTCCCATGCGTGGAGGGGATCGGGAACAAGCCACGGGTGATCGCCCCCCACCCCACGGGCGACGTGTCCACCGGCTCCGGGGCGAAGTGGCGGCGGGCGGGCACGGTCGGGGCACGGAGCACCGCCCGCTCCCGGCGCACGGGAACCGTGCGCCGGGAGCGGGCGGTGCTCCGTGCCCCGACCGTGCCCGCCGGTAGCATCCCGAATCCCCGCGACTCACCGCAACCGGGCTGTGAAAGACTCCGCCGTACCGGTATCGCTCCCGGTCGGTCCCTCCCCGTCGGTGGGGTCCGTCCGTTCCCACCCGCCGCCGCTCACCTGCGCGCCCCGCCCGAGCTACGGGGCCGGTCCCGGGACCGCGGCCCCGCCTCCGCCTTCACCTGCCGCCCCCCCCCCGCCCCATCCATCCACCGACACCCACCCCCCCCCCCCCCCGCCGCCACCGGGGCTCCAGGAAGCGCCCGCCCCCGCCCCGCTCATTGGGCAGCGAGCCGGCGGTCCGGCCTCCGATTGGGAGGGGGGCCGCCCATCAACCCCGCCACACCCCCCCAAGGGAGGGCGGGGGCCATGCGGGGCCCCCCCCGGGACCGGGGGGGTGCGGTGGGAGGAGGGAGGGAGGGGGGGGGGGGTGTAAAGAGCTGAGTCAGAGGCGCGGGACGGCGGAGGTTAACGGGGCCGCGATGGGGTAGCCCGGGGGTAGCGGGAGGGGGACGGGGGGGGGGGGGAGCCCGGTACGGCCCCGCCGGCGCCTCGCCCGGTGCCAGGCGCCGAGCGCGCCCCGCCCGCTGCGGCCGCCGAGCCCCGAGGCCGGCCCGCCCCGCTCCGCTCCGCCCCGCGGGCACGGGGGGGGGGGACCGGGCACGGGAGAGCCGGGTATGGGGGGGGGATGAAAAACCGGGTACCGGGGGGGTTGGGGGATGGAGTACCGGGTACGGAGAGCCGGACACCGGGAGAAGATGAAGTACCGGGCACCGCGACCCGGGCACCGAGGAGGATGGAGAACCGGGCAGGGAGAGCCGGGCACCGGGAAGAGGGATGGAGTATCAAGCACCGAGAACCGGGCACCGGGGGGGGGGGGCGGGAAATGAAGTACCAGGCACGAGGGGTACGGAAAGTCGGGTACCGGGGGCTGTGAATGCAGAACCGGGCACCGAGGGGGGATGGAGAACCGGGCACGGGGACCCGGACCCGGGGGCGGACGGAGAACTGGCCGCCGGGGTTTAAGTAGAACCGGGCACGGGGAACCGGCTACGGGGAGGATGGAGAACCGGGCACGGAGAACCGGGCGGGGGGGGGGGGGGGGGGGGGGGCGGAGACCTTGGGGGCGCGGCGGGGCAGCCCCCCCTCTCCCGTTCCTGGCGGCGCTGGGGCAGGGCGCGGCGGCCCCCCCGGGAGCGGCCCCCCCGCAGGTGGCGGGGCGGGGACCCCGCGCAACCTGTTTGGCCGCCGCCGGCCCCCGGGAGGCAGCGGCGGCGGCGGCGGGGCCCGGCCCGGCCCCGGGCTCACCTCGCCTCACCCCGGCCCCCCTCCCCACCCCCCCGGCTCCTGACTCAGAGCCCGGCCGCTGCCCGGCGCTGGCGGAAAGTGTGAGGAGCCGCCGCCGCCGCCGCCGCTGCCGCCGGTGGCTGCCAAGGCAAACACAGCCCCGCGCAGACGTTATGTCAGCCGGGGGGCACCGCTCCAGCGCCGGGGCCCCCCCCCCCCACCCTCGCCCGCCGGGTCCCGGTACCGGGCACCTGCCGCCGCGCCGGGCCTCGGACTCCGCTTCCCTCCCTCCCTCCGTCCTTCCCTCCGTCCACCTGCCCCGCCGCCCCCCGGCCGCGCCTCCCTCACCCACCCCCCCCCCCCCCCCGCCGCGCACCGGCCGGCCGGTCACCTGCACACCCTCCCCCCGGGCCGGCCGCCCCCCCGCCCAGCCCCGGCACCGACCCACGGGGCTCGGGGCTCCCGCGGGGGCGGCGGTGGGGGGGGAAAACCCGCAGAAAATCCCCTCCGCGCCGCTGACACCCGCTCCCGGCCCCGCCGCCCACCGGCCCGAAACCGGCTCCCACGGCCCCGCCGAGCCCGAGCCCCCGCCCGCCGCTATCCGTAGCCGCTGCGCTTTATCGGTGCCGGAGCCCCCGGTGCCCGCGGCGGCGCTCCCGGTGCCGCCCGTTCCCCCCGGGGGCGGCCCCGACGGCGCGGCCCCCACTCACCTCCTGCCCGCGGGGACGCGGCGGGACCGGGGCCGGGACCGGGCGGGGCGGGCGGGGGCCGCGGAGCCCAGGCCCGTCTCAGCCGGGCCGGCGGCGTGGCAGGAAGGACCGGGCGGTCATCGCGGCCCGGCGGCGGCCGCCTGCAGAGGGCACTGCCGGTCCCCGGAGCCGAGCCCCGCGGGCCACGAGACACCCCCCCACCCCCCCCCCCCCCCGCGGGCCCGGTATCGACACGCGTGGGGAGACGGAGGGGGAAGTTGGTGCCGGCGGCACCGTTTATTTGGGTTACAAATACCACAGCGGGCACCCCGGGACACCCAAGGCTGCGCTCGCCTTGGCGGGGGGAGAGGGCGGTGCTGCCCCAGTGGCTGGAGGGGCCCGGGGGTCCCCCGGCGCGGGGACCCACCGCGGGACACCCTGCACCGGCCCCGGCCTCAGCTCCCGTGGGGCACCTCTGTCCCAGCTGTGCCAGCCCGGGCCAGCGCCCGCCGGGGGGGCTCACCTGCCCCACACCCATCCAGCTGTACTCACCTGCCCCACAACCTGCCCCACACTTGTCCAGCTCTGCTCACCTGCCCCACACCCATCCAGCTGTACTCACCTGCCCCACAACCTGCCCCACACTTGTCCAGCTCTGCTCACCTGCCCCACAACCTGCCCCACACTTGTCCAGCTCTGCTCACCTGCCCCACAACCTGCCCCACACCCGTCCAGCTGTACTCACCTGCCCCACAACCTGCCCCACACTTGTCCAGCTGTGCTCACCCGCTCCAGAACCTGCCCCACACTTGTCCAGCTCTGCTCACCTGCCCCACAACCTGCCCCACACCCGTCCAGCTGTACTCACCTGCCCCACAACCTGCCCCACACCCATCCAGCTGTACTCACCTGCTCCAGAACCTGCCCCACACTTGTCCAGCTCTGCTCACCTGCCCCACAACCTGCCGCACACTTATCCAGCTGTGCTCACCTGCCCCACAGCCTGCTCCACACTTGTCCAGCTGTACTCACCTGCCCCACAACCTGCCCCAGACCCATCCAGCTGTACTCACCTGCCCCACAACCTGCCCCACACTTGTCCAGCTCTGCTCACCTGCCCCACACCCATCCAGCTGTGCCCACCTGCCCCATACCTCCCACTGTGCTGGCTCATTCCAGTTCCCCCCATGCCTGCCGCGACCCCCAGCCTCCCTCTGCCGTGCTGGGGAACTGCTCCACCTCCCCGGGGCTACCCTGTGGCCCCCAGCCGCCCCTGGACCTGCCCGGCTCTTGCGCCCCCCTCCCTGGGCCTGGCCCCGGCCACTTACGGTGCAGGGAGGGGCTCCTGCATTGTGCTTTTCTTTTTTTTAGAAAAATAAGATAAATTAAAATAAATTTAAACAATAAAATATTAAAAAAAAAAAAAGAGAGAGAAAGAGATTAAATAGTGCCCTGTGTTAGTGAGAGCCCTGCGGCTGGGGGGGGGCGGGTGCTGGCAGGGTGGTGAGCCAGGCATGGGGGGCACTGGGCCCTCACGGGGCTTGGGCAGAGGGTCCCAGTGCAGGTCCCCTGGGCCAGGATGGCCCCGCTGGAAGGCTGACGGGCAGCAGAAAGGCCCTCCAGCTTGTGTCCCCTTTGCACCTGCCTCGAGGGGCTCCCTGGCACCACCCCCACCCCCCCCCACCCCCCCCCGTCAGCCTCGGTCCCTCAGCGTGGCCGGTTCAGCAGGACCTCCAGCCAGCACGGGCAGGAGGTGATGAACTGCCGGGAGTAGCAGGGCCCCCAGCCCTTGGCAAAGCTGATGCGGACACTATGGGGGTCGCAGGGGCCCTCCCCGGGGAGCCGCCAGCCCCCCTTGCCCCCCACCCGCTCGTAGTCGAACACCTTTGCTGAGTAGCCCGGCAGCACCTTGAGGACAGTGAGCCCGCGGGCAGCGGGGGGGCCCAGGGTGGGCGAGCTGACGAAGATGGGGTGCTCGCTGCGGTTGTACGCCCACACGCCCCCTGGCTCCCGGCTCAGCACCAGCCCCCGGCCGATCTTGCCCCGTGCCCGCCGGACAGCACGGCTACGGTGGGCAGCCGGCAACTGGCCCAGGCAGAACCCGCTGCCCCGCGGCAGCTCGCCGAAAACGTTCACCGAGGCCTCGTGCACAGCGTAGAGGCGGCCCACACGTGTCCGGTGCTCCCAGTAAGCCAGTTTGCACCAGCAGCCATCCTTAATGGTGCTCCACGAGATGCTGGTGTCTGGTGGGGGAGAGCAGAGCCGTCACTGCGGGGCAGAGCCACCCACAGAGGGGACAAGGGGAGAGGTGATGGGGAGGGGGTGGGCACAGGGGGGTCCGTGACCCCCTGATTCATGCAGAGGGTGGCAGAGCCGACAGAGGGATGCACGCGGCACCCGTGGATGTCCCAGCACAGGCTCTGGCACGGGGCATGAGTCACTGGAGCGGCTGCGTGCCGGCACGTAGGGCTGGCCCGTCCCCGTCCCCCATCCCTGGGGACTGCGGCAAGGGGGGGTCCCCGGGCGAGGGGAAGGTGGAGCCCAGGCGGGCAGTGGCCTGGTGGCCAGCAGCCAGGCTGGAGCCGCCGCTGTGTGCGTCAAGGCACATTGTGTGTGTCCCCGTGGGCAGCGCTTCCTCCGGCGGGGAGCCCGGCGCCGCCAAAAATAACAGGAGCCACAGTGGGGGGGGCCAGGCCCTGGGCTGGGCCCCCGGCAAGAACCCCTCGCCAGAGCCTTTCCTCCTGCTGGGAGGGGGCTGCCAGCTCCGTTCCCCGATTTTTGGGGGGATTGCACCACTGCACCCCGAGCAGCAGCGGGGTGGGGGACAGAGCTGCCCGGGGGCGTGGGACCAGGGGGGCCAGCCCTGCCTGACACCCCCCTGCCTGTCGGACCCTCTTACCGCGCCAGTCCCTGCCGTTGTAGCCGAACTCCAGGAGCTGGGTGCCGGGGTGCTGGAGCTCATCCGGCCAGGAGGGACCGCAGGACGCCTTCGAATAGGGGGGCGGTGGGGTCTCTGGGGGGGACGGAAGGGAGTGAGGCTGGGATGTGCGTCCTGCCCCCCAGAGCCCCCCAGAGCCCTGAGCTGGCCCCAGTGACCAGAGATGGGGGGGGGGAAGCAAGGGGGGCTCCAGCGGAGCCAGCAGCACTCACCGGGCGCAGCCAGGCGGCTGAAGTGGTGGGGGTTGCAGCAGAGCATGGCAGCGTCCCCGCAGCCCCCCCGGCCCCCCGCGCAGCAGCAGAGATGCTTGAGCTCATGGGGCTGGCGCAGGTCGGGCCAGCGGTAGAGGCGGCAGAGCAGGACCTGGGGGGGCAGTGCCTGCTTGGCCCCCCGCGGTGCCCAGACGCAGCTGGAGTCCCAGGCTCCCCGGCTCTCCACTGCCTGCACCAGCAGCTCCAGTTCCTCGTCCTTCAGCTTCTTGAAGAGGGCGTGCGCCGCCGGTTTGAGGGCGCCGGGGCCGTCCTCAGGGCCAGCCGCCCCGCAGCGCTGCCGCCACAGCCGCCTCACCAGCCCGGCGCGGCGGGAGCGGAACATGGGGGGGCGGAGGGGGACAGCCTGTGGGATGGGGACAATGTCACCCCCCGGTCGCAGGGGACCCCACTGGTGCATCTGCTGGCCCCTTCCCCACCAGGGACCTGGCAAGGCCACCCTGCCCAAGTTTGCTGCTGCCCGTGGCCACCAGTCCCCCACGCCGCTGCCTGTCCCGGCAGACGTGTGAGGACACGGCGGGGACACCCAGGGGGACGGGTGTCCCCAAGGTCACCCGCAGATGTGACCTCTAAACCAACCCCCCTTACAGGGGACACTGCCTGTGCCGAGACGGCGAGGGCAGGGGGCTGCACATCCCCCGCCCGCAGCACCCACCCCACCCCTGTCACCCCCCGGTGTGGGGCTGGGTGAGGGGTCCCCGGGGAAGGGGGAGGTTCTCACTCACGGCGGGCGGCGGAGCTGGGTGCGAGGAGCCGGGGCTGCGCTCTGGGGGCGGCCGGCACCGCTCTGCCCGTCGCGCCGCCGCCGCCAGGACTTTTTCCTGTGCCGGGACAGACTCTCCCCTCCCCCGGACCTCCCCGTTTGGGGAATTCATTGATTCGCCCCGTCCTGGCCAGCCCCGGCGCCGAGCGGCTGCGGGGCCAGGACACGGCAGCAGCGGGGCAGGGACCAGACACGTGGGCTCCGGTGGGCAGTGACGCCCAGTGCCACGCTCCCGATGCCCAGTGCCACGCTCTCAGCGAAGCCGGACCCAGTCCAGCTCCGTGGGCAGCCGGGCACAGCCAGGTGCCCGTTTAGCACCGCAGACGGTACAGGTGTGTGGCCACAGGGCAGGGTCCGGCTGCAGGAGCCAACCTGGGTGAGGGGGAGCCGTGGGGTGCAGTCTCTGGGCAGCCCCCATCCCTGCCTGCGACCAAGCAGCGGGGTGCAAGGATCACCCAAGCCCCTCTTGGCACCCCGGGCAGGGGTCCCTGCCGCCCCCCAGCCCTCCCTGCAGCCAGGGCCCCCCCGCAGGCTCTGGGCGAGGGTGGGAGCGGGCTCCACAACAAAGCAGCTAATGTAAACGGGACCCTTATCCCGCGCCGGGCCGCGCTTCCTGCTCCCGACTTCCCGCCGAGATAAGGGAGGCCGCGCTGGCGCCAGGCGCTGCCACCATGGCCGAGACACGCGGAGCTTCCCCTGCGCCGGGACCGGGGCTGCAGGCACCCCCCGCTCCGGGGCCAGGCACCGGGGCACAGCTGGCTCAACCCGCTGGTGGACCCACAGCCGTCCCCACGGCAGGGCCCCGGTGCCCGGCACGTCCCACCGGCCGTGACCTTTGCCGCAGCTCCAGCCAGGCTGGGCCCTTTGGGGACATTTTGCTCCGGCCGCTTCCCGCCGGCTCTTGGCAGCACCGGTGCCGGGCAGGCGCGTGGGGCCGGGGCAGGAAACGGCCTGGAGCGGGGACAAGCGGAGACTCTTTTTAAACAAGGGGCTGAGTCACGGGCAGGGATAAACCCAGTGGAGGGGCAGGCAGAGCCATGGCCCCCCTGGTCCCAAGGGGCCTAGGGACCCTTGGCCTCAGGCAGAGGCGACGTGCGGGTGCCCAGGTCCTACCCAGGGTGAGGGTTGGATGTTTTGGGCAAGGGAGGGGGGGGATGACACTCCCAGAGCCCTCCCCAAACACACCCAGCCGGTCAGTCGCTGCACAGGTTTATTGGGGTCTGTGATCGGGGGGAGCGCAGGCTGGAGTGGGGTCCCAGCGCTGGGGGTCCGTCAGCTCCCTCGGCACGGGGCAACAAGCAATCCTGGGTGGGGAGAGAGGCACAGAGAATGAGGACCCCTCACCAGCCCCATAGCTGCACCCCCGTCACCTCCCAAGAGCACCATGGCCAGGACCCTATCACCCCACAAGAGCATTACAGTTGGGCCCCCATCACCACCCAAGCACCACAACAGGGCCCCCATCACCCTGTCACCCCCCAGTCACCACAGCCAGATCCTTATCACCCCCAGGAGCAACGTGGCCAGGCCCCATCACCCCCCAAGAGCACCACGGTGTGGCCCCCATCACCCCCCGAGCACCGTGCTGAGCAGGCAGCCAAGGGCAGGGCACTCACCCACGGCACAGGGGCAGGCAGGGGGTGCTGGGGGTCCTGCGGCGTAGCGGGGGGGGCTGTTCTCTAGTCCAGCAACTCCCGGATGCACCAGCTGCAGAGCAGGAGGTAGACGCAGTCCCGCAGGCGCTGCAGCAGCCAGGAGCCCAGGCGCAGCCCCAGGGAGGCCTCGGTGGGTGCCGGCGGTGCCGCCGGCCTCCGAGCACCCAGCGGATGGGACACCGCGGTCCGGTGGAGACGCATGGCCAACGAGGGATCAGCAGGGTCTGACACCAGGAGGCAGCCCCAGCAACACACAGGTCCCCGGCAAACGCTGGAACCTGCTCCATTCTCTGCGCTTCAAAGGCTTCCACAATAGCGGGTGCAGGGAGGGGACACTGCCCGGGGGACACTTTTGTTCGGGCAGAGCTGGCCTCACCCCCCGTCGTGCCCCTGCCAGAGCCCTGCAGGGCCCAAAGGGACCGGCATGGCCAAGCGCGAGCACGATGCGGACCGCAGGCTGAGCACAGCAGATTTATTCAGTGCTGGCAGGCAGCACATTTATTCAGTGTCACCCCCAGCAGTGCCAGGGACGTCCGTGGGGGAGCAGCGTCCCAGCAGAGCCTCCCCAAGTGCACCCCGTGGGCCTTCACTGGCGGGAGGTGCGCTCGTCTTCCTCGTTTTCCAGCTCGTAGGCGGGCCGGTAGCTCTCCCGGCCCCGGGCATCGGTGTAGCGCAGCGCCGGGTTCTTCTGTGTGTTGGCCATGCTCCCCAGGGAGGTGTAGCTGCGGAGGGAGAAGTCGGCTGCAAGGCTGCACCCAGGGCATCAACCGCGCCGAGCAGGGAGAGCAGCACCGAACACTCACCCCTTGTCATAGAGGACGCAGTAGGGGACATAGAGCTTGCGCAGAAACTCCCAGATGTCCCGGTAGGTCCAGTCCTGCAGGTGGAATTGGGCAGGGGTTGCCATGGAGGCAGGCGGGCTGTCCCCTCACCCCCAGGGAAGCCAGCCACCCCCCCCCTCAAGAGCACACGGGAGAGCCAGCGGGTCCCCAGGGACCCCAAGCACCCTGTCCCCCCCCAAACCCAGGAAAAGCCCCCAGGGGGGGCAGGAACAAGCTCTGCCTGACAGCACCAGGCAGCCTGGCTGCAGCGAGGGGCACCCACGGCCCATGCAACAGGGCTGGAGATGCTCTGGGGAGAGGGAAAATTAGAGGGGCAAGCCCTCTGGGGTGGCAATGGATTAGTGCTGGCTTCCAGCCCCGTCGCTTTAACCTGCCAGGTTTGCCCCCCCCCCGCCAGGATGAGCCTCATCCCCAGAGCAGGCGGAGGCCACGTACCAGCAAGGGGTTCACCCGCATGTATGGGGGCCAGTCAGGGTCCGTCATGCACATGGGGGTCAGGGTGCGGGAGTAGGGGTCCGTTCGCCGCGTCCCCATCAGGACAGCCTCCAGCTGCGGCTGTTGCTCCTTCAGGTAGGCCAGGGCCTCCCGGATAGAGCCCTCCACCGTGCAGAGCTGGATCTTGTACCTGTGCAGGCAGGACGAGCAGCTGCCTGCCGGGCTGCGGGAGACACTGCTCACTCCCCTGCCCAGCAGCCCACCCCTCTCTCCCCCATACCTCTGAACAGTTGCCTGGATAAACCGCTCCATTTCGGGGAAGGGGGACACGATGCGGATGTAGAGGACCTGCAGCTTCTCCTGCCTCGCCGGGTACCGCCTGGAGAGAGACCCGGCGCAGCTGGGCTCCAGCAGACAGTGACTGGAGGCAGAGCAGCCCCCCACTCCCCATGACCTGGGGCCCAGGAATCTGCTCCTTCCCCCTGAGCGGGGCAAGGGAGAGCCCCGGAGCCCCAACCAGGGCCTGCAGGACCCCTCACCCCTGCCCCGGGCTGGGCTGGTGGAGCCCCGTGTCCAGGTACCTCTCCACGGCGGCGTGGACGAGGTGCAGAAGGGCCGTGCAGTCCTTGCCCCCGTTGAAGCCCACACAGAGCTGGGCCAAGCTGTACCGGTCCAAAGCCTCCTCGATGGTCCGCAGTGCTGCTGCCACCTTCTGCCCCAGGGCTGAGCCTGCCGGGAGGGGATGGTCGGTGCCCGCCTGGGGCCATGCTGCCTCAGTGCTGCCCCAGGGCCTGCGGCACCTTGCCTTCCAGGCACGACTTGTCTCCAGACGCACCGCGGAGCCACTACTGGCATCACAGCCTGGAGCCAAGAGCTTGCACAACCCGGTTGTGCCAGGCACAATCCTGTGCCATGGATGAGACAGGGATCCTGCCTTCACAGGGGAACCGCAGCACCGCTCCCCCTAAAGCGTGCTGCACTCTCTAGGACTGGCACCGGCCAGCCCCAACTGGGGTTATGGGTCCCGCTCCCACCTGTGTTGGATGAAGCCCACTGCAGCTGCAGCACCAGCGAAGCCTCAGCACCCCTCAAGCCCCCCAGCACACAGAACAGGCAAGCTCTGCTCCCAGGCTGGTCTTCCCACTGCCCCAGCCCTGCTGGGCTGCAGGGTCTGCGCAGGAGCAGCGTGGAGACACCAAGCTGTGCCACAGCAGCGCTTCCCTGTACCTGACTCAGCCAGGCCATAAACCTCCGTGGCCGCTGGTGAGATGCAGTCTGTCACCAAAGGCACGACAACGCCCGGCGGCAGCTTCTCCGTCAAGAAGCGATACGCTTCCTCCAGGTCCTGCTCTGACTCCGAGTCCAGCGTCAGCTTCACACGGTAGTAGTTGCTGGCCCAGTCTGGGTAGGAACCCAAACTGACGCAGCCCTGGAAGGTGGCATTGGCCTGGTTGAGCACAGGCGCGATGAGGATTTCGTCAGCCGCCACATAGATGGTGCGGGAGTGGAAGCAGGTCTGCTCGCTGCGGAAGAGGTGGGCAAGGCCGTCCAGGGCACGCTCCATCAACGCCGGGATGCCGGGGAAGATGTAGACGTTGCGCACGCTGACCAGCGGGTACTTGAAGGCGCCACCCGTGCGCCCGTCGGTGCCATAGTTAAGGCAGGAGGACTCGGGGACCTGAGCCAGCTTCATCTCGGGGCACTGCACCTCCGTCTTGCCGAAGAACTTGTGCACCAGGGCCACCAGCTCGGGGTGGGGGGCCACCTTCTCCCCGAAGGCCCTGGCCACTGCCTCGAAGGTGACATCGTCGTGTGTGGGGCCGATGCCCCCCGAGGTCAGCACGTAGGTGAAGCGGGCGGCGAAGGCGGCCACCTCGCTGGCGATGGCCTCCACCTCGTCAGGCACCACCGAGATCCGAGCCACCCTCACGCCCAGGGCCCGCAGCCGCCGGCACATGAAGAAGGAGTTTGTGTCCTGCGTGTGGCCCTGGGGACACGGAGACACCCGTGAGGGCGGGGGGCCACAAGCCCGCCAGGCCCCGGCCCCCGCAGCAGGCCCCGGCCCGCCCGCCCCGCGCAGGCCCGGCTCGTCCCCGGCCGCACCTTGAGGATCTCGTCGCCGATGACGATGATACCAGCGGTGGCAGGGGAGCCCCGGGCCGCCGCGGGCCCGGAGGCCGCCATGGGGCGGGAGGCGGCGGCGCGCAGGGCCCGGCCCGCCCTCAGCGCCCCCCACATCGGCCCGGCCGCCGCGACGGGCTGCGGCACCGCCCCGCGCTCTCATTGGCCGGGCAGCGTGCCCGTCCCGAGGCGCTGCCGGCGCGGATTGGCTGGGAGGCGGGACCTGTGGGGACGGGACCATCGCGGCTACGGGGGAGGCGCCCGTTTCCCCTTCGGTGACCGTGAGTCCGCCCGGCCGTGGGCGGGGCCACGTGCACCTACGGGGGAGCCGCGCCCCCCCCCCCCCCCCCCCCCCCGGTACCGGGAGCCCTCCCGCATCTTTTCTCACCCCCACCCACAAGATGCTCTGGGGCACGGGGAGCCCTCCCCCCCCCCACCCCCAAGCACCAGAAGCCTCCCCGAGCCCCGTGGAAGCCCCCCCCCCCCCCCGTACCCCCGGAGAGCACCCACACCACCCGGGCAGGATGCTGGCAGGCACCGGGAGCCCCCCCCGGGTCCCCCCTCCCCTGCACGGCAGACAGCAGCTCCTGAACATCCGTTTATTGAAGCTGGAGGTGGGAAGGGCCCCCCGGTTCCGGGGCCGAGCAGCACGGGGTGAAAGCCCCCCCTCTCCCCCCCGGGAACGGCAAGGCGGCGGCAGCAACGGGTTCTGTCCCGGTGGGGCAGGGCTGGTCACGTCACTTCTCCGGTTTCTTGGGCCGCGGGCGGCGGAAGAGCAGGATGTGGGGCTCTGGTGGGGGGACAGGGGATGGGACATGGGGCTCTGGGGCAGGGGGGGGTGCAGGGGCAAGAGGGTATGTGGGGCTCGGGGGGGGGGGCGGAAATGTGAGGCTCAGAGGGATAAGGGGACAGAGGGTGGGTGACGTGGTGATGGGGGGGTTATGTGGGGGGCTCTGGTAGGGGAGAGGTGGGATATGGGGCTCGGGGAGGGGGGTACAGGGCTCTGTGGGGTGGGGGTACAGGGGAAATGCAGGGCTTGGAGGGGGACACGGGGAGGGGGGGGATGCTCAGTAGGATGTGGGGCTCAGGGGGGACATGGGGCATGTGGGGCTCAGGGCTCGGGGGAATGCGGGGTGGCCACATAGGGGAAGGGTGGGATGTGGGGCTTGGGGGGGGGGGGGGGGGGGAGACAGACATGGAGCATTTGGGGCTTGGGGGCGGTGGGGGGGGATGCGGGTCAGCCATGGGGAATGTGGGGCTCTGGGCAGGACGCAGGGGGATGTAGGGCTGTGGGTGGCTGCGGGGGTCCCGCGGAGGCAGGGGGGGACGTGGGGTGGCTGTGGGGGGTCCCGGGGGTCCCGCCCCCCTCACCTGGTTCGTGCACCATGTAGTGCACCCAGCCCTGGCTCTGCTGCACCCCCAGGTTCCGCCACTCGGTCTCGGAGAGGAGGTGGGTGCGGGGCACCAGCCGGGCCAGGTCCTTGGGCAGCACCACGTGCCTGCGGCCCCAACTCAGCCGGGACCGGCACCGGGACCGGCACCCCCGGCACCCCCCCGGCTGGAGACACCCCCCCCCCCCACCCCGCCCCCGCGGAGCTGTTAACGGGACCTGCCCCCTGCCCCGGTACCGAGACACCCACCCCACCAGCCACCAGGGAACCATTAACGGGAACACCCCCCCCCCCCCCCCCCCCAGCGAATCGTTAACGGCCCCCACACCCCGCCCCCAGGAACCCGTTACCGGGACAACCCCCTTCCCGCCCCACGGGGAACCGCTACGGGGACACCACACTTTCCGAGGGATCCGTTACCGGGACACCCGCCCCCCACCCGGAATCTGTTACCGGGACACCCCACCCCCTCCCGCCCCCCGGGGATCCGTTACCGGGACGCCCTATCCCCATGGGGATCGTTACCGGGACAACCCGCCCCACCCGGGATCCGTTACCGGGACAACCACCCCCTCTGCCCGGTAACCGTTACTGGAACCCCTTCCCCCGCCTCACCGGTACTCGAACTCCTCGTCGTCGTACTTGTCCGAGTAGTAGATCTGCTTGTGCGCCATTGCCGCCGGTCCGCCCCCTTCCCGGCAGCCCCCGCGCGCCCCTCGCCTCAGCGGGGCCGTTGACACCCCCACCCCTCACGGCGCTTTCAAACGCCGCCGCCCCACGCGCCCATTGGTCGGCACCGCCCGGCGGGCCGCGCGTCACGGGGCGGGGCGGGAGCCTATTGGTCGGCGCTGGCGGGGCGGGGCGGTGCGGTGGCGCCGCTGCCCGCGGGTCGGGAGCGACTCGCTATTGGCCCGCGCCTCACGTGACGGGGGCGCGGTGAGGCCGCGCTGGAGGGCGTGGGCCGGAAGTGAGTGGCGGCGCGGCGGGGGGAGGGCGGGCGGTGCGGCCGCCGGGACCGGAGGACGAGCGGCGCGAGACCCATGGTGCCCCGGTGAGCGCGCGGGCCGGCCCGGGGCGGGGGGGCCGCGCCCGGGGGCCGCGGCGGGGTCGTGCAGCGGCCTGCGCAGCCCCGCTGGAGCGGCCGGGGCCCTGCGGGGTCCCGGGCTGCCGGGCCGGGCCAGGCCAGGCCCCGCGGTGCCTGTGCCGAGTCTTCTCTGCCCGCCGTCGCTACCTTCTGTTGAGGCGAGTGGGGGTCCTGCCATAGCCGCTCCCGGGACCCGGCACTCTCTCCTCCAGTGCTGCCGGGCCCAGCTGCCTTTCCCTGCTGCCCTGCGTGGGGCTATGGGCCCGGCCCCCTTCCCGGGGCGTCCCGGCCAGGGCCAAGCTGTGCCTGCCCCTCGGTTGCCTCCAGATCTCGGGGTGATGCCGGTGCCTTGGTTCCCCCCGCGCTGTGTGTGCCCGGGTCCGCTCGCTGGGCTCTGGTTTGCGCTGTCCCCTCCCGGTGCTCAGGGCCACGGAGGTGAGACTGCCTCGAGGAACGCTGTCAAGCCTGGGGAAATCCCTGCACTGCCTCACCCCCAGTGGGGATGGGGCCACGGCTGGGTTTGGAGGGGTTCTCGGCCTCTGCGGTGCCTGGGTGCACCCTCCTGCCCTCTGGCATCCAGCCCTGCCTGCGCTTCCAAGCTCCTGAGGGAGGCAGGGGGTGAGTGGCCAGAGCAGACCTGGCTGTTGTGCCCAGATATTGCCCCTCGCTAGCCTTCGCCTTGTCCCCCTGGCAGTGTGTTGTGTCCCTCTGTTGCGGGCTGTTCCTGCCTCTCTGCTTGAATCTCTCCAATGGGGTCAACCCCCTCACTTTGCTGGCCTGGGGGGACCCCAGACACGAGGCCTGAGGAACTGTGACCTGGACCCTACCCTCTGGGCTGGTGCTGTGGAGTTCTGAGAGCAAAGGGCAGCTCTCGCGGCGCTCCTTGGCCTGTTCCAGAGAGGTGAAGATGCCATCTCTCCCAAGCGGGGCCTGAGGATCCACCCTGCAGCCCTTTGGTGGGGGAGCACCATGGCCTGTGCCCCCGGGAGCTGCGTGGGGCAGCATCTCCTCCTCGGGAGGGACACAACAGGGCCCTGAGGAGGCTTTGGCGCGGCTGAGCACCCTGGGTGGGGGTCCCGATCCTCCTTCCCTGCTGCCAACCTTGGCCCCTGGCGTCCAAAGCGCCTCGTCGCCGCCTTTGCTTGGCAGCGAGTGACCTGGTGCGGTGCTGCCGGGCGCTGCCCGGGGCCAGTCTGCGCCACTGCGCTTGCCAAGACGGGGCCTTCTTATCTTGCTGCCTCCTGAACTAATTGTGTTAGTGCCCGCCTGGGCTCCGGCACTGCCTTTGCAGGCCCCAGATAAGGGCACGATTGCTGCGAGGAAGTAAATCATGTTTGCTGCTCGCCCGGCCTGGCCTTGACCGCATTGGCGTGGGAGTGGGAAGGGCAGTGGCTCCAGAGCTGCTCCTGCTTCGCTTGCCTTTTTTTCCCCTCGCAGAGCTTCCTGCCCCTCCTGGCTCCCCTCTCGTAGCCTCTTGCCACAACTCCCATCTTCACCGCTCTCCTAGGGAGGAGAGGGCCATATCCCTGGGGACTCTGCAAGTTCTTCTGTGGCAGGGTGGCAGGAGGGGGCAGCTCTGCCCCCCTGAGCTGCGTCTGCTCTTTACCCCTTGTGTGTGGCCTCTGGGCGCTGGTTCTGGAGCTGGTCAGGGATCGACTCCGACACTTGTCTCAGGTCATGGAGTGACTCTCGGCCCCCGACACCGTTCGCTGGTGAGGCCCGAGCAGAGCCAGGCTCAGCCTCACGCTCCTGCCCTGACACATCCCAGCTCTGTCTTCTCTCAGATGAGAAGCAGGAGGCTCCCCTGGTTCTCATGCCTCATGCGTTGGCAGCACGTTGTGCTGCTGCTACAGCCCCGTCCACCTATAGTCAGCGAAGAGGAGCAGGGTCTGCCTCTTGATGCCAGGGCCACCGCCTCGGCGGGCCGGGGCAGGGCTGGCTAACTCCCTGTTTGTCCCCGAACCGCAGGTCGGAGTGCCAGACGAGAGGGGCTGTGCGTTTCTGTTCCCTGCCCAGGGCCTGCCCTGCCCTCCGCCGGCGATGGAGTATGTGGTAAGGTTTCGGTGGAGGGCTAGGTGGCTTTGGTGGTGGATCCTGCCTCCCCTCTCTCCCCGCTGGCAGGGCCCCAGCCTCCTCCCCAGGTCTCCACTGGCATCTCCCGGCCCCTCTTCTGAGCGGCAGAGAGGTTGTGTGCAGGAACTGTGTGATGCCGTCGTGATGTCTGGGGGGGGGAAAACAGCTGTTGGCTAGATTTGAGTGTTTTTCTTTTCTTCTCCCCTGCCCTGGAGGCTTGGGGATGGCTTCGCTGCGGCCGCTGTGGGACCGAGGGGGTCTCCTGCCCCGGGCGAGGCGTGTACGTGCAGCAGCGGCCGGCTGCCTGCTCGATTTCTTGCCAAACCACTGGCATGTTCCAGGTCTGTGACTCAGCTCCCAGTTTGTGTTTCCTGGGAGGATGTATGGCCTGGTAGCAGGGCCCCGAGCATCCCCTCTCCGCTCCTCTTCCTCGCCCCAGGCTGTGCATGAAGTCCCAGCCCCAGGCACCCAAAAGGAGCCCGCGTCCCTCTGCCTCTCCCGCACCCAGGGGGGGATCTGGCCCATCCGGCACCTCTCCTTGCTGCCGGGGCATGGGAAGCGGCTGGGCCGGGATGAACTCCTCGGGGGCGGTTGTTCTGGCTGCTCCACTCATCCTCCGCTGCCGGGGCAGGAGCTCGCTGCCTGCCTGCTGGGTCGGACTCAAGGGCTGCCTGTTCAGGCAGGGCTGTTCTGCAGCTCTGTGTCTCGGTTTGCCTTCTGTGCTCTGAGTCCACTGGGAAGGGGTCTCTGATGCCCTGGGGGGGCCACGGTGGTGGCACCTCTGGTCTCTGGGAACTGGGAGTGGCGATAAGGCTTGTCCCCAGCTGGTGCAGGCTGGTGAGGTGATGTGGGCCGGCTGGCCTCAGAAGATTCTGATAAAATCAGAAATTACTCCATCTTCTAAAAGCAGAGGTCTGTCTGAGCAGGGCACTGCAGCTCCTGGGGCGTGCCAGCCTCTCGGTCCGTGTTGGGGATGGCTGCTCCAAGCCCTGTCTCCTGTTTGGGTAACAGCTGGGGCCTGGGGTGGTGTGAAGGGACCAAGGAGACCCCCCTGCCCAATTCCCTCCTGCTTTTATCTCGGCAGTGCTTTGGGGAAGCGTTGAGGCTCAAGGAGCCCATGCTTCCATGCCAGGGCACCCCAGCCCCATGTCCGCTGGCCGGCCAGGCCCTCGTGGGCAAACCCCACTGCCCCGCACCCCTTTGCTGCCGCCCAGCCGGGCTCCCCCCGGCAGCTGGGGGCCGTGGCTGGCCCCTCGCCGGGCTGGCGGCTTCCTGGCTCCCTGGACCCAGGCTTCCTGCTTTTCTTTAGAGCAGCAGCTCTGCCGGCCACGGGAAGGTCACAGCGCTGAGCGGCTGGGGGCCCCCGGCGGGGACGAGAGCTTCACGGGACGGCTGGCACGGGCTCTCTGCGCCCGTGGGACCACCGCCACCGGCTGAGGTGGGGGGCTGGCGCTCGCGGAGGTGGTGTGTGCAGCCGAGGCAATGCTCCAGCACCGGGAGGAGGCGGGTGACGGACCCGCCGTTGTGAGCCACAGCCCCTTGTGCTGTGCAGGAGGCTATTTCCAGCTCCGTCCTGGCTTCCATTTCCCCGACCCCGTGGCACCGTGCCAGCGGTTGGGAAGCGGGGCAGGCAGCCGCCCGCGCTGAGCAGTGCCCTGCGGCGGGTCCAAGCAGGGAGAGCCCTTCCTTGGCCGGTATTGCAGAGTGCCCGGTGCCAGGGAAGGCTCTGGCCTGTGATGGGTCGGGAGGGTTGGGCGCCATGGGGCTGCCTGAAATCCCTGCTTCATCCCATGGGAGGTAGAAGTGGGGAGAGAGCTTTTGCTCCCCATGGAGGCCAGTGCGGATGAGGCCGTGGAGAGGGGTGTAGGCGGTGCAGTGGGTCTGGCCCGTGTTGCCGGTGATGTGCCAGTGTGTTGAGGACAGGGGAGACTTGTCCCTGAGACCCCTGACCCGCAGGTGGGGGCTCTGCCCGGCTTCCCGCACTAGAAGGGGCCGAGGTTTGCCCCCCGGCGTGCTCTCGCCACCCGCTCCCATTAGCTCCGCCTGTGACCTTGATTTTTCTGCTCCAGATACGCTCTGGGTCCCCACCCCTCGCCAGGAGCCCCTCCTGCGCTGCGCCCCAGCCCGCACACAGCCCCCGCTGCGGGCAGAGCCTGCCCCGCCGCCCGTGAGTCAGCACGGCCCTTCCCGGTAGCGGCAGCCCCTTCTGCTCCTTCTCCCGAGAGGAGCCGCCGCTCAGCGCCAGCTGGGATGCAGGAAGCAGCAATTAGCGGCAGCCGCTTCTCCTGCTGGCTCCTCGCTGCAGCCGGGAGCCCACGCTGAGCCCTGCCTCGCCCCGCGGACAGCCCACCTGTATCCCGCTCCCGGGCATCCTCCTCTTCCTCCGGGCGAGATCGCCAGCCGGAGCCGCTCTCTCAAAGGACTGGATGTCCCTGCATCCCAGGCAGCTGCGAGCACCGGCGGCATCTCAGCATCGGCGGCATCTCAGCATCGCGGCCCCCCCGGCTTCGGGCACTGCTCCCCCCGGCAGAGCCCGGGGAGCCAACAGGGGCTGCCCACTGCTGGCACGTGGGCTGCGTGGCGCTGGCGGCCACAGAAGGACCTTGTTCACTCCTGGACGGTGCTGGGAGCGGGGCTGGGCTGGGCTTGGATGCGCTCTGTGGCTGCCTTGTCTCCGGGCTTTAAATATTCATGCTTTTGATTTCCTCTTAGCGGCAGAGCAGGGGCTGGAGCGAAGGGCAGCCTTGCTGGACCCAGCCGTGGGGCTTGAGGACCTCCAAGCTGGGGGTCGAGCGTGCTGAGCCCCCCTCCCTGCACCGGCAGCTCCCTGGGGCGTAGCCGCGGCCCCGTTTCTTCCCTGCCGCGGCGGTAGTGGGGGGTTGCTCTCTGTCTGGCCGGATCCGCACATCCTCACTGACGCGGATTTGGATCGATCGGCTGCGACGGCACGGAGCCGGGCAGCCCCCGGAGCTGCTGCCTGGTGTCCCGGGGCCGGCTCTCCCCACCAGCCATGCCGGGCTGGCACAGGCCTGGCACGGAGCTCGGCCAAGGCTTGTGCTTGGGGGGTGCTTCCCAGCGGCTGCAGGCACTCGGACTCTCCATGGGGCCCCCGTGAGACCCAGCCGGTTGCCTCCACCGCGGAGCCACGCGGGACGGGCCGGCTCTGGCCCTTCTCGCCTCTCTCCGGCATGGATCTCCTGCAGAAGAGCAAATACAGCCACCTGCGGAACGAGTCTGTCTCCTCCCTAGAGGAGGTGGTGGGGGACCTGGGCGTCCCAGCTTCCCCAGTGGAGTCCCTGGCAGGCACCCCGTCTCTGCCTGGCTCCCTCTCCTCCTCCTCCCTCGGCCCCGCGGTGTCTGTCGGGGAGCTCTCCCCTGAGTCGGAGGACAGTCCCACCACCCTCTGCTCCTTCTTCCCCAAAATGGCCAACCTGAAGCTCTCGAACCCCGCCAACCTGCTCAGCCTGCGGGGCTCCTCGGCTGGCGGCAGCCTGGGGGACCCCGCTCCTGCTGGGACGGTGACACCGGCGCCGGGGGGAGCTGCCAGCTGCGACTCAGCGGGACCTGTCACTGTCTGTTCCCAGGATATGAACAAGGGAGGAAAGAAGACGCGGGTGGAAGGCGGCCAGCTGGGGGGTGACGAATGGACCCGCCACGGCAGCTTCGTCAATAAGCCCACCCGTGGCTGGCTGCACCCCGATGACAAGGTCATGGGCCCCGGGGTCTCCTACCATGTCCGGGTGAGTGCTGGGGATTTGGCGGGGGGGGGCATGGGCGGGGTCATGGTGGAGATTTGGGGACCTGCTTGCATGGGGACCTCCACCCCTGGGGTGGCAAGTGGGCAGTGGGATTCCCAGGGAGGTCACTGCTGCAGAGCTGGGGGGCTCAGGGCCCCGGCCCCCTCCCCAGCTGCATGGGGAGCCCACCCAGGGGCCAGCCGGGCTGACCCTGCTCTCTCCCCCAGTACATGGGCTGCGTGGAGGTCCTCCAGTCCATGAGGGCTTTGGATTTCAACACCAGGACGCAGGTCACCAGGTGAGCTCTGCCTCCCCCCAGGGGCTGCTGCATTTTTGGGGGGGTTCCAAGTCCCACACAAACCCCTGGTGGTGCGTGGGGCTTTCGGGGGCTCAGGCTGCCTGCAGCCCCTTCAGACATTAATGCCAGCACGCTTGCCCTGCTTGACGATCCTCCAGCTGGCACTGCCAGAGGGTTTCCCGGTTGTCACCCTGTCCCTTCTGTGCTGGTCCCCATGTCCTTGGTCCCATGGTGTGGGGGTGATGGGGGAATGGGGAAGGCAGGTGCTGGAGGACACTGACATCGTGCTGTGCTCCCCGCAGGGAGGCCATTGGGCTGGTGTGTGAGGCTGTGCCTGGTGCCAAGGGAGCTGTGCGGAGGAGGAAGGTGAGGCTGGGCTGGGGAGCTGCCGGGGGGCCATCTGGGCATAGGGCCGAGGGCAGGACCCCAGCCCGGGCTGGGCATCCTGGGGCGCTGATGTCCCAGCGGAGCTCGGCGGGAGCGGTGGGGAGGATGAGGTGCCTGTCTCTGCTGTGGAGGGCAGCAGGACGTGCCCCATTTGCCCCACGGCCGGGCTGTGTCTTGCCTGGGGACCACCTTCCCCATGCTGCTGTTTGCCCATAGCCCTGTGGCCGCTCCCTAAACTCCATCCTGGGCAAGAGCAACCTGAAGTTCGCCGGCATGCCCATCACCCTCACCATCTCCACCAGCAGCCTCAACCTCATGGCTTCTGATTGCAAGCAGGTGAGAGCAGGGAGTGGGGCGGGGGGGACTGGCTTTAGATGAGCAGGAGTGCACCTGTCCCCCCACCCCGGGCCCTGCTGGGGCAGGGGATGTCCCCAGCCTCCCTAAGGGATGTCCGGGTGGGCTGTGTGACCTGCTGGGTGCCCATCTCCCCCAGTCCCCGGGGGTGAAGGGGTCGGATTGATAACCCGCGTGCTTTGCAGGATCTGTCCTGGGGACTGTGAGACCCAGGTCTCCTGGTTTTGACCCCATCCTCAGTGGCCCTGTTGGTGTCCCAGCCCTTTTCCTGGTGGCCTGTGGCTCATAACCAGGGCTCCAGAGTCTTGTAAGCCCCCATACTGGCCCAGCCCCGGGAGGATTGTGGCAAGCAGGAGGTGCCGCCTCCGGCTGGGTGCCGATGAGCTCCTGGCTGCATCCAACAAACTCTCTGCCTTGCAGATCATCGCCAACCACCACATGCAGTCCATCTCCTTTGCTTCCGGAGGAGACCCGGTGAGTACACAGTGTCCCCGTCACGTGTGCCCTGCCCCGTGCTTGGGATCGGTGCCTCTCCGTGACGTCTCGGGCACCGCGCTCTCCGGCAGCCCTGTCTCACCACCGGTGTCTTGCCCCCAGGACACGGCTGAGTACGTCGCTTACGTTGCCAAAGACCCCGTCAATCAGAGAGGTGAGGCCACCCCCAGGGGGTCCTCAATGCCAGAGCCCCGTTCCGTTTAGGGGTCAGCTCAGTGTGGTGGGGAGGGATGGGGACCCCCAAAAGGGAAGCTCTGGGGTACACAGGGCAGGCTGGAGGGTTGGGGATCTTAATGTTGGGGGTTCTCTGTTCCCTCCCCAGCCTGCCACATCCTGGAGTGCCCCGAGGGCTTGGCGCAGGATGTGATCAGCACCATCGGGCAGGCCTTTGAGCTGCGGTTCAAGCAGTACCTGAAGAACCCCCCCAAGCTGGTGACACCCCACGACAGGTAAGGGAAGGAGGAAGGTGGGAGGGTGTCCCAGATTGTTTGGTTCTGGAGTGGGGATGCTGCCCTGGCTGCTGCTCATCTGTGCCCTGTGTCTCCCCCCCCCCTCAGGATGGCAGGGTTTGATGGCTCTGCCTGGGATGAAGAAGAGGAGGAACCAGCCCCAGATCACCAGTACTACAACGACTTCCCCGGCAAGGAGCCTCCCATCGGGGGGGTCGTGGACATGCGGCTGCGGGACGGGGCTGCTCAGACCCCAAATCACTTGGGGGCCACACTGGTAAGGCTCTGGGCACGTCCTCATGGGGAGGCTCCACATGACAAGGGGGGTGCAGGGACCCTGACCAGGCCCTGGGCTCTTTGCTCAGGGTTTTTCCACCATGAGAGCGGTGGCACGTGTCTCCCTGGCACCTCCAGCAGCCCGGGGTGTGGGGAGTGGGAAAGGACGGGGAGCACAGGGGGGACTCACCACCCGCCTCTCCCCGCAGCCTGTTGGACAGATGTCTGGAGGGGACTACGACCCTCGGAAGCAGCACGTTCCTGCCCAAGGTAAGGTGATGGACGTGGCCAGTCCCCGTCTGCTTTCCTGGCCCCCACGTGCTCAGGTGGCCGGTGCTGGTGTTGGGGCCGAGGCAGGCTGGAGCCCTGCTGACCACGGTGCTCTTGGCAGCAGGGAGAGAGAAATACCCGGTTCCGGCCAGCGCCTCCGGCCGCACGGACCTGTTCGATGACCCGTCTTATGTCAACGTGCAGAACGTGGACAAGACACGCCAAGCCTCGGCCGCTGGCACCCCTGCGACAGCCAACGGCAGCACCCAGAGAGACCTCTTCGACATGAGTGAGTGGGACGGCGGCCGTGGCTGCACTTGGGGGGGGTGTGTGCTGGGCTGGGGGGGTGGCTGTGAGATCGGTTGTGGACCCCCCTGCTCCTCTCTCCCTGCAGAACCCTTTGAAGATGCGCTGCGTGTCCCCCCGTCCGTGCCTGTGGGGCTGCCCCCCGCCCAGGTGGTGGCCTCCATGGAGGAGCAGCTGCGCCGGGAGCCCTGGTACCACGGGAAGATGAACCGCAAGGAGGCTGAGAAGCTGCTGAAGGTGAACGGAGACTTCTTGGTGCGGGAGAGCACCACCACCCCGGGCCAGTACGTGCTGACGGGCTTGCAGGGCGGGCAGCCCAAGCATCTGCTGCTCGTCGATCCCGAGGGAGTGGTGAGTCCGGGTAGCGCCCCGGGGATGGGGGTTTGGGGGTGTCACAAGAGCCACCAGGGCATGGGGCTCCCCTGCTGCTCCTCTGGGCTGGCTCGGGGGCCGGAGAGGGCCTGGGGGAGTAGAGGGAGCTCCCCCCAGGTCGTTGCCCAGCCTGTGGAGGCTGGTGGCATCAGCAGCCCTCCTGATTGTCCCTTTCGTGCCCCCCCCCCCCCCCCCCAGGTGCGGACAAAAGATCACCGCTTCGAGAGCGTGAGCCACCTCATCAGCTACCACATGGACAATCACCTGCCCATCATCTCGGCCGGCAGTGAGATGTGCCTGCAGCAGCCGGTGGAGAGGAGACTGTGAGCGCCCCGGGGGCCCCCCCGGCCCCCCCCCGGGCCCCGCTCCCTGCCCCAGGGAGCCCTCGGACTCTCAGCCGTGCGCTGTGCCTGGGACTGAGTGTGGACTTGGCCGGGGCCTATTCCCCTCTGCCCCGAGGAGCTGGTGGCAGCAGCAGGGGGGGGCTGCCTGCGGGGCCGGGGGGGGGGGGGGGGGGGCCCTGTTCTTGCCAAAGCTCCCCCCCGCCACCCTCCCCAGCTCCGGCCTTTGCACAGCAGCTCTGCTCTACCAAAGCTTAGCGTGGACAGGGGCTGCCGGAGCTGACCCCCCCCCAGCCCCGAGCCTGGGGGCGGGGGGGGGGAGGGTGGACAGATGGACACCCCAGCCTCGTCCCCTGCCTGCTGATCCCCCCCCCCCCCCCCCCCGGGGGGCTACAGGGGGCTGCGCTCCCCCGAGCGCCCGCTGTTACCGATCACTTGACGTGTTACTCTGTGCCTTACCCCGCGGGTCCCGCGCTCCTATGCAATGCCCGGGGGGGCTGGGGCAGACACCCCCCCCCCTCCATACCTCCCCGTGCCCCCCACCCCTGCCGTGCCCCCTCCCGGGACGTGCTGCTCCTCCGCACCCCCTCCCTACCCCCCAGCCGGGGCCCGGGGGAGCCCGGCCGGCTCCGGTAGCCCTGGGGGGGAGGCGGCGGGAGGGTTCCCCCCCGCATGCACGGTGGTTCCCCCCCCCCCCCCCCCCAATGCCAAAGCGCAGCCCCGCCCCCTCCCCCCGGGGCCCTGCGATACCAAAGGAACCGGCGGTTGGTATTAAAGTTGGTATTTCTCTATTTTCTCTCTTATCACACCGGCTGGTGTGATGGGGGGGTGGGACAGTACGGAGAAGGGGAGGGGGGAGAGGGGAGACGAGCACCGGGAACGGCCCCTCCCGCCCTGGGGCGGTGGCGGCGCCCCCTCCATCGGCACATGGTTCCTTCCACACCCCCCTCCCCCGCGCCTCGCAAATGGTCCGTCCCGCTCCACCTTCCCCCGGCCGCTGCAAATGGTCCGTCCCGCTCCGCCCCCGTTCTCCCCCCGCCAGGAAGTTGCACATAGTTCGTTCCGTTCCCTGACGCCCCGCCCCGCGCTCGGTGATTGGCCCCGCCCTGGCGCTACTTCCGGTTCCGGTCGGCGGCGCGGCGGAGGGGGCTATGGCGGCGGGCCGGCTCTGAGGCCATGGCTGCCCCACACGCGGAGAAGCTGGAGGGAGGAGGCGGAGGAGGTGGAGGAGGAGGCGTCCCGGCCCCGCCGCCCCCTCCTGGACCCCCGCACCCCGCGGGCAGCGCCGCCGCCGGCGGGCCTGGCCGGAAGCAGGGGAAAGCAGGTGAGTGATGGTGGGCCGGGCGGTGTGTGGGGGGGTACACGGGGCTAGACCCCGGTTGACGCGGTCCCGGTTGTCCCTGCAGGGCTGCAGATGAAGAGCCCCGAGAAGAAGCGTCGTAAATCTAACACGCAGGTAGGACCGGGGGCTGCGGGGGGGCCGGGGCCGGACCGGGGCCTCCGCCCCGGTCTCGGCGCCACCTACAGCCCTGATCGCTGTTTTTCCTCCCTTACCTCGCAGGGCCCGGCCTACTCGCACCTCTCGGAATTCGCCCCACCGCCCACCCCTATGGTGGACCACCTGGTGGCTTCCAACCCCTTCGAGGATGATTTCGGAGCCCCCAAAGCCGGGGCGGCTCCCGCTGCCTTCCTGGGCAGCCCCGTCCCATTCGGCGGCTTCCGCGTCCAAGGGGGGATGTCGCCGCAGGTCCCTCCCGGCTACGGCGGGGGTCCCCAGCCCCTGCGGAGGCAGCCACCTCCTCCTTTCGCCCCCGGGCAGATGGGTCCGGCATTTGGTATGCCCCCCCAGAACCCTGGGTACGTCCAGCCCGGGGGCATGAGCTTCCCCGGGCAGCCCTTCGGGCAGCCCCTTGGACAGAACTTCAGCCCCCCCGCTGGGCAGCTCATGCAGGGGCCCGTGGGGGGCTTCGGGCCCATGATCTCCCCCACCATGGGACAGCCCCCCCGGGGGGGTGACATGGGCCCCGGGCCTGCTCTCAACCCCCCTGGGGGGCCGGCGGTGGCTCAGCGTTTCGGTCAACCTGGCAACCTCTTTGGACAGTCGCCCCTGCAGCGCCCCGGGCAGAATGTACCCCCCCTGCCCCCCACCGCCAGCCCCTTCCCTGGGGGTGATCCCGGCTTCCCCACCGGCGGTGAGGAGGGGGGCAAGCCTCTCAACCCTCCCCCCAGCACCTTTGCCCCAGAGCCACATTCGGGCTCCCCCGCTGCTGCTGTCAACGGGGCGCAGCCCCCCTTTGCCCCCGGCAGCGCCGGCCGTGCCGCTGGCACCCCCGAAACCAACAACCTCCCGCCGCCTCCTCCTGGCAAGGCAGCTGGCGGATCGGGCCACCAGCCACCCCCGGGGCTGGTGTACCCCTGTGGAGCTTGCCGCAACGAGGTGAACGACGACCAGGACGCCATCCTGTGTGAGGCCTCCTGCCAGAAGTGGTTCCACCGGGAATGCACCGGGATGACGGAGAACGCCTACGGGCTGCTCACCACCGAGGCCTCCGCCGTCTGGGCCTGCGACTTCTGCCTCAAGACCAAGGAGATCCAGTCGGTTTATGTCCGGGAGGGCATGGGACAGCTGGTGGCCGCCAACGATGGCTGAGCCGCCCTCCCGCTGCTGCCAGCACCTTTCCTCCACCCCGGTTTAGGACCAAACCCCCGTTTTTTGTAGCCGTTAACCCCCCCCCCCCCACCAGCCAGAGAGATGGCACCGGCTCCTCACCCGGCACTGGCTGTGGCCGGGCTCTGGGCCGGTGGTGGCCACACCGTCACCATCCCTTTTGCTGCGGGAAAGGCTGCGGCCCCGGTGCACCGGTACCGGGGGGCTGAGCCTCCCCGGTGCCCCCCCCCATTCTGCCCGGTGGGGGCGGTGTCCTTGCAAGGGAGGGGGGTAGTCCAGTCCCCGCCACTATCCGTGACTCCCCCCCACCCCGGGGCTGCGTAGCCATCCCAGTGCCCCCCCCTCCCCCCCCCCCCCCCCGTGTGCTCGGGACAGTCCCGGTGCCCCCCGCCGCCCCCGTTTTAGCCGATCGTTAATGGAAACTTTTTGTATCGTCGCTATAAAGCTCTGGAACCCGCCTGACCGTGTCTCGCTCCGCTCCCGCCGGGGAGGGGGGGGGTCCGTTACCGGCGGGGCTCCCCGTCCCGTCCCCTTCCCCCCCCCCCCCGCCCTTCCCGCCCCGCGCAGCCCCATTGGTCCGTGGCGGCCGCCGCGCGCCCCCATTGGCTGCCGGTGTCACGTGCACGCCCCTTCCCGAGGGCGGCGACCGGCACCGGCGGAAAGTTATCGGGAGGGACCGAAGTTACCGGGAGGGACCGCGGAAGCGGCAACAGGTACCGCCCGGTACCGTCTGGTTCCCCCTCGCCCTCCCCCGCAACGGACCCCGCTGCCCCGGCGGGGCCGGGAACGGGAGCGGGGCCGTGCGGGGCCCCGGGCCGGCGTTGCGCAGCGGGGCCCCGGGCAGGGCCCGGTGCGCAGGGACGGGGGGTGTCACCGGCGGGGCCAGCGACGGGCCCGAGTCCTTGGGGGGGGGGGATGGTGGCGGGGGCTGCCGGAGGGTCCCCTCCCGGTACGGTCCCGGTGCCCCCGCGCCGGGCCCCGCAGCTCCATCCACCTGCCGGGCGGCATCACCGGCTAAAAATACCCGCGGCGGCAGCTGGTGTCGTGGCGGGGGGAGCACGGGGGGGAGGGACCCGGGGGGGACCGGGGCCTTGGGCAGGGCAGGGGCTGGGGACCGGCCGTCGCGGGGACCGGGGCTCTCCCAGTCAAACGCCGACGGTGCCGGGGGCCCGGCATGTCCCCCTGTCCGGCTGTCTGTCCCTCCGTCCCCCCGTCCCTCCGTCCCCCTGTCCCTTCATCCATCCCGTCTATCCCTCCGTCCCCCCGTCTGTCTGTCTGCCTGTCCTTCTCCTTGCAGGTGGCTCCGGGCTGTCCCCATGGCGGAGGACTCCGGCTCCCGGGACTCGGACGGCAGCTGGGTGCTGGCGGGGGGCGAGGTGAGGGACCCCCGGAGCTGGGGGGCAGCAGGCGGCGCCAGGGACAAAGGTGCCACCCGTCCCCCCCCCTCCCAGGGCCTGCCCATCGACACGGTGGGTCCGGAGCAGGATCCGGCCTCCCGTGGGGCCGAGGATGAGGAGCCAGAGGAGGAGGAGGAGGAGGAGGAGGAGGAGGAGAAAGGCAATCAGGACACCGTCCCAGGCAGGTGGCCACTGCAGGGATGGGACAGGCCCGGTGTCCCCCTGTGCCACCGGCTCACCGCTGCTCTCTGCCCCCCCGCAGCCACTGTCACCAGCCAGACCCCCTGCCCTGAGGGCACTGGGCTGGGGGTGAGCCGGGGGACCAGAGGGGCTGGGGACCTGCCCTCCCCAGGGGGACACCCGAGCCCCCAGCGCCCGTGTCTGCAGGACCTGGAGGAGTGTGGGGACATGGGGACAGTATCCACCCCGGACGGCTCGGCGGAGCACGGCACACCAGATAGCAGGGAGCCGGAGGAGCCCGACGCCAAGGCTGAGCCGGGACCCTGCCCTGACACCCCCAAAGCAGGTCAGGCCCTGGCAGGGCCCGGGGGGGGCAGCGCTGGCAGTGCTGGGGTGCGTCTCCTCCCTTCAGGTCCCCCCGTCCCTCCCTAGGGCCACCAACGGAGGAGGGGAGCTGCAGCAGCAGCGACGATGACACGGAGGGGCTGCGGCGACGGCAGGGCCACGAGCCCCGTCCCATCCCCCCCACTCCCGCGCCTGCCCTGCACCGGGGGACACCGGACACTGGTGACGAGGACGGGCTCAGCATGAGCAAGTACCTGCTGGGCGCCCTGGCGCTGGTGGCCGTGGGGCTACTGGTCATCTCCAGTGAGTGGGGGGTCCCAGGCACAGGCTGTGGGTCCCAGGGGCAGGGTAGGGGTCCAAGGGGCAGGGAGAAGGTCCTGGCGTCCCCCTCATTGTCCCTTCCTCTCCCCAGGTGGCATCTACGACCCAGCCGATGGTGAGTATCGGGGACTGTCCTGCCCAGGCAGGGTGTCACCCCGTGGCAGCTCGGCCGTTCGGCCACGGTTCAATGTCCCCGTGGTGACATCGGGGTCCCTTGTCCGTCCGGTCCCTCCCCAGGCCCCCTGGAGAGCGTGGTGACCCGGGACGTGGCCGACGGGGAACAGGAGTCGCCGCTGCCTGCCGACGGCAATGTAAGGAGCGGGGTGCACAGTGGGGCTCAGCCCCCAGAGCTGGCAGCATCCCAGCATCCCCAGCACCCCCGTGACCCCCATCCTGCCCCTCCCCAGGACTCGCAGCAGAAGCCTCCCCCATTGGACACCGGGGACCCCCAGAGCGTGCAGTCGGTCACCCTCCTCCTGGACAAGCTGGCCAAGGAGAACCAGGAGATCCGGCTCATGCAGGCGGAGCTGCAGGTGGGCGAGCGCGGCTGTGCCCGCGGAAGCCGGTTGAGGGTCCCGGTGCCACCCTCCCACCCGGCTCACAGCCCCCCCCCGCTGCCTCCCCAGGCCCACAAGGACGAGCTGCGTTCCCTGCTGCAGAAGAGCGAGGGGGAGGTGGCGGCGGCCGGGGCGCAGCAGCAGAGCCTGGCAGCGGAGAACGCCCGGCTGCGCGCGGCGCTGGAGCGAGAGGCCGCCGCGCTGCACGACGCCCGGGCCGAGCTGCAGCGTATGCAGGCGGCGGGGACACCGGGCGGCCACGGGGCCGGGGCACCGGCGGCAGAGCAGCCCCCAGCTACCGGCACCGCAGCCCGCGGTGAGGACGCGGCGCGGCGGGAGGGTGCCCGCTTGGCATCGGTGCGGCGGGAGCTGGTGGGTGCCCTGGAGCGGGCACGGGGTCCTGGGGGGCTGGCGGGGCTGGCGGAGGAGCTGAGCGCCCTGGAGCAGCGCCTGGGCCGGGAGCTGGGTGTGACGGGGGCCGAGCCCTTCCCCGGGCCGTGGAAGAAGCCGTTCAATGCGCAGAAGAAGGAGCAGAAGCGGCACAAGCGGCACGGCCCTGGGGGGGACCCCCACGAGCGGGAGAAGAGGGAACATGGCAAACACCACGGGCACAGGAAGGACCCCCACCCTCCCCGGGAGCACAAACCGGGCAAAACCTGGAGGAAATCACCTCACGGTCCCCCCCAGCATGGTCCCCGCCAGCTGCCCCCACTCAGCCGGTACCGGGCACCCCAAGGCTGCTCAGGGGTGGCCGACTGCGCCCGCAAGGAGGGCCGGGAGGTGCTGGGGGCCGCGCTGGAGCCGGTGCAGAAGGCGCAGTTCCTGCGGCTGCTGGAGGGTTTCATGGGGCGGCTGGGCTGGGGGGGGCGTTTCGGGGGGCTGGCGGCACAGCTGGATGGGGTTTTTGGGGCCGACGGCACCTTCGCCCACGATCGCCTGCGCTTCGTCGACTTCGTGGACGACGTGGAGGAGCTGCTGGAGGAGGTGGCGCGGCAGGAGCGGGGCGACGAGGAGGCAGCCGATGGCTTCGAGGAATACGTGCTGCAGCACTTCGGCGGGGACGGGGGGTGAGACGGGGCACCCGGGGCCGGGGGGGGGGCCCAGGGGACCCACCCCCGTCCTCCCCTCCCCATCACAGCCCCCCATCTCTTGCAGTGGCGCTGGGAAGGAGCGGGGCCGGAGAGCCGTGGGGGGGTAGAGACCCCAGCACAAGTGTTGGTCCAGCACCCCCAGGCAGCAGGGTCCCCCCATGAGCTCTTTTTGGGGGGGCCAGGGGCTGCCGCCGTGCCCCCCAGGTCTGGGTCACCAATCAGATGCACTGTGTGATGCTGCACTGCCACCCACAATAAAGTCACTGCTGGGCAGAGTGTGACAGTGTGGGGAAAAGGGGGTGCTGGGGGGGTGAGGGGGTGCTGGAGGAAAGGGGGCTTCAGGAAGGGGGGCTGGAGGGAAGAGGGGTTGCTGGGCGGGGGAAGAAGGGGTGCTGGTGGGAAAGGGGTTCAGAGGAGGAAAGGGGGTGCGGGGAATGAATGCGGTGCTGGGGGAAGGAGGGGTGCAGGCAGAAAGGGGGTGCTGGGGGGATGAGGGTGCTGGGAGAAAGGGGGTGCTGAGGGAGAAGAGGGGAGGGGGATGGAGAGGCAGTGCTGGGCGTAAAAGGATGCTGGGGGAAGGGGGGAGTGCTGGGAGAGAAGACGGGGTTCGGGGGGGGACAGGAGGTGCTGGGAGGGAAGAGGGGGTGCTGGGGGGAAGTGCTGGGGAAAAGGGGTGCAGGTGGAAAGGGGGTGTGCTGGGGGAAAAGGTGCATGTGGAAATGGGGTGCTGGGGAGGAAGAAGGGGTGCTGGGAGAAAGGGGGGTTCAGAGGAGAAAGGGGGGTGCTGGGGGAGGAGAGGGGGTGCAGGCAGAAAGGGGGTGCTGAGGAGGGACGGGGGGTTCAGAGGAGGTGGGAGGAAAGGGGTGTGCTCAGGGGGGTCCTCAAAGCAGGACGGGGGGGAAGAGGGGCAATGGGGTGCCGGGGGGGGTGCCAGTCCTCGCCGTGTCCTGGCGCGGTTTGGGGGTGCCCCCTCCGCCCCGCGGCGCTGTGCCGCCCCCGCCCTGCAGGGGGCGCTGTCAGGAGGGCACCCCCTCGGAGGGGCGGAGTCAGCGGCGCTTCGCCCCGCCCCCTCTCCGGGCCGTACCACCCGGCTCCCCGCGGAGGGGGGAGAGAGAGGAGGGCGGGGCCGTTTCCCCCCCCACCCCCGCGCGGGGGGCGTGGCCGGGGGCGGGGCCGGCGGCGGATGGCGGCGCCGCGCGCGGTGGTGCTGCTGAGCGGGAAGAGGAAGTCGGGGAAGGACTTCGTGGCCGAGGAGCTCCGGAGCCGGTACCGGGGGGGCGGAGTCGGTACCGGGGGGCGTGGCTGTCACCGGGAGGGGCGGGGCCGGTTCCGGGTGGGGCGGCGCCGGGACCGGGACCGGCACCGCGGGGATGGAGCCGGTACCGGCGCCGGTACTGGGGGGCGGAGCCAGTACTGGGGGGTGTGGCCTGCCCCCGGGGGGCGTGGCCGGCGCTGGGCGGGGAGGAGCCGGTACCGGGCGGTGGGGGGTGACCGGGACCTGGCTTGGTGGAGCCGGTACCGGTGCCGGTGCTGCTGACCCCTCTCCCGCAGGCTGGGCCCCGATGTCTGCACCGTCCTGCGCCTCTCCGGGCCCCTCAAGGAGCAGTACGCCAAGGTACCCCTGGCTGTGCCACACCCTGCCACACCCTGCCACGCCCTGCCACGCCCTGCCATGCCGTGCCACACCGTGCTGAGCCGTGCCAGGACGTGTCGTGCCATCCCGTGCCGTGCTGTGCCATACTGTACCATGTCGTGATGTGCTGTACCGTCCATGCCACACCACGCCATGCCCTGCCCTGCCACGCCACACCACGCTACGCCACACTGCGCCATGCCGTGCCACGCCACACCATGCAGTCCCATGCCATGCCGTGCTGTGCCACGCTATGCCACACCGCACCGTGCCGTGCCATGCTGTGCCGCACCACGGTGCTGTGCTGAGCCATGGCGTGCCGAGCCAAGCCTTGCCGTGCCATGCTGTGCCGTGCCATGCCACACCACGCCATGCCGCACCGTGCCATACTGTACCATGCCGTGCCACGCTTTACCATCCATGCCAAACCACGCGGTGCCATGACACACCATGCCATGCCCTGCCATGATATGCCCTGCCATGCCACGCCACGCCACATCGTGCCATGCCGTGCCGTGCCACGCCACACCACACTGTGCCACACTGCGCTGTGCCGTGCCCTGCCTTGCCATGCCGCGCTCTGCCACACCATGGCGCTGTGCTGAGCCATGCTGTGCCGTGCCATGCTGTGCCGTGCCATGCCACACCACACCATGCCGCAACGTGCCATACTGTACCATGCTGTGCCACGCTGTAGCATCCATGCCAAACCACGCAGTGCCACACCGCACCATGCCATGCTGTGCCATGATATGCCACACCACACTATGCCACACCGCACCGTGCCATGCCATGCCACACCATGTAGTCCCACGCCATGCCGTGCCATGCTATGCCACACCGCACCGTGCCATGCCATGCTGCACTGTGCTGAACTCTGCCGTGCCGCACCACGGTGCTGTGCTGAGCCATGGCGTGCCGTGCCATGCTGTGCCGCGCCATGGCGCAGGCCATGCCCGCTGACCCCCTCTCCCCGCAGGAGCACGGCCTGGACTTCCAGCGGCTCCTGGACGCCAGCGCCTACAAGGAGAGGTACCGGCAGGACATGATCCGCTGGGGCGAGGAGAAGCGCTGCGCCGACCCCGGCTTCTTCTGCAGGACGGCAGTGGAGGGGGCAGCGCAGCCGGTGTGGGTGAGTGGCGGGGGGTGTTTGGGGGCATTCAGGGGGTGTTAGGGGAGTGTGGGGCGTGAGGAGCACATGGGGCAGGGCTGACGGAGCCCCTGCACAGGTGGTGAGTGACACACGTCGCCTCTCGGATGTGGAATGGTTCCGGGACGTCTATGGGGACACGGTGCAGACCGTGCGGGTGGTGGCCACTGAGGAGACGAGGAAGAGGAGGAACTGGGTCTTCGTCACTGGTGAGCAAGGGAGCACCTCTTCTTGGAGCACAGTGCCAAAGCTGGGGCTGCGCTGGCACTGTGGTGGCCCCACGGGCACGACTCCGCTGTGCTGCCACCCTCCCCTGGCTGGAGGTCTTTGCTAAAGCCTCCCCAGCTCCGGGGGGGTGAGGCTGCGGTGGGGGGTGCGGACAGATGGAAGGATGTGGGGGGGCCTCACCCGGGCTCTGCTCTTCCCCAGGGGTGGACGACGCTGAGTCTGAGTGTGGCCTGGACCAGGGAGTGGCCTTCGACTGGGTGATCACCAATGACGGGGACGAGCGGTCCCTGGACGAGCAGCTGGAGCCGCTGCTGCAGTCGCTCCGTGGCCGGCTATAGCTCGGTGACACTGTCAGGGCACAGGGACTGCGGTCCCCCCCCAGCCCCGCGGCGTCCCTGGTTCTGCCTCACGCTGGCCCTCCCCACCCTGCAAATAAAGCCCCGACACGGGGAACCACTGCCACCCCCGGTCCCTGTCTCATTTCCCTGGGAGAGGGGACCTTCACATGGGGCCGGGGGATGTGGGGACAGGAGACATGGGGTTGTGGAACATGGTCTGTGTCCCTGCCCCCTGCGTGGGCTCCCCAGCTTTGGGGGGGGGGGAGGGGTCAGAGGTGCAGTTTAATTCCCGCTGCAAGGGCGGGGGGTCGCCAGCTGGGTGCTTCGTGGTGTATTTTAATAGGCTTCCAGCGGCCAATTCCCCATGGATTATCCGCTTCCCGAGCAGACGGCTCCTGCCCTAATACCCGCTCCTCTCCCGCAGCAGCTGGGCACAGCCGGGGGGGCCAGGGGGGCTGCAAGGGGCAGGGGGGAAGCGGGGTTGGGGAGGGGGGATTAGGGTCCTATCCCCCACACCCCATCGCTGTGGCAGCAAGCCCCGTGTTCAGCATCACCCTGATCTCCCTTGGGAACATTTTGGGGACGGGATGGACCACCCAATGTGGGAATGGCCACTCCAGCTGCCGCTGGGGACAGCCAGGGAGGTGCTGGGGGGGCTGCGAGGGAGGGGATGCAGGTTGCCCATCACTGTGACAGCGAACCCATGTCAAGCATCACTATAATCCCCCTTGGGGACATCTCTGGGGGAGGTGGGGACAGACACGGGGTGACCCAGCACGGGAGCGCCTGCTCCAGCTGCAGCCGGGAGGGTCCTGGGGGGGCTGCGACGCAGGGTTGGGGAGGGGGATTAGGGCCCTATCCCCCACACCCCATCCCTGTGGCAGTGAACCCATGTCTATCATCACCATACTTCCCCTTGGGGACATCTCCAGGGGAAGGTGGAGACGCAGACACGGTGTGACACAGTGTGGGAACACCCGCTCCATCTGGGTATGGCCAGGGGGGGTCGTGGGGGGCTGCAATGCAGGATTGGGGAGGGGGATTAGGGTCGTGTCCCCTGCACCCTATCACTGTGGCAGTGAAGCCGTGTCCAGCATCACCCTGATCCCTTTTGGGGACATCTCCAGGGGTGGGGGCAGACATGGGGTGACCCAGCGTGACCCGCTCCAGCTGGGTTCGGCCAGGGGGATCCTGGGGGGGCTGTAGGGTAGGGACAGGGGATTAGGGTCCTGTCCCCCACACCCCATCCCTGTGGCAGCGAGCCCCGTGTCTGGCATCGCCCTGATCCCCCTCGGGGACATCTCCGGGGGTGGGGGACACACAGACATGGGGTGACCCAGCGTGGGAGCGCCCGCTCCAGCTGCTGCCCGTAATCTCCAGCCTCCATAAGGGGATTAGGGGGGGGTTATAGAAGGGGAGGGGGGGGCTTCTGGGGCTACAGGGGCTGCATCCTGTGCCGTCGAGGGGAGAGGCCGGTGGGCGTGGGGGGGTCCCCGGAGGAGGGAGGATGGGTGGAACCGGTGCGGGGTCGTTCGGGACTTGTAGTCCGCCGGGGTGCACCGGCGCCGGTACCGGCGCCGGTGCACCCCGGCGGACTACAAGTCCCGAACGACCCCGCATAGAGGCAGGAACCGGGGGCGCGGGGAGGGACCGGGGAGGGGGGGATACGAAGCGGGGAGCGGGCGGGGATGATGTCAGCCTGCGGGGAGCCCCGGCGCGGCCAATGGCGCGGCGGGGCCGGGCCAGCGGCGGCGGCGGCGGGGGCGGCGGCGGCGGCGGCGGCGGCGGCGGGGAGCGCTCGGCGCCCATTCATGATCGAGGGGCCCGGGAAAGCGGAGCCGGTGCCCGGGCAAACGGCGCCGGTGCCGCCGTTATGGAGACGTCGGGGCATCTCCACGATTCGGGCGTGGGGGACCTGGAGGAGGACGGTCGGTGTCCCTGCCCCTTGGCGGGGGATGAACGGGCACCGGTGCCGCCGCCGCCGCCGCCTCCCGCCGCGCTGCCGCCGCTCCAGCACAGCCTGTTGCACTCCTCGCCCGGGTCGTTACGGGCCCCTCCTCCTCCTCCCGCCGCCCCCGCCGCCCTCCACCCTTCCTCCCGCCACGGCAGCCAGCTCAACCTCGGCGACCACCCGGCGGGCTCCGGGGCGGGGAGCGGCAAACACCGGCAGCCCAGCCCCTTGGTTCACCGGCGGGACAGCAACCCCTTCACCGAGATCGCCATGAGCTCCTGCAAGTACAGCGGGGGGGTGATGAAGCCCCTCAGCCGGCTCAGCGCATCCCGCCGGAACCTCATCGAGGCCGAACCGGAGGCTCAACCCTTACAGCTTTTTGGGGCCGGCGGACCCCCCGAGATCGTCGTCTCGCGCGAGGACAACCATGCGCCTGCCACCCGCCGCCCCGACCGACCCCCCGCCCGGCCAGCCCCCGCCGCCTTCGCCAAGGGGCCCAAGCGCAAGGCGCAGAACATCGGCTACCGGCTGGGGCACCGCCGGGCGCTCTTCGAGAAGAGGAAGCGCCTCAGCGACTACGCGCTCATCTTCGGCATGTTCGGCATCGTCGTCATGGTCATCGAGACCGAGCTCTCCTGGGGGCTCTACTCCAAGGTACCGGCGGGGGCAGGGGGGTGGGCACAGGGCCGTCGGTGTTGGACGGTGCCCGGTGGGGTGAGCATGGAGTGGTTTACCCCACGTGGTGTCCCATGGGATAAATATGGAGCCAGTTGCCCCATCTGGGGTTGGACGGGGCCGAACGGGGTGGCTGGGGACCCCCAGGGCAGCCCAGGGGCCTTACGGGGACGCTGTGGGCGCAGGTGTCGGTGAGGGTGAGAGTGGGGCTGGGGGCTGCCGGGGCTGCGTGCCGGCCGTCGTGTGCCGGGACGGGTGCTGCGACAGGTCCTGTGCCGGGGACTGACCCACCGGGGTCTGCGGTGCCCGTCACTGGCCCGGCCGAGCGCTCCTCGAGGCACCGTGCCCTCAGTGGTGCGACGCAGCCCCCCCTCCCTCCTCCTCCTCCTCCTCCTCCACACCCCTTTTTTCCATTTTTTTTTCTTTTTTTTTTTTTTTTTTTTGCAGGACGGTGTCTTTTATTTATAATTCTCCCCCCCACGCCCCTTCCAGCTCCTGCTCCCGGGCTGCGCTGGTTGGCAGCGATATGAATAACTCTTTGTATAGACATCTGTCATGTTATTTATACCTATCCAGAGAGGGGAAGGCATCGGCACCCGCGCCGGCAGGGTGTGCGTGGCACCCATGGGCGTCAGCGGGACGGCGCTGCCGAGGGGGCTGGGGGGCGGCCGGTGGGGGTCCCCATGCCGCGGTGCCACCAGCGGAGGGGAAGGAGCCGGGGGGTGGTGGGAAGGGGCTGCTCACCGCTTCCTGCCATGATCCGGCGCGGGCGGTGGGGAGGGCGGTGCGGGCGGGAAGAGGCGATGGAGCTGGAGCAGGTGGAGGGAGGGAAGGAGGGAGGGATGCGGTTGGGGGTCCTGTGGGCGCAGGGGGCCCCGCTGCCTCCCCACAGCTGGTGGCGGGGGGCTCCCGAGTCCCGGCTGCCCACAGCCGCCGGCGTCGGTGGGAGCGTGGGGGCTGCCGGGAGCGGTTCCCTCTGCTCCGGCCAAGCCCGCATCCCCGGCTTCTCCGCCGAGGGAGGAGGATGCTTCGCTTGGCTTCACTGCGGAGCCTCTTCCCCAGCGGTTCCCGCTCCCCTTCGGCAGAACTGGGGCCGAACCATTGTCCCTCACCCATGTCCGCTACCTGTTGAGCCACAGCCGCCCTCACCGGGCTCCCTGGGCCCGTGCCTGGCGCCGGGGGGGACCGGCCGCCCTCGCCGTGCTGCCAGCAGCGCCGCTGCCACGCTCGCCGGCCCCGGCACGCCGAGCTGCTGTGTCAGCCGGGGAAGACCCCGTGAGTCAGCGCTGTCACCGTGCAGCCACCCGCGGCCCCAACCCCTGCCCTGGCACCTGCTGCTCGCCACCATGCTTGTGCCGACAACCGCAGGGTGCAGGAGGGGGGGTCCCTGGGTCCCCACCACCCCAGGCCCTCGGCCGGAGATGTGGCAGCGGGCGACCATCTATAAATCCGCCCCCCCCCCCCCCCCACTCCGCGGGAAGGCCCTGGGTGGGAAACCGGAGCTCCCTGGCCGTGACCGAAGGAGCACCCATGGCCGGGGCCGGCAGCTGTCGTGCGGACGGGGATGTCGGTGCTGCCGGCGCTGGCTGGGTTCCAGCTCTGCCCCGTGGCCCGGCAGCCGCGCCACCGCCTGCTCCTCAGGCCCGGAGGGTGCCGGGGTTCAGCCGGGAAACTGGGATGCGGTGGCTGGGTTTTGGCTGTCCCTGGAGTGTGGGGCAGGATGGGGGCTCCTCCTGCCTCCGCCACGGTACCGCTGCTTCCCAGGGCCACCGGCACCGCCGATAAAGCTCACTGGGAGGGCCGGTGGGTCCCCGGGTGGCGCAGCCGCCGCGGTCGCGGCGGCTGCACCACCCGGGGACCCACCAGCCCCCTGGGGGACCATTTGGGCCAGTGCCCTCAGGGAGGGTCCGGCCGGAGCAGCCTTGGCACGAGCCCTGCCCTGGAGTTTGCCTATTAATAGCCGTTGTTTGGTCCCCGGCACTTCTCTCAGCACCAGCCATTATATCCACACAATTGCCTGGCCCCGGAGCCAAGTCGTTAACAATGCGCCACCGCCTCCACCGGCAAATAGTCCCCTTCGCCCGCCTTTAAAATACCCCGGTGGGGCTGGGGAGAGGGAGAGGAGCAAGGCTGAAGGCCGCCTGGGGGGGCTGGGGGCAAAGGATGGGGCGGGGCATGTCATGAGCGTGCTGGGTCTCGGCGTGCCGGTTCTCAGCACGTTATGAGCATGCCGGGTCTCAGCATATCGCGAGCGTTGCCGGCATCTCCTGTGTGTCACGAGCGTGCCAGGTGTCAGCACGCCGTGAGCGTGCTGGGTCTCGGTGTTTCATGAGTGTGCCAGCATCACAAGCGTGCCACGAGTGTGCCAGGTCTCAGCACGCTGGGGATGGGGTGGAGGTGTGGCACGGGTGGCAGAGCAGGTTGGTTTGGAGGTAACACCTTGGCGAGGGGCTGCTGGTTCTCAGTGGGTGCTACCTCTGCTTCCTTCTCGTGCCTCTCGGTACAGCACCCATGGGGCCCACAGCACCCACAGGGCACCCATGGGACCCACAGGGCATCCATAGCACCCATGGGACCCACAGCACCCATAGGGTATCCATAGCACCCATGGGGGACCCATGGGAGCAACAGAGCACCCACAGGGCATCCATAGCACCCATGGGACCCACAGGGCACCCACAGGGCATGGCTTGCTGGTGACTGAAATGGGGTCCGGAGGGGAGCCCGTGGGAGGAGGTGGTGAATCCTGCTCCTCCCGGCAGGGTCCCAAGGAGCAGCCGCTTTGGTCGCCAGTCAATCAGGAGCTGGTTTAATTTACATAGAGCTAATTAGCAGGAGGATCTAATTAGACCATCCAGTAGGGTGCCATAATATTGGGCTCAGGCTGGATGCGGTCGGGGCGCTGGCGACACGCGTCCCAGCGCGGGGAGGCTGGTAATTACACACTTGGTGGAATTGGATTAAGAAAACGTTTTGGAGAAAGGGCGGCTCTTGCCCACGGTGCCGGCGGTGCCAGCGGTGCCCTGCCTGCTCGGGTGGCAGCTGGGGTGGCCAAAGTGCCAGGGAAGGGGGGGCAGGTGTTGCAGCATCTCCTTGGGGGTGCGGAGCTCGGTGCCGTGGCTGGCACCAACAGGGTCCCGTGGCCACATCCCCCCTAACGCCCGCCCTGCTCTCGCCTTGCAGGACTCCATGTTCTCCCTGGCCCTGAAATGCCTTATCAGCCTCTCCACCGTCATCCTGCTGGGCCTCATCATCGCCTACCACACGCGGGAGGTGCAGGTAGGTCCCGGCATCGCCGGTGCTGGGTGAGGGGCTGCCGGGGCGGGTGGCCCAGGGGGCTGTGGGGTTTGCCGGCCACTCCGGTGGGATGCAACGCCCAAGCTCACAGCCTGCGTGGAGCCTCCTCCCTCCTTGCTGGGGTCTCGGGGGGCAGCGAGGGGGCTTGGGGGGGTGGTGAGGCCGGGCACCGAGGGGTTTGCTGGTGGTGGCTGGGGGAGGCTGCAGCCAGGAAGGGCTCGGACCGGCCGAGGTGCCAAGGAAAGCTGTGAAATCCTTTCCTAATCAGGGCTGCCCACTCTCTTCCTCCCTGCCCGCCCTTGGCTTTGCTGGGAAATTAAAGGGCTCCCAGTTTGCTCCAGGAAGGCTGCGCTTCCCCGCAGGATCTGGCGTCAGCTCGATGCTGGCAAGTTTTGGGGGTGGCAGGAACCACCAGGCAGGCAAAGGAGCATCCCGGGAAGGGATGCCTGGTGTTTTGGTGCACCAAAGATCCCACCTCATCCTGCTCTGGGCTGGGGGGGCCGGGGCAGCCCCCTGCCTGCCCCCTGCCTGCAAGGGACCTTCCCGGGAGCCACCCCTCCGGCTCAGCCTGCCGGTGCGGGGACCAGGCCCGGTGGTGGCTTGTTCAAAACAAATATTTGAGCGTTCTGTTTTTTTGCTAGAATAATATTTACCCCGGGGTGGCGGCGGTTGGGGTCAGCCGGGAGGGCCGTGCCCCGGCGCTCGCCGGCTTCCTCCCCTTGTTGTTCTTGGGAGCGGGTTGGGCAAACACAGCGTCCACCCCAGCGGCGTGCAGGGCTCCGCGCCTCTCCCCGCTCCGTCGAAATCCCTGCTGCCATCCCTCCGCGGGGTCCCGGTCCCCGAGCGAGCGCAGGGTCCCGGTGCGGAACCTCGCCACGGTCCGGCCGTGTGGCCCCAGTTTAACCGCTGGGCTGGTTATGCTGGTAGTGAAGGGAATGAGATCGGTTTGACTTGATTTCCTCCAGCCAAAGCCGTGCTGGCTGCTGATCGCCCTATTATCTCTTAGGTGCTTATAAAGGGATTGCTGGTAATCCGGCCAGGGATGGAAGCAGGGCTGGCAGAGCTGTAAATCCTCAGCTTCTCATCCCTGTTGCCCAAGGGGGGGCTGCGCTCGCCCTGGGGGGCGCTGCCAGACCTCCCCGGACTCTGGGAAGGGCTTGATGTCAGCTTCAGCCTCTTCCCTCAGCATTAATTGTGTTAATTGCCAAGTCCTTCAGGACATTTGCAGCTCTCCCTGTGCCTCGGTTTCTCCAGGACTGGGGCATTGCTGTGCCCTGGGTCCTGGGTCAGCTCCTGGGGTCGTGCCTGTTCCCTGCCTATGGTGACACTGATGGCCTGGGATGGTGATGGGTCCCTGGGGTGTCCCTGAGCCCATCACCCTCCAGCCAGGGCTGCAGGTGAGCAAGATCCTCCCATCCCTCCTGCCTCCCAGCTCTGCCTGGTGCCGCAGGGCCACAAGCTGCTGCTAATTGCGTGTGTCACTCGCTCTTCGTTAGGCTGAGCGTCTGCGGGGAGCTGCCAACAACGCCGCCGGTCCTCACCCTCCCTGTGCCTGAGGGCAGAGTCTGACCCGCTCCCGGTGGCACTGGGGGCTCAGTCCCCAGGGATGGCTCCGGGCTGCACCCTGGGCAGGGTCTGTCACCGCCACGGTGCCCCGGGGTGGTGCGGAGTGTGGTGTCCCCAGCCAGTGCCACGTTTATCGCTGCGGTTCGTGATGGAGCGCGGTGCTGGTGAAGCTGCCGGCTCCAGCTGGGAGGTTTCGGGGGGGCACAGCCCCCCTCAGCCCTGCCCTTGGGCGCCCAGGGCTTTTTGTGCATTTGGTTTGGTGAAGGTCCTTCCCCTGCGTGGCTTCTTGGTGGCTTCCTTGCGCTTTGTTTGTCCGGAGCCACAGTGGCCAAGGTGCGTGCTCCTTCCCCAGCCGGAGCCGGTGCTGGGGATGCTGGGGATGCCCCGACGGGTACCGCTGGACCGTGCAGGGGTTTCCATGGAAACCCGCAGCAATGCGCCGCAGGTGCAGGGCTGAGAGGGGCTGGTGCAGGGGGAACCTGCCCGAATCCCCCCTTGCTCCTTCCCTTCCCAACCTGGCCTGTTGCAAACCCCCCCACACGCAGTCAAAAGGCTCCCTGCCTCTTTCCTCTTGCTAATTTGTTTATTTTTAACACCCTTTTCCAGGAAGGAATGGGCTGTCAGCTTGTTAAATGCCTGAGGATCTCCCTTGACAGCTTGGAGCATTTTTATAAACAATTTCTCAAACAAAGCAGCTAAAAGGAGCGGAGCTTTCCAAACAGAAAGGGAGGTGGCCGGGGACGGCCGCTCCGTGAGTCAGTCCTGGCGGCTTTTGCCGTCCCGAGGGAGAGCCCTGTGTGCCGTGCTGTGCCGGTGAGGCGGCTGGCGCAGGTGCACCGGGGCTCCAGCGCGGCGGAAGGGTTGTTCCCGGGCTTGGTGCCAGCCGGGGCCGTGCTCCCACCCACCACCCGAGCGGGAGCGGCTGCAGGAGCTCCCGGACCCCCGACCGAGCCGGGGTTGCCCTGCGCTTTGCAGGGTCGAGGACACGCCGGTGACAGTGGTGACGGCTGCCACATCCCCCTTGGAGCCCTTCCAGCGGCATCTTTGCCAAGTGCTGTTTGCGGAGAGGCCCTGAGTGTGTCCCCGCTGTAGGTGACACCAGTGTCCCCATCGCACCAGGGACAAACTGATGTCCTGCCAGGGCAGGTGACCCCAGGGGTCTGGCTGCATCCCAGAGGGGCCAGCCTGAGCTGCCACCCCCCCAGCTTCCACGCAGACCCTGACTGTGTCACCGGCAGCGGTAGAGGAGCTGGTACCCAGGATGAACCGGCGGTTGCTATGACAACCGGATCCCATCGCTGCCAGTGGCCGGGTGCTCTGCCAGTGGTGTTCCCTCCCCAAAAGTTGCCCTGGCACTCGGGGTGTGGTGGCTGTTGGTGACACCGGCGCGGTGCTGGCAGGAGCCAAGGGGCTGGGGTGGCTGGTGCCCATGCTCTGCGGCACCACGGCTTGCCTGGCTGTGCCCAGGGCAAGGAGGCTGTGCTGGAAGGGGGGCTCCTGCCAGCCGGTGTGCAGGTCACACCTAGCTGTCCCTATGCTGTACCTGGGCATGTGCTCAAGGCCAGGCACCCTAGAGCTTTCTTGGATGTCCCTAGTGCTGTAACCGTCCCCTGAACACACAGACAGTGCCATGGAGGGGATGGCGAAGGCTCGTTCACACCTTTTCCTTCCCCATCCATCCCCAGCCCTCCTGGCCAAAGCTGTCCCCAGCTCCGCAGGGCTCTGGTGTCAGTGCCCCCCCGCTGCCCACGGTGGGACACTGGGGGGGCAGGGTTGGTGGGGGCCACCGGTAACTGTGTGGTTTTGCATCCCGGTAGCTCTTTGTGATCGACAATGGAGCCGACGACTGGCGGATAGCGATGACGTACGAGCGCATCCTCTACATTGGCCTGGAGATGCTGGTTTGTGCCATACACCCCATTCCCGGGGAGTACAAATTTTTCTGGACAGCTCGCCTGGCTTTCTCCTACACGCCTTCTCGGGCAGAGGCGGACGTGGACATCATCCTGTCCATCCCCATGTTCCTGCGCCTCTACCTGATCGCTCGGGTGATGCTGCTGCACAGCAAACTCTTCACCGACGCCTCCTCGCGCAGCATCGGAGCGCTCAACAAGATCAACTTCAACACCCGCTTCGTCATGAAGACTCTCATGACCATCTGCCCCGGGACGGTGCTGCTGGTCTTCAGCATTTCCCTCTGGATCATCGCTGCCTGGACGGTGCGGGTGTGCGAGAGGTGAGAGGGGCTGGGGCTGCGGGGGGGTGTGTGTGTGTTTGGGATGCTGATCATTTCGGGATGCGCAGTGGTTCAGGATGTCTGCTCTGCCCTGTCTCTGCCCTGGTGAGGCCACATCTGGAGCATTGGGTCCAGTTCTGGGCTTCCCAGTTCAAAAAAAGACTAGGAACTACTGAAGAGAGTCCAGCGGAGGCTGCGAGGATGATGAGGGACTGGAGCATCTCTGTGCTGAGGAAAGGCTGAGGGACCTGGGGCCGTTCAGCTGGAGAAGAGCAGACTGAGAGGGGATCCCATCGATGCTGAGCAAGAGCTAAAGGGTCAGGGGGCAAGAGGATGGGACCAGGCTCTTCTCAGTGGTGCCCGGGGACAGGACAAGGGACAACGGGCACAAACTGGAATGTTTCATCTGAAAATGACAAAAAAATTCTTTATTCTGAGGGTGGCAGAGCCCTGGAACAGGCTGCCCGGAGAGGGCGTGGAGTCTCTTTGCCTGGAGAAATTCCAAACCTGCCTGGATGCGTGTCCTGTCCCACCTGCTCTGGGTGACCCTGCTTGGGCAGGGGGTGGGACTGGGTGATCTCCAGAGGCCCCTCCCAGCCCTGGCCACTCTGGGATGCAAGGCGGTTTGAGATGCTCAGTGGTTCGGGATGTGCAGTGGTTTGGGATGCTCAGCAGTTCGGGATGCTCGGCAGATGAGAGGGATGCAGGGATCCGGGGGCTCGGCAGCTGCGGGTTCCCACCAACAAGCCCCTGTCCTGGGCAGGAGGCAGAGGCAGGGACAGCCCTGTCCTCTCAGCGCGGTGCCTGGGGCAGGGTCCCCCTGCGGGGGGACAGTGTGGTACCAGCCAGCACGGGAGCCCCAGGAGGGCAGGTGGGGGATGTGGGGAGCAGCGGGAGCTGGGGGGTCCATGCACGGGGAGAGGCCGGAGGTGCCGCGAGGCTGGCGAGCAGCAGCGCCTGGCTCGGGCTCTGGCACCGCTGCGAGCGACTCCATGACAACACCGCGGTGACAAACCCACTGCCGGATGGCATCACGCCGGCATCGTCGTGCTCGGCGCGGGGGTTGCTGTGGCGACCAGCTCTGGTGGGTACCACTGAGCCTCCATCTCCCGGGGACACGCTGGCACCCCTTTGTCCCCTGAGGGGATCTGGGGGGGCTGTGGCCACCCCCAGCCCGCCCCAGCGCTGTGGGGGTTTCTCCTGGCTGGGGTGTGAGGTGCTGGTGGCACATGTCCATCCTGGGGCGGGGAGGGCAGGTCCCCTGCAGGGTGTCCTGTGTCCTGTCCCCACGCGGGGCCGTCTCTGTCCCCAGGAGGCTGAGCTCGACGCCATACTGCCATCGAAGCAGCCGGGGCTGCAGGAAAGTGCCCAAGACACCGCGCGTGTTGTGATTCGGTAGCCGTGGATCAGTTGAATCCCATGAAATCCCCTCAAGTTGTTGCAGTGGCTTCGCGCCGTCCTTGGAACCGAGGTGTGAGGGATCGCACCCTGGGGTCCCCTGGGCCACCCAGCTTGCTTCTGGGCCCTTGCAAGGCGAGAGGAAGGCCACCCCTCTTCTTCTCCAGGGTGGGACTCCTCGTGCTGGTCATCCCGTGAGGGGCATTCGGGCAGCTTTAAGTTCTGTGGCAGCAGAGCAGAGTGGCGTGCTGAGATTTTACGAGCTTTTACAGGCTGTGTTTGCCTTCCTGTCTGCCTTAATGATGCTCTCAGGATGTGCTGGATGGTTTTGCGCTGCTTAATTGTGTTTGGGAGATTTTTATTTGTGCCTCCTAAACGGGGAGTGGGCAGACAGGCTCCCAGTGGACATGCAGGGGGTTGATTCTGTACCTGGGGGGCTTAGGCTGGAAAAAACGATGTAAATAAAGAACCATTAGGGACAAAAAAAAAAATAGAAATGACGCAGACGAGGCGCTGCAGATCACCGCCACCGCAGCTGCCGCCACCTCCCTCTGTCTACAGAGCGGCAGATGTGAACCCGGGCGGGCTGGGGATGCTCCACCTGGGGAGATGCAGGACCTCTGGGACACGCTTCGTCCCCGAGGGATGCACCGTCCCTGGGCCATGCACTGGCCCTGGGTGCCGCACAGTTCCTGTAAGGGCCATCCTGGACACGTCCCCATGTCCCCACTGATGGCAGGTTGCTGCACTGGTGCTGCAAACCAGTCTGCTGTGGCTTGCGGGGCCATCCCCAACCAGCATCCACTTGGGCTGGGAAGCTCGGAGATGGCCGTGCCGCTCCGAGACATGGTTCCCCAGGCTGTGGCACGTCCCCTCAGCACCGTGGGCTGCTCCAGCGCCTGCAGGCGCAGCATGGCTGCCGGGCATCCTCCCGTGCGTGCCGGGGGGCCGCAGCTCTCGGCAAGGCAGCGAGTCGCTTAGCAACCTCGCCCGCTCGCCCGGCCGCCACGCAGAGCTGCCTGCCGTGCCGGTGCCGGCGGTGCTGCCGGGGCTACCCGCCGACGGCGCGCACGTGTGCCTGCACGTGCAGCTGGCCCCGGCTCCCCAGCGGGGCTGCCCAAACCGATGGGCTCAGTCCGGCTAAGCTGGTGCTGCCGCAGCATCCTGGCCTGGCGATGCTTGGCTTGGCAGTGGCGTGGCACGAGACCGGGGCGATGCTCGGGGCATTGGCTGTGCCCTTGGTGGGGACAGGCAGACAAGGGGACAATGGAAAGCGACCCGGCGTCTGACCGATCACGGCAGCCCCTCTTCCTGCCCGTACCAGCCGCAGCACGTGCCGCCCCTGCCCTGTTTATCAGCTCCTTCTGCTCTTCCTTTCTCGGAAGAGAAAGCGTCTGTCTGTCCGTCTGTGCCGTAACCCCCTTCACCAGCATGATGCTCCCGGGGTCATCCCCACGGCTCGAGAGCTCACATCCTGCGGGATGGGCTCAGCCTTTCCCAGGGGAATGTGCTGGCTGGGATGGGGGGGTGCATGCCGCTGCTGGCACCGAGATATTGGGGAGCCCTGGCCAGCCCTGCCCGGAGCGCAGCAGCGGCTCTCACCATTGCTGAGGGCACTTTCTCATGCACCAGGGTCTCATTTGAGTCTCCGATTGCTTGGGGGGAAAAACATTTCGGAAGAGGAGAAAACCCAACTGCTCCAGGAGGTGGGATGAACCGGGGGGGATTGCCAAAAGCTCCATCTGGTTTCCCTCTAACAATTCCGTGAGGAGGCTGGGAGAAGGCTGCCGGGGAGCGGGATGCGTGCAGGCAGGAGGGTGACTGTCCCGCCGTGGCGGGGCGAAGGTGCTGCCTGTCCCTGCCCACTCCGGGGCTTGGGGCTGCGTCCTGCTGTGAGCTGGGACAGCACCTGCTCTGCTGCCGGCGGCGAGCGCTGCATCCCCAGGGAATATCCCCACGAGGCTTGTCAGGGCTCACACCGGCCCCGGGGACCCGATTGCGTGTTTGCCGGAAGAGCCGCAGCCGGATGCCGGGCCGGCCAGGGCGGTCGCTGACCTCGCAGCTCGGCAGGGACACGGCCATGGAAAGTTTGAAGCAACCCCGAAGCGGCGGCTGCTCCACGTGTGCTTCATCTCGAGCGTGTGAGCCGTTCCCCCACGCTATCCGAGAGCCAAGTGCGTGCCGGAGGCTCGGCTGGATACGTCGCCGGCGGTTCTGCTGGGGCTGCTGACGGCACTGTCCCCCCGGTGGCGCAGGGGGAGCAGGCTCAGCCTGAGCTGGGGGGACGGGGAGGAGGATGCCGGGGGCGAGCTGGCGCGGCCGGGGGGCTCTGCGAAGCTGCAGCTGTTTCTCCCATCAGCCGGCTCTCGCCGCCACGCCACGTGACACCGGGGACGCAGGCGGCGGGACTGGGATGTGGTGGCAGGTCTGACCGAAAGCAGAAGCACTTTCCGTTGAGTTTTCGCTCTGATTTTTGTTGATGTGGGTTTTCCTGCACCAGAAGTTGTGTAACCGCTGTCGCTATGGGGCATCCTGCCGTGTTATTAAACCCTATTCCCTGGGGCACAGCACAGCCTCGTGCCAGAGAAGCCGCTGTGCCCAGGTGCCCCCGTTGCTCCCCGCAGCCGTCCCCGTCCCCCTGCGGTGACACTGATGCCCGCGTCTCTTTGGCAGGTACCACGATCAGCAGGACGTAACCAGCAACTTCCTGGGGGCCATGTGGCTCATCTCCATCACCTTCCTCTCCATCGGCTACGGCGACATGGTGCCACACACCTACTGCGGGAAGGGTGTCTGCCTGCTCACCGGCATCATGGTAAGGGCCCTGCTGAGCCAGTTGCCCGGCCCACGGGCTCTGCCCGTCCCCGCCGTGGCCACCGGATTTTACGGGAACCCACTTCCCGGGTGGTGGGTCCATGCACGAGGCGTAATGGCTTTGGCTCTGGGGTGTTGCAGCCTGGAAGCTGATAGAGCTGTAATTGCCATTACTGTAAGCGCAGTAATTAGCAGGACGTGGCGGTTTGGTGAAGGAGGTGGTGGTGCAGGCTGGGTGCTGCAGTCCCACAGGGCTCAGCGTGAGACACCCGCCAGTCCATTGCCCCGCGGTGCCCACTGGTGAATTTGGGGTGCATTTCAGCAAGAGTGGGGGGATGCTGGACCACAGCGGGGTCAGGGATGTCCCCAGGGAGCAGAGGGGCCCCCGAGCATCCTTTGGCCATCCCTGCTCACACCACCTGGCTTCCATCGCCAGGAGCGATCCCAAATGCTGCTGGCTCCTGCCAAGAGCTGGGACCAGCTGGGAGCCCTCTACCCCCCCACGCTCTCCTGGTGTCACTGCTTCACCGTGGCTTCGTTTCCTCATGGCCAGAAGGTCACCATCCTCCAGGGCCTCCAGCGTACCTTCTCCCAGGTGCCTGTGAGATGCCCTGGCTTGTGGGGCTTTCACCGAAGGAGCAGCCAGGGTCTGTGTGGTCACAGCCTAGCCCCAGCCCCTCGGCTCTGCCCCCCTCGGCTGCCAGGCCCTGGGGACAGAGCTGTCCCCGTCCCCCCGTTCCCAGCCAGGACAGCCCGAGCTGGCACCCGGCACCGACCGGGCTCAGCTCTGTGCCCCTCAAGAGCTCTCGGCTGAGGCGGCTCCGCCGGCGGGTATTAATTTTATATTATCTTCATGTCTTTGATCTGCCCCGCATGAGGTCGGGCACCAGTGAGGCTGATGCTGGTGACAGGAGCCAAGTGAGGGAGAAGATCGCTCCTGGGAGGGGGGGACACAGCGTTTCCCAGTGCAGGGGAGCAGCCGCCGGCTCAGCTGAGGGGGTCCTGGTGCTGGGGGCTCCTGGAGCTCCCCCCCAGGGAACCAAGGCACCATCTGGCCAAGTGTCCCCCCTTCCCAGTGTCCATCTGGCACAGGGGTGGGGACGCCCCTGCGACTGCCAGGGCCGGGGGAACCCCTGGGGTCCCCAAACAGCAGCACCGGGGGCAGCCACCCCCCCGGGAAGAGAGAATTGGTGGGAGCTGAGAGAGAGCACACAGCGGGGACCTTCGGGGATGCTAAAGGATTCAGCTCAGAGCATGATGTTAATTAATGACTCTTTAATAAATTAAGGAGCACTTGCCAGGATCGTGGGCCTCTGCCAGAGTGCCGGGAGGGGGGAGCGGCTCATCTGGTGTGGGCAGCAGCAGGCAGAGCGCAGGAGCTCCGTGGGGAGCTGGGGCTTGGCACCTTTGCTTTCTAAAGGCAAATACATGCCGGAGATGACGGCTACCGGCGGATCTGGCCCTAATCGCCGGGATAAGCGAGCTCCCAGCTGTTGCTGCTGGGAGACGTGGCGATCTGGGGGGTCTTGAGTTGGGCCTCCCCTTCCCTGAGCTTCCTGTGCTTCCCCACCGCTCTCCTCCCTGGACCCCTCTCGGGAGCGGGGTCTCACCGTCCTGCAGGGCACCGGCGTGGGGCAGGTCCCCGCTCTGTGGTGGCACCGGTAAGCGGGGCTTAGCCTGGCCGTTTCTAACGGGCACCAGGGATGCGAGGGCTGATCATCGCTGACCTCGTAAATCAGCCCCGGTTTCTACTGTTAATTACCCAGCACATCGTCATCTGCTCAAGGACACCCAGGCCCTGTGATATCTCCTCTCTGGGATGATGTGGGTGGGGCACCATGGAGCTTTAGTTAATTAGGGGGTTGTGATGGGGAGAGCGGGAGCACTGCTGTTGCACGAGGTTGCTGGAGGGTGACAAACCATGCGATGTCCCTGCACAGGGTGCTGGCTGCACAGCACTGGTGGTGGCCGTGGTGGCCAGGAAGCTGGAGCTCACCAAAGCCGAGAAGCACGTCCACAACTTCATGATGGACACGCAGCTGACGAAGCGGGTAAGGCCCTGGTGGGGGAGGAGGGGGGGGCTGTACCGCGTGATGGGGATGCCGGGAACCGTGGCGGGAGGAAGGTGTTGGCACCCCTGGGTGTGGGTCCTGCAGGTCCCACGGGGAAAACAAGGTGTTGGCACCCCTGGGTGCAGGTCCCACAGTGGGAAGAAGGTGTCCGAGTGCCTTGAATGCAGCACAGGCACAAGCTTTATGGTGAAAGCAAACAGCTCCAGCTCTGTGCCAGGGATTTGGGTGATGCAGGATGCTCGGCCGCACCCTCGAGAGCAAAAGGCCCATTTTTATTTCCCCCTGGGAGGATATGGGCTCCCTTCTCTTACAGAGAATGATCTCACTTAGCTCCATGTCAGGAAGACAACCAGATGAGAGCCATGCTGTGACGCTCCTGCGGTTTCCATCCCGAGGAGGGACCCAGAGGCTGCGGTGGGGAGGTCCACGGGGTGGGGGATCATGCCGGGGTCCGGTGTTACCTCTCTGGCAGCTTGTGGGGGCTGCAGGAGGTCTCTGGTCTCAGCAGCCTCATCACAGCAAAGCGTCAGCAACCCGACAGCGCCGTGTGATGTGATGGGCTCCGCACACCGGTGGCAGGAGGGATATTTTATATCGGGAATGGTGGCAAAGCGAGCATCGGTGCAGCCCTTGGAAGGGCTTGGGACAGTGCTGGGATGTGGCCAGGGCACCCTGTGTCACTCCGGAGAGCAGGGCCATGTGCCGGCCGGAGCCAGGATAGTCGGGGGCTTCTGCGTGGCCAGGCTGGGAAAGCAAACAGCCGTTTGGCCCCGCTCCTCCAGCCGTGGATATGGATCTGCGGGCCCCGTGCCAGGCAGACGGCGGCCAATTCATCTTGGAGTGAGCAGCAGAGCTGAGGAGCCTGCGGAAGCCATGTCCTCGTGCCGGCAGCCCAGCCGGGACCTGCCAAGAGTGCCAGATGGATGCAGGAATTGAGAAAAACTTTGGGTTTTTTTTTTGTTTTGTTTTGTTTTTTCTTTTTCTCAAGGCTTAGGGTACAGCTTCGGGTGGGGGTGAGGAGCCCGGTGGCAGAGCATCGGTGCAGGGTAGGGTGGGGAGCACCGGGGGCCGAGACCTGCTGCTCGGTGTGGGCAGCTCTTGCTCCTGTTCGAGCCGCCCTTGATCCCTTGCAAAGACCCAGGAGACCATGCGGGAGCGGATCTGAGCACCTCGCTCCAGCTGGGGCGAGTGAAGGGCTCTTGCAGCACCAGCTCCCGAACCAGTGGCTCCCGTCAGAGCCAGCCCGGCGTCTCCGTGAAATCCCACGTTGCGGGGCCAGTGACCCACGGCCGACTCTCCTCTTGTAGATCAAGAACGCTGCAGCCAATGTCCTGCGGGAAACGTGGCTCATCTATAAGCACACCAAGCTGCTGAAGAAGATTGACCACGCCAAAGTCAGGAAGCATCAGAGGAAGTTCCTCCAAGCCATTCACCAGTAAGGGGCTGGGCAGGGGGACGGGGATGGATGGAGGATAGGATGAGGGGGAAGGGTTTTAAGCTGAAAGAGGGGAGATTGAGCTGAGATGTGGGGAAGTTCTTTGCTGTGAGGGTGGTGAGAGCCTGGCCCAGGTTGCCCAGAGAAGCTGTGGCTGCCCCATCCCTGGAGGGGTTCAAGGCCAGGTTGGAGGGGGCTTGGAGGAGCCTGGTCTGGTGGGAGGTGTCCCTGCCCAGGGCAGGGGGTGGGACTGGATAGGCTCCAAGATCCCTTCCACCGTTCTATGGTTCTATGATTCTATTCTATGATACCGAGCCCCAGCATCGGGGGAATTGTGGTCCAGTCCCTGGCCAGGGCATGGGGACCATTTCCCGATGCCCAGGATGCAGGCAGGTCTCCAGCTGCGGTCTGCAGTTGGGGAGGGGATGCAGCTGCCTTGCTCTTTCCTTCTCCCCAGGTTGCGGAGCGTGAAGATGGAGCAGAGGAAGCTGAGTGACCAAGCCAACACCCTCGTCGACCTCTCGAAGGCAAGTCCCCACTGTGACCTCGTGGCTCAGCCGGGCTGCCCAAGTGTTTCTCTTCAGCTGGGAAAACTGAAGCAGACCTGGCTGACCACGATGTTCTCTGTGCGGTGGATGTCAGCCGGGAATAGCTGCCGTGGGATGGCTGCCCTTGCGAGTCAGGAGAAGAAACACAGACACAAACCAGGGGCTGGTGGGGCTGCACCCTGCTTCCAGGAAAGGTCTTTGTCCCCACACCCCCTTATGCAGCCCCAGCCGGGGGTACCATTGCTTGGCAGCACAGGGCTGGATGCCCCTTGCCCCTCTGCCTGCACGGAGACAGCGTTTCCTCATTTTAATGTCCCTGGGGTGAGCCAAGCTGGGTCACGGTGCCCTGTGAGCCCCTGGAACGGGCTCACCCTGGGCAGAGAATGGCTGGAGAGCAGCCCTGAGGAGAAGGACACTGGGGTGTTGGGGGGTGAGAAGCTCAAGACTCCCCAGCAACATGGGCTGGCAGCCCAGCAAGCCCCCCATCCCCTGGGCTGCATCCCCCCCATCCCCTGGGCTGCATCCCCATCAGCGTGGCCAGCAGGGCGAGGGGGGGGATTCTGCCCCTCTGCTCCGCTCTGGGGAGACACCCCCCAGTGCTGCCTCCAGCTCTGGGGCCTCAGCACAGGAGAGACATGGAGCTGTTGGAGCGAGGCCGGAGGAGGCCGTGGAGATGCTGGGAGGGCTGGAGCCCCTCTGCTGGGAGGGGGGGCTGAGAGAGTTGGGGGGGTTCAGCCTGGAGAAGAGAAGGCTCCGGGGAGACCTTGGAGCCCCTTCCAGTCCCTAAAGGGGCTCCAGGAAAGCTGGGGGGGGACTCTGGATCAGGGAGGGGAGCAATGGGACGAGGGGGAAGGGTTTTAACCTGAAAAAGGGGAGATTGAGCTGAGCTGTGGGGCAGAAGTTCTTTGCTGTGAGGGTGGTGAGAGCCTGGCCCAGGTTGCCCAGAGAAGCTGTGGCTGCCCCATCCCTGGAGGGGTTGAAGGCCAGGTTGGAGGGGGCTTGGAGCAACCTGGGCTGGTGGGAGGTGTCCCTGCCCAGGGCAGAGGGTGGGACTGGATGGTCTTTAAGATCCCTTCCACCCCAAACCATTCCATCATTCCATGATTCTGTGATTCAGGTGGCTCTCGGGGCTTTGCTTGCAGGAAGGGGTTGGAGGGCTCAGTGCTGGCGGTGGCACTAATCCAGCCATGGCACTAACCCCTCCACTGTCCCCTCTGTCCCTCTCCATAGATGCAGAATGTGATGTACGACCTCATCACTGAGCTCAACGACCGCAGTGAGGACCTGGAGAAGCAGATCGGCAGCCTGGAGTCCAAGCTGGAGCAGCTCAGTGCCAGCTTCAACTCCCTGCCCCTGCTGATGGCCGACATGCTGCGCCAGCAGCAGCAGCGCCTACTTGCCGCCGTCCTGGAGGCGCGGGGGGTCGGCGTGCCTGTGGGCACCCCCCAAACACCCCTCTCCGAGAGCCCTATCGGGGTCAGCTCCACCTCCTTCCCCACCCCTTACACGAGTTCAAGCAGCTGCTAAAACGCAGCTCCCCCCCATCCTCCACGGACAGGGGAAGCGTTTCCACGCAGGTCCCGAGGTCTCCATGGACTTTCTTCTGGTCCTCAAACCGCCACAGGACCCTTCGGCCGAAGCCGGTGGGACCAACCGTGCCGAGCGACGCTCGGAGCTTTGCCAACGCCTTGGTCTCGGGAATCGCATCCCTGTTCAGGTGCCTCTACACGTGGTGAAGGAAGGGGACGGGAGGTGACGCCTCGGGTGAGCCCGCGCCGCGGCGTCCGGTGGCGGACGGAGAAACCCACGCTCAATCTCAGGTCTTCACATTTGAAAACAAAACAAAACAACAAGTCAGAAGCACTGAAGCAACGGAGACACCAGAGGGAGAAGTTCTCCTCCCCTGCGTGGACCCCGCCGGGGGCCGGGGCGCTCCCCTCGCCCCCCGCCCCTCCCACCATCACAAAGCACCGCCGGGCAGATGCCAACGTGGTGGTTTCTTGCACAGGCTCTGACCTACGCTGCCCACGCTCCATCCTATCTCCTTACCGGGACCCACGTGAACCCCCCCGTACGTTGCCGGGCGGGTGACAGTGTCTGGCCGTAACCTGCCTGGGGGGGGTTCTCTGGAGCTGTGGGTGTTTTCTGCCCGGGCAGAACAAGGGACGCTTCTTCTTTCTGGTCCTCGGTGTCACATTCTGCCTGGAGACACATGCCGGAGCCAGGAAAGCAGTGCCTAAAGCATGTGGGGATGTGGGGCCGGGCGGCCCCCGGCCGATGCGGCGATGGCCGATGACGGGGCTGGCAGGCCAGCCCGGGCGCCGGGGGGGGTCTCCAGGTGCTCACATCGCTGCCCGCCCAGGAGCTCCCCCCTCCCCACAAGCATTTTGGGAAGCCAAGGGGCTCTTTGCGGCAGCCTCAGAACTGCTGGATGAGAAACCCCATCAGCGATAACCACCTCCGCTCGTGCCGGGACCGGCCACGCCGGAGCCCAGCCAGCAGCGCCGAATCCGCCGTGGCCAAGCAGAGGCTCGCTGGCAAGTGATGTAGTAGCGGGGGCAGGCGCTTCATCTGTTTAAAATCAAGCCCCATGGCCTTCGTGCCGCTTCTGCTGGGTTTGGTGGGGAGCAGCAGCACCATCCGGTGCCGGTGCGGTGCTCGGCACCATCCAGCGCCAGTGCCTGCTGAAGTGCAGCCCCTCATGGTTTGGTTTTTTTGGGTTTTGTTTCTGGCATTCAGCTTCCTGAGGTACCCTTGGCATCACCTGGCTACTTCTGGAACCAGCCATTTTCTGTTCTGCTTTCACCATTTTCTCCTTTTTCCTCCCCGGTTCTGCCCCAGGGTCGCGTTCGGGCTCTGCCTGCTGCTGCCGGGCTCCGGCTTTGGGGCTGGTGTTTGCTGCTTTCAATGAAAACTCAGCAGAGGCTATTTATATATTTTTAAACAGATGAAGTAACCATGTAATTACTCCGCGATATTAATTACACCTCACCCAGCAGTGTCAGTAATTGTAATCAAAGTCACTGTGTTACTCCAGGTATACTCAGCCTGTAATCTTCTCCTTTGTAACTCTTTCCCTTCCATAAATAACGCTGGATTTCGTGCGCACGTAGGCAGGGACGCACCAGCCCGATGCCGAGGAATTTGTGTGCAAAACTCCACTTGCTGCTGGTAGTAGGTGGTTTACTCCTCGTGCCCTGCAATTAAAGTTACAGAGAAAACAAGCAGCAGTTAGCGAGGAGCGCTCCCCCCCCCCCAGCCAGTGGCAGGAGGAGGAGGAGGAGGAGGAGGAGGAAGGCTGCAAGGCGACAGCGGGAGAGCAGCAGAACGAGCTCCCGGTGCTGCAGAGGGGGTTGCGTTGAGCCCGTTGTGGCCCAGCCGTGGTCGTTCCCATGGCATTTGGGGAGGAGAGGAGGCACGGGGCCATCGCTGCCAGCCTTTTCTGGTCCTTCTGGGAACGAGCCGCTCTCCCCCCCCCTTCCAAGCTCTTGTCATTAGTGTAATTGCAGGGTGGGCAGGATGGCTGGGAGAACCTCGCTGCCTTGGCAGCCCCCCCAAGGTCTATTCTTAGCCCTGCTGCTGCTCCCCGTGTGCCTACAGGTGACCCTCAGCCCTACCTCCCTGGCAGAAGCTTCTGCCCAGCTCTGTAAGAAGGTTTCCAGCGTGGCAATGGAGAAAACGCTGCAAATTCTGAGAATGAGCCTGAAATGCAGCTTCTGCACTGGTCTGCAGGCAGCCAGCAGAGAAAAACACTTCTGCGCCTCTCCCGCAGTTCAGGCAGGAGCAGGGTGAGGTGCAGAGATGATTCCTGGGGCGTCAGAGAGCCGGAGGAAGTATTGATGCTCGAGAATTGATACCGCCAGCGGGAACCTCCTTACGGGCTAACGATCAAGTCTGGGAAATCAAATGGAGTAAGAGGAGAGCAGGCGCTGTCAGCTCGCTGGGACCCAGGGCGCTGAAGGGGAGTGAAGCGGCGAGAGCTTCAGGATTGAAAGTGGTGTGAGAGACCCTTGTCTTGGGATTTCACCAGGGCCGACAGGAGCTGGGCTGGGGCAGTGTCATCTCTGCACCTCACACCCTGGACCCCCCTGGACAACCTGCACCCCGAACACCCCCCCCCCCCCCCCAGCCTGCGACCTTGTGGTCCTGGGTCTGCACCTTGCGCTCTGCGCCTTGCACCCTGCATCCCAGGCACCCCCGCACCCCCATCCCACACCCTGCATCCCTCATCCCACACCCTCCATCCTGGGTACCTGCATCCCATGCACCCCTGCATCTCAGGTACCTGCATCCCGGGCATATGCATCCCCTGCACCCCCATCCCACACCCTGAATCCTGTGCACCCCTGCATCCCCCATCCCACACCCTTCATCCCACACACCCCTGCACCCCCATCCCACACCCTGCATCTCACACCCTTCATCCCACACACCCTGCACCCCCACCCCACACACCGCATCCCCTCCACCCTCATCCCACACCTGCATCCCCTGCACCTCTGCATCCCGTGCACCCTGCATCCCACTCATCCCACACCCTGCATCCCGTGCCCCTCACACCCTGCACCCCACCCTTCTTCCCACTCCCTGCACCCCCATATTGCACTTGCACCCCTGCCAGTGCTTTAACACCAGTGCTGGACCCTCCACCCCCAGCACCGGGCCCACCAGACCCTCTGGAGGCCAGCACTGGGACTAACCCCCCGCCCAGCCCTGGACTAACCCCCAGCCCCACTGCCGGGACCGAGGAGCTGCCCCGATGCCAGGGTGAGGGCAGGCATGGGGGGGGAGCCCCCACCGCAGTCCAGCCCGCAATGTCCCCTGGTGTCGGGAGGCTCTGGGTCCAGGGGTGCCCCCCTGGAGCTGCTGCCCTGCTCCCTGCGAAGCAGCTCCCGGCCCCCAGCAGTGGAGTGGCCTCTGCGCAAGGGCAGCCCCCAGCTCATGCCCAGGAGAATGTGGGAGCCCGACCTGGAGCTTCCCTTCCCGGCAGCGGCTGGCAGGGCTCTGGTAAACAGCTCCGGTAAATGCTCCCCAGCCGGTACTGCCCGCACACCTGAGAATGTCATTCTGGAGCCTGCGGCCACGAAGGGTATCAGAACAAGTTGGAGAGAAGAGCTGGGACCAGCAACCGAGGTGGAGGAAAAGCACAAGAACAAAACTGCGATGCAGAGTTAGAATCCCAAAGAGATGCCGACCTCCCGCAGCCGGGAAGCATCCAACCCCACGCACGAACGGGGCTGAACCCCAAAGGCCCCCCTGGTCCCCCCCCAGCCACAGCCAGTCTCACTTTCGGCACAGCCGATGGGTTGGTTTTTTTCGCTCCACAAACCTCCTCCCTGCGCTGCCTGCGAGGAAACGTCCTAGAAACGCCAGAAAAATACCACGTCCTCTCTGCAAACTCACAGACGTTTCTGTCCAGACTTAAGGAGCTTCGACCTGGGTTTGCATCTTGCCTCTGTACTGCTCGCTTCTTTTTTAACGATAGGGGAAAGCATAATAGTTTATTTTAACTATGAAATATATTGCTATATTATAAAGGTTATTGTAACTTTCAATTATGGTTTTGTACCCAACCCGGTTGTCAGCAGGCAGCGACGCCAGCCTGCTGCCAAAAAAATGTCTGTTTCTGAGTACAGCCGCTGCTCCCGGTGAGGATGGAGGCTAGGGGTGGCAGAGGAGGGGTGGCCAGAGAGGCTTCCCACCGTCCTTCTCCTTTACCCCCCACCCCAGCTATTCATTCCCGTTACATGGAAGCAGCTCCGGATCCACAGAGCCTGGTGGCACCGCATCTCTGCTTCTCCCTAGGGAAAGGCCTCCTTCCCCCCCTTTTCTCCTGGGGTCTCAGCATTTCTGGAAAGCCATTTGTTGTCCCCCCCCGTCCCTGGTCGTCTCCTCCAGCTGAAGGAGGGACTCTGCTCCCCTGGCACAAGCTGTGCAAGAACCAAAATTCTCTTTTTCCCCCAGGACGGAGGGTCGCATGGAAGACATGGTGCAGGGCTCACCGCATCCCTCCTCCGGCTGGGATTTTGGCACATTTGGGCTCAGCGTGGGCATGATCAGGGCAGGCTTTGAGCTGGGGAATCCCTTGGGCCTGGGAAAGCGTGAAGGGGCAAACATCCTCCTCCCCGGCAAAGCCGGTCTGTGCCACGCTGGCCATTGAAACACGGGGCTCTGTGTTTGGCCCGGGGCCTGCAGGCAGGGAGGATGGCTTCTGCCTGCTTTGGGTCCCCGGCTGTGGAGCCCTGCGGGGTTTGCTCAGGAGGCAGAGGCAGAAAGAGCGTGCTCGCTTTGTCTTCTCAGGTCAACACCTCATTTCTGGGATGGGGTAAGGGCAGCCCTGCCCCGGTGACCTGCGCTGCCGCAGGTGAGGGCTGCGCTCCCAGGAGCGATCCCACTCTCCCGGGGGGAATTGCCCCGAGGGAATGCAGCCCCGGGAGAGGTCGGTTCAGGCTTCACATCCTGCCCTGGGGAGCTGCAGGTTTTGCTCCCTTCAACCTCAGGTGTGATGGAGGACGAAGCCCTGAGTGTGAAAAACGCGATGAGGTTGCAGGGGCTGCTCCCTCCCAGCCTGAATTGATTCCAGCTGATGCGCTCCTCTCTTTCCTCCAGCCCCTGAGCTGCTGGACCTGATCCCCATTGGATCAAGATTTCTGAGCAAATAAGTCTTAAAATATTCTTTTGCAGCCCCGATGCTCCTTCCCGGTCAATCTTCCCACTCGTCCAGGAAGGAGCAGCGTTTACGGGACCAATTCCTGCTGCTGTTGTCCAGAGGAAGCCTAAAAGCTCCCACACCAGCTCTTCCCCACCAGAATGGCTGTCACTGCCGTGCTGTCGTAGTTATCACTGTTATTAGTGTCACAGCTGTGCTGGCCTCACCCTCCCAGGCCAGTTAAACCCAATAGGGTCAGGTCTCAGCAGCAATGAGCTCCAGTGGCCCTTTGCTGGCCCCTGGAATCCCCCCGCAGACCCTGGCTGACAGACAGTGGCTCCCTGGCACTGCCTGGCTGGGGCTGCTCCTGCCCCACACATTTGCCTCCACTTTTGGGGCAGTTGTTGGGAGCAGCTCCCCCTTGTTGGGGACAGGGCTGGGACCAGCTCTGCTAGAGGAGGGGGGCTGGTTCCCCCCAGAAGAGCAGGGCTGAGCCCCCCCCCCTGCTGCCAGCTGGGTCTGGGGGTGCCTGGGGATTTCTGGGGTGCTTGGCCCCCTGGCATCGCTCTCCCTCAGGCTTCTCCTGCCCAGTATCTCCCAGCATCGGAGCCCTGCGTGATGGCCATCAGGTAGGTTTGCTGGTGGAGAAGGTGTTTCCTCAGCAGTTTGAGAAGGGGAAGATGCTGCTCCAAGGCTCTGCGCTGGTCCCAGCTCCTCGCCTGGCTCCCTCAAAGGCAGCAGAGGTGGTGGAGAGGGGTTTCTTGCAGGGGAGAGGGAAAGCTGCTCTGTGGGATGAGTTCTTTCCCTGTGGGATGAGCCACCTGGGAGCCCTGTGGAGCACCGGGCAGGGCTCTGGCACCCCCTGCCCGGTGGGTGCTCCCGGCCAGGGCTCTGGTGCTCCGGGCACTGTGAGATGCGCGCCCAGTTCTGCTCCTTCTTCTGCCCAAAGTGTTCTTCCCCCCGCTGAGGTCTCGGATGCCCCGACACCTCCCAGTGGGACCCGCTTGCACGTCCCTGTGGTCAGGATGCGGCCCCAGGTTTACGTCCCTCCCTCTGCGCCGACGGTGGCCGGGTCTCTGGGCTGGGGAAGGGAGCGGGGACTGGCCCGTCCCCACAGCACCGCCATAAACCTGAGCTGTACCCAGAAACAGGCATGTTTTAAACTATGGCTTTAACCTGTTCACTGTAAAAAGTGCCTTGGACTTTAATCTGAAGAGGTCAGTATCTATAAATATTTACCTGTGCGGGTGTGTAAGTATGCAGCTATCTATGTATAGTTACACACACAAATATATGATATATACGTACATCTATAAATGCTTCAGAGCCCTCTGTTCTGCTGGTCTCGGGAGCTCTCTCCTTCCTCCTGCCGGGGTCGGGGTCTGCCGTGGTGACACCCGGCCGTGGGAAAACCTCGTGCCGCGAGGGCTGTGCTCGGTGCGGTGGTTCCCCCACGGTGCTGAGCTCTCCTGGGCACCCCCAGGAAGCAGCTTTGTACCTCTTGGGGTCTGTCTGTGTGTTCTGGGGAGACCCCGGTGAGGGGGAACATCCCCGCTCTCTTGCACAGGGGGATTTGGGGGCTGGGGTGGCGTCTCCGGCTCCCATGCTGGGAGCTGCTGGGTGCTTCGTAAAACCACATGCTCTAATTGCTGCCTCTCGGGAGTCCCTGGTTCCCCAGCTGCTACCTTGCTTTCCATGAGCAGTGAGGTGTTTTCCAGCCACCTGCTTCAAAAGGGGCTTTTTTGAAGCTTTTTTGAAGGGGGTTGGGGTTCCTGTGCTCAAGGGGAGAGTGGAGAAGCTCGATGGCGTGGGTCGTGGTCTTTCCTCTGGCTCTGTGCCGAGGCTGCCCAGGGTTTCCCTCCCGCTCACCCTGAACATCAGAGCTGGGCTGCTCCCTCCAGCTCAGCTCATGGCTCGGTTCGTCCCTCACCTCTAAAGGAAGGAGGATAACAGCTGGCTGGGTGCAAAGGGCACGAAAACAACTTTCCCAAAGGGAACACGTTGGTCAGAGCGAAGGGGAAGCTGGAGCCTTTCCCACCGAGCACCGCGAAATCCAGGCGACGAGTCAAAAGCCTTGCTCAGAGCCTGGCAACACTGCACCGTGAGCTCTGGCTCGCTCCATCGGCGAGCAGGCACCGGGGCAGGAGCCCGAGCGACCGGTTGCCCCAAAATTCATCCCCAAAAATGGGGCAGGAGGGTGCCAACAGGCACAGCCCTCCCGGCTAACCTGGCTATGGGTGCTGCGGGGCCAGCGGAGGAGGAGGGGGTGATGTGCAGTAGTTAAATCACGATGAATTGATGAATGTGGCTCTTTTTTTTTTTTTTTCTGCTAATACCTGTAAATCCTAAAAATACCTCCAACAATCTGGGGGACTCTTTGATAGGTGATTAAAACCCTCGAGCTTTGTTGCCAGCATTAGTGGCTTGGCGCAGCAGAGCCCTAACGTACGAAGGCAGCTGCATTTCTGATACTGCCCACGGAGACAAGGCAAAATTCGCTTAATCTTTGAGTGCAGCACGAAATCTGTTTTTATTAATGGCTCGGGATTAAGGCTTCTCCAAGGAGAAAGAGAATCATGTCCCTAACGCGGGTCTCTGCCTCCCTGTGGCCATTTGCCCTTGGCTTTCCCAGCCTGGGGAGGGAGGGAGGGAGGATGCTGCTGTCGGTGTGAGGGTCTGGGCACCTTCACCTTCCCCAGCAGCTCCAGGCTGCGTGGTGACAGGAGGGGAAGTGCCCTTTGGAGGAAAAGAGGAAAAACCAAAGCAAACAAAAAGCTATTGTTTTGCTCAACAGCTCCTTGCAGCTTTCTGTAAACAGAGGGGAACCGCTGGCCTTCCACGAGGGAGGGGGAACCACCAGCACACGGCTCCGCAAGGCAGGGTTTGAATGGGTTTGAGTGGGCACCTGCCCTGGGAGGGAGCGGGATGTGGAAGGCAGCTCCCGGGGGTGAGGGAGGGCAGGGGGGAACACGGGTCTTTGGACCGGGCTCTGTGTTTGCTCCAGTGCCGAGCAACGGCTCCTGCACACCAGCTTTTCCCCGGGAGCCTCCCTCCCTGCGGAGCAGCTTTGGCTCCAGAGGGGATGGGGCGGGCGGTGAGCGAGGGGGAACCGCCACTTCCAGCTGGGCAACCCGGATCTGGTCCATGGCTACCGAGCCCAGGCAGAAAAACCTCCCATCAACACCCCCCCTGTGCTTGCTGTGGAAATAAAACCAGCTGGGGGCCTGTCCTGCAGTTATTTCCATCTCGGATGGGCTCCTTTCCCAAGGTAAAATCGCGGCTGCCCAGCTGCTAATTCATCACCCCAGCCTTGGGATTCCAGGCACCGACGGGGTCGTTTGTCACTGCTAATTATCTGCACGGCGGTGTGAGGTCTGCAGGCCAGATCACGCCTTCGGAGAGGTCTGTGCAATGTCAGCCAAACAGCTCGGCACCGCGAAAACTGCTCCTGAGCCGTCAAGACGCCCGGAGAGGGGATGCTCCGGCTCCGGCTCCTACTCCGGGGCCGTTCCGCTGGGATTCGTTTGTCACCGGAGCCTGTAATGGTGCCAGTTCTGCACAATGCCTCTGCCCGGGGGTGACACGCAGAGCTGGGTCCGGGAGCAGGGGCTGGCAGGGTGTCTTTTAGCTCCCCAGCTTCCTGCTCAGGCCCCAGCGTTTGCACATCAGCTTCCTCTTCTCTTCCAGACCTGCCTGCAATTCCCACGGGCACCCCCGGAGGATGCATCTGCACAAAAAGATGCCAGGCTCATGTTAATGGCCTTTGTGTCCCTTCGCGTGGTTGTCGGGATGGAAGGAGCCATCTCCGTTTCCCAGGGCCTGCTGGCCTGCTGCTTGCACGGTAAAGAGGGGTTTCTCAGCAGGGATCGACTGTAAAACCCAACAGTAAATTACACTTTTCTACCCAAATGGGTATTTCTGGGTTTCCTGCTGGGGAGCAGCTGCTGTGCTGGTGCCGGCCAGCGGTGGGGGCTTTGCCGTAAAACCTGCTGACAAAAGTTGTCACCCCATCCTTGACAATATTTCAGCAGAACTGGAGCCCCAGGGCCAGGAACAGGGTCCGACGCCTGGGTCTGCTGGGGAGAAGGTGCTGGGTGACAGAGAGCCCCCACAGCCACCCCCCGGCCCCGCACCCGGGGAAGCCCTCGCACATGTCAGAAGGACCAAAGAATTAAAACCATAAGGTGGCATTTCCAGAAGCGCTAGAGACGGGGCCGGGGGCCACCAGGGGCGAGCTTTGACGTGCCACCACCTAACGCAGGGCAGCCCTTGGCAACACAGAGCCTGGTTTCAAACCCACCCGAGGGCTTGGACATCCTTTCAAAAGTCGGGAGGCAAAAAGCGGAGAAATAACTTCACTGCAAATGAAGTTGAACTCTTTTCCATTTGGAAAATAACGGGATCTGGGTGAGAACCGGTGAGCGGTTCCCAGGGGAGGCTGGGCACGGGCACAGAAATCCACGTGAAGTCTCGGTTACTCTGGAGGGTCCCATCCAAGCCCTTCGCCGTGGGTCAGTGTGTGATGGGCACCAACACGGCCAGCTTTTCTCCCTCCTGCTCTCGCTGCCTGGAAGAAAGTGGCAGGAGCTGGAGGTGGCCCCGGTTCCCAGGTACGGAAGAGCCACCGTCAGCTCCGCAGGGTTCCCTGCAGCTCCTCTCCTCCCTGGCACGGGGCCGGGCAAGGGCGCTGCTGGCCCCAAAGCTGGCACTGAAAGTTGGTTGAGAGCAACAGGTTTTGTACTAATTAAAGAGGAATCAATTAGGCTGCAAGTTATTCAGCCACCTGGTGCTTCTGACTATTTTTTCCTCCTCCTTCTCCTTTTCCTTAATGTGCTGCTGCTGCCTCCAGGGAAGTCATGAAAGAAGCAAGACACGTTCCAGTTTCTTGCTTTCTTTTAGATTAAAAAATGCTGTTTGCGAGGAAATCTGTGCAGGCTAACCAATTAAAGTGCTGTACATGGCCCTGAGATCCGCAACCGGCATCTCCGGTGCCATCCATCACTCTCTCCAGCCGCCCTCCTGCCTCTCCATCAGTGCGTGGCGCTGGCTCTGGCGCTCGGTTTGTGCTGCGTGAAAAAAATAATCCGCAGCGAATAAAGACAAAAGCGGCGAAGGAGGGGTAGTAGGATCCCGTGGGAGGCACAGAGGAGTCCTACACGTGAGGAAGCCCTTCGGAGACCGGGCTGTGCCAGGCTTTCCCCTGCAGGATGGCCCATCAGAGCCTCTCTGTGCTCAATGGCACATCATTCCGGGGGAGCGGAGAGCGGCCCCCGGGGTTTGACCTTGAAGAAAATGTTGGGGTCAGCGGGGAGCCCCGCGGCAAGTCCCGCCAGCGAGACGGGTGAAGATCGGACACCGGCGTGGTAAGGAGCCACAGGGGAGCAGAAAGCTCTGCCCAGGGATGCTTCTTATCCTTGGGCCAACACTTTTCCCAACCCCGAGAGGGATTGTGAAATCCTTTCGATCTGTCTGAGTGCAGGATAAAGCTCCCTTGCAGATAAATCAGATTTAATATTAAATATGAAAGGGAATAGTAAAGAGCAAAAAGGAGAACCTGGACTTAGATGGTGATGTAAAGGTCACAGAAGAGAGAGTATTAATGCCATGTCGACTGACACGTATTAGGAAGCTCCTCGAATTCTGGCATTAGGGAGGATTCATTAATTTAACTGATTCACTCTCTGGGAACCACCGCATCAGGTGCACTAATTCAGAGCAGAGACAGTAATCCCCAGCTCCTCGCTGGTCCCCCTCCAAGAACAGGCTCCGAGAGGCGCTGGGCGGCTCGAGGTCTGTGCAGGGTCCCCGTCCGACGCCCTGCAGCGACACTTTGGCCATCGCCCAAAGGGAGCCAAGGGATGACACCTCGGCGAGGGGGGGCTGATGGGGCTGGAGCCGCGCCGAGGAGAAACACCGGTGCCTGAAGCGCGCCTTGTCGTGATGGGAGCGGCCAGTCCTCCCGTAGCCCCTCTCCGAGCCGGAATAGCCCCTGGCCACTGTGGCACGGGGCCGGAGGAGACCCCCGCTTGCCAAGCAGACGCTGCGATGGCTGTAAAACCAGGACAGAGGAGCCCGTTAGCATCCAAGAGCTAAAGGTGAAGGCTGCGCTCACGTGGCATCCCCTGCCAGGCGGGTGGCTGCACCGCAGTCTGCCTTCTCCTGCCTGTTTTTCAAGGGTACCTTTTGTAACAGCCGGGAATAAAACGGTGCTGCTTCCCACCACCGCAGCTGCCGTGGGAGTCACCGCGCCGGCTCCTTCGCCTGCCGCAGCCCTGCCAGCCCCACTGGCCTCTCCCCACCGGGCTGATGGCAGCTCACGGCCGGAGACGAAGGCCTGGGGAGCTCACCAGGGTGTCCCCGGAGCACAGCGACACCCTGGGGGACAGAGGTGGCAGGAGATGTGGCAGGATCCCCCCTTCCCCTCTGCTCTGCACCTGGAGCGCTGGAGATGAGTAATCGCTGCTGACGTCTCAGGAGCACAGACATGGCAGCTGCCAGGGCTGGATCACGGCTCAGGTTCGCTCCTTCGCTGAGCGGCGAGGAGCCTCAAAGGAAAAAGCTTGTGTCATACCCTGGATATCTCTGCTGCTTCCCCAGCCGGGAACCAGCTCCTCAGGAGCAGGAGGGTGCAAAGCGGGTGAAAAAAAAACCCCACTTTCTGGGAACCAGCACCTTTCTGCGGTGCCCAGACTGAAGCCCCAGGCTCAGGACGGGGCAGCGCCTCCCGCACGTTACCCGCACCGCGCTTACAGCTCCAATAAAAATCTGCTGGAAGAAAAGAAAGTATTCTTTCCCCTCCAAGGGGAACCGAAGGCACTGGAGTTAGGGAGATTTTTCACTGACCCAGACCAATTCCTTGCTCCACACCCAAGGAGCCCGATGGGCACCCATGGGTGCTTTTGCGAGGCCAGAGCCCAACTGAACCCCCTCCCTCGGCAGTGTGAAAGCAGAGCTCACCCCGGGGGCGGAGGGGAGCAGGCACCGCAAGGCTAATAATACACCACGGCTCCCAGGGCTGCCTTCCATTAAAAAATGCAGTCAGCTGAGGTAAGAGGGTAACAAAATGTCCCCTTCGCAATCAAGCCGTCAGCTTTTATCTCTCTTGTAGGAACAGGCTGCCTTCAAGAGCGAGGAAGTGGTATTTTAGAGCGCCTAATAAAGCAGTTTAAAATGAAACTGCGGAACAATAGCCGTAGCCGAAAACTGGCATTTGAACAGAAAGTCAGGCGGGGGAGCTGTGCTACAATTTATTTCTTCTAATTTCATTTCATAAGAGGGAAGCAAAACAAAGCAGACACCTGAGGCATCTCCAGCTGGCGTGGGAGATTTAGCAAATGCTGCCATCGCGCGGGGAACCCTTTGCTCAGCCCTGGGGAAGCGGAGGGTCTGGGGGAGCCCCTGGTGGAGGGAGGGGGAGTCAGGATGAGCCCTGGAATCCCGGGATGCTGGTGCTGGGCGAGCAAAGGAGCTCTTTCCATCCTCCATCACAATCTGTGGGGATCATACAGGTAGCCGCACGCAAGCTGGTTATCAGCCGGCAGCTCCTTATCTCCGGCACAAATCAACTCAGCTTTTCGTGGCCGCAGTGCCGGGAGGCAGACGGAGCTTCTGCCAGATGCCGCGGCTGCGTTAACACCAGGCCTTCGGCAGCCGGCGCTTCTCCCAGTCTCCCAGCCCGTTCCTATGGAAACAGGTTGGGAGCCTGCCCCATTTTCCATAAAGAAGGAGAACGGAGAATGAACTCGTATTGATTAAGTGGCCGTTTGTCGCGTTCAGGGTGTTGCAATTCTAGAGGATATATGGCCCCATAATGCCAGCAATAGAATCTGTCAGGGGCAGGGTGTATCACGTCGATGCAGCTGAGAGCAGCGCCGCAACCTTCCCATTCCGCCTTAACAGCAGCCAAGATGAATCACGTTCACCGAGGCTGGGATAAAGCTTCAGAGTGATCACAGGCAATTAAAAGTGGGGAGGGGGGCGGGGGGGGGGAAGGGAAGAAAAAGAACAGATTGAAGAGTTGATGGTCGTGTGCTCCGCGTGCTGCGGAGTCATCCCTGCGTTGGCAGAGTGGGTGGGAGACGCTGCTCCTGCGGGCTGGTGGTGCCCGACCCCCGGCGACTGCAGGTCTGCCCTGAGCCTCGCACCAGGCTGGGCGGGGGGGGTGTTGCACACCCAAATCCTCCGAGGAATAAAGATGTGACAATTTCAGTTGGCGGAGGGGGCCTTTTTTAGAAAATGAGACTCCCCGTTACAGCAAAAAAAACCCACAGCAACACCAAACTGGGAAACGCAAACCCCCAAATCTCTGAATGCAGAAATCATCTGGAAAAAAAAAAAAAAAAAATCCACCCCAAACTGTGAACAGCCCTCAACCTCGGCTTCAAAAAACGGCCACCGAATGTGAGCAGCAGCCGAGCCTGGCAATTCTGGGGCCTGACTCACCGTCTCTGTGTGCCCGTGGCAACTCTGGGCTCATTGAAATGCCTTTGCAAAGGGTCTCCACCCAAAGGCACAGGCAGCCTCTGGGATGGGCAGAGCTGCTGGAGGAGACCTGGGTCCTCTGAGGAGCTCGTCCTCCTGTGTTTTATCATGGAATCACAGAATGGTTTGGGTGGGAAGGGACCTTAAAACTCATCTCATTCCCCCCTGCCCTGGGCAGGGACACCTCCCACCAGACCAGGTTGCTCCAAGCCCCCTCCAACCTGGCCTTGAACCCCTCCAGGGATGGGGCAGCCACAGCTTCTCTGGGCAACCTGGGCCAGGCTCTCACCACCCTCACAGCAAAGAACTTCTGCCCCACAGCTCAGCTCAATCTCCCCTCTTGCAGCTTAAAACCCTTCCCCCTCGTCCCATCGCTCCCCTCCCTCATCAAGAGTCCCCCACCAGCTTTCCTGGAGCCCCTTTAGGGACTGGAAGGGGCTCCAAGGTCTCCCCGGAGCCTTCTCTTCTCCAGGCTGAACCCCCCAACTCTCTCAGCCCCGCCTCCCAGCAGAGGGGCTCCAGCCCTCCCAGCATCTCCGGGGCCTCCTCTGGCCCCGCTCCAACAGGTCCATGTCTCTCCTGTGCTGAGGACTCTGGAGCTGGACACCATTCATCCACAAGTGCAGGCAGATGGCTGCTTAAAATGCACCCAGAGCCCGTGCCTGTCCCTCCCGGCTCCTCTCCACACCCACTCCCCTGGCAGAAGAGGGGCGGGGGACTCCCAGTCTGATGGTCCTAGATGTGACTAGCACTTGCTGGTTGCCCCAAGCCACTGTCAGCCTCCGAGCCGTAGGAACAACGTGGTGCAAGTACCCCCCCCCCACCTCTCGTTGGCACCCGGCACCGCCGCCGCCTCAGTGCTCGGAGCTCTTTGCCAGATGGTAAATGACACACAACTATTTACATGCACGCGGCAGAGCAGCAGACAGGAACAATCTGTTCCCTGCCGGTAGTTTTCGAACTCACACGATTAGGAGGGGTTTTGCCTGGGAACGGGAGGATCCACCGGGACTGGAGGCTGTGCCTGGTTTGGGATCAGGGAAGGAAACGTCTCCATTTTCCTGGAAAATCGATCGGGGGGGGTGAACATGACTCAGGCCTTGACCGGAGGGGCAGCTCTGCCATTAAAAAAACACGTATTAGAATAGTGGTGAGGGGAGTCCCACGGGAAACGGGGGGGCTAATGGAGGAATGGGGAGCCCCATGGAAGGGAAGCACGGGGGGCCCACAGAGCGTAGGGGAGCCCCACAAGGGAGGGGGGACACAACAGGAAACAGCAGAGCCCTGCCAAAGACAGAGGGCCCACAAGGAATGGCAGCCCCATGAGGGGTGGCCACGGAGCAGGGGGGAGCCCCACGGGGGGGCAATGGAGGAGGGGGGAGCCCTACGGGAAACACGTGGTGGGGGCAACGGAGGAAGGGGGAGACCCACAGGACACGAGCAGGCCCACTGAGTGCGGCGGGGCCATAGGGGATGGGGGCCCAAGGAGGAGGGAGGGGTGTGTAACAGGGAGCCCCTCATCCCCCCCCGTGGGCCCCGAAACCCCGCAGACACGCATGCGCGGCCTGGCGGGTCTCGAGCAATGGCTCCCGGTGCGGCGGGCCGTGCCCGGGATACAGCGGGAAGGGCTGCGGGCTCCCAACCGGGGGAGATGGCGGGGGAGGGGGGCGTGTGTGCAGCCTCTCCCACAGCGGGGCGACCGAGCCGGGCCCCGCCAGGCCCACGGCGGCGACACAGCCGGGCGTTGCCCTGGCTAAAGATGGCCGCCGCGCCTGGCCCTGAGGGAAGATGGCCGCCGCGCGGCTCCCCGTACACTGCGCAGGCGCGGCAGGGCGCTCGCTTGCGTCATCATCCTGCGCCGCCCGCGGCCCCAGCGGCGGGAGCGGAGGGGGTAAGGGGGCACGGGGGGGGGGGCGGGCTCGGCCCGGTTCCGGGCCTCGCTGGGCCTCCAGCAGCGCCGGGGGCGCTTACGGGCCTCCTGGGTGGAGAGGGGCCTCCTCCCCGGCCCGTGGGTGTCCTCCGGCCGCCGCCGGGCCTGGTGACCCGGGGGGGATGGGGAGGCGCTGGGCGCAGGCCGCGGTTGGGCCCCAGCGTGGGCAGCCCCGAGGAGGCGGCGCGATCGTGTCCCGGGCCTCGGGGACCTCGAGCCTCAGCGCAGCGAGCGGCCTCGTGGTCTCCCACCGCGGGCGCGGGGTGGCTGCGCCGGCCCGTGGCGGTTCTGCTCGGGGAAGGGACGGGAGCGGCGCGCGGATCGGCCTCGGGTGCTTGGGATCCGCTTTTCGAGGGGCAATTTCAGGTCATGGCCGTTCCCGCAGCCCCTCTCCCAGCCGGGAGAGCAGCCGCCCCTCCCGTGCGGACCGGCGTCCCGTCCCACCGGCAGCTCCTGGCTGGCCGGGGCTGTAAATCCCCGCCGGTATCGGGGGAAGGAGCTCCCCTCCGAGCTTTGCTTTCCGGGTCCGGGCCTGGCTGTGGCCGCCGCCGGGACGGGAGGTCGGGGCTCTGAGCGCTGGCAGAGCCCGGCGTGCTCGGGCAAGCCCGAAATCCGGAGCCGCCTTCCCTCCCCGCCGGCGGGGCGGGGCGGCCGCTGCGGGAACGGGAACCGAAACCGAAAGGGAGCCCGCAGCCATCTTGCCGGGGTGCCCGGTTTCCCGCAGGCTGCCCGCTGGTGCCTGCCCTCCCCGGGAGACGTTCTGCGGGTCGTGGTGTCTTTTTCCCTTTTCCATTTATTTTCTCACCCAAAAAAAAAAAAAAAAAAAAGGGAATTTGGCATATGGACGAGACCGAGGTAAGGGCATTTTTTTTAAAATCACTCCTCTTGCCTGCCAGGGTTTCCGCCCTGCCTTTGGCTCGGGGGTCACTTTTAAAACGAGTTCTCTGAGCAGGGAGACATTGGGGCCCCCCTTTGCTGCACCGAGTACCCCAGCACCGCACGTGGAGCCTGTGTTTATCAGGGTCGGTAAAATAACTCAGGGGTGCAGTTGGAGGCTGTTAATGAACTTGTTTAACGAAAGGGAAACGTAAGCTGGCCTTGAGGCCTGTTTGATGAAGATAGGGAGCTTTAGAAAGATACGACTTAGATCTGAAAAACTGGCTTTATGAAGCTCGGTGCCTTAAGGAGGTTACCGGGAGGAAGGCAGGACGGGGACCAGGCAGCAGGTATCAGTTGCATGTTTTCATCCACTCGTTTTCACAGCCAGTTTTTCACCTAGAATACAGCCTCTCCTGGGTTACTTATTTTTAAAAAATTGTTTTAAAAGCTTAGACTTAGGTCCTGTATCTGAGGGGAGTGGCACAACTGTCTGTGATATGAGTGAAATTTGGGCTACAGTCCCAAAAAACTTCACCCCGTTGCCAGCTGCACGCCTATCCGATGTCTCTGCACGTTATTGCTTTACTTCCCCAGTGGCCTGCTTTACCTCCCCAGGTCACGTCATGGCCAGGAAGCAAAGGATATTTGGGGTTTCAGACTTCTTTTGGCCATGAGTCAGAACTGTGGCAGCTCCGTGCTGTGTGACCATGGGAGCTGCTTCACCTCCTCGTGCCCCCAGTTTTCTGGTTCCAAAGCGAGTCTTGAGATTCTTCTCTCCCTCAGGGCAGAGGAATGAAACTGGCTCGTGTTTGGGAAGTGCGGGGTGAGCCTCCGACAGACGGCAGCGTGAAAAGACAAACCGCCCCTGTGCAGCTGCCTTGAAATTCAGTCCAACAGGAACAGAGAGTTGCTCTTATTAAAGCCGTTTCTTGTTAACTTTGTGATTCCTGACTCTCGGTTCTGTGCTGGGCAGACACAGAGTTTGCTATTTTCATTCACATGAATAATTTAGACTCAGAAAGCTCAATGAGGTAAAGATGCTTGAAATGCCTCAGTAGCAGGGAAGAAGCTGTTTAAATTGCATTTCTGGAATTCTATGGTTGCATAAGTAGGTTCTGAATTGTGTTTTTTTTCCACCTAGCAGGGGCCTGCTCAGGTTGGGAGAGTGCGGAGTGAAGTGCAGGTCCCCTTCTGGCGCGCCGTCGGCCCGATTCACACCCGTGTCCCAGCAGTGCGCTATGAGCAGAGGCGCTGGCCGAGGCAGAGGCTCGTTTCTTACCCGGTCAAGACGTAACTGCCCCAACACTAATCAAGGTTTTTTTAACCGCCCTCATCCCCCACGAGAAACTAATCGGGAAACCTTTTTACACCAGCATTTCCTAACAGAGCAGGACGCTGAAGTCTCTTTGCTTCAGGGGCAGGGATCACACGACAGGTCACACAGAGGGGTGCGAGCGGCAGCGCCGGCTCCTACGGAGAGATGGCAACCCAGCGGCAGCAGAGCAGGGTGGCGTAGGTTCTCCAGCAAGTGTCCCTGGGTAGAAACTTTGCCACGCTATTGCCCTCCTCGGTACCATCATCAGGACAACTCGGAGAGAGATTCTAATGCCATCAGGCTGAATTTGCAGAGACTGTCTCTTTCTGGACAAGACTGCGAACAAGAAATTCTGAGTATTTTCAGGCAGCTGGGGGAGGGGAAGGCTTGTACAGTTCATGATCTTGTACGTAAACTTAAAATTCAAAAGAAGGAGGTCAACCGGGTTTTGTATAAACTCTTCAAAGAAGGCAAGTTGCACAAAGGTGAGGAGACGCCACCGCTGTGGAGAATTGCCAGCCCAAGTGCCGGGAGAGAAAGAAGCCCCGCTGGCCACAGCCGTGGTTGCACAGCTCCAGCTGGTGAGAGCAGAGGAGGAGAGAGGAGCACGGGTGGCTTGGGAGACGCCGATCCCATGATGGCTGAGACAAAGGACAAAATCTGCAACTACTTATTCAGCGTAGCAGAAACAACAGCGCTCAACCTTGCCAAAAACATCGGCTTTTCGAGGGCCAAGGATGTTAATGCCTTTCTTAGCGCTCTGGAAAAGCTGGGAGATGTCCACAAGCAGAACACGAGCCCCCCGCGGTGGTCCCTGACAGACAGGAAACGCGAGCGGATGCAGATGCGGCTGAAGGCCAGCACCGTAACGCAGGCGACGCATCCCACACCCGAGTCAGGTTTTCCACCTTCCTCTGTCCCTCCGTGTCCCCAGGAGGTGTCTGTAGCATCACCAGCGGTGGCAACGTTGGAAGGGGAAAGTATAGAAAACGGGCAGCAACCTTTGGGGCAAACTGATCCGAGCGATGCTGGTGACACGGAACCGGCCCCGCCTGAGGACATTAAGCCCGAATTCTCCAGTTTGAGTAATTATGATAACTCTGAAAACGGCAAGTGGGCCATGGATGATATCCCGGATAATCTGAACACTATCAACAGGCAGCCCAATGAGTCAGAGTCCATCATGAATTCCCAGTCTTCCCCCAGTTACGCTGCCCAGTTTGAAACTGCTTTCCCTTGTACGCCTGTAGAGAAGCTGATGGCTTGTCAGGAGAAGAACCCAGTGAGTGGCCTTACGGAATATTCCCAGTACACGTACCAGCACTGTGAGTTTGCCATGCTGGAGCAGAGCGGACCCTCTCACGAGCCCCGGTAAGAAAATCTCCCTTTCCTGAGCATTTTTGCTTAAAATGATCTGACTTCAACTAACTTCACCCACTCAGCTTTGTCCTGAAGGGCCTGCTCGTTAATATTTGCTTCATTTCAGAAGGATTAACTTGGTTGATTCATTGCAGCAGCTTATAAAAAAAAAAAAAAAACCCCAACCAAACAACAAAACTGAACAAGGCTAAAATTTAACCCCAAGTAGCCCAGTTTTGGCAACCCCACACCTCATTCTGAGCAGCAAAGGTGGGATTCATCTCTTCAGCCCGACCTGATTTAATCACTTGGCTTTCCATCTGGCTGTATATGGGGAAATTGGTATTTCTGAGCTACCTCTCAATGCTCTTACCCTGGCAGGGTTATAAAGGGAGCACAGAACAAAGTGCTGGGGTGCAGACGGCTTGGGTTAGACGAGGTGAACCCACTCCGGATGTTTCTGTGGTGCAGTGCACATCCACACATCGCACGTTTGCGTAGTTGGTCTCTGGAGTCCTTGCTTCCCTGTGCTGAATCGTGGCTCTTCCTCAGCACCAGCGCGATGGTGTAAAGCGCTGTATGTGCCACACTGCAATATGTCAATAGATCCGCTAGACAGGAAAATTGGCCTAATTTCTAACGATGGAGTCACAGCCTTTTTTCTTTTTGTTATTTTATATATATATAAGGGGGGATCTGAATGGACTCAGCCCCATAACCCCACTCTGGATCTGGTGTGACCCGTTCTCCTTGGAAGCAGGTTTCCTCTGTGTAGGGCTGGAGGTCAGAAGAGAAGAGGTTTTACAGGACGGAGAGAGACAGAAACGTCAAAGGCAAGAGATTTACATCAGGCAGCACCTCTGGGATGGTGTGAGTGCACTGGGCAGCCAGGGAAAGTGCCAGAGGGACGAGTGACCCTGAATGACCCGGTGGAGATGGAGCAGCGCAGGCTGCTTTTAAGCTTTCTCCATCCCTGTGCAGGAGACGGAACCAAACTGCTCTTTGCATTACGCTGCTCTGGCGCTTGTGGAACAAGGCAGTTCGTGCTGTTCCTTCAGAGCAAAGTCTGGAGCTGCCCCTCCGTCATGAACAGCTCTGGAAACGCAATGAAACGAGGCCCAGATGCAGAGCTGTCGGGGCACCCTTGGTATTTTTGTCTTTTGGGTTTGCTGTCTCAGCCAGGAACTAGGTGTTTCTTCTCACTTGAATTCCAGGAGCAGCCTTGCTCTGAGAAGGCCACGCTTTTGCCTCTCGATTTACCTCTTTGGTTTTCTCTTTCAAAGATTTAAGTTCCAGGCAGTGATTAACGGGCGCCGGTTCCCACCAGCAGAAGCTGGGAGCAAAAAACTCGCTAAACAGGAGGCAGCAGCCAACGCTATGAAGGTCCTGATGAGTGAAGCGGAGAATGGAAGACCCGGTGGAATTAAATGCGAGGAGCCGTTTCCCTCTGACAGCTCTGAACCGGAGTTGGTGAGTCTCAGTTTTGTTACTGGTGAGGCTGCTCAGACAGTGTTTAGTCTGAGACTGGTTTCCTCCACCTTCTCGCTGCAGCCTTTGCATCCGGAGCCAGAGCCGTCGTCTGCTCCAGCTCATCTCAACCTGCTTCCTGGGAAACACCCGATCAGCGTATTAATGGAGTATGGACAGAAATCAGGGAACACCATTGAATTCCAGCTGCTGTCTCAGGAAGGCCCTCCTCACGATCCGAGGTATGGCACGTTGTTATCGGCTTTGGGGAGGACAGAAACCCTTTCTTTAATATCCTTCCTCTTTAGCACGGTACCCGCGTTCCCGGGTTTGTCTCTGAGTGCTCCTCTTGTCCGAGGAGCCTGGGCATGGCTCCTCCGAGACATCTGCCTTCAGAAGGAGACCAAATCCAGTGGCATTTCTCACAGAAAGGATGCTGTTTCTTCTACCAGTCCAGGAACGGGTTCCACTCCTGTATCCTACCTGGTAGTGCTCTACTGGGAGTATTTAGGACCATCATGGTAGATTTAAATTGGAGATAACCCAGGAGAATTTACCTCGAACTGGGAGAAAGGGATAATAAATAGATGGAGACACTTGTGCTTAACACTTTTCATGTGCTATAATGTCCTGTCAGGTTCAGCTACTGTGTGAAAATGGGTGACCAAATTTTCCCTGCTGTGGTAGGAAACAGCAAGAAGGGAGCAAAGCAAATGGCAGCAGAAGTTGCTGTGAAGATTCTTTCTGGAGAGTCTGTACCCCGTGTCTTGCCCGAACAGGTACAAAGAGCTTCTTCATAAGACCCAAGTGTTTTGGGTTGGATACCCCCCTGCTGTTATTTCATATTCCTCTGGATTTCACTCCACAGGGCCATGTGCTGGCTCCAGCAGAGGTTTGCTGGGTGCTCTTGGCCTGTGGTGGTACCAGTTGCTCAGTATTTAACAGCTTCTCCTGTCTAACTCTGCTCCAGCCTGTCCTGAAGCCCCATGGTGAGCAGTCCATACACAGCTGTGGGCCCAGGATCCCCACTCCAGATGAACCCCAGGTGGCCAAAGCAAAGGGTGTTGGGGAGCTCATCAAATACCTTAATGTCAACCCCGTCAGCGGCCTACTGGAATACGCCCGCTCCAATGGCTTCGCTGCAGAGTTCAAGCTCATTGACCAGTCGGGGCCTCCCCACGACCCCAAGTAAGTAGCTAGTATCTACTGGAGCACCATCCCTGGAGGGACTTAAAAGCCTGGCAGACGTGGTGAATGAGGGACATGGGTCAGGGGGGGTTTGGACAGTGTCAGGTTGATGGTTGGACTCAGTGATCTTAAAGTTCCCTTCCAACCTCCATGATTCTATGATCCATCCAGGAGGAAATTTTGCAGTGTTGCTTTTGTCCTGGAGGAAGGGCAGAGAATGCCAAATTCCTATTGCAGTTCGAGGTGGCAACAAGCCGAGCTGCTGCATCCGCCAAACCTTGTGTCTGGATGGCAATAACCTACTTCCACTCCTCTCCACTGAGAGAATGTAAAAACCAGCCTGAAATCCATAGGTTTCTTGGTTTCTCAGAGGCGCGCTCCTGTCTTCATAGGTTTGTCTATCAGGCGAAGGTGGGAGGCCGTTGGTTCCCGGCTGTCACTGCACACAACAAAAAGCAGGGCAAGCAGGAGGCAGCTGATGCAGCGCTTCGAGTCCTGATTGGGGAAACGGAGAAGATCGAGCGCATGGAAGGGATGAACATCACCGAGGTAAATCCTCTTCCCCCACAGCTTTTGTAGCCCTGCCTGTCCTGCGCCTCTCAGTCTGGCAGGAAAATGCCTTCCAGATCAACTGGGAGATCTTTGTTCTCTGAAGGTGTAAATAAGCTGACGTTTTCCTGAAGTGGGTTAGGTGTTTCCTCAGGGCGCAGACGTCCTCTTCCCTCCTGCTGGCGTCTGCTGTAGGGCTAAATCATCATCAGATTGTTCCACAAGCTACTGAAATGTGTTCCTGTGGTGGAGCAGGAACACGCTTATTTTTAATTCTGTGACTTTTTTTTCCCCCCTGCTTCCAAATTCCTTCATGCTGCGTTAAAAATTGTGTGTCAGCTCAAAAAAACCCTCATGCATCAGATAAGAGCAAAGCTCTGGTTGTGTCAGGGTGGCTGTCCCAAACCGGTGCCACTTTAAAATCACACTTAGAGTTCTGTGGTCTCTTAAAAGCCGCGTTCCGGGCTGCACAGCTGAGCACAGCAGCTGCGGCTCTAAATAGAAAAGCCATCAGGGAAGATTTGTCAGTCGGCAGCGCTAGAGGAGGCCAGTGCCCGTCTGCCACGGGAGGGACTCTGCAGTCTCCTCGCAGGCAGCCAGGGAAGGAATTCCTCCAGCGCCAGGAACAGATTTCCTTGGCTGAGTCCCTGGGAACAGGCAAGATGGGGTTTGTTCCTTTGCGATGGGGTTTCCCCTGGCAATCTCGGGAGGCCGTTCTCAGCCCATTTCTCTTGCTGCCAGGAGCTTGCCGCTGCCGCCTCTTAACGATGTGCTTGAAGCAGAACTCGAAATGTTGGACAGTTTTTTTCCAGAAATACCTAAAAGAACTTCACCCACCCCTTGGCACTGTACTGTCCCTGCACTCAACCCCAAATCACGCTGTCTGTAGCTCGTGTTTTGTGTTCCTGCCTCCTGCTGGGACAACTGTGCTTCAGGTTTGCTACTTCTCGAGCTGCTTTGTGACCTGCTCGTGGTCTCTTTGCAATCCTGGTCTCGTGTCCCCGCTGCAGCTCCCTGTGAGTGGCAGCACCCTGCACGATCAGATGGCCATGCTGAGCCACCAGCGCTTCAACACCCTCACTGCTCGCATCCAGCACAACCTGCTGGGGCGGAAGATCCTGGCTGCCATCATCATGCGGAAAGGAAATACAGGCCTGGGAGCGGTGGTCAGCATCGGAACAGGTACAAATGGCTTCTCCCAGTGTAAGCCGAGCTCTCGCTTCCCCGCTAGATCCCTTGTCAGCTGTGAGGAGGGAATGGTTCTTGCCATCGGCTTCTTCAGGGGGCAAGAAACGTTCCCAGGGCTCGCGTGGTGTCACGAGTGATCTGGTTAGAGAGAGAGAACAAAGCAAACATGCCTGCAGCTATATTGCTCTTAATCTGTGCTTGCATTGCTGTGCACTGGTCTGTGCATCGGAGCATGGACTCCTCGCGTCGTGCGGCACAAGATCCCCAGCTTCTCTCAGCTCCGTGTCCCTGAGCTCCCTTCTGCCACCCTCCCACCCAGAGCGGTGGGCTGGAAAGTGCTTGGGAAGGGACACTGCTGCCCCTAAACCTGTGGCAGTTTAAGTCTCTGCTGTCCCTAAAGTAGTGTGTGCTCTTTGTCCCTTTATTTTCCTAACTGCTTGGGTCAGGATAATGATTTAATAGTGAGGGTGCTGCTGCTCAGGAGCCCAGAGAAGTAAGCCTTGAAGCAAGGTGAGACTCTCCCTCTTTCTGTGAAAGCCGAGTGTTGACTTTGACACTTGCCTTTTTTATTTATTTCAGGTAATCGTTGCGTGAAAGGAGAAGAGCTGAGCTTGAAAGGGGAGACGGTGAACGACTGTCACGCAGAAATCATTTCTCGAAGAGGCTTTGTGAGGTGAGAGAAGGGGAAACCTGAAGGGAGAGGGGTCAGCCAAGAGGTGCTGACCCCTTCTAGAGGGATGGAGCTGTTCCTGCTGTGTCGAGAGAGGCTGTGATCCTCTAACACCACTGTTTACCCGTGTGTTGTTAAATAGAGGGAAGTTATTTCTGATAAGAAAGGGCCATGCCTGAATGGTGCCCAAATTAGTACCGAACTGGAAACTTTCCAAGAGCCCAAGGGCTGCATCTGATGTACTTAAAATAAAGCATCCTGCAGAGGCTGCTTAGGCAGCACGCAACGCGCCGGCTCTGAGCGCAGCTCTGAGGTGCTGGGGAATCTGCATCCCAGGTCCCCTTGTGGCCTCTCTGCATCTGGGCGTAGAAGGCTTCAGGAAAACTTACTGAATGTGTTCGCATTGATAAGTCGGAAATCCTCTTTTCACCGGTTGGAAAGGGTTATCCCAACTAAACCGCACAATTGTTCTCTTTATAAACATTCGATGTGGTGCTTAGCTTTTTTTTTTTTTTTAAAAAAAAAAGTGATATGAAGTTGGACGAGCCTTGTTAATGTCGGCCCTTCCATTACGAACAGCAAAGCCAGCTGCTTGCTTAAAGTCTTTTTTGCCTGCTCCCACTGTACTCTGTGTGTTTCTCAGCACTGGAAGGTGTTGAGGGCAGGTCCCTGGCAAGCTCTAAAGTCAGGGGGTTGCACTCTTGCTGTTAATCTGTTCATCTAGACAGCGGTGGCTGCTCCAGCAAGGCAGAGCCCATCAGAGATGGGAACAGTGAGCTTTCCTCGCCTTGCAAAATAAATCCCTGCCGAGGCTCTGCTTGAGGAGTCTCTGTGAAGCTGCGGTTTTTCTTTAGTCCTTGACTCTCTGTTGGAGACCTCAAGACTTTTTCCCCGTGCCTGGGCAGAAGCAGCCATAAAAGACCCAGTCATTGTAAACAGATCGTGGGGTTGTGCTAATAATACTGCTGCCTTCAGCTGCCTGTGGGGCTGCTTACTCTTCGTGCAGACTTGGAGCTGACTAAAGGTGCTGGGTTAACAACCTTGAAGTCTTCTTCCCACCCGCATCAGCTGCGTGCAAGCAGCAGCCAGGCAGGCTCCTTTCTCTCTCCTGCCCCTGCTCCCCTCTGCTCACCTCACAGAATGCTGATTTTCTATCGTGTGTCCTCTGCGTGGTGGGAAATCTGTTTTATTTCATGCCTTTTCTGTAGCATCAAACACTATTTGTTGGCTTCCAGGTATTCCATGGCTCCTGGTCTTCACTTTCCCATGTGGCAGGACTAGGAGACTTGGTGTGACGGAGGCAAACCTTCAGACCTGCCTGGCACAGGCAGTGGTTGGACTGAAACGCTCCTTCTCTGAGGAGCAAAACAGCCTTTTGACCTGATGTTGTTATTTTCAGGTTTCTCTATAGTGAGCTGATGAAGTATGACCCGTCTAATCCTTCCTCTGCAGAAGAGAGCATTTTTGAGCCAGCAGGAGGGAAGAGACTCAGAATCAAGAGCGGCGTTACCTTCCACCTCTACGTCAGGTTCGTGCAGGGAGGGACCGGTGTCGGCAGCACTGTTACACCCCCGACCCTCGCTGTTTTCTGAGAGTTTCTGAGGTTCTGAGCTAACCTGGGGAGCGTTTGTTTTCTAGCACAGCACCTTGTGGGGACGGGGCACTCTTTGATAAATCCTGCAGTGACCAGGCGAGCGTGGTGGGACAAGCCCAGCACCAGCCTCTCTTTGAGAACCCCAAACAAGGCAAACTGCGGACCAAGGTGGAGAACGGTGAGTGTGCGCTCCCTGCACGGTGGGGTGGCTCCAGTCCTCTCCTCTGAGCCTTTCTGGAGCTCCAGATTTTCCTTACCCCTTCTCTGTGTGGTGCTGTTGTGAGATTTGAAACATTTGGGAACCAAAAGGGGTGGGTAAAAGGGATGGGGGTGTTAGAGGGGGTCCCTTCCCCATTCTGCCTGATGCACTGCCATGGTAGCAAGAACACAGCTGAAGTTTGCTGCGAAGGTTATGTGTCTCTGACATCCCTTTCAAGCACTATTTCATTCTGCTTCAGCCGTGTGAAAAATGACTCGTCCGTAGTCGGTACTGAGCTCCATTTACTAAAATGTTCCTCAGACCTGGAGACAGACTGGCTCCGGAGCTCACTGTGCGTAGAAGAGAGTTTCTCATGCAGTTGCTGATGGGGTTTTGGTTTATTGAATGTCTCACTCCGTTACAGAAAAGCTTTTCTTCTTCCCTTGTGCAGGGGAAGGTACGATTCCTGTGGAGTCGAGTGACATCGTGCCCACGTGGGACGGTATCCAGCACGGGGAGCGGCTGCGAACCATGTCCTGCAGTGACAAAATCTTACGATGGAATATACTGGGCTTGCAGGGGGCATTGCTGTCCCACTTCATCGAACCAGTTTATCTCAGCTCTGTTACACTCGGTACGAGACCCGCTGTTCTTTCTGGGTTGGGATGGACGTGCTGCCCCACTCCCTACAGCTGGGTGACCAGGAACCCCCCCCCTTCCCCAAGCGATGGCAAAGCTGGTCTGTGGAGGCTGCAGGAGTAACGGACTGAGCCGTAGCTCTTGGCAGAGCTGGGCTGTTTGGAAGTGAAAAGGGAGTTTGTGGATTTTATGTGGTGGGTGGAGTGGGTTTTTCTCCAAGGTTTTTGATTTTTAGAAGGCGCACGTGGTCTAGGGGGTGAGACAAAAACTGCCTGTTTGTGTCTTTGGTGAGAAGCGTTGCTCTCTATAAACCCTCATCTTACACATTCAGGGCATGCGTAGCTGTTACTGATCCGTGTGGCCCTGAGCTTTCCGGAGCTTGTGGGAAGCGCTGTGGTTCCTGGAGTTTGGCCTGTCTGTCGTACGGTTCCTCACGCCTTCGTCTCTGTCTTCCCAGGCTACTTGTACAGTCAGGGGCATTTAACGCGTGCGATCTGCTGCCGCCTGGCCAGAGATGGGAACACGCTGCAGGGAAAGCTCCGGGCTCCGTATCACATCAACCATCCTGAGGTACCGTGGGTTTCGCACCCCTTTGTCTTTTTGCCCCCCGCCCCCCTTCTACCTGCGCCCTTGGGTTTTGGGTCTCGCTCTGCTGGGGGGGTCACCTACAGCCTGGGTCAGGAGACTTGCGCCCTTGGTGTCATCCCACAGCATCTGGGGGTTCCTGGCAATGACTTGAGCTGGCAGAAGGGAGGCCAAGGTCACCCTGTAGCCTTCAGCTTAGTAAGAACCTTGTGCTTGGTGCTCTCAGGGGTTTGGGACAAGCTGAACCCCTGCCTCGGGGGACGGAGGAGACGAGAAGCTCCCCTTACCAGTGAGATCACGCAGCAGGACCTGCATTAAACCCTCTTTCCTCTCCTGTAGGTCGGGCGGGTCAGCGTGTACGATTCTGCCAGGCAGACGGGCAAGACGAAGGAATCTTCGGTGAATTGGTGTCTTGCTGATGAAAGCGAAGTTGAAGTCTTGGACGGCACAAAAGGGAAAGTAGATGGGTAAGAAGAGCCTCTCCTGACACTGCTTTTCTCTCTGGGGAGAGGGGGGGCAGCCCTGAAGTCGTGAGGACACTCTGCACCTTCCGCCTGGGGAGGGTTGGAGAGAGGGATTTCGAACTGACATAAGCGAGTGCTCTTGAGGCAAAACAACAAAATATTGCCCGGACCCCACAGCAGAGCCCGGCTGGGCCAGGAGATCTCTCAAGACATCCCACTGTGGGTTTTTCCCTGCCCCCTGCGCCTCTTGGCTCTTCTGGGTGTCGTGTCCTTCATTGCTGCCTTTGTCTCCCTTCTTAGGCCGAAGCTGGAGGTGTCTCGTGTGTCCAAGAGGAGAATGTTCGCCCTCTTCCAGCAGTTGTGCGCCAAGAACGACCGCAGAGACCTGCAGAACCTCTCAGTGTACTCGGATGCGAAGGAGGCGGCCACAGCCTACCAAGAGGCCAAGCAGTGCTTCTTCAGCGCGCTGGAAGAGATGGGCTATGGCAGCTGGATCCGCAAACCCCAGGAGGAAGATAATTTCTCATTTTCTGATGCATAACGAGATGCCCTGCGTGGGCAGGGGGGTGAGTGTGCCCCGGCGTGTGCATGGGCGTACGCGTCCTTCTCTCGGCACCTTCTTTTTTGAGGTGGAATCAGGAACGTGCAGCAGTTTCCCCCGTAGGCGTAGCTGCCTCCTCTCTGCTCTTGTTACTCGGAGACCCTGCCCTTTCTCCCTTTTTAAAACACGCATGAAAATTATTGTCTTTTTTTTAGGCTAGGGCAGGTTTGCTTTTATGTTTTCCTCTCCTCTTTTTTTAAAAGAAGGCACAAGAAACCAGAGGGATTCTCCGACTATGAGCTCGAAACCTTTGGACCATGCACTGTAGTTCCCTCCGGCGGGTTTTGAGGCAAATTTTCTCTTTTGAGAGAAGAAAAAAAGCTGAGTGGCTGGTTCTGTGTGTCTCTGTCAGAGGGTGGCTGGGAGCCCGTCTGAGCTGGGACACGGGACTGATCTCGGCAGGGCCAGCGTAACATTCCACGTTAATAATAATAAAAAAGAAAATTTCTGTATCGTGGCTGTCTCTGTGCCTCGGGGGAGTGGGGGTTAATTCCTGCAGAGTGAAAGGGGGGCCCTGGGCAGAGCTGGGTGGGGTTGGGAGAGGAGCAGAGGCGAGTTCTCCTTTGCTAAATGAGGAATGATCCAGGTAGGACTCTTGTGAGTTAAACATCTTGCCTTAAGCAGGAGCTTTTTGGGCAGGATTGGGTCCTGGGAGGGCTGGAATGTAACCTGAAATGATGGGGCTCCATCCCCAATCTCAGTCTCTGGGGTGGGGGATCTCCTCTCTGGCCCTGGGAGGTCACTTGAGAGGCTGGTGGTGGCTGAGGCCATGGTGTGTGTCTGCTTGACTGAGCTCAACCCCGGGCCTGACACGCTTGTAGGAAGTGAGAGTCACAGAATCGTGGAATGGTTTGGGTGGGAAGGGACCTTAAAATTCATCTCGTTACCCCCTGCCCTGGGCAGAGACGCCTCCCACCAGATCAGGTTGCTCCAAGCCCCCTCCAACCTGGCCTTGAACCCCTCCAGGGATGGGGCAGCCACAGCTTCTCTGGGCAACCTGGGCCAGGCTCTCACCACCCTCACAGCAAAGAACTTCTGCCCCACAGCTCAGCTCAATCTCCCCTCTTGCAGCTTAAAACCCTTCCCCCTCGTCCCATCGCTCCCCTCCCTCATCAAGAGTCCCCCCCCCAGCTTTCCTGGAGCCCCTTTAGGGACTGGAAGGGGCTCCAAGGTCTCCCCGGAGCCTTCTCTTCTCCAGGCTGAACCCCCCCAACTCTCTCAGCCCCCCCTCCCAGCAGAGGGGCTCCAGCCCTCCCAGCATCTCCATGGCCTCCTCTGGCCCCACTCCAACAGGTCCATGTCTCTCCTGTGCTGAGGCCCCAGAGCTGGAGGCAGCACTGGGTGGCGGGGGACTCCCCAGAGCGGAGCAGAGGGGCAGAATCCCCCCCCCCTCAAGGTAAAGAAGCTGTTCCCTTCCAACAGCAAGTTCATTAGACGTTGTACATCCTCGTTCCCCATCCTCAGCTTGTGCTGGCTTGGCCCGGGATGGGACAGTTGACACCAGTGAGATCAAAGAAACCAGGAAGGGGTTCATGTGGAGGAGAATTCCTGGGGCTGGGAGAGCCCGGACTGGGGAATGAGGCCCCGGCTCTGTCCCCCTCTCCCCACGCTACAGGAGGGGACTCAGGTGGGCGCTGCGCTGTGGCGGAGCGGGTTCAAGGCTGGCTGAAGGGCTGTCACGGGCCCACCCTGCCTCGGGCGCTGCCTGCGGTGCGGAGCTGCAAGGGATGGCAACGGCACAAGGACGGTGCTGGTGGCTCCTCCATATGCAGTGACCCCCCCCATCACGCTACTGGCTGCTCGAGGTGCTGTGTTCGGGGCTCTCGGGGCTCCCGCATCCTCCTGCTCTGCCGGGGCGCAGTGGGACCCCCCCATCCTGTCCTGCACTCGCCGGGGCTGCACCTGTAGCAGAGGGGCTGCAGGGGTGGGACAAAGCAGGACAATCCCTGCCACGGGGCTGCTTTAGGGGCAAAACTCTTAACATTTAAGCATTGGGGTCCGTCCGTCCCCCCCAGCTTCCCAAGAGGAGGGTGTCCACGAGCAGCCACTGGAGCAGCTGGGGATTTCCCTGGCCAGGTGAAGTGCTGAGTTTTAAATTAATTTCTAGCCTGTGGCTTCCCCCGGGGCTGTGTGTGCCACCGGCCCCCAGCCTCAGCGCCCACCCCCCCCACCCCCCCAGCAGGAGGGGATTAATGGTATTTATAGCCGAGGCTCCAGTTCAATTTTCCCCAATGAGGCCAATTCCTGCCTGCGAGGGAGAGCGGAGGAAGCGCTGCCGGAGCGGCTGGGGCTCTGCCAGCCCCACACACCCACTCCCCTATGCCCCCTGGACCTGGCCGCTCCCGGCTCCACCTGTGATCGATTCCTGTTTTCCTTTTCCTCCCCCAATTCCTGCAGGGAGCTGGGGGTTCAGCAGGGGCCGGTGGCGATGCCAGAGCGTGGGGCAGAACCTGGCACTCGCTGCCTGGGCCCTGCTTGCAGGTAGGACCTAAAAATAGCCTCCTCCTGCCTGCTCCACGTGCTCACCTCCAGGAGCCAGAGCAGAGCAGCCCCATCCTCCTCCCCATGCATCGCTCTGGCTCCCCCCGGCCCTCCCCAACCCCAGGGGCAGCGCTGGGCTCCAGCAGAGCTGGGGGCTGCCCCCGGGGCTGGGGCACCAGCCCCTCGTGGCCTCGCGCTGCTGCATCAGCGGGAGGAGAACCGGTGAGTGGCCGGTGCTCCCAGCAGCGTGGGAGGGAGCCGGGCGCATCCCCGTGGGGCCAGTTTCACGCCGCCACGGCGCTCCCTCCCTCAACAACTGGGATATTCCCTCTTCCAGAGCCCATTCCTCCCCAGCCTCTTACCTTGGGGGAGCTGGAACACCCCAGCCCTGGCCACATCCTGCTCCCCCCTGCCTGTGGGGAGCGGTGCAGGATGAAACGACGCTAAAATGAACCAGCCCCCTCCTGTGTGAGTATTTATTGGTTTGCAGTGGCTGCCTGGAGACCAGCACCCGGCCCCCGGCTCGGCGGTGGGGAGAGGGTGCGGAGCCCGCAGTCCCTCGCTGTCCCCGGGGCCGGGGGGAGGCCAAGCGGCCGCCCCAGCGCTATTTGGAGGTGGGGGTGCCCTGGCCGAGCTGCAGCAGAGAGTTGGTGGCGTAGTTCTGGAAGAGCGGCTGCAGGAACATGCCGACAGTGCCGAAGACGCAGACAAAGACGAAGATCCACAAGAAGAGGCGGTCGATGACCATGGCCACGTACTTCCAGTCCTCGCTCACCTACGGGGGCCGGGAGAGAGGCAGGGTCAGGCTGGGGCCTCCGGCATCACCCGGGGCTGGCTGTGCCGTTTCTGGCAGGACCGGGAGCTCAGTGGCTCCGCAGAGCCCCGAATCTGCTCCCTCAGCACTGCAGCTCCCGGGGCTGCCTGCCAAGCCCCTGTGGGACTCGCTGCTACCCGCGCCGCGGAGCCTGGGAAACTCGTCTCCCCAGGGAGCTGAGCTGGGGGGTTGCAGCGTCCCCCAGCCCTGCAGCCCCAGCCAGGGCCAGCTCCGCTGAAATCTGCAGCCTCACGGAGCCGCGCAGGGTCAGGGCTCCCAGGAGACTCCCAGGATTCCAGAGCAGCTGATTCAGGCTGGAGCAGCAGCAGTGGGTTGGGGGCCAGGGCTGGGCCCGCCCCCCGCAGGCAGGGGCTGCAGGGGGTCCCCACGCACGGGGCTGGGCAGGGACCCCCTTAGTGCTCGTGCAAGTCCCTGCCTGCATGGGGGCACATGCTCTGCACCCCAGAACCCTGCCTGCACCTCGAAGCCCTGCCTGTACCCCACATCCCCTGCCTGCATCCCACATCCCCTGCCCACACCCTGCGGCCCAGTCTGCATCCCGCAGCCCTGCCCGCACCCCACATCCTCTGCCTGCACCTCAAATCCCCTGCCTGTATCCCACAGCTCTGCCTACACCCCACAGCTCTGCCTGCACCCCACATCCCCTGCCTGCAGCCCTTCCCACACCCTGCATCCTCTGCCCGCACCCCAAATCCCTTGCCCACACCCTAAATACGCTGCCTGCACCTTGCAGTCCTGCCCGTACCCCCGCAGCCCTGCCCGCAGCCCTGCCTGCCCCGACTCACGCTCTGGTCGTCGTCCTCGCTGCGCATGTGGTCGGCGATGAAGCGCACGCCATCCACCGCCTCCTCCAGCCCGCAGGCGCAGCTGCCCGTGGGGGCCGGCGCCTGCCCCTGCCGCTCCCGGTAGCCGTTGAGCCCCTCGGCCTTGGCAGCGCCGGGGTTGGCGTAGCAGGCGCAGGCGCGGGCGCCGGCCCGGAGGAAGAGGGTGGCGGTGGCGGCGGCGGCACGCTCCTGGGTGTGGCGGCGTTGGCGCAGGCGCTGGCGCGCGCAGTTCTGCCGCGGCTGCTTCATGAAAAGCAGCGCCGGGAGCTTGTGGAGGAAGAGGGTGCGGACCCAGGGCGGCATGGTGTGCGTGGTGGGCGAGCGGTGGTGCACGTTGAGAACGCAGACGCTGGTGACGATGGAGAAGGTCACCAGCACCATGGTGAACATGAGGTACTTGCCCACCAGCGGCACGTCCAGCGAGGTGGGCGGCACGATCTTGGAGATGAGCAGCAGGAAGACGGTGAGGGCGAGCAGGACGGAGATGCAGAGTGTCATCTTCTCACCACAGTCGGATGGGAGGTAGAAGACGAGGATGGCCAAGGAGGTGATGAGGATGCAGGGGATGATGAGGTTGATGGTGTAGAAGAGCGGCTTGCGCCGGATGATGAAGTCGTAGGTGATGTCCACGTAGGTGGAGTCGTCAGGGTTCTCATTGCGCCGGCCCGGCAGTGCCACGATGTCCCACTCACCGCTGGGTGTGAAGTCATCCAAGCTGGCCACCTCGCTTTTCAGCACCAGGTCGATCTCAGTGCGGTCGTAGGTCCAGGAGCGGAACTTCATGGTGCAGTTCTGCTGGTCGAAGGGGAAGTGCTTCACCTCAATCTTGCATGCGCTCTTGTAGATGGCCGGTGGCAGCCAGAAGATGCTGCCGTCGTAGGAGATCACCGCGTTGGAGTAGAAGGAGACCTCGTACATCCCGTCGGCGCTGGGGTGAAGGGATGCGCTGTCAGCCCTGGCCCTGCCCCAGCATTGCCACAGCACCGCCCTGAGCCCTGGATGGGGTTGGGGCACGTGTGGCCTCCCCCCCCCCAAAAAAAAAACCCACCACCTACTTGTTGTAGAGCACCACATCGGGCAGCCAGATGTGCTTGGAGGGCAGGCGGACCTTCTTCATGTTGTCAAAGTCCTCGGGCTTCCAGGTGAGGCGATAGTCCTCCCACTCCTGGGGACACACAGGCTCAGCCCGGCCTGGCCACGGGTGGGTGGGGGGCCAGGGCAGGGTGGACATGGGGGTCCCACACAGGGTGCAGAGGGGTCCCCAGGATGGGGGGGGGGTGTCCTGAGGCAGGGGGCAGGGAAGCCCAGGGCAGGGTGGACATTGCGGGATCTGGTGCAGGGTCCAGGGGGATCCTCAGGAAAGAGGGGGGTCCAGGATAGGGTGAACGTAGGGATCCCACACAGGGTGTATGGGGGGGGCTGGAGCAGGGTGTGGGGGAGCCCCCAAGACAAGGTGGACATGGGAGGGTCCTCAGACAGGGTGCAGGGGGGTCCTGGGCCAGGGTGTATGGGGGGGACCCCAGGACAGGGTGCAGGGGGGGTCCCGGGGTAAGGTGGACACAGGGTCCCCAGGGCCATGGCAGAGTGCAGGGCTCCCACCTGGGTCAGCCAGACGTTGGTGGTCATGATCTGCTCCCGCTCGTGCTGCGGAGAGAGCGGGGCTGGTTACTCGGGGGTGCCGGGGGCAGGGGGGGGAGCTGCAGTGTCCTCTCCTTCCCCGGGGAATGGGGAGCTGAGCCCCGGCCAACTCACCACGCTGATGAGCTGCGCCAGCGACACCATCAGCTGCACCGTCACCAGCTCCGAGCCGTTGGTCGCCGGCCGGATCAGCTTGTTGTAACGCGCGGGGTCCAGCAGATACTCCACCAGCCGCTCCTCCGTGTCGGTGCCCAGGCTCCCTGGGGGGCAGCGGCAGGCTGAGCCCCGCGGCAGCGGGCAGGGCCCCCCCGGGAGGGCTCCCGGTCCCCCCTCCCCGGGGCTGAGCCTGTGCCCGTCCCGGGGCTCTGGGGCCGGCGGCTCGGGGGTGCCGGTGTCACCGGGAGGAAACGTGGAGGGACCCGGGGGCGGTGGGTGCCCGCAGCTGGGTGCCGTCTCCGCCCGGCCCGGCCCGGCCCGGCCCGTCCTACCCCCGTGCCCCCCTGGCGGAGCCGTTCGGGCAGCCGGAGCCCCGGGCCCGGCGGTGCCGCGGGGGCCGCAGAGCCCCGGGATGAGGGGGAAGAAGGGGGGCGGGGAGCACCGGGAGCGCTGCCGGGCCGGGCCGGGCCGGGACAGCGAGCAGGGCCAGCACCGGGTCCGGTCCCGTGCAACAGGCGCAGCCCCGGGGCCCGGTCCGGTCCCCTCCGTGCCGGTGCCGGTGCCGGTGCCGGTGCCCGCCCTCCCCCGGCACTTACGTCTGAGGGCGGCGAGGAGGCAGAGGACGCGGAGCAGCGCCATGGGGGCGGCCGCTGCCGGTGCCGGTGCCCGGGCGCTGTCCCCGGTGCTGCCCGCGCTCTCCGCGGTGCTGGAGCCGGCGGCGGCGGCGGCGGCGGCCCGGGCGGGGCGGCCCCGGGCGGGAGGCGGTGCCGGGCGCTGCGCCGGGGCCGCCCCGCGCTCTCCGCTCCGCCGCCGTCACCGCCGCCGTCAGAGGCCCCGCGGCCGCCCCGCCCCCGCCCCGGGACCGGCGGGGGAGCGGGAGGTTCGGCGGGGACCGGGCTTAACCCCGCACCCCGCTCCCGCTCCACCAGGATCCGGCCCCCGCTGCCCCCGGTCCCTGCCCTGTGCCAGTGGGGCGGGGGAGAGGCGGCTCCCGGGTCCCGGTACACACGGGTCCGCCCCGGTGGTCCCCTCCGGTTCCCCTCCCTCCGGTGACCCCTCCCGGTGACACACACACACCCCCCCCCCCCGTGACCCCCCCGTGACCCCTCCCGACGGGGGGAGGGGCGAGCCCCGCCCCTTCGCTTTGGAGGGCACCGCCCCCTTCGTCCCCGCCGCCGTGGCGTCACTTCCGGCTCGGCGGTGCCCCGCCCGTTTGGCGAGGGCTTCTTCCGGTGGTTTCGGTCCCGCCCCTTCCGGTATTGGCGGGAGGGGTCACTTCCGGAGAGCGGGGCCGTCCCGCCGCCATCTTGGGCCGGCTCCGGGGGCTGCGGCGGCGGCGGCGGCGGCGGAGCGGGTCCCTCCATGGGAAGATGCAGCGGGCGGGGGCGGAGGAGGCGGCGGGGGCGCAGGCGGCGGCGGGGGGGCCCGGGCGGAGCGGGGCCGAGGTGGCGGCGGCCCCCGCCGGGCGGCTCCTGAGGCGGGAGCTGCGGCTGCTCGAGTCCATCTTCCACCGGGGCCACGAGCGGTTCCGCATCGGCAGCGCCTGCCCCGACGAGATCAGCTGCGAGTTCGTCCCGGGGGCCGGGGCCCGCGCCGGTGCCTCCGCCTCCCGGGGGCCGCCGCCGGGTCCCGTCCGCATCCACTGCAACATCACGGTGAGGCCCGGGGGGCGCCGGGGACACCGGCCCGGTGCGGTGGGCCCTGGCTGCGGGGGCGGCCCTGGGATCCAGAGGCCGCCCCGGCCCCGGGAGCCGGCCGGCGCTGCTGACTCTTGGCTGACCGCGGCCCGGCCTCGGGGCGAGCTGGGCCCGAGATCGGCTGCGGGGAGCGGGGGGAGCTGCCTCCGGCCTTCCCCCCCCTCCCCGCCCCCCAACCCCAGTGCCCGTGTGAGCGGACTGCTCGGCCCCCGGGCTCCGCGGAGCTCCCCTCACCGGGAAGCGTCTCCCAGCGGAATGAAGCCTGGAGCTGCACCCCGGAGGGAGGAGGGGGGAGCTGCCTGCGTCCCCCCTTCCTCCCCTGGGCACCCTCTGCGCCTCCTCCGGAGGGTTGGGGGGGTCCCAGGTGGCCCTGAGCAGCGACACCCCGATGTCCTGCTATTCACCTCCACTCTGGCTCATCCTCGCCTGGGTTTTAGGGGGCCCTGGTTGTGGGTCGGTTTGCAGTGGGGTGCAGGTCCCAGCTCCCGTGGCAAGGCATAGCTGATGTTGTGGCTCCAGGCGAGGAGCAGTGGAGCAGGGAAAGCCCCCGGCATGGACATTGTCCGGGATTTTCCAGAGGGGTGACTCGGGAGCGGTGTCAGAGGCTGCCAGTGGCTTTGGCCTGGATTAAATGTGCTGCTCAGTCTCTGGCCCTGATTCTCCTCCATCACATTTGGTCCGGAGCTGGCAAGGCAGGAGGCACATAGGGCAGCGTGAAATGCCCTCAGTGTCCTGCCTTAACTGCTTTTCCTCCCCAAAAGTCCCTGGAGACCAAAGGGGTGGCCGAAATGTCACCACCCTCCCTATTCCCTCCTGCTCCCCTGGGCTGGGGGGAAGCGGCACAGAGCTGAGCCAGACCAGCGTGGCTGGAGCGGGGCTTTGGTTTGCCCTCAGCCCGAGGAACAGCCTGGAGAGTGGATTCTGTGGCTCATGGGCTGCTCTGATCTCTGCGGTCTGGGAGTGGATCCATTTGCAGGACACATGGGGCTGCAGCTCCCTGTCCTGCCTGGCTCGCTGCTCTGCTCCCCACCAGCTGTGACAGTGGGACGGAGGCAATTGCAGTGGCTCAAATGGCACCTTCTCCTTCTCCCAGGAGGCTTATCCAGCTGTTCCCCCGATATGGTCTGTGGAGTCGGACGATCCGAACCTGGCCGCTATCCTGGAGAGGCTGGTGGAAGTCAGGAAAGGAAATACGCTGGTGAGAGTGCGCTGCCTGGGGAGAGGGGAGGCCGGAGGCTGGCTGGTTTGGGAAGGTCCAATCCCCGGTGCCACCCAAGGTGGGGGGGACGTCTGGCCTCATAAGGGCTCAGGAAGTTTGGGATGAGCGGCTCTGACTTCTCTTGAGTGTGATGCCGGGGTGTGACTCCCCCCCTGTGTCTGTCACTGCTTGGAGTGGCCGCTGGGCCTTCGCTCGCTTGTGTCGGCGCCGGGGATGGCTGAGGCTTGGCTTGGCGTGTGGGTCCCTGCGCTTCTCTGACACTTCTCTGCTCTCCCGACAGCTCTTGCAGCACCTGAAGCGAATAATCTCTGACCTGTGCAAACTCTACAACCTCCCCCAACATCCAGATGTTGAAATGTTGGACCAGCCTCTGCCGGCAGAACCGGTGAGTGACTCAGGTGGAGACTTTCGAAGCCCATAAAACAATTTCCCTGGACTTTGCTTTAGAGGCTGAGGCTTCCTAACCCCTGAAGGAGGAACGCAGCAGGGGAGGTGTTGATCTCCTCTCCCTGGGGTGGATCTGTTGGCCCTCAGTGCTGTTTAGTTGCTCTGGTGTAGTTTCCTATGAAGGTTTCTTGGCTTCATTCTGCTTGTAAATCCCTGTTTAACCTCACCTCAGAAGTGTCTGGGAAGGCCGGAGAGCGTTGCTCCGGGATGCTGACTGTGCGATATTCATCTCTGTGCTTTCGTCCCTGCAGAGCACACAGGAAGAGGTGTCCTCTGAAGAGGAAGATGAAGAAATGCCAGAGGTAAGTGCCGCCTCGCTCATGAGGAAGTACAGTGAAGAGCTCAGCGCAGGGAGGTGCCTGCTGAAAGGTGCCAGGGCACTGGATTGTGTCTGGGAGGAGCCCCTGGAGTCCAGACAGCGAAGAGCCAGCTGTTTGCCCGCTGTTGGCCTTGAAGACTAGATTGTTCTCAGTGTTTTGCTGCTGGGGCCCCAGGTCCTGAGCCACGTGTGGGAGCAATGTGTTCACAAACCGCAGGGGACCGCAGCAGCCGAGAGGCGTAGCTGTGACCTCCAAAGGTGAGCAGACGGGCTGAGAGCAGGGCCCCTTGGACAGTTTCTCTCTCATCTGCTGCTGCTGTGGTCTAGAGCCTGAAGTTTGCTCACGAGTGATGGGATTTCTGGGTTGCTGTTGCTGGTGGGGAAATCGCGCCGTGAAAATGGGAGTCCCGCAGAGAGGATTAGGTAGGATGGCTGAGAGTGCGAACGAGCTAATTGGCAGGAGCAGCAGAGGCAGCCATACTTCACTGCAGGCTGAGAATATCATGCTGCAAAACCCACAAGCTTCGGTTGTTTGGTTTGCGGTTTAGAGATCGCTAGAAGTGGGTGGAATAATCTTTGAATCTCCATGGTGACGTTTAGCGATGCCTCGCACACTTCTCCTGGGGTGTGAGAGTCGCGGGCACCGAGTCAGTGGCTCCGCAGAGCCTGGGGGACAGGCCACTCGACAGCAGCACGCCTGGCACTTGTTGGGGTTTTAATAATAATAATAGCAAAGTTAATCACTTGCTAAATCAAGGCCGGCCTTTGCCGGGGTCACAGAAGAAAACGAGGAGGCTTAAACTGGTACCGGCGTAACCTCGTGTGTCTGCAGACTCGCTGCTTTGTGGCACATTTGTGATGTGTGAGTCCTCGCACTCCTGTGGGCTGGAAAAGAAATCCGCAGGAAATGAGCGTTCCCCCTCACGCTTTCTGCTAACGCTGCGCGTCGCTGAGCGGGGACAAGGCTCCTGCTCACAGCAAAGGTTTCTGGCTGAGCAGCTGGATTTGTTGGGCTGTGTGGGAAGAGCGGAGCAGCAGAGCCGTACCCTGGTGTGGAGATGCTTTATGCAGGTTAATCCACTCGAAGGGATTTTCTAGGAGGAGCTATTTTCCCCTGTGATGGGCTAAAAATGTCAAAGCCCTTCCAAAAATGCTCCTCACCCAGGATAGCAGCAGGTAGCCCGGGGAGGCCGAAGTAAACACGGGTTCGGAGGATTTAATACCGGCGCTGGAGCCGTGCGTACCCGCAGCCGTTTGCAGACAGCTTCCACGCTGCGCATGGGGAGAGACCTCTGCGGTGCCCCTGATTGCTCTGACTGGTTTTTAATGGTTATTAACATCGGGGTCTTGCCCACATCAGCCTGAGGAGCATTGTTGTGGGAAGGGATGAGGGGCAGAGCCTCTGCCAGGGTTGGGTAGAGCGTCGGGAGGGTGCTGTGCGGTGAAGAGCTGAGCTGATCTACAAAGAGCTTCCAGAAACACCCCGAAACGACGCCTCTTTTTGAGGGGAAAATGTCCCGCACCACTGAACCTTGTCTCTGAGGGTCTCTTCTCACAGACCTGTGTCCATGCTGGGTTTCTGGTGGTGAAGGGGGGACCGTGTGGCCCAGCAGCACTGCAAGAGTCTGTGCTTTGCTCCTGCTCTCCAGAAACGTGGCACAGGGCTGCTTGAGCCTTGTGCCGGCCGAGATGCAGTGCCCTTTGTTATGTGGGGCTCGTTCAGGAGTGTGTGTAAGATTAATGGCTAATTATAAACAGGCGTGAGGCTCGGCAGGGAGGAACCTAGTGAACAAAGAGCCTGTATGAGCCCAGTTTGATTCTGGGAAAGAGAACTGTGCCACTCTGCCTGCTGGCTTTGTCACAGGAGGGCGGCGGTGACCCAGGGCCCAAAACTTCTTCACTGAGCTTGCCCAGGCCTTGCGTCTTCCACCTGGTTTGTGCCTTGGATCAGGGCTTGGGAATTCCTGGGGAGGGAGAGTTGCACCGGGAATCCTTCCTGGTTCAGGGCAGCTGCTGTCTGCAGTGCTCAGAGCGGGGAGGAGCGAAGGCGCATCTCCTACTAACTCTGCTCTGCCCTCCCCAGGACACCGAGGACTTGGACCACTATGAAATGAAAGAGGAAGAGCCGGCAGATGGGAAGAAGACAGAGGATGAAGGCATTGGGAAGGAAAACCTGGCCATTTTAGAGAAAATAAAAAAGAACCAGAGGCAAGATTACTTAAATGTACGTGTCACCCGGCGGGCGGGTGGGTTGGGGAAGCAGAGGGAGCTGAGGGCGAGAGCGCTGGAGGCGGCTGCTGGTCCTAAAGCAAAGGGGCTGTCTCTGGCCAGAGGAACAGTGGTGGCTCTCAGGGGCTGATGCAGAGGAGTTTGTGAACAGCCTCTGCAGCTCAGGGAAGTAAGTGTGGGCCTCAGTTGTCCCCAGGGTGTTGGTGCTACGTGGGGCAGCCGTCCTGCAGGGAGATCTGGGGTTCCCTTCTGCTCCCTAGGGTTGCACCTCACTTTGGGCCGTGGAGGTGGCCAGTGGGTTGTGCTTTTGTACCCCCGGGCTGAGATTCTCATGCAGTTGACAGGGCACAGAGGCCTGGAGCTGCATGGCCTGGGGTGGCATATTTGGGGCAGGGGAAGTTGCTGCAGGGGGAAGGGGAAGACAGAGGTGAGGGACACCTCTGAGGTGGTCTGAGGACCCCTCAGAGGGGTTGGAGCACCTCTGCTCTGAGGACAAGCTGAGGGAGCTGGGGTTGTTCAGCCTGGAGAAGAGGAGGCTCCAGGAAGACCTAATAGCGGCCTCCCAGTCCCTGAGGGGGGCTACAGGAAGGCCGGGGAGAGTCTGTTTCCAAAGGCCTGCAGTGACAGGACGAGGGGCAATGGCTTGAATTTGGAGAAGGGGACATTTAGATTGGATACTAGGAAAAAGTTCTTTCCTCTGAGGATGGTGGAACACTGGAACAGGTTGCCCAGGGAGGTGGTTGAGGCCCCTTCCCTTGAGATATTCAAGGTGAAGCTCGACAAGGCCCTGGGCAACCTGGTCTAGTTGGGGGTGTCCCTGCTGACTGCGGGGGGGTCGGACTAGATGACCTTTGGAGGTCCCTTCCGGCCTGGACCAATCTATGAATCTATGACACGGTAAGGTCGGGTTTAGGGGCTGGAGGGGAGTTCTAGCTCAGGTGTGGGAGTCGTAGAGCGATGGCCGTGGTGGGCACAGTGTAACTGCAACTTCCCTCCTCCCAAATTCCTCACAGGGTGCAGTGTCTGGGTCTGTGCAGGCCACCGACCGGCTAATGAAGGAGCTCAGGGATATTTACCGATCACCAAGTTTCAAGGGCGGTAAGTTCTGGTGGGGGGGCTCCACGGAGGGGGCTGCTGCCCCGCTGCTCATGCCGGGGTTTTCCTCATTGTTCTGGGTCGCAACTAATGGGCCTTAGAGCTATTCTGCTCGGCTGAGGAGAGGATCTCTGGCCTTTGGCTGTTGCAGCTCTGTCAAGAGCAAGCAAAACGGCCACACCAGTGCTGGGCCCTGCCAGTGCTGGAGGGAAGAGAGGAGCGTGCAGTGGGTGGGAGGATTGTCTGGCTTTGAGTCGCTCCTACCCCTTTCCTGAGCCCAAGGGAAAGAGCAATTGTAGGAAAACCGCTGCCCTCAGGATGGTCCTTCTGGATAACTGCTGATTTTGGGGGCGTTCTGTGTCAGGCTGAGGGGGGTGCTGGAGGGCCGAGGGGGTTTGAAATCCTGCAATACCTCAACCCCTTGTTCGGTCTCCCCCGTGGTGACACACCTCTTCTCCGCCTTGCAGGATACTATGCAGTTGAACTCGTGAACGACAGCCTGTACGATTGGAACGTCAAACTCCTGAAGTAGGTGGCACAGCTTGGGATTGTGCAACTGTGGTGGGACCAAAACATCCCCGTGAGCCAGAGGGGCAGTGGGCAGGGCTGGGAACACCGGGCAGACCTTGGGTTAGCCTCTCTCAGGCAGCTCGCTTGCTGTCTCCGCATCAGAAAGGAGATGACATCTCCAGAAAAAGATGAGATAATCTGAGGGCTCTGCAAGTCTGTCTGCTGTTCCTAGAGTCCTGGAAGAGGTGCATCAGACAAAACCTCGAGCTTTCACACCCTCCAGACACCACTGCTGCCTTTTCCTGGGGCCAGGCAGTCTTTATTTTTAAGCTGGCAGCATGCAAAGAGGGTGTGATGGTCTTCTCTGCAAACCGGGAGCAGAATGCTGACAGCCCGTGCTGTCGCTGCCCTCCGGGTGAGAGCCCGAGGGCCCCGTGGCGGCCCGGGTGTGCAGGTACGGTGGCTCCGGGGTTCAGTGGCCATGAGCACGGCGGACTTGAGGTGCATGACCTCGACTCTGACCCTCTGGGGTTTTCCTTTGGCAGGGTTGACGAGGATAGCGCTTTGCACAATGATCTCCAGATCCTCAAAGAGAAAGAAGGAACAGATTTCATCCTCCTAAACTTCTCCTTTAAAGTAAGGCTTCTTGTGCCTCCCCCTCCTGGAGATACGCTGCTGCAGTGGGTCTTCAGAGAAGACATTTCTCAGTGGCTTTGCTTCCCTCCTCTCGTTCCAGGATAACTTTCCTTTTGATCCACCGTTCGTAAGGGTCGTGTCCCCGGTGCTGTCAGGGGGGTGAGTAGCTGTTTGTCTCCGCTCGCTGAGTTCACCCAGCGCTGCTTCCTGCAGTGGTTTTCACTCAAGAGTTCACCCAGCGCTGCGCGGTCCCATCATTTCCTGATCTGAGTTTGCAGTAGCTCCCCTGGGAAGCACATATTGGGGTGGTGGATTTTTGGAGGCGCGGGGACTTTTTCCATCTGAGAGCTCCTCAGAGCAGTGCTCACCTCTGGAGCAGCGGGTGGGGGAGGCCGTGCCCATCTCTGACATAACTTTGCCCACTTCCTTCCCCAAGGTATGTTCTAGGTGGCGGTGCCATCTGCATGGAGCTACTTACAAAACAGGTGGGTACCGGTGGCTACGTGGGGCTCAGCAGCCGCCAGTGTGGTGGTTTCAGCCTCCCGTGCTGTGTGTTCCCACTGCTTGGGGCTTGCTGACGGCAGAATCCGGGCTGGCAGCTGCCCGCCGTGGCTTTGCCCTGCCTGTGCCGGGCTCGGGGGGGACTCTTTGCCCCCGTCGGCACTGCCCTCACCGCGTTTGGCTCTGTCCCTCAGGGCTGGAGCAGCGCGTACTCCATCGAGTCGGTGATTATGCAGATCAGCGCGACTCTGGTGAAAGGGAAAGCGCGAGTACAATTTGGAGCCAATAAGGTGGGGCCTGGTCGGGGTAAGAGAACCTGAGGGGGTGGTTGGTGGTGGGATGGAGGCAGGTGAGCCGGCTCCGGCAGCGTGGTTTGCCTGGGGAAGGCGTGTGGGGTGACTCGCACCGGGCTCCAGCCAGACTGACGGTCGCCCCGGCTTCCCTTGCAGAATCAGTACAGCCTGACAAGGGCACAGCAGTCCTACAAGTCCCTGGTTCAGATCCACGAGAAAAATGGTAAGTGCTGGGGGAGAGGGCCTGCCTTTCCCCTTGCTGCTCCGGGCTGTCCCAGGCTGAGCGTCCCGACGAGCTGCTTGAGCTTTTCCTACCCCGAGCGCAGGGATTACCCGGAGCGAGGCGGCAGTGAGCGATGGCAGCTGCTGTCTAATGTGGAACGTGGGGCTGCAGCATCCCTCTGCCCTTCCCACTGGCCACCCTGGGCTCCTTTAGCTCTAACTAGAGACAGCGTGTCATCATTGGGTGGTCTCGGGAAGTAACCCAGAGAAAAAGCCTCCCAGTAGTCCGGGAGACGTGGCCCTTCCGAAGTGGGACTCGGCATTGCTTGCGCTGCCGCTTTTCCAGCCGTGGATTTGCATCCGCCCCGCGGCTCCCTCCCTCACAGCTCTCTCTTCTCCTTCCAGGCTGGTACACGCCGCCCAAGGAGGACGGCTAGCGCAGATGCTGCGGGACCAACCTGATTATCTTCTGGATGCTCTACTTGGATCTTAACGATGCCTCTTGGCTTTCTCCCAGGATGTAATAGCTCTGCCTGTTGCAGGACAATAATGGCTGTTTAAAAACTCTAAATAAAACTGTTTAAGCAGTTGGACTGACCTGAAACACTTGCTGGACCCTTGCTAGCAGGCATTCTTGTTAAAACAAACTTTTGAGCCTCTTGTATCGCTGGAAACTTTTGACTCTACTCCAGTCTAGAGCGTCCTCCTTACCTATGCTATGGATTTAATTTATTTTCTTATTTCATGTACACTGCTTTTTTTTGTTACAGTGTATGATGGATGTGTATGGAAAATGTATCTTTGGAGAAAAATTACAGTTTGTTAATTTGAAGATGCTGGTCTGACTATTATTTTTTTTTTTCTTTTTCCAAGTGGACGGTACCCTGCGCCGGCGGCAGCAGCAGGAGGAAACCCCTCTGCCGCAGGGCTGCAGCTCCAGCCCCGATGCTGCACCGGGCGCTGGATGGAGCCGAGGGGCTGCCCCAGAGGTGGGGGCGTAGGAACGGCCCCGACCCCTTGGGCTTGGCTGCGCAACCCCCTGAACAAACCCTAGAGAAGGTCCAGAACAGCTGCCTTAGAAGAAGAAGAAAACCCTTCTTTTTTTTTTTTTGGCAACCAGGGAGCGGGGCTTCATCCACTTCTCCCCTTGAGCAAGAAGAGACTTTTCTCTCTATAAACTGCAAACTCCCGCCTCTGGACACGGAGCGGGGAGGATTTGGGAGGCTTTCCCGTGTCCTGCTGTGGATGAGACTCATCCCAGGGCTGCCAGCTCTTGCCCTGAGCTTCTCCATGTCAGCTTGCCAAGCAGTGAGAGATGAGCGGGGCCTCGGCCGTGCCAAACCTGGAGCTGTAGCCCTTGGCCTGTCTCTCCCCCTGCGGAAGGGGAAGGTGCCTGTAACGGCCGCGCTGTGGATGGAGGCTGCTGCAGAAGGACGGGGAGCACGGGCTGTGCTGGGGCCATCACCGCGCTCATCCCTGCCCAGGACTCGCTCCTGCAGCAAGGGGCCTGCTTCTGCGGGGTTTTATTTTACTTTTCCTCCTCAAGCCATCATTCCTGCTCAGCTCAGCGCCGCGGGGCTGAGGCCAAGGCCTTGCTGCAGTCCTGTCCTGTTGCTTCAGTCCCTGTTCCTTGCTCGGATTCTCCGGCTCGCTCCTGAAGGAGATTTGGGTGTTGGAGCTCCTCTAACTTCGGGTGCTGTGTCCTCGGCTGGAGGGCAGAGCTGACTCATCGGTGTCGAAGCCAGACCATCAGTATTAATGCACTGTGTTTGAATAAAAGTTATTAGAAAATCAAAGGGCCTCAGAAGTCCGTTATCTCCTCCAGCAGCTGTTTCCCTCCTCAGGCCTTGTCCTGCTCCGAGCCTCGGAATAAAAAGATGCTGTAGGAGAGGGATTACTGACGCTGCAGGAGCGGCTCCAGCCTCCCCCGGGGACTGTTTTGAAGAGCTGTGCTGAAGGACGGGAAGGTTTGTGACGCTGAGCGTCTGTCCCTGCCCTGTGCTCTGCTCCTCCACCCCTGACCAGCACCCAGGGGGGGTCCTGAGCCCTCCCCAGCCCTGCTCTTGACTCTTCAGCTCAATTAGCACCGAGGAACCTGCTGGGGAGGGGGTTGAAGCTGGTTTAATGAAGGTTTTAAAAGCTCATGGTGTTGCTGTTGGTGACCCCAGCGATGGGGTTGGGTTGGGGTGTGCTGAGTTGGTTGGGAGAGGTTGTCACACATGATCCCAAATCCTGGCAGGTTTCTGGCCCGGGATCAGCAGGAGGGTCCCTGCAGGAGCCTCTGCTGTTCAGGTGGCGACCTGGGGGGCGTTGAGGCTGGAAGTGCGGCAGGAACAGCCCTCGCTGGCGTCTGGCAGGCGCCCGCTGTTCCCGTCTGTTCTCACCCGCCCGAGCACCGGGATCCATCTCGCTCCTAGCAGGGCTCAGTGCCCGTCAGCACCGTGGCTCTTGTTTTGGCTTCTCGGGAAAGCAGGCGCGCGGTGCCATCTGTCACCGCTCCCACAGCCTTCCCCTGCGTGAGCCGGCAGGGGACGGGGACAGGGAAACGCTTCCCAAAGGAGACGCGTGGATGGCGCGCCGCCGGGAACAGCCACTGCAGCACAAAGCCACCGAGACGGTGCTGCCCGTCTGTCTGTCTGTCTGTCTGTCCTGCTGTTGAGGCCCCCAGAAAGATTAAAGGGGGATTTAAATCTGCCAAGGAAAGAAAAAGAACTGGCACCTTTCACATCACTAGCACCCAAGTTTGCCGGCGGAGGCACAGAGTTTTTCTTGGCCTCGAGAAGGTGAGGTTGAAGCCAGCCAAGATCCCAGCACCAGTTCAGGTGCCAGCCTGGCAGCGGCGCCTCGGCACCGCCGGGAGCATCCTGCCCGGCAGCACCCTCGAGGAAATTGCCACCATTTCCTACAGCGCTGCCGGTGACCCCGCACCGCTGCCTGAGGCTGCCCAGTGTCCCAGTACCCCCCCCCCTGCACCCAGGGGTGGGCACGGTGCTGGGCACCAGCTGTCCTTGCTGGGTCAGGGTCTATTCTCCCAGTGACCCCTCGCAGCAGCAGGATCTCCCCATGGTCCCTGGGGACATTCTCCGGTCCCTGGGGACATTCTCCAGCCCCTGCGAACAGGAGGAGCCCCCGCGTCCTGCCCTGTCAGGGGCTGGGGGGAGGGACATATCTTTACCTGCAAAACCATCCCTTTGTGTTGTGTTCTTGAAAATGGGTTGGTGAGGGCCCCCCCCCCCCCCCGGCTCCCCACAACCCGGCAGGAAGCCAAATCGCCGGGCTCAGCTGGGGTTTTCCGGCAAGGTGTCGGTACAACCAGCAGAAGTAGGTCTTCACCGGTGTGGTGTGAACCACAGCGGTGGCACCGAGCGCGCCGGGGCCGTGCTCTCACCCCGTGGGGCTCTGCAGGGGGGGCTGTGCATGGCGCGGGGGGTGGGGGGAGGCATACGTGGATGAAGGGTGATGCGGAGGGTCTTTTGGTGGTGGTGGGGTCCGTCCATAAGGGTCCATGCCCGGGGGCTGTCTGTGGGGTTCACGAGCAGGGTCAAGCCCCCTTGTCCCATCAGCCTGGAAGGGTCCTGCGGTCTCCCAGCCCCACCGGGTCGGGACCCCCCCCCCCGCCTCACTGCTCTCGGGGGACCACGGATCCCGCCGCAGCCGTCGGACGGAGACCCTCGGCCCGAGGAGGACGGGGCCGGGGCTCCCCGAGGCTGTCGGGGCCGGTGGCCGCCCGCCCGGCCGGTGCCGCGCCGTCCCCCGGGGCCGCCCCCTCCGGATCTGGGCGGGGAGCCCCGGCCCCACCGCCCCCTCCGGCCCCTCCGGCTCTGTCCCGTCCCGTCCCGTCCCGCCGCCGCCGCATGGGGCCCCCCGGGCCGGCCTGACCCCCCCCTGCAGCCCCGCCGCCCCCGGAGACGGGCCCCGCCGAGGAGCCGCGACGGGACCCCCCGGCTGGCCGGTCCCAGCCGGACCCCCCGGAGCACGGAGACGCCCCCCGGGCCCCTTCGCCGGGGGCAGAGGACCCTCGGAGCCGCCCCGGGGCTGCCCCGGCCGGACCCCCCGGACGCCCGGCAAGACCCCCCGCTTCGTCCCATCGCTGGAGCAGAGACACCAGCCCCCCCCGGGACCCTTCCCTGGGCCCAGGGACGCCCAGGGAGACGCGGTCCCCTCCCCGGGACGCAGGAACCGGCACCCCTGGGGACCTGCCAGCCGTCCCCGCGGGGACGAAGGACGCCTGGAGCCCCCTGCCCGCGCCGGGGGCGAAGGCCCCGGCCCCCCGCCCGCATCACCCCTCCCGGGCTGGCCCCCAGCCGCCGAGGGTCCTGCTCCCAGGGCTGGGGGGAGCCGGGCTGCCCCGTGCCCCCCCGGCTGAGCCGGCCCTGAGCCGGCAGGGCGGCTGTGGGGCGTCGAGGAGCCCCGGGGGGGCCACGGCACCCTGCCCCTCCCCAGCCCCATGGCGGCCAAGTGGTTCAAGGAGTTTCCCTCCAACCTGAAAACGGTTTCGGAGAGGGCTCGGCCGGGCAGCGGTAGCCTGGGCAAGAGCCGCAAGAATTCGGCCGCTGAGCTGGGGGGCTGCCGGGCCGGCCCAGGGGGTGGCAAGGAAGCGGGTGGCCGGCTGTCGAGGGACAACCTGCAGGGTCTGCTCCAGGCCGCCACCGGGAAGATGCGGAAGAACTCGCGAGCGGAGGGGGTTGCGCCGGAGGGACCCCCCAAATCCTGCGGCACCTACATCAACCGCCTCATCAAGGTGGAGGCTCACGAGAAGAACGGGAAGGGGTACCCTGCCCCTCCACCCGCCGACCTGCCTGCCCCCGAGCAGGACAAGGGAAAGACCCCCAAGACAGAGACGGTAAGGGGGAGGACACGGGGGGGGGGGCTGAGGGGGGAGGCTTGCCGCACCAACAGCTTTAAATGCTTTGGGCTCTGGCTCATTAGCCCGGCTAACCCTGGCCTTTCATCGCACTCGGCTCTGCCGCCTTCAAATCCTGTTCAAAGCTCCCTTCATCCCGACTGCCCTTCAGCTGCTGGGTCGGGGGAGCGCTTGCCAGGCCCCCCCATTGCACCCTCTGTGTCCCATCCCACCCTGACCCCGGCACTTGGTCGCTGGTTAAACAAAGGCTGACGTAAAGCTTTTCTGGGAAGCCGGACTTTCACCCCCACACAGCCCTGGGGTGGCCGGGAGCCAGTTGAGGGGAGGGGGGGGGTTGGTGTCACCTGAAAGGGTCCCCAAACCCCCCAGGCTCCTCCCCACCTCTGGAGTGCATAGGGATGGGTGCTGCCCCCACCCAAGGCTGCCACTGGCTGCACCCTGGTGGGGTGGTGGCACGGCTCCATCCGCCCCAGCTGAGTTGCCATCCTGCCCTGGGGACCGCAGTTTCCCTGTCCCCTGACTGACTCTGTGCTGGTGTCATCCCTGCCACCCCCTCCCACCCCACCACCACCCACACACCCCAGGGGGACCCCCTGGCAGCCCCCTGAGGCCGGCGGTGTCCGTCCCTTCCCCAGGTCATCATCCTGGAGGACTACGCCGACCCCTACGATGCCAAGCGCACCAAGGGGCAGCGGGAGGCCGAGCGCCTGGGGGAGAACGACGGCTACATGGAGCCCTACGATGCCCAGCAGATGATCACAGGTACGTGCCGCGCCGGTGCTGCGGCTGGCATCGCTTCCCGGCCGGTAGCACGCGGCCGCCCTCGGAGCCGCCCGGCGCAGGAGGCTCCGGGAACAGGAAAACCTCTCGCCGCTTCCTGCGGCTGCGCGGGGCCAGATAAGGCGCGGGCGCGAGGCCGGACACTGACCCGTGCCCGCCAGCCCCTCGCCCGCTGCCACCACTCGCCGCCATCGCCCCACGGGCGCACGGGGCCAGTGCAAAGCCCTCGATGCCACCCAGCTGTCCCGGGGTGGTTGTTGGTGGGGAGAGAGTCGCCGTGAGGGTCCACCACAGCCGTGCCCCCCCCCCAAGGCAGCGACCCCTGGCCGGCGCGGCGGCCGCCCAGCTGGCCAGAACAACAGGAACTGACTCGGCCGGAAGCTGGAAATAAAAGATTTGCTGCTGATGGTTTTTTTCCGTGCAGGGCAGCCCGGGCTGTTTGGCGGAGCCCAGCGCCCTGGGGCGAAGCAGGGGGTCAGGACGGGGGGGGTCTGAGCCCCCCAGGGTGGCCTCCTGTGGGGCTGAACTCCAATGTGGGGTGTAGCGTCCTGCCCCACTGGTGTGTTTCTGTGCCAGCAGCCTCGGGGCAGTGACAGCCGCCCAGGCGCCAGGAGAATGGGCCCCATCCTCCTCCGGCTCCTCCTGAGCCAGCTCCCAATGGGGCGTCCCCAGCGTGGCGGGGGTGTGTGTGTCTCTGGTGCATAGCCCACCCCAAGAGCAGGTAGTGGGGGACCTCAGGGAACACGCAGCCCCTCCCTCACCCCCACATCCATCTTCCTTGCAGAAATCCGCCGTCGAGGCTCCAAGGACCCCCTGGTCAAAGCCATCCTGCTGCTGGACGGTCCTGGCGAGCCTGGGGAGGGGGGCGGCAAGTCAGAGCCGGCCAAGTGGCCGGGAGGCAAGGAGACAGCGGGGAAGGGGCCACAGCTCTACGACACCCCCTATGAGCCTGGGGAGGGGGTGGCTGGGGGGACCCCGGAACGCAGGGCAAGGGCTGGGGATGGGCGACTGCCCGAGAACGACGAGCGCCCAGCGGGCGAGTACGAGCAGCCCTGGGAGTGGAAGAAGGAGCAGATCGTCAAAGCACTGTCAGGTAGGGATGGGGACACGGATGGGGACGGGGACAGGGATGGGGAGGAAGCTGGGGACAGACTTTAGTAGGGCCTGTAGCCATAGGACAAGGGGGAATGGTTTTAAAGTAAAAGAGGATGGATCCAGACTAGATCTAAGGAAGACATTTGGCACTGAGGGTGGTGAGACACTGGCCCAGGTTGCCCAGAGATGCCCCATCCCTGGAAACATTCCAGGCCAGGTTGGACAGGGCTCTGAGCAACCTGGTCTGGTGGAAAACGTCCCTGCTGATGGTGGGGGCGGGGTGGGGTGGAACTAGGTGGGAACAGGGACAGGGATGGTGATGGGGAAGGGGATGACAACAAGGATGGGGAGGGGGATGGTGGTGGTCCTGAGGCTGGGATACAGGGATGGATGGAGATAAGGCTGGAGAGGGCTTGGAGGCTCACATCTCATCCCATTTCTCCCCCCCCAGTCCAGTTTGAGGGCTCGGAGCGTCCCAAGGAGGAGGCGCCACGGCAGCACCTCCGCCAGAAGAGCTGGACCCCCAAGATGCTGAAGCCGGCAGGCGCCGAGCCCAGCGAGGGGGAGCGGGTGGACCCTGCCCTGGCACTGGAGAAGCAGCCGTGAGTCGCGAGGCTGAGCCATGTGTGGGAAATGGGAAGGGGGTATCTCCGGGGCTTTGCCACCTCTCAGTGTCCCCCCCCCGGTGTCCACCCTGCAGCTGGTACCACGGGGCCATCACGCGGGCAGAGGCAGAGAGCCGGCTGCAGGCGTGCCGGGAGGCCGGCTACCTGGTGCGCACCAGCGAGACCGGCAGCGGCAAGTACTCCATTGCGCTCAAGTGAGTGGCCACAGAGTGTGTGTGTGGGGGGGGTGATGGTGTCCTGGCACATGGGGGGTTCCACCCTGGAGGGATGCTGCAGGGAGCCCCCTGATTGTTCATGCCCTGATGGTTGGGAGCTCCCGGAGGGGTGGCACCCCCCACACACACCCTGCGGGGGGACCCAGGCATCCTGGCGCGGTGCTGGGGCGGGGGGGGGGAGGTGGCGCGTCCCCCTCCCCGGCGTATTGTCGGGAGCGCCGGTGGCGTTTCCTTCCTGAGGAAGCGGAGCCCCTGGAGCTGAAACAATTGGAGCGGGACGGGAACAAACAGGGGTGGATGCAGCCCTGGCCGCGGGGCAGGCGGGCGCCGGGGGGCTGGCGGCACCGCTGACCCCCTTCCCCCCTCCTCCGGCCACCCAGGACCAGCCAGGGCTGTGTCCACATCATCGTGGCCCAGACCAAGGACAACAAGTACACGCTGAGCCAGGCCAGCGGCGTCTTCGCCAGCGTCCCCGAGGTCGTGCACTACTACTCCACTGAGAAGCTGCCCTTCAAGGGGGCCGAGCACATGGCCCTGCTGCACCCCGTCCACTGCAAGCTGCATTAGCGCCCACTAATGCCCCCCCAGGCTGGCCCATGACCCCCAGCCCCGGGGCGTGGGGCAGGGTCTGGCCCCGGCCATCACCACGTGCCATGGGAAGGGTCTGGCGGAGGACCCCCGCAGTGGCATCCCCAGCCCTGTGGGGACCCCACTCCTGCCTGGTGACCTCTCCCCGCTGCTGAACTCCGGCCAGGCTGTGCTGCTCCTTGTGCCGGGACGGATCCTGCCCGCTCTATGCCAGAGCTGACCCATGGCGGGGCCACCGCAGGCACCCGGGGGACGCAGCAAGAGGGAGATGTGTAATGAAGTAGTAAAATAAACTTGGCTGAGAGGACGTGGGTGGTCCTGGGGGGCTGCAATGGGGAAGGGGGGGGGGGTGTGGGTCTGGAAGGGCTGGGGGCTGTAATGGGGTAGGGGTGGGGGTGTCTGGAAGGGGTGGGGCTGGGACGGGGAAAGGATGGGGGGGGTCTGGAAGAGATGGGGCTGGGGGCCTGGAATGGATGGGGATGGGGGCTGGTATGGGGGGGTGTCTGGAAGGGATAGGGATGGGGGCTGTGATGGAGAAGGGATGGGGGGGATCTGGAAGGGATGGGGCTGGAGGCTGTGATAGGGAAGGGGTGGAACTGGGGGGGGGTGTGGGTCTGGAAGGGATGGGGCAGGGGGCTGTGATAGGGTAGGGGTGGCAATGGCTGGGGGGGAGGTCAGGAAGGGATGGGGCTGGGGGCTGTGAGAGGGTAGGGGTGGGACTGGGGGTGCTGGGACAGGCAGGTGCCCGGTGTGGGGGGGTACTGTGAGGGGTGCAGTGAGACACCCAGCCCCTTCCCTGCCCAGTGCCCCATCAGGGGGGGCTGCAGCACTGCCCAAAACGAGGCCAAGTTTTCAGGGCGGGGGGGGCTATCAGGGCTGACCCCAGGATCCAGCCCCTCCTCACCCCCCCAGGGGTCACCAGGCTGCTGGGGAGGGCGGAAGTGGGTGACTCAACCCCAGCCTCGTGCCAGGCGGAGCCACCCTGGTTTTGGGGGGCAGGGGTTCCGGGGCTCCCCCCACCCGCACATCTGCATCCTGCCAGGCTTTTTATAGAGTGGGGCCAGCCGGGACAGGGGGAACGCGGCGTCCCCAGGGAGCCCGGGCACCCGCTCCCCTCACCCTGCGGTTTCCTGCCCGGGTGCAGCTGCAGCTCCCCAGGGCCTTGCACAACCCAGCGTGGGGTGGGCTGTGCCAGGGGCACTGCGTGGTGTGTGGGGGGGGGACACACACACGACACACTCATTGGCATGGGATATGTGGCATGGGAGAGCACAGCCTGGGGTACATGGCATGGTCAGGGGGCACAGCAAGGTGCATGGACTGGGGGGGGCACAGCCCAGTCTTGCGCCCCCCAAACCCTCTGGAGTCGCTCCCCAGGGAGAGTGGCTGCAGCGACCCCTCCATTACTCCCCCCCCAAAGCACCCACTCCGTTACAAATCCAAGGCATTTATTTAAGAGACACGTTTTGCCACGTTCCCCCAGCTCAGTGGGGGGCCGGGGCAGAGGGATGGGGCTGATCCAGCCAGGCCCCCCCGCCTCCCTGACACCCGCGGCGCTGTGGGAGGTTACACCCTTCCCTGGGGGACCCCCAAACCCAGCCCCACGGGCAGAGCCCGGCCCCGCTCCCACGCTCCCGCACAGCCAAGCTTCCAGCGCTGTCACCCCCGGCCACCCCAGCTTGGCCGCAGCCCCGGAGCCAGGCCCCCCGGGACTCATCTTGGCCCCTCCCCAGGCTGGTTCTCCATGGGGGTGGCTTTTGCCATCCCTGGATAGGGGGCTGCTCCCAGGGCCCCATCCCAGGCCCTGTAACCCCCCCGCCTGACCTGCAGGCACCTGCAAGTGCATCCAACCCCTGGCTACTGCCCTGAGAAGAAATAGTCCAAGTTGGTGACGTGGAGACCCCCGGGGGCCAGGGGGGCGGGGGCTGAGAGCAGGGGGGTGTCACAGAGCGGGGGACTGGGGCCGTTCAGGGGTACCAGCACATGCTGTCCCTCGCCCTCCGGCTTGGCACTGCGCCGCCCGCCCGTCTGCCAAGTCTGTCTGTACCTGGGAGGGGGAAGAATGATTCCCAGGTCAGGGATGGGCAGGTTGAGCCCCCCCCTGGTGTCGTCCCCACCCCGGGCACTCACCTCACCATAATGCCCGCAAAGAGGGCAATGCCCAGGAGCAGGCTCCCCCCGGCCACCAGGAAGGCATAGGGGGACACCGTGGAGCGGGCGCTGGCTTCCACGACGGCCCCTGTGGCAGAGAGCGGGGACAGGTTTTGTGGGGATGAGGGACATGGGGGCCAGCCCCCGCCACGGTCAACCCAGGGACCCCTCCTTACCACCAGCACCATCAGTAGCATCTTCTCTGAAGAGCTCAGGGGGCAGCGTCACCCAGTAGGTGCCATCCTCCATGGGGAACTGCAAGAGAATGCGGGGGTGCAATGGGACAGGGCAGCCCCCCCCACCCTGGTGTCCCCTTGTCCCACACGGAGACACGAGACCCGGCTGGGAGCATGTCGTGTCCCCCCGCTCTCCCCCAGCCATACCCTACCTGTGAGCTGAAGGGTCCCATTTCAGAGGTGAAGTCCCTGGGGTCTGCAAGGTGAGGGGGGGGTGTGAGGCTGGGGGATCCCGGACTGAGTCCCCAGCCTCGGGGCCACATGTCATCCCCCTTTTACCTGTCCAGGGGGTGCCCACTGCCTCCCGGCTCCACTCGCTCCACATGCCGTGGCCAAACTCCTCCTGTGCCCGCACCTGCACCACGTGCCGTGTCCCCCGCCACGCGTCACGGATGTCCAGCCACGTCGTCGTCACCTGGTCCACCTGGAGGGGACACGGGCAGCATAGGCTTGGGGACAGTGTTGCTGGGGCTGGGGGACAGCCCCGCACCGGGGAAAGAGGGGGGTCTCACCTCCGTGAAGGTCTGGGCGGGCTCGGGGCGGTAGCGGACCTGGAAGCGGAGCCAGTAGAAGCGGGGGTCCCAGGAGGAGGGGTAGGACCAGTTGACCCGCAGCCGCTGCGGCGCCTTCTCCAGCGCCTCCACTGTCACGTTGAGGGGGGGGTCAGGCTTCACTGCCGGGGAAAGGGGGGGGGGGGGGGGGTCAGGGCCTGGCACGGTGCCACACGGCCAGTCCTGGCCCCTGGCAAGAAGGGAGCGGCACTCACGGACGCTGCTGAGGGTGATGATCCTGTCCTCGCCGGCCGAGCCGCCGGCACCGTTGTTGACGCAGGTGGACACCACGAGGGGTTTGGTGTCGTCAGCGCCGGGTGGCACCTTCACCCGGCAAACAAACTTCCGTGCCTTGGAGAAGTAGCGGCACCGCTGCTCCGTGGCGTTCTCAGCCAAGAACCTGCAGGGACGCGGCTCGTCTGGGGCTGTGGCACACACCGGGCACGGGGCAAGGGTCCGCGGGGAGGGACGGTCCCCCGCATCCCATGCCCTGTGGTCCCAGCCCCAGGCAGGTGCCGGGACGGCACTCACCTCCGCTTCACCCAGAGCGTGGCCCGCGTCCCCGGGGACGGCTTCGCCCGCTGCGGCCACTCGCACAGGACGTCTTTGTCGTGGCTCCGCCGGTAGCAGGAGACACGGGGAGTTTCGGGGGGCTCTGCAAGGCAGGGAGGCGCTGGGGGACGGGGGACGCCAGACTGGGCGATGCCGTGAGGGGAGCCCCAGCTCCGGCTCAGACCCACCTTCCACCAGCAGCCGCAGGGAGCGCAGGGGGCGGCCCCCCACGGAGCAGCTGTAGCGCCCCGAGTCCTCGTAGCGCAGCCGCCGCAGGTGTAGCGTGTTGCCCTCCGCCAGCTGCCGGCTGCGGCCCCCCACCGCTGCCGCCCCCCGCTCCTCCACCTGCCAGGACACGGTGACGTTCGCCGGTCCCTCGTCCCAGCAGGTCAACGTGACGTTCGCTCCCAGGCGTCCCAGCACCGCGTCCCGCGAGAGCCCTGGGGGGGACAAAAGGGGGGGTCAGCCCATGGAGACGAGTCTCCATGGGTGTCCCCAGAGGAGGGGACAGCCCACCATCTGCTCCCCGTGCCCAGCGGCCGCTCAGTGTCAATATTTGCAGGAGGCACCGAGCCGGAGCGAGCAGCAGCTCCTGCTGAGCCAGCGATTCTCCCCCCCGAGCTGGGCGCTGGCCCCCCTGGCACACAGCCTCCCCCCCGGCACTGCCACCGGGATGGCCACCACGGCACCCGGGCAGGGTGCAAGGGGGGGTCCAGCAGCGGGACACGGCCAGGCAGTGTGGGGAACGGCAAGTTGGGAGCAGGGCTCCGGGAGAGCTGCGGGCTCGGGGTCCTGGGGGGTGCCACGGGGTTCGGGGGTCCCAGTGCCGGAGGGGTTAAGTGGCCGGGCTGGCCGGTGGCACCGGGCCAGGCTGGGCCAGGGCCAGGGAGGCCGCACGGGGCAGCTCTCCCGGCTCAGGCTGCAAAGGTCAGCGGCCAGCCCGGACCTGCAGCTCCCGGACCTGCTCCTGCTGCTGGGAATGCACCCAGCACCCAGTACACAACACCCAGTACCCAGCACCCACCCAGTACGCAATAACCAGTACCCAGAACCCACCCAGTACACAACACCCAGTACCCAGAACCCACCCAGTGCGCAATAACCAGTACCCAGAACCCACCCAGTGCGCAATAACCAGTACCCGGTACAAAATATCCAGTACTTAGCACCCAGTACCCGATAACCAGTGCTCAGCACCCACCCAGCACCCACTCCCCAGTATCCAGCACCCAGTACATAATACCCGGTACCAGCACCCACTCAGCACCCAGTCCCCACCCGGGGTGCCCCGTACCCCCACCCTGCCGGTGCCCCCGGGGCGGGCTGGGAACCGTCCGTCCGTCCCTCCCCCCCTCGCGGGGCCCCGGTACCGGCAAAGGCGCCGGAGCCGGGGCACCGTCCCCCCCCCCCCCCCCCGCCCCCGCGCTGTGGCCGTTGGGGTCCCGCCGCTCCAACCCCCCCGCCCTCCCCGGTGGCGGCCGCACTCACCGGCGGGGCCGCAGGGCCGCCCGGCGGCGGCGAGGAGGAGGAGGAGGAGGAGGAGGAAGATGAGGAGGAGCGCGGCGGGGAGCGGCGGCCCCGCCATGCGCCCGGCCCCGGGCAGGAAAACATCGGCGCGGCCGGTGCCCGCGGTTGTGAAACCGGGACGGGGCGGAGGGGGGCGGGGGGGGGGGGGGGAGCGGGGGCGGCCCCGCGGCGGCAGCACGTGCGCCCGGGGGGGGCGGGGCCAGCCGGCGGCGGAGAGTGGGGGGGGGACACACACCGGGCCACCCCCCCCCGCCTCCGACCCCCAGTGTCCCCCCCCCACCTGCGACCGCCCCCCCCGTCCCCCGCAGGACACAGGACACGGCAGAAGCTGCTCAGAATATTATTATTTTTTTTTAATAAAAAAAAAGCTGGTTTTTGGTTCATTTTTTTTTCTCTGTGGACCCATAAAATGATACAATTTCGCAATATAGAAACGCGTAATAAATTAGACGCCCCGATCCTCGCCCCCCCCAGCACAAAATAACCCCCAAACACCCCCAAAAATAGACTCCGGCCCACGCCAGAGCCCGTCCTGAACGTTCCTCTTTGGTATCAAGGGGAGAGCGGCCCCGGGACCCCAACACCCCCCGGAGGGGACGATGCCCACCCACACCCCCCGGGAGAGGAGGAGGAGGAGGAGGAGGAGGAGGAAGCGGGGGCCGAGGGTTGTGCAAGGCCCCGGCGTGGGAGTGAATCACGGCACCCTGCAAACCCCCCCGCTTCCCGCAGAAAGCAGGAAGGAGCCGGGGAACGCTTCCCCTTTCCCACCCGCCCCCTGGCCCCGCGCATCCCAGGGTGGGGGGACGGGGGACAGTGACACCCCTCGCCCCCCCGGCACCGGCTCCCCGCGCTCTCTCCCTAACCAGCCCTGCCAACTCCGAGAGAAACAAGTCGCTCCGTAAACTTGGAGGGGTTTTCCTTCCTTTTTTTTTTCTTTTGTTTTGTTGTGTTTGTTGGTTTTTTTTTTTTCCCTTTTTTTTTTTTTTTTTTTATATAAAAAGAAGACACGTGGGTGAGGGGCAGGGGAGGGGGCAGGGCGCTGTCACAGCCCCCCCGACCCCCTGCGCCTGCCCACAGTGGTGGCTCTGGCATGATACATTCGCGTGTGATGGGGTATTTGCGCTCCGTGGAGGTGAATACTGACAGAGGAGCGGCGCGGGGGGGCTGCTGGGGACAGTGTCCGTCCGTCCGTCCGTCCCAGGGACGGGGAAGAGTATTTTTTTTTGGTTACACTGCAACAGTCCAGACTCCTCCAAACCTCAGCACCTGGGCCCACACGGCCTCTGCTCCCCCCATAGGACCGCCCCCCCCCCCCCCCCCCAAGCCACAGCGAGAGGAAGGGGCGAGGGAGGGGTCCCCGGCTTCACAGGAGGGGATGCCACCCCCCCCTCCAAGCCTCAGACCTTTAGCATCTTGTCCGGCGCGGCGCTGGGGCTGCCGGCGGTGCTGCCATCGCTGCCCTTCTTCTTGCGCAGGGTCTCGATCCAGCCGGCGCTGGGGCGGGCGGCGAAGCTGGAGAGGGCCAGGGAGCTGAGCCGCATGTTCTTGCCCGACATGATGAGCTCCCCGAAACCCTCCTGGTGGGAGAAGGCATAGCCCGAGCGGCGCGACCCCACGCGCCCCACGCGCCGCATGCACCGGTGCTGCGTCTTCTGCTTCTTCCGTACCAGCTGAGTGTAGCGCACCTGGGGACAGGGGGACGGGGTCAGGGACCCGCAGAACCGCCTGCCCCCCGGGGTCAGGACCCCGCATTTGTCCCCAAAGCCACGCGCTCTCACCGTGTCCGAGAGTTCGGGTTTCAGGTCCAGCTTGAGGAAGCGAAAGGCCACGACGGGCATGATGCAGACCACAGTGGTGAGGGCGATGGTCAGCCAGACCGTGGGCTGGGCCAGCGTGTTCTGCGCGTTACCTGGGGGGGAAGCACAAATCCAGCCAGGGCTCAGCTGGGACAGCACCCCGCTGGGGTTGGGGGGGCATCACTCAGCCCCCCTGGGACTCACCCACAAAGCGGAACTGGTTGGGGAACATCTGGAAGAGGCCGTCGCTGTGCATGGCAAAGAGGATGGCAAAGTAGGCAGCCAGGCTGCCCCAGATGAAGAAGTGGTTGATGGCCGTCCAGAAGCCTGTGTCCAGCCCGATCTGGTGGAGAGGAGGAGGAGGAGGAGGTGGCTTAGGGAACAGCCAGGTTGCTCCAAGCACAGCTGCAGGGCAGGATGGCACCCAGACCTTCACCCACCCTTGGTGCTCAAGGCGAGGGGCTGGAGCCAAGCAGCAGCGTCCCTACCTGCACGCTGACGACAATGACAAGGGAGGTGGCCACGGTGACGGCAAAGGACTGGTAGTCGGCCAGCTGGGCGCCATCATCGCGGGTGGCATCAGCAAAGACGCCGTAGGGGATGAAGAACATGAGGACAGAGGTGTAGATGCCCTGGGCGATGCAGATGAAGAACTCACGCTTGTTGAAGAGCAGGTTCAGCTGCCCGGGCTCGTAGAGCTTGGGGTACTCCATGCTCCGCTGCTCCGGCACGTCCTGGGGGCACGGGGCACTCTGGGCACCTCCCTCCAGCCACAGGCATTGCCGGAGCTGGACCAGCTGCCGGTGCAGGGACAAGGACAGCCCAGCCCGGGCACCCGGGCAGCCCTTGGGGGTACACAGGGGAGCTGGACCAGCTCCTCACGCAGCCAGAGACATGCCTCCCCCCCAATGCCCCCTGCCGTACCTGGTCGAAGACGCCCATGGCGAGCACGGGCAGCGACGTGTAGACGATGTTGTACAGAGTGATGAAGTATTGGTCGTAGACGGTCTGCGTGGAACAGAGGTTCAGGGGGACGTGAGACCTGCCCGCCCCATGTCCCAACCGTCCCCACAGCTGCAGGGACAGCAAAGCCACCGCCAGCCCCCCTGGGGGTCCCCACCCGAGTGGCGCCGGGTGCTGCTGCCACCGCGTGGCAGCCACAGCCACATGGGCTCCTCACACCCACTAGTTCCTGGTGGAGGGATCCCAGGCCGTGCCGGGGCAGGATGGCCCTCCCCCAGGGAGCCTGGGGACTGGGACATGCTTCTGAGCAGGGGGGTTCCACAGGAAACCCCCCCCCCAACTCCAAGCGTGAGGAGCCAGCAACGCACTTGGGCTGAGAAGCCGCAGAAGAAGCCAAACCAGAAATGGACCATGGTGAAGGCGAAGTTCTTGTAGAAGAAGTAGCAGAGGAACTTGCACATGCGAAGGTAGGACCAGCGCCCGTGCACCAGGAGCAGGCGCTGCAGGAACTTGAACTGCGAGAAGGAGTAGTCGGAGGCCAGCACCGCCTGGATGCCCTCCTGCCCGCTGATGCCCACCCCGATGTGGGCGGCTGCGGAGGGAAGAGACACGTGGAGTGAGGAGGGGTCTGCCAGGAGCGCAGGGCACAGAGGGGCAAGAACAGAGGCTGCCACAAGCCCCAGGACAGCACAAGGGGGAGGCTGTCCCCTCCCACGGCTCCCCAGACCCCAGGACTTACTCTTGATCATGCTGACATCGTTGGCCCCGTCCCCGATGGCCAGGGTCACAGCTTTCTTGTACTTCTTCACCAGCTCCACCACCTGGGCTTTCTGCAAGGGTGTGACGCGGCAGCAGATGACGGCTTTGCAGGCACACGCTGTCTCCAGGAACTCCACCTCCATGTCAGCCTCCAGCGCGTGGGCCTGTGAGGAGAGCGGGGGGACAGTGGGGGGCACAGCCAGCAACTGGGCATGGTGCCCCGGCCAGCCCGGTGCTCCCAGGGCCCTACCAGGCTGTGCCCGTTGATGACCAGGGCGTATTCGCCCGCGATGGCTTCCAGCACAGAGGTGAGCTTGGAGGAGGAGAGTTTCTCCTGGTAGGAGAAGCCATTGCCCATGGAGCGTGATGCGTCCATCATCTTCTCCCGGGCTTTCCTGAGCAGAAAGAGAGGAGTCACGGGGCCCCGATGCAGGGCACTTCCATATCCCCCAGCTCCTCCACGCCAGCCCCACACACATTCTGTGTCCTCTGCCCAGCCCTGCCCCTGACCCTCACCTGAGCTCCTCTCGCACCTCCAGCACGGTGTGACCTGTGACCACAAAAACCTCCGTCATGTCGTCCGTCAGCATCTTGCAGGAGTAGCCGATGTTCACAGCCGTTTCTGGGGACAAAAAAGTTGGGGTTGAGCCAGGGTAAGCTCTGGGGGGTGTCTGTCCCACCACTCCCCAGGCAGGTGGCAACCCAGCCCACGAATGTCCCTGTCTCCAGCCAGTCCAGACCCCCACCGCAGCAACACCTCACCCTGTTTGTCTCCCGTCAGCACCCAGATCTTGATGTTGGCCAGTGTCAGGATGGCGATGGTTTCGGGGACCCCCTGCTGCAGTTTGTCCTCGATGGCTGTGGCTCCCAGCAGCTGGTGGGACACAAACAGGCTGGAGGTCAGCAGGGGCTGCCCCCCAGCTGCCTCCTGCCCCCGAGGGTCCCCCAGCCCACCACATACCATCATATCACGCTCCACCTCGTCGTAGAGACGAGCCAGGCGATCCTCACGGGCCTCGGGAGCGCTGCCGGCTCGGTGCAGCCGCTCCGACCAGTCCTCGTAGTAGCCCTCCTCCAGGTCTTTGTAGGCCAGCACCAGTGTCCGCAGCCCCTCGCCAGCATATTCCTGCAAGGGGACAGAACTGGGGGCACAGGCAGACCCCAGCAGTGTCCCCAGACCCCGATCATCCCCCAGGACAGGGCACAAGCCTGTCTCCGCGCGTCTGGACAGCCCCTTGTCCTTCTCCAGCCCTGCCCGCAGGACCCTGCCCCACTCACGTTGAGGTGGTCGGTGGTGACGTTAGTGAGATCCTGGTTGATGGGGTGCAGGCGTTCCAGCAGGATGGTGTCAGCGCCTTTGCAGTACAGCCGGATCTTGCCCTCGGGGCTGCGGACTGCGAGGAGCAGGGGACAAACAAACTGCCTGGCTCAGGAGCATGGGAATAAGTCCTACTCCGACCCCCAGCCATGACCCTACGAGGCCTCCATCATCATCTGCGTGGGGCTGGTCCCACCGCACCCCAGCCCCACTGCGGCCCTGCCAGCCCCACAGCCTCCATGCCCTGCCCAGGACCTCACCGATGACAGACATGCGCTTGCGGATGTTGTTGAAGTCCAGGATGGCCAGCAGCTGGTAGGTGATGGCTTGACCCAGCTCATGCACCGTGATGGTCTTGGGCGTGCGGGACCGGAACACGAAGCCGAAGTTTCTGGCAGCTGTGACCAGCGCTCCCTCGTCCGGGGACTGAGCCTTGTAATACAGCTCCCCTGGGGACAGCACGGGGGGTCAGAGCCAGCGCCATGTGCCGAGCCACGCAGGAAAAGGTCCTGCCTTCTGTGCCCACCTTCGCTCTTCTCCTCAGACATGACAGTGTGGCAGAGTGAGAGCAGGCGGAAGAACTCGTGCACATGGGGGTCTCCCAGCTTGACGGCTTCCAGCAGGCTGGGGTCCCAGAACTGGAACCGTGGGTCCGCCAGCGGGTTGAAGGAAAAGTCAACCGGCTCTGGCCTCTGGCAGGGGAAGAGACGGGGTCACCCCGCTGTGGCACAGCTGGGCACTGCACCAGCCCTGGGGCACCCTTACCTCTCCCAGCTCCGCCTTGTGACCCAGCACATCCTGCACGTCACCTGTGAACCAGGGCACGGAGTTAACAAGGAGGAAGCACAGGAGAAACATGGACCTGTTGGAGCGGGACCAGAGGAGGCCCCGGAGAGGCTGGGAGGGCTGGAGCCCCTCTGCTGGGAGGGGGGGCTGAGAGAGTTGGGGGCATTCAGCCTGGAGAAGAGAAGGCTCCGGGGAGACCTTGGAGCCCCTTCCAGTCCCTAAAGGGGCTCCCGGAAAGCTGGGGGGGGACTCTGGATCAGGGAGGGGAGCGATGGGACGAGGGGGAAGGGTTTTAAGCTGCAAGAGGGGAGATTGAGCTGAGCTGTGGGGCAGAAGTTCTTTGCTGTGAGGGTGGTGAGAGCCTGGCCCAGGTTGCCCAGAGAAGCTGTGGCTGCCCCATCCCTGGAGGGGTTCAAGGCCAGGTTGGAGGGGGCTTGGAGCAACCTGCTCTGGTGGGAGGTGTCCCTGCCCAGGGCAGGGGGTGGAACAGGGTGGTCTTTAAGGTCCCTTTCAACTCTAACCACTCTGTGATTCTACAACAGGGACCCAATGCTGCTGCCCCACTGGCACCCACGCCCAGGGGGGCCATGGCAGCCCCACAACGCTATGGCTGAGCCTCCTCATCCCCTGGCTGCCCCAAAGGGTCTGCAGGAGGGGGCTGGTGCACCCACTGCCCACAGGGAGACGCAGCCTGGCCCTGGTGCCCTGTGCTCACCGTAGCCGTGCCCATTCACTGAGCACTTGCTGAAGACCATGATGTTCTGGGTGAGGGTGCCGGTCTTGTCGGAAAAGATGTACTCCACCTGCCCCAGCTCCTCGTTGAGGGTAGTGGTCCGGGCCTCAGCCGGTGTCCGGCGCTTGGCACAGTACATCTTCTTGTCCCAGTTGATGAAGTAGCTGTGCCCGAGACGGATCACCTCCACGCTGTGAGAAAGGGACAGCTGGGTGTCACCGGAGCAGGGCAGCAGGCTCTGCTGAGCCAGCGACAGGCGCACATACACTCACCCACCCACCCCAGACCCCCAAGCGCCTGGGGCACCCAGGGCTCCCACGCTGTTTGCCGGCTCCCACACCCATCCCCGGGGCTGGCCTGTACCCGCTCCTACCAGCAGCCACCGCCAAGCCAGGGCTGGGAATGCGGGGCCTGGCACTGAGGGGGGGTTCCCCGGGCATCTCACACACCTACGCGCCCCGAACCCCCTCCCCAGCCCCCAGGGCAGACAGCAATGAGCTAGTGGGAGGGGTGGGGGCGACACGTTCTTACCTCGGGGCTAAGGGTGACAGAACCCATGCTGGGGAACGAAAAGAGAGAGAAATTAAAAGAGAGAGAGAAGGGGACAGTGCAGGAGCCTGGGAGCTGCAGGAGGGCAGAGCAAAATAACCAGCATGCAGCCAGGGCAGGGAGAGATGAGCAGCCAGACAGACACAGCCAGGGGGGCCCCAAGGGACCTGTGGGGTCTCAGGCCTTGGGGTATCCCCAAGGGCAGACATGGCCCGTCACCCTGACAGCAGCCCGTGCCCACCCCATACACACAGCTCTGCCCGTGGGTCTCCATCCCCGCCTCCCCTCCCCAGAGGGCACCCGGAATTCCTGGTGCCTGCCCCTCGCACACCCCCAGCCCCTCAGCCCCTGCCCTACCTCACGTAGAGCGAGATGGGCACCACAGTGTTGAGGATGATGATGTAGGACCAGAAGGAGAGAAAGCCGGAGAAGAAGGCACTGTGCACCCCCTCGTCCCAGGGCAGGTAGATCTGGAAGCAGACGCCCACCTCGTGCTCCCAGATGGCGTTGCCGATGGCCAGGATCACCCCCATGCACACCAGGAACCCGAAGATCTGGGGACAAGGAGAGGACATCAGAGCCCCAACCGGGCCAGCGCCGGGGCTGCCCAGGATCCACCTTCCCCATACCCAGAGCACCAGCGTGTTCATCAGCCGATCGATGCTCGTCCGCTTGAACTTGGTCCGGCCGCTGTTCTGCATCAGTTTCGTGTCAGGCCCTGGGGACAGGAAATGGCATCAGCGGGGTCTCTGCCACCCGCACAGTGCGGTGGTGACAGCGGTGGTGGTTGTTCCCAGCACACCTGCAAAGATGACGAGGCCGAAGCACCACTCGGTGTTGCGCAGGACGCAGCCCCGCAGCAGCATGTTCTGGTTGCTCAGGGGGTACTTGTTCTCCTTCCAGTACAGCGTCCCACCAAACTTGTCCAGCTTGTTGTTGGGGGGTTCACAGATCACCTCACCTGGGCGCAGGAGACGGCTTGGCTGTAACGTGCCTTCTCCACGTGGCAAGCTCCGCCCCAGTGCTCCCAGCACTGTCCCCAGTCCCCAGAGAGACGCTTCAAGCCACAGGACCACACCACCGCATGGATAGTCCTGGTGCCTCCAGGGTGGACCCACACGCCAGGTGATGGAGAAGGAATCCCAGAGGACCAGTTGCAGGTACTCACCATCAAACCGAGCGAGCTTGCTCGTGTCGCCCAGCTCCGAGGTGACGGGGATGGCCTGCCGCACCTTCATGTTGGTCTCTCTGCAGGCAAGGAGGCACCTCATGCGGGTTAGAGACAGCCTGGCAGGGAGGGCTTTGGCAGATGCTCCCCATTTCAGGTCCCCAGCAGCTCCTGTCCTGCCCACAGCCCATTCTTGCTCCTGCCTCCACCTGGGGCGAGCGGGGTTACCTACCCGTCCAGCTCCGCCGTCTCTATGTAGCACAACCCATGGGGTTCGCTGCTGCAGAGGAGGAGGAGGTCAGCCTGCCAGGAGAGACACGTGAATGCTTGTGCTGACACTGGGACTCCCCTACGCCTTCCCCAGGGACACTCCTGGCTCTCGGATGCCAGGGCCCGGGGGGGGTCTCTGGAGCTGTGTGTCCCCAGCAGGGCGCTGCCGGCACCCTGGCCCAGACACCATTGCCTGAAGCGCCCACATCAGCCAAATCCCCAGAGCTCAAACGCTCCAACCTAAATGCAACATCCAGGCTGGAAAGTCCCTGGTGTCTCCACCCCAGGAGGTGAGGGAGGAGCACAAAAGCAGTGCTGCTGTCCCTCTGTGCCACCCACCCAGGACCGTCCCCCTCTCAGGGCCACACTCACTGCCACAAACTGGTTGTTCTCCAACTTGATGATGTCCCCGACACGGACGTTCATCCACTGCTCCTGCTGGAGGCTGCAGAGGGACAGCGGAGAAGAGTTCAGTGGGGGCTGGCAGTGTTGCTTCCCCCCTCCCCCACCACCCCCTGCCCCTGCCTGCAGCCCTATGCTGCATCACCCGTGTCCCACAGGGCCCTGTGTCCCCTCCCCGGCTGTCCCATCCCCAGGACACTCACATTCCGCCGATCAGCACCTGAGACTGCCGGTTGTTCACCTGGTTGTCGCTTTTATGGCGGAACTGGGGAAGAGAGCCCCAGCGTCAGCCCCTCTGAGGACTGGGTCCTGCGTCCCTCCCCCTGCAAACACCCCCAGCACCGGGGTCACAGCCCCCTGCCCCAGGTCCCCATGCCCAGGGGGCAGCCAGCCCGGGTAGAGGGGCACATGGGGGACCACTCACATAGTCGTCGGTGGCATCTTTGACAGCTGTGATGGTTAAGACAAGAACCAAAGGCACGATGGTGGTGAACCAGGAGAGTGAAGAGATCTGCGGGATCAGCTGGGGACGGGGAGCGGGAGTTGGAGGGGACCAGGCCACCCCCAGGCCCCCCCTACCCCTGCCTGAGGGTACCAAACCCCCCACTTCCCAGGAGCAGAACATGCCCTGAGCCCTCCTGGCTGCCCAGCCAGGGAGGGACAGCACTGGGAGGACCCCGTCTGCCTGCCCAGACCCCCCAGCACTCACCTGCAAGATGAGGAGGAAGAGGAAATAGGTGTTGGCCACTTCCTGGAACTGCTCGAAGAGGTTGACGGGCAGGAAGGTGACGATGTTGTACTTGGAGGTCTTGATGCAGTTGCTCTGGGGATGGACGGGGCAAAAAGGGGGTTCGGGAGCTGCCAAGGCCCCATGGCCCCCACAGCATCGCTCTGGGGGCCGGGCTGCAGCTCACCATACCCCTAATTTGGGAGGTGTGACAGCAGCCCGGCCCCCCTCTTCCCGGTCCCTGCTCTAACGCCATGGCACCTTCCTCGAGGAACCGATTTCTCCGCCTCAGTCGCCACCCAGTACCCAGGAACCAGCCTCCTCCGGCGGCAGCATCCTGAGCATCCGGGCGGCAGCATCCAGCGCCCCCAGGGGTCACCCCAACCCAGAGCCCCTGTTTTTCCACCCCCCGCAGCGAGGCCGGGGCAGGGCCTGGTCCGGAGCTGCCAGAAATAACCTCCAGTGCGGAGGGGAAGGCCAAGGTGAGTGGTGCCCCTCCCCCAGCAGCTCCGGAAGCTCATTAATTAGCCAGACACAGAACCGCATCATCAGGGGACCAGGCAGGGGTGCAGGCAGAGCTGGGGGGGGGATGTCAGTCCCCACAGAGGATGGGGGGGGCTGCATCTCCCCCATGGGACAGTGCCATGCCCCCCTCCAGCCAGGCTGCTCCCGCCCTGGAGCTCTGTTAGCATTAGCGACTCGTCAGCACAATTTTCTCCAGGACAAACATCTATATTTAGCCATAACCCGCCCCCCCTCCGCTGACCCGGACGGTGACGCAGGCCCCAGCCCCCCAAACCTGCCTGAGCCACGGGATGAGCCCCCCAGGGACGGAGCCTGGTCACCCCACTCACCGCATACTGGAACTTCTCGTTGTACTCCCGCGCGTTGGCTCGCACCCGCCTCTCCTCCTCTGCAACACAGCATCCCCGTCAGCCCCGCACCCCAGACCCCCCCTCCGCACCCCCAGACTACCCCCTGCACTCCAAACCTCCCCTCAGCACCCCCAGACCTCCCCCTGCACCCCCAGACCCCCCCTCAGCACCCCTAGACCTCTCCTTGCACCCCTAGACCTCTCCTCTGCACCCCACACTTCCCCTCTCTGCACCCCCAGTTCTTCCCTCCACACTCCCAGACCTCCCTTCTGTGCCCTCAGAGCTCTGTCCTGCACCCCTATTCCTCTCCTCTGCACCCCCAGACCTCCCCCTGCACCTCATACCAGACCAGCCCTGCTCCTCTGCACCCTGAAAGTCCCCCAGGCAAGCCCAGGAGGCCCAGATCCCCTCCCCCCAACCAGGGGAACAGGGAAGCCCCCCAGCCGTGTCGTGTGGTCCAGTGCTCCCCCCCCGGCCAGGACCCCCACCCCTGCACCCCCGACCCTCTTCTTCTGGACCCACAGACCCTCCAGCACCACTTATATGCACCCCCAGACCTCTAACCTTGCTCGTCTGCACCCCCAGCCCCCCAGCCCTGCTTTACCTGCACCCCCCGGACACCCAGGCCTGCACCCCTAAACCCTCAGCCTTGCTTCTCTGCACCCCCAGACCCTGTCCTGCACCTCCAGACCTGCTTCTCTGCACGCCCAGTCCTGCACCCCAGACCCCTCCAGCCCTGCTTAGCTGCACCCCTAAACCCCCAGCCCTGCACCCCCAGATCCCCAGCCTTGCTTCCCTGCACCCCCAGGCCCCCAACCCTGCACCTCCAGATCCCCAGCATTACTTCTCTGCACCCCCAGGCCCCTCCAGTCCTGCACTCCCACCCCCCCAGCCCGGCACCCCCAGATCCTGCACCCCCAGTCTCACTCGTCTGCACCCTCGGACCCCTCCAGCCCTGCACCCCCAGCTCTACTTTGCACTCCCAGCCCCGCTTAGCTGCACCCCTAGACCCTCAGACCCCCAACCCTGCACCCCCAGCCTTGCTTCTCTGCACCCCCAGGCCCCCAGCCCTACACTTCTGCACCCCCAGGCCCCCCCAGCCCAGCACCCCCAGATCCTGCACCCCCGGTCTTGCTCATCTGCACCCCCGGGCCCCGACCTGCCCCAGGCTCCCGGGTCCCTCCAGCCTGCGCTCCCGGACCCCCAGCCCAGCACCCCCAGATCCTGCACCCCCAGCCCCGCATTCCCCCCACCCCCCCAGCCCAGATCCCGCAGCCCCCGGCCCGGCCCCGCCGCAGGCCCGTCCGCCCCGCACCCACCGGCCCGCCCGGGCCCGCGGACCCGCGGCCACTTCTCGGGCATCTCCCGGGGCACCGTCATGGCTGCGGGGCCGCGGCGCGCCCCGGCGGCGCCATCCCGCGCTGCCGCTGCCGGTGCCCCGGCCCGGGCCCTCCCGCCCCGCCCCGCCCCGCCGCGTTGCCGGGGCAACGCCCGTACCGGGGCCCACCGGGGCCTACCGGGGCCTACCGGGCCCCCGCCCCGCTCACCTGGGGCCCGGCGGGCCGCGCACCGCTCCATGGCCCGCGGCCCCGCAGCCCATGGGGAGCGGGCGGCCGGGGCCGGGGCCGGTGCCGGGGCCGCTGCGGCCCCGCTCCCGCTGCCGGTGCCGCCGCCTCAGCGCCCCATGGCCGCGGCGGCGCCGGTCGGCGGCGGAAGTGATGGGGGGGAGGGAGGGGGGCGGGCGGCCGCCGAGCGCTGCCCCGGGGGGACGGGGCGACATCGGGGGTCCCAGGGAGCAGGGAGGGGGTAGCCCCGGGGGCGGCCTCGGTGGTCCCGGGGGGGTCCCGGAGTACCCAGCGCCGGGGCCCTGGGCAGCCCCGGGGGGTCCTGGAGGGTCCTGGGGGACGGGGGGGTCCCGGGGAGCCGGGAGAGGACAGCCCCTGGGAGGCCAGAGGCAGCCCCGGGGATCCAGGGGGGTCCTGGTGGACCAGGAGCAGTCCTGCGGGTCCCGGGGAGCCGGGGTTCCCGGGGGGGGGGGGGTAGAGGCAGCCCCGGAGGGTACTGGGGGCAGCCCTGGGGGGGCCCCAAGGGGTCAGCATCCCCCGGAGCCAGGGGGTAGGAAGCTGCTGCCTCCCCCCGTGACCAGACACAAGACACCCCACGGCTTCAGGGCTGCTTTAATGGTGTGACGGGGACCGCGGCGGGGGGGACCGGGGCTGTCCCCGGCGTCACTTCTTCTGGGGCAGAATCCCCCCAGCGTCCTTTTCACTGGGTGACATCTCGGTGATGGCGGTGCTGACAAGAACCAGGGAGTTCTGCTCGGCCCGGGGGTCTCCGTCCTCCACCGGGTGGTGGAAAGCCACGAGGAGCTGGTAAAGGGCAGAGCCCACGACGGCCCCCAGCAGCGGAGCCACCACCGGCACCCACCACCAGCCATTGCCCCTGCTGGGGACGGGGCGCGGTGGGCAGGGGGTCACCCCTGTCAACCCCCATCTCACCCCCTTCCCTCTACCTACCTGAAGACCTCCGCACCCCAACCCGCCACGTAGGTGAAGAGCCGGGGCCCGAAATCCCGCGCGGGGTTCATGGGGCAGCCACAGTTGGAGCCCATGGAGAGCTCGATGGAGAACACCAGCAGGGCCACCACCACCGGCTCCAGGCCCTTGGGGACAGCCTTGTTGCGGGTGTCCATGGTGGCCAGGAGGCCCACGATCAGCACGGCCGTGCCTATCACCTGCGGGGGCCGTCATGGCAGCTCAGCACCGCAGGGACCGGCCGCAGGGACCGGAGGGGTCCGGGTGCAGCTGACACCGGCACCCACCTGGTCCACGAAGCCGTTGGTGATGGAGACGTAGTCAGCGGGGTAAGTGGCAAAGATGGAGGCGGTTTCCCGGGGGCCGGAGGTGGTGAGGGTCCCGTTGCTGTAGTGCCAGATGGCGTCTGCGGAGCAGAACCCATCTGTGAGCCCGGCCACCCCGGCGTCCCCCCGCCAGGCGCCCACCCGCCTCTCCCCGTACCGTAGTGGACGGCGTAGACGGCTCCGGAGGCGATGAAAGCGCCGAAGGTCTGCACGGCCATGAAGATGGGAAACTTCCACCAGGGAAACTGCTCCAGCAGGCACATGGCGAGGGAGAACGCCGGGTTCAGGTGGGCCCCTGCAAGGGAGCGGGGCTGAGAGCAGAGGGTCCCGGGGCATCTGGAGCCGGGGGACAGCGGGAGCTGGGACCCCCTCCCCAGCCTCACCTGAGACTCCCCCTGCTGTGTAGATGGCCACCATGACAGCCAGGGCGCCCGCCAGGTAGGCGCTGAGGAAGTTCCCCTTCGTCTCGGAGGTGGTGACCATCTGTGCCGAGCCACTCAGGGTGATCAGCTGGAGAAGAGGGACAAGGGCTCCACTACGGCCCCTCCTTGCCGAGCGCCCCCTGCTCCCCAAGGGCCGCTGCCCCACCGCGCTGCTGGCGGGATCAGCACCGATCCCAGCGAGGCAAAGGCTGCTCCGGTGCCACCGCCTGCACTGGCTCCGTGGTTTGACAGGGACAGGCAGGGAGGCGGTTACTGGTTTCACTTGTGTTTTGACAGCAGGTAAACAAGTTATCGGCAATTAAGGAATCTGCTTTCCCGAGGAGATGACAGGGAAGGGGGTGCCACCAGCTTGGCCATGGTGTCACTGTTCCCCGTCACGGGATGCAGCCCAAATGCCCGGCACGGCTCCAGAGCCCCAACCTTTGCCTGCTGCAGGGCGGGAGACGCCGAGGCTGGTGCTGCCTGGCACCGCTCCCTCAGGCACCGTGTGGCAGCACCTGTGCCCCGACTGTGCCAGAGCCGCTGCGCCAGGGGCCATGCTGCTGAAACCGGGGCCAAGCGGGCAGTGCCGAGCCACTCGGCGAGTGCGGTGCAGCCCCAAACCCCCCGCACCTCCAGTGAGGGGAGCCCCAGGACCCCCAGCGCCTGCCACTGCCCCACGTCCAGCCCCGGCCCTCCTGCACGCCCCACTCACGATGAGAATGAAGACGGCCAGCAGCTCGGCCAGTAATTCCCGTGCCAGCTGGTTCCGGACGCGGAGCAGAGCCTGGGCTCTCTCCAAGAAGGAAGCGGAGCCCATGGGGCCAGCTGGGAACGGGCAGCAGTGACAGCAGGAACGGGCAGCGGTGGCAGCAGGAACGGGCAGCGGTGGTTCCGTCCTGGTGCAATTTTATGAGCCCTGGGGCTGGGGTGGGTGATAACACGCAGACTTTACACCAATCCAGGGCCACACGGCGGGGAGACGCCTGGTAGGGACCAGAGTCCCATGTGCGGCCGGGGACAGTGGCGCCTCGTGACAACGGCGTCCCCTGGTAGGACCAGGTCTGGCGAGAGCCCCTGAGGATCCCCGAGTGGCCGTGGGGTCCCAAGACCCCACTCAGGTGAGCCGGCACTGGCAGTTCCCCCCCCAGGGAACCCCCTTTTCCCTGCCAGATCCCTGCCCAAGCCCAACCGCAGGCAGCGCTAATGAAGAGGCCTTGGAAAGGCTCCCAGGCCGGGCCCTCGAGAGCGGCCCAGGGGAGGCGTTAGCCCAGCGCCGGGCAGCCGGGGAACGGGAGAGGAGCAGTGCGGGCACGGGGCCAGCCTGGAGGAGCCTGGCAGCTGCCTGCGCCGTGGGGCAGCCCCACAGGAGCCGTGCGGGTCCCTGCCTTGGACTTGGAGCCTGAAGGAGCCTGGCAGGTCACTGTTAGCATAAATAGATTTTTATTGCTCTGTACACACGCACACACACACTCAACCCCCATAGGGCTCCCCACAGCGCCCCAGAAGACAGGCAGCCCCCAGCACGGGCACCAGCTCCCAGCAGGATCTGACCCCATCTGCAAGAAAAAAAAGGCAGTGAGAAGAGGCTGCTGCCCATCGCCCACCCTAGATGGAGCCGGCAGCCATGGCCCCCGAACCGGTGTCCGTCCCCAGGGCCCTGTGAAGCCCCGGGGGTCCCCCCGCCCCACATCTACCACGCATACAGGGTGCTCAGCCAGGGCGGGGCACAGCTACCAGCTTGAGAACCAGCGTCGGAAGAAGGTGCCCAGCAGGGATGAGGGATCGCTCAGGTTGGGAGCGCGGAGCTCGTCTTGCCGTGGCCATGTGCCTGCAAACTGGGCCAGCTCCCCTGGGAGAGCAGGGAGAGCTCGCTCAGGGGGGACCCGGCCCGCTCCCCTCGCCCTCCTCAGCGCCCCACTCACGGTCATCCATGTTGACCACCTCCTCCCGGTAGTCCTTGCTCTGCCCGTCCTCCTTGGTGGTGGTGATGAAGGCCTGGTCCCCCCTCCGGCGGGTCACCGTCGTCTCCCGGCGGCCCTGGCTGTCCTGCACGGTCCGGCGCTCCTCCACCGCCTGTGCAGAGCAACAAGCCCTGAGAGATGCCACCAGCCTGGGCGCTGCTCCTCACGCCGGGGACGGTGTCCCCAGGTCACCCGCAGCTCATCGCTGTGTGACGGGGACACTCACCCCATCAGGGAGAGTCACTTTGGTGACAGAAACGCTCTGGAAGTAGGAGTGGGACTTGGGCTCGTCGGGTCTCAGGATGGTCCCCAACCCCGCAGAGGAGACTTGGGAGTCCAAGTCTGTGGGGGAGACGTGAGACGGTGACAGCAGCGTGGGGACGTGCCCCAAGGGCTGCGGCAGCGCAGGCAGGAGCAGGGAAGGCAGTGACCCCGTGGCCCCACTCCCGGCACCCACCTTGGTCTTCCTTGACGTCTGGAGGCACTGGGTGACCGTCTTCCAACTGCAAAGCAAAGTCAGGCACCGGTGATGGGGAGGGACAGTGTGACACCGCACCGGTGGGCTCCGACAGCCACCAGAGCCGAGCCCGTGGGAGGCAGAGCCCTCACCCACCCCCGGGAAGGGTCTCCAGGGCCGGGCCGGGTCACCGGTGCCTCCTGGGACCGTGCCGGGAGCGGGGCTGTCCGGGTGCTTCAGCATGGAGTCCCGCAGCGGCCGCCCCTCGCCGGGGCCGGGCAGGGGGGGCTCTGAGGAGCAAAAAGGGGTCGGGTCAGGCCGGGTCTCCCGCGGGGCTCCGCATCGAGCCCCCGCAGGGCCCCGCGCAGCCCCTTCCCTTCCCCACCGAAGGGCTGCGGGGGCCCGGCCCAGGCCCCCCCGAAGACGCCCAGGAGCTCGCCCACGTCCCGGAACAGCTCCTCGAAGGCACCGCGGGACCCGCCGGGACCGAAGCCGAAGCCGAAGAAGTCCTGGGGGGGCTGCGCCAGGGACGGGCCGCCCTCCACCTCCTCATCCTCATCATCCTCGTCCCACGCCGTGCCGCCGAAGAGCGGGTCCCGGGTCCTGTGGGACCGCGGCGCTGAGACACACCCGGGCCCGGAGCAACCAGGGGCCGGGACAGGCCCCGCGGAGTAACGGGCTGGGGGGGGGCGGACCGGGGAGGCGGGGGAACCGAGCCAGGGCCCGTGCGGGCCTGGGACAACCCGGGAACCGGGATGGGGTCTACACAGCCCGGGGGACCAGTGTCGCCAAGTCGGGGGTGGCTGGGGTCGGGGCCGCGGTACCTGCGCCGCCCCGGGAACCCGAAGAAGCCCCGAAACGCGTCGTAGAAGCTCATCGCCGCCCGCCGCGCCCGGGTCGCGCTGCCGTAAAGCGCCCGCGGCCGCGCGACGGCCGTAAAGCGCCGCCGGGTGTCGCGAGGCGCCGCGGCCTGGAGCGGAGGCGGATCCGCGCGGGGCCCGTCCCGGTCCCGGTGACCGTCCCGCCCCCGGCGCCCCCCTCGGCCCCGTTAGGGCCTCCCGTGCCCTTCAGAGGCCGGGGCGGCCCTGGGACCTCCCGCTCCGTCCTGGCCCCGGGCCGACCGGCAGCCACCGGGCTCCGGTCCCACCATCCACCGGCCCCGGGCCTGTCCCCCGTGTGCCCCCCCCCCCCACCGGGGCTGGCGGGGAAGGGCCGGGGAGAAGGACGGCGACGGGGGCCCTGCGGTGGGATCCTGGTGCCCAGCGCCGCGGCTGGGAAGAGGAAAAAGGCACAAAAAAGGGGAAAAAAGGAGCTGGGGAGGGGGGCGGGGGTGGAGGGAACCGTGTGTGTCGTCCCCCCCCCCGGCGGCAAAAGCACGGCCCCGGGCTGAGGAGCAGGGATTAAAAAATACACACATCACTTTGTGACCTTTATTCTCTTTTAGTAAATCACCCGCACGGGGGCTTCGGTTGAAGTGACCGGTTTGAACTGAAAAATACAAGATGGGGACCGCATAGAAAAAAAAAAAAAAAAAAAAGGAAAAAAAAAAAAGGAAAAAAAGACCAAAAAAAAAATTAAAACCAAACTAAAAAGCAAAAGCAGAAGGTACTTACAGCGTGCGGGGGGTGGGGGTAATGGGGGGGGAAGGACCTGCGCTTGGGGCTCGCAGGGAGGGAGGGGGCACGGATGGAGAACGTAAAATAAAGGGGGGGGGCCCTCTGGGGGTGTCAGAGCGAGGAAATGAGAGAACTAGAGGACGGCGTGGGGTTTTTGTTTTTATATACAAGACACATTTATCCATTAAATTTAGAACACGGTACAAAAAAAAACCACTTCAACTAATTCATCTTACAATGCTGTTCATATCAATTACTGTTCTTATTCCTAATAATAAGGGGGTTTGCTGTAGGCGACTCGCAGCTTCCACTCCTTTGGATCCGAGAGGTTGTGGGGCAGCAGGAGGCAGTTGGGGGGAGAGGGGAGAAAGGAGTAAAAACCAAAAAAAGGCCCCTACGGCAAACGGTTCAGAATCTGAATGCAGAGAGAGAGAGAGAGAAAACAAAAAAACAAACAAAAAAAAAAAAAAAAAGAGAAAGAAAAGGGAGGGGTGGGGTGGGGAAAAGAAAAAAATACAAATTCTATATTACATACAAGAGGAAAAGGTGGCTGAAGACAGACGCGGCCGAGGCGCCGGCCCTGCCCGGGGAGGGGGGGGCTGGGGGGCCGCGCGCTGCCCTGCGGCAGGGCCTTCTCCGCCCCGGGATCCTTCGGCGGCGGCGCGTTCGGTGGGATTCTCTTCCGGAAGAAGCAAGTGGCGGGTGGGCGAGGGCCGGCCCGGCCTCAGTTGGCGCCCCAGCTGTAGCTGTTGTAGGCGGATTTGTTGGCCTGGGATTTCTGGGGGATGGAGCTGCCTTGGCTGCGCTGCCCGGAGCCGCTCTGCGGGAAGGGGGGGAGAAGGAGAAGCGGGGGCAAGTTATGGCGGGGCAACCGGTGCCGTCGTTTCTGGGGTGGTCCCAACCCTTGGCTTGCTCCGCAGGGCGATGCTGGTCCCCGCAGGACGGCTCCTCGGCGCTCGCTGACCTGCCTCTGCCCAGCGTGACCTTCCTGGAGCCACCGGCACCGGGGTACGGGCCACCTCCTGCACCCAGCAGCCAGCCGGTGGCCCCTCAGCGCCCCGGCACCCTCCCCTCCGCTCCGTGCCTTCCTCCAGACCAGCACCGTGCCAGGACCATAGGCAACGGGGGTCCAGGCGGCGCTGGGGGGGCTGTCACACGTCAGGGAGGGGGTAAAGGTGCGGAGCAGGGGGTGTGTGTCTGTGCGCGCGGGTGTGTGTGTGTGCACAAACTGACTGAGGGCCTCTCTCCTCGCCTGGTGGGGCCACGGTGGGGGACGGGGGGGAAGAAGGAAGGGGCTACGTGAGCCTGGGGGGCCTTAGGGGCGGGGGGAGACCCCAGGGCAAGTGCAATGCATTATCAGAGAGGTTCATTACCTGGTCTTCCTGCTGGCGTTGGCAGCACAGTATCATCTGCAAATATGGAAGCTGTTGCAGTACCAGGATATGTAAAATAAAGGGACAAACTATGACAATAGAAATCCACGGTTAGACCTGCAAGCTATGGCGGGGGCGGTGGCTGTGGCGTCACCCCTTCGCTCCTGGCCTGCCAGGATGGGGGAGGTCGGGGCGTTCCAGGCGTGTCTGCGAGAAGGGGCCCTGGCTGGTGGCCGCCCGGCAGCGCAGGGGGCCGTGCCGGGTACCCCCCAGCACCCCGGGCCTTCCTCACCTCTTCCTCTTTATCGGCCCTGTGTGTATGTGCAGGTGTGAGCGTGTGCGTGTCACCGCGTGTGTCCGCGTGAGGGAGGGAGGGAGGGGGGGGCGGGGAGCCAGAGCCCTAGGAGATACCCCAGCGAGGGCCGGGGGGGGCCGGGGGGGTTGCTTACCTGCCCGTCCTGCTGCAGGTGGTGGTGGAGGATCTGCGAGTGCGGCTGCTGATGCGGGGTCAGGATGTGCATGAAAGGGGTGGGGGGATACGCCGCCGCCGTGGCGGGGTTGATGGGGCCCCCGCTGCCCAGCGCCGAAGGCAGGTTGAAGGAGGCTGCCGGGGTTCCAGTGTGAAAACCCTGCTTCTCGAAGGATTGCTGAGGAGGAGACACAAACATGGGGATGAGGGCTGGGAGCTGGGCCTCGCCCTGTCCCTTCCGGCAGCACGTTCCCCCCCCTCCACTCTACAAGTCACAAGCCCCAGAGTCAGCGCCTGGTTCAGAGAACGGCCAAGAGTCTCTGCCTTTGGCTCTTTCTGGGCTTGGAATTGCTCTAAGCTGGGAAAGACTGAAGATTTTCTTTCTGCTCTAAGGGGAGGAGACCTCCTTCCCCGGGGGGGCTGTCTCAGAGCTGGGCTTCTGCACCCCCAGCAAAGCAGAGCCTCCCTGGAGACACCCCAGAGGCTCACCTGAGTTTTGGAGTAGACAGAGCCCGAGATGTCTGGCACTCCCGTGTTACTGGATGTCACGGATACACCTGGGGAGAAGGAGAGGCAAGAGAGCGTCAGGCAGCAGCCACGGGTTCAGTGCCGCTAATGCCGGCATCAGGTCGGGGAGAGCTTTGGTGGCCCTGCAGCCAGGGAAGGTCTGGAGCCAGACACCGTCCAAAGGGAGCTGGGTCTTGGCAAAGCCAGGCTGCAAAGTGCCGGGAGGATGCAAGCTCTTTTGCTCTGGCCACCAGCAGTTTTTAAATGCCTCCAGAGAAACATTTAGGGGCCTGCTGCCAGCCAGAGACATGCACATTATTGAAGAGCCCAGAAAATAGTGACTCTGAGAAGAGCTGGGGGGAATGCAGGAGAAAAGGAACAAACTCCCAGCACAAAACAGTAGCCAGGACGGTCCAAGGGCTCCTCAGATGGAAAACAGGCAGCCACACGGAAAGCTGTGGGCTGGAGGACTGGCAACGCTGGCAAAGAACCCGCATTTGAGGCTGGTTGTTTCTGAAAGGGGTGGGACAGAGGAAACCTCAGCAATCAATTCAGGCCTGGAAAAAGTGTTGAAATCAAAGAGGTTTGAAAGACTCAGCCCTGGGTGACCTGCTACAGGGCTGAAGTATCTTCGCAAAGAGAAAATAGTGTCTTGAAGGGCTCTAATGGAGGGAAAAAAGGCACAACAGGAATTTAAAGGCTGGAAGAGGGACCCAAACGCAGGCCCTCTCAGTCAGCCAGACGTTAATCAGTGAAACCCAGGAGCAGGTTCACGACCTTCTTGCATCTTAGAATCAAGGACACTCCTCTAGAAAGCACGCATCTGCCAAACACAGGAGTCAAACAAGTTCCTGGGCTCAAATCTAGAATAATTATTATTCTACTCATCACATACAGGCAGCAGAAAACCCCAAACAAATAAACCCCAAACAATTCAGCAGCTTTAGCCCTCTGACACGAGCCCAGGGCTCCAGCCATGCAAGGGCTGGGCAGGGAGCAGGGTGTGAAGTGCTCCATACTCCTCAAACCTGCTCCAGACCCAGATGCGGAACAAACCTGGATCTTTCCAAGGAGAATTAAACCATCTGCGAGCGGCACCGCAGCTATTTTCCTCCCTTACTATTGGAGACTGCGGACAAGCCCTGCCGCTGTCAGTAACCACTGCAGAGGAAGATGCTGCTGGGTCTCTTACCGGTGCTGTATCCGTGGGAGCCGTAGCCGCTGGGCTGCTGAAAAGGGGTTGCTGATGCGTTGACGCTGACATTCACACCATGCTGCTTGGAAGAGGTAGGAGCAACCTACAGCAAGGAGAGAAGCAGAGTGAGGAGAGACTTCTGGCTGCACTGCCCTCCTGCCCGAATCCCACCCCTCACCTCCAGGAAACTCACAGGGAACACGGCGGGCCCGTACTGGAAGGTGCTGGGGAGCCCTGGTACCCCTGTGTAGTACGGCAGACTGGTGTAACTGTAGCCAGGAGGCAGCGCCGGGTTCAGGAACGTCTGCTGCGTGGTGTGGTGGGTCTGGGTCTGGCTCTGCTGAGGCTGCGCCAAAGTTGTTGCAGGAGCTGGGGAAGAGGCATCACCTCGGCCAAATTTTGTTAAGTCCCCTGGAATACAGGAGGCGAAAGGAGTGTGAAGAACAGATGCATCAAATCCTGGTCCATTCCAGCTCAGCCCAAAGGTGACACAGCTTTTTGATCAACGGTGACTTGAATCAACCCCCTCCCACAGCTACTAAGGCCTGCAGCCCTCAGAGCCTTGCACACTGATAAGGCCAAGCTGTTAATTGCTCTTCTTGTCCGGAGAGAAGGAATTCAGAGGGGAAGAGAAAACCCCAACAGCTGAGCCCCAGATTCCCTTCCCTGGAAATGTTCACCCATCCCTGGAGGGGTTCAAGGCCAGGTTGGATGGGACTTGGAACAACCTGGTCTGGTGGGAGGTGTCCCTGCCCAGGGCAGGGGGGGACACAATGATTTTTAAGGTCCCTTCCCACCCAAACCATTCTGTGATTCTATGTTTCCAAGCCACAGCGCTGCACTGTCCGATGTCAGCCTGTGATCCCCCACTGGATAAACCTGCCGCGTGCGCAGCAACAGGGCCCGGATGCTGGAGCTCTCCCTACACCCTCTCCGTGCATCAGCGACTGCCTGAACAGGACTTGGCTCCCTCCAGAGCCAGACCTGCAGCCAGAGCAGCAGCCCAGGGGCCTTGTCCTCTGGCCAGACAGCCCCACATTGAAAGGAGAGGCAAATATCTTCCAGTTGAGGATGTCTGAATGGCCCCTTTTTACAGCAGGGCTCACATCTCCTTCTCTCTTGCTGGCAGCACCGAGTCAAATGCCGCTGCAGAGGCCCAGCGGCCACGGAGAGTACTCGGAAATAGAGTTTCCTCTCTTCCCACTCTGGGCACTGGGTAAGGGCTTGGCTGCAGGGCTCGGGGAAGCTCCCTTTGCTGCTCTTTCATGCAAACACTCTCCCTATTCAGAACTCACACAGGAAGCAAGTGAATTTCCCAGTGTTGCCCCAGCTCACAAGTGAGGCCAGGATGGCCACAAACATTAATTATCACCCATGTTAACTTGGCAAATCACGCACACAGTGGTGCCGCACGCTGAGCTTGGGCTTTCAGCCTCAGCGTACCAGGCAAAAGCACTTCCGCACAAACAAGCTCCTGCTGAAGCCAGGGAGAAGTGGGGCTGGAAAAAGAGCGATCCACAAAGCGCAACAATTCCTAGAGCACATGAAAGCTCAGCAGAACTGCTGCTCATTGCAAATCAGCAGTGGAATAAACACACCCGTCGAGGTCAGAGAGAGAACAGCCACCCACCGGGCATTTGGTTTGAATTTGACAGGTCCTAAATGCCCTGTTTTCTTCCTCCACGAGACTGTCCCATAGATAAAAAACTCAGTTTCTCCAGATTTTGTGTTTCTTTCTGTTTTTACTCTAAGTGCTTGAGAAGCACCCCTTAATCCCTGCCTCACCACGACCTGAAAAGCACTTCCCCAGTTTTACACCTCTCAGATTCTTTCAGCCCTTCCTCGCTCCCTTTCCAACTGCTGCATCGACTCCTACTTGTCCACATCCTCCTGGTAACGTGCCTCGACACGACCAGATGATCAAAGGGAAGCCAAGAATTTAGCTGCTGAGATACATGCTCTAGACCAAAGGCAGTGCAGGAGGTGGTGCCAGCAGACAACGGCACAGGAAATTAATTAGCAGCAGCAGGAGCACCTGATGGGATATGCCACCAGAGCCATCTTTTTCCCTACCAGAGTACGGATTACTGCTCAGGCTGCCATCTCTTCCAGTCAGCGGGGTGGTAGGCGTAGGGAATGGGATGCTGTAGTAATCCTGAAGGAGAAAAACAAAAGAAGTTTTATGAGCGCTGTCTGAAGAGGCAAAACAGTATTTTTTGGAAAAGAAGAATTTCCAGAAGGACTGGAGATGTGTTGGAGCACTGCAGTTCAATCAGCCACATCGGGGCTGATCGCAGCCTACAGCAACCTGGGTTTCTGTAGCATTCACCGTCCCCCTCGTCTGGCCACGGGAAGAACCAGATAAGGTCTACTGGAATGCAGCCCTTAGACTGCCTGGGCTTCTCCCTCCACAACACAAGGGACACATCGTATTGCTAAATAAAACCCAGCCTCATAGAGGTATTTAGTCACTGCCTCTTCTAAGGATCAGAGGGAAGTGTCTACAACAGCTCCTCACACCACTGTCGGGCGGAACAGCTCTGCCTGGGTAGATCTCACACTCCCCGACTCCACCATCATACCACTGTCTGAATAACCAGTGCTCCAACTCCAAGTGCAAAGGAGCAACCAGTTAACTCCTCGCTACTGCCACAGAGGATTCAGCACCCTCTTTTGCCAGCTCACAGACTGCCCTGTCTGTACCCCCAAACACGCAGCCCTCAGCTGTTACACCCCTGCAGTGTGTGTCCGTCAGTCCACAGCACTCACCAAGGGGAATCTCGTCTGGAGCATCTGCAAGTCGTCGTATCCGTACACCTGTGGCTAGAAAAAGAGCAGGAGGTGATGTTAGGGACGCAGGTTAGATAAAGACACTTCCCTAATTTTAGATTAAACATTTAGATAATCGGAGGCTACACAATTACCTGGGCGCAGGCAGCCAGCAGTCGCTACTGTACAACTGACACTGCCAGGAGTGTTTTTATGAGCTGCTCAAACACCCAGCACTGCGGCTCCAGACCACAAAGGCACTTGACAATTTTACTCCAAAAAATTATTCCAGCTCCAAAACCTGTCCTCGCCTCTAAAAGAGGGCTGTGACACATCACTAGACTTGGTGGCAGTTGCCACCCTTGTTCTGGCTGTTTGGCCTTTGTCACGCCGTGTTGCTAATGCAGCTCCAGGCTCTCAGGAGCCACGCTCTGACCCAGGGCCGCTGCTCCCCAAAGGCTGGGGAGGCTGCAGAGAACAAGCCGAAGAGAAGCTGCTCTGGGGTGACCAGAGTTAGAGATTCACCCCCATGGGCACATGGATTTTCTCCGCTACTGCTTTATGGGAAAGAGCGGGTCCAAACTCTTCCCACGTGGGGCAGCTGTGCTGGGCTGCTGTTACAGTTTCTGGTTTCTTTACCAGACTACACCCCTGCCTGCTCGCTGAAGACAGAGCTAGAGGGATCTAGTGCCATGACAGGACAGCAGAGCGCTGGCTGTCCCACTCACCGGATAGGCGTGTAGCAACCCCGGAGCCATGATGTATGGATTAGGCAACAATGGTGGGACTCCAGGAGGGAGATTGGGAGGGGCTTTTCCTGAAAAAAGGAAGAGAAAGGAAAAGTTCCACAGTGAAGCACACAGAAGATGCAGTGTATCTCAGCCCCCACACCCTCCTCCTGTTTAGCAGGACCCAGGAAAGTACCTGATGTTGTTGCAACAGAGCTGCGGGTGGAGGCCGTCACCGTGGAGTTACTGCTGAGGCTGAGGCCCAGGCTGCTGACACTGCTCAGACTGGATGAGACGCTAACGACCGGCGGGGCGGCCGACACCGTGCTGGAGGAGGTGGAGAAAGTGCTAGCAGAAGAATGGAGGCTCGCTTCACTCTCCACACTCGTGTGCTAGGGAAGGAAGGGAAGAGAGTTAGGGAACGGGACAGATGTAACCACGTGCAGAAACGCTGCAGGGTGCTGTCCACGTGGTGCTGGGTTAATGCTTGAACTTGATGATCTTGAAGGTCTCTTCCAACCAAAACAATTCTATTCTATTCCACAGAAAATACTGTGTGGCTCTGTCTGCACCCGGACGTTCCCGAGAGCCTGCAATGAACTCGGCTGCTGCAGGCTACGGAGAAAACTGCTCTGCATCTGGCTGAAGCCCAAAGCCCTGACAGCAGCCAACCCCTAACGCTTCCAAGCCTCTCGTGCAGTGTCCCAACATGTCCATCTGCTGGGAGACGCAGGGCTGAACACCGCATTTGCAGTGGGGAGATTTATTCTGCTGCAGAAGCCAAAACCCAGGAGCTCTGTACTGCAGGAGCTCCAGCAGTATCTACGCTTGAACAGTGACACTCCACCAGCTATCAGTTTGCCATGACATCTGGTTGCAACTCCACAGCACTTTCAAGAGTTGCTACAGCATCAAAAAGAATCATGGAACCATAGAATGGTTTGGGTTGGAAGGGACCTTAAAGACCATCCCGTCCCACCCCCTGCCCTGGGCAGGGACACCTCCCACCAGACCAGGTTGCTCCAAGCCCCCTCCAACCTGGCCTTCAACCCCTCCAGGGATGGGGCAGCCACAGCTTCTCTGGGCAACCTGGGCCAGGCTCTCACCACCCTCACAGCAAAGAACTTCTGCCCCACAGCTCAGCTCAATCTCCCCTCTTGCAGCTTAAAACCCTTCCCCCTCGTCCCATCGCTCCCCTCCCTCATCAAGAGTCCCCCCCCCAGCTTTCCGGGAGCCCCTTTAGGGACTGGAAGGGGCTCCACAGTCTCCCCGGAGCCTTCTCTTCTCCAGGCTGAATGCCCCCAACTCTCTCAGCCCCCCCTCCCAGCAGAGGGGCTCCAGCCCTCACAGCATCTCCGGGGCCTCCTCTGGCCCCGCTCCAACAGCTCCATGTCTCTCCTGTGCTGAGGCCCCAGAGCTGGACACAGTGCTCCAGGTGGGGTCTCCCCAGAGCGGAGCAGAGGGGCCGAATCCCCCCCCCTCGCCCTGCTGGCCACGCTGCTGGGGACGCAGCCCAGGGGGCGGGGGGCTTGCTGGGCTGCCAGCGCACGTTGCCTTTATGCACTGCAAGCGTGTAACAGCACCCGCTGTTTATCTCTGAAACAGGTGGGGTGTCAAAAGCCTGGAGCCAGAGGTGCACAGACCGTGTTCTGACACAACCCTCTGTCCTCTCTCCACATAACATCCAAACTCCAGTGGGACAACCAGCAGCCCAGCAGCTTCTGTCCCAACTGCAGACCCTGCTGGCCGCACACCCAGGGTCCCCAGCAGAGCTCTCTGAGCAGAGCAGTAACTGGGGTGCACAGCACTAGAGCACCCTGAGACTCACCAGAAGAGTTGAAGTTGACGTTCGCCCAGAGGATGTGGATGAGGACAGACTGTTCTGCTGGGTGGGTAACGTACTGCAGGGAGGAATAAGAGGTCATCAGGCCAAGATGTGAGAGTCACCATTGGTGGCACCAGGCCAGGCCCCATTCCCTATCTACTCAGATGGGATGAGTCACCTCAGTCTTCCCCACGGCAAGAGACTGCTACAGATCCCTTCTCCAGAACCCACCCCACACGCTGGCTCACCTGCTGAGCTGGGCGGTGGTGGTACTGGGGAGCTCCTCGCTGTGGCTCAGGCTGCTCAGAGCCGTTGAGTGTTGGCTGGCCGTCGTCAGCAAGGACGATGCAGACACCCCGTCGTTGAGAGGTGTGATACTGGGAGCAGAGGGGGAATCTGATTTCACTGCGGGGCCTGTAGCACCTGCGAACACAAGCTCTGGGTTAGGGGCAGCTACGAGCAGCTCCTGGAGGACAACTCAGGATCAGCGAAGGCTCAGCTGGAGGAGCAGGGAGATCTGGGGCTTCCCTTGCTGCTGCCAACCAGTCACACACTTGTGACAGCGTGACGGTGTCCTACATCTCCCTTTACCCCAACACCACCATCAGCTCTGCAAAGAGCTTCAAGACCTACACCTGAGGTGCCTTTCACAAACAAATCAGAGCAAATTATTGCCATCAGGGAGTGATTCATGAAGGATCTCATGGATCCATCAGCAGGAAGCTGAACATTTCAAGGCGAGCAAATAATCTGAGTGGCAGCAATTAGTCCAACAGGGAAAGGACTTTCTATTAGATAAAGCTTTTAATCCAAAGCAAAGAATACAAGCAGTACAAGAGACTCAGGACACCCGCTACAGCGAGAGACTCTTACCTTCAACGGCCTGTGTGGTTTGTAATGGCGTGGGCTGTACAGAACTGAAACCATTCTGAGGAAAAGGAAGGAAAAAAAAAAAAAAAAAAAAAGAGTATTGGGCACTGCAGCTGCTCCTTTCCAGAGGCAGATCTAGTGTCAGCCCCCTTGCACACTCCCTCCTCCGGTGTGCAAAAGGCGTGCTACCAACACAGTCACAGCGTCAGTCCCAAGCTCAACTAGCCCAGTGATAGCCCAGACCCTCAGGAGCGTATTTGAGAAAGCAGTGCAGGAAGTTTCTCTGCTGCTGGTAGTCAGACTGGCTCAACACCCTCAACCCGAGCTCATTAGCCAAAATTGATGTCACTGAACTTGTGCACAGCATGCAAGAATCAAATGCTTAAGACAAAACGAAATCCTTAGCCCAAATGCCACTCTGCACAGGGTAATTATGCATGACACGGCCTGCAATCAACTTAACCGCTGTTAACCCCCCTGGCCCAGCCCCAGGTGAGTAACAGAACTAAGGGCTCTCGTAGCAGCCAGAAGAAAGCTCTCACGAGAGCCCACAAGCCCCGCGGTGCGGCTAAAGGATTGCAGAAGCACTTGATAAACCACTTGGCTTCCCCCAAGACAGTGCTTCACACACTACGCTTACTCAGCACAAAGGGAGAGCAAAGCTGTTCTCCTACCTTGGCCTGGGTCAGATCTTTCTGGGGCGAGGAGGAGATTGAATTTGGGTATCGCCTCGTCTGGGTGGATCTCTGTTCGTACAGTGGTCCCTGAGCGCTGTTCTGGGAGGTAAACGTTGCTGTCTGTATTGTGCCGCTCTGGTAACCAGACTCCTGGCTTTGATTGGACGAAATTGTGGATGAAGATTCACTACAAAGTGGGGAAAAAAAAGAAAAAAAAAAAAAGAAAAAAAAGAGTTTAACATTTTCCTCCAAAACAGCCCTGATGACCCAGACTGTAGGCTCTTCGTCTCAAATCTCCAAAATACAGAGCCCCAAGCATCAGCACAGCGGCACCACACGAAGCAGCCAGGCAAACCCAGCAGAGACACGTCCCCAGACAAGGGCCAGCGGCCACAGCAGGACACTGGCACCTCGCTGCAGCCTCGCCTGACACCCTGCTGTGCTCTGGGTGACATTTCGTGAGCTGCCACCACTCAGGTTCCAGTACTCAAGGGACCAGGCAGGTACTATGGGTCAGCCCAAGAGGGGCTCTGAGCAACCTGATTGAGCGGAAGATGGCCCTGCAGGGGGCCTGGAGTAGATGGCCTTTAAAAGGTCCCTTCAACCCAAACCAGTCTATGATTCTAACAGAAGACAGGAACACTTTGCTTCACAAGGCATCATCACCGTAGCCACACCTACTCCACCACGTCCTGGTTTGCCAGGCAAAAGGCAGGACAAAACACGCAGAATCTGTTCTCCAGGGACAACGAAGAGTTGCGCTGGGGATTCCTCTCCTGAGTTTCCAGCAACACCGTTTAAAGGCAGCAGGAAACGTCTGTGTTCTGTGTAAGCACCACAGGCCAAGCAGCCACAGGGCTGCCTGAACGAGCCTGCGGGCAACTTACCCTTTGCTGTCGCATACGTTGTCCCCCCTTTGTGACCACGGCACAGTCAGAAAGGGTCTACTAGTATGCAGTGTCACTAAAACCCAGGGGACCAGCTACCTTTTGAAGCTACCTGCTGGGATTAACCCTCCCCTTCCTTGTCCTGTCCTCACCTCGCCGTGCTAGTGTACAGGCTGCTCTGAGACTGGCTAACGGCGGCACTTGTTGTGGGCGTCGATTCGTACTCCGCGAGAACAGGCTCCGAACCAAACTGTAACGCCCCAAACTGCAGGTTTAGCCCTGAGATATCGGCTGAGCCGGGCATTTCCACTGCGAGCGCAGGAATCTGCAAGGGAGGAACAACAGAGAGGGTCAATCACTCCCTGGTGGCAGCAGAAAGTGACTGTAGTATCCACATTTCCCAGCACGCGACGGCAATTATGGGTTTTCACCCTCTGAATTACGCTGTTAAAGCCCGGCAGAGCTTTTCTCCATCACCCCACAAACACCCAGTGCTAACAGCAGGAAGGCCAAGCCTTCCCTCATCCCCAAACGGATCTTCCTGCAGCTCTAACATGATTACACCGACTCCTTCCCCACCACTAATCCACACCTTCGATGTTAACGACGCTTTCTTCTTTTGCTGCTTCAGCTTCTGCTGTGCGGGCTGGGGACTGGAGGACTGGTTGTCCGAGGACCCGGGGGACATCTGGGGAACAGGGTTGGTTTTGCTGGGCAGCGGCGAGGAAGGGGGTGCCGGCACGGTTGTGGAGGCAGTGACCACCGGCTGCTTCTCCTGCATGAACACTTCTATCATGGTTGAAGTTGACGTGAAGGCCTGACGCTTCGTGAAGGGACTATGCACGGAAGAGTCCGTTGGGTTCTTGAGATCTACCAGGGGAAACAAGAGTTGAGTTAGAAGGATTTGTTTCCTTAAAGTTCAATCAAGTTCTGATTCTTCTTAGTGTCAAGAAAAGTAAAATCATTTCACTCTGTGTCTCCTCCTGGAGCCTGTTAAAATCAGACGGCAGAGAAGCCCAGCGTCTCCACTCCCAGCCTTGCGCTCTCACCACCACCAACGCTGAGCCTTTGAAGCCCTTCTCCCCTCAGCTCCTTCCACCACCCTGACAGGACACTGAGCTCACACAGCACAGTCCTCCACCCTCCGAGAAAAGCTGGACTTGAGTCCCTTGTGTGGAGATGCTGCATGGCAGAGTCCCCGCAGGCCTGACGCTGTGTCCGTCTCCCTCTCTGCCACCACCGCAGCGTTTCTCTGCCTGCTCTTCCTCCTGCCAGAACCAGGTGCCCTCCACCCACCACCACCGCTCAAGGCTGCCCGCCCTCAGCTCTTCGCACAACTCCGCCTAAGCCTCACCGCAGCTTATTAAAAACCAACTCCTATTCTCTCTGACTCTCCTCTGTGGCTCCTTGTTTGAAAAGATCAGGAGCTGCCAACACTGCCTATTGCTAGGACAGGGCTCAATTTTTCTTCAGCTTAGATTTGAACCAGAGCCATTTCCCTACAGCAAGAAATAAAATGCACAAGCTGAAAGAAGCTGCACCAGCACTCAGCTGTGCACAGCGGGGCTCAGCATCTCAGTGAAAAAGCAGGAGCCTCTCGCTCTCTGCTCATCCCCTCACGCCAGCCCAGAGGTAGAGTTACCCCTTGGCATTTAACAGTCACCAGAACTGAAGTCCTTTAAGGGATAACATCGGGTCAGCAGTGAGATGAGACGGACAAGTGTTGGTATTCAGGAACTATTCTCCAGAGGTGTCCACTTTCAGACCCTTCCCTGTCACACAGCTTTGCCCCAGAGAGCAGGGTCTGCAGAGCGAGGGTCTCAGGAACGCCCCATCCCTGGCCCTGAAGCTGGCTGGAATGACCAAGAGGCAGACATGGATTCAACTGCTCCAAGTATAAAAGGAGCAGGGAAAGACTCGTGTGCACTATTACATTTTACTCTCACAAACTTGCACCCAGGTTTCTTTTAATTTCTCCAGCAGTTGGCTTGGTTCTGAACTTGTGACCTGGCCCTTCACTGAATCCCTCACACTGCTGTTCACGGGGCATTTCTGCAGTTCTGGGAGAACACACTTCCCTCTGGGGAGCCACGCTGCTGTTCCTCACCATACTGCACGAGGGACGAGGTCTGCGTAGTGGATGCCATGTCCCAGGAAGCGGCCGTGGTGCTCCCGCCGGGCTGGGTGTGCTGAGCCGCCAGCTGAGCCAGGGCCTGCGCCGTCTTGAACTGCTCCAGGAACTGAGAACCTGTGGTACTGCTGCCTTTGGCCTCCCCGACATCTCCAAACCCTTTCCCCAGCATGCTCACCTGCAATTTCAGCCAAGAAATAACAAAGTCAACGTCTCCCCTGGCTTGGAACTTGGCTCAGAGGACAAATACATCTCTTAACATAAGCCTGAACACGCTGTACCCTGCTGCTTCTCACGGGTGCTCAGCCCAACACCCTGAGCTCCTGATGCAGACACCCTGGCAAGGAGAGCTCACGCGTCCCTCTCAGCCCTTATCACACGTGAGCGCAGATAACTTCTCTGCTGCCCGACCCAGGGCATTTCACAGTGTCACGGAGGTGTACAGGGAAAGTTAAGACAGGATCTTTAAAAACGTACTCAATTATTCACGTGCATTTGGTTGCACTAAAGAAGACAACCACCAGGAGAACGTGGCTTTAGTTAAGGTGGTTTTGGAAATCCTTCCTGAACTATCTCACCATTAAGAGCAAAATTTTAATTGCTTTTGCAGGAGTTACACGAAGCAGCACCTTCCGAGGTCTGTGCACATCCCTGATTCAGATCCAACACCTCCCTCCTTCACCTCTCCGTAGATACCAGTGTTTCATCCTGCCCCCAACTCCCAACCAGTCCCACTGCTCAAACCCTTGACCGTGCAAGCCCTGGACTGCCGGAGCTTTCCCTTTCCTCTGAGCAGGAAAAAAGCACGTATTGCAAGTCTGGCAGGGGAAACAGGGGGAGGAATTATCCCAATTATTTCTAATTAAGAAATGGACTTCATGCCTCTGGATTCAGAGCAGACTGGCACATCACCCCAGCAGAGGACTCTGCCGCCCGCAAGAAGGGAGCAGATGGATGTCCCACATTGTCCAAACGCAGAGAGAACGCTGGGGAACCAACACCTGCCAAAACCCGGACGCTGGCCGAGCCCGGCGTTCCCGTACCATGCTGTGGTGAGAGAAGGAGTTCCCGGAGGCAGGCTGGGATATAGCGCTCTGCTTGGAATTGCTGAACACCAGGGGCTGGGCCAGAGACGGAGCCTGGGATGACTCCAGGTTAGTCGACTCGTTCTCCATAGAAGAGGGCGTCTTTCCCAGCAGGACTGCAAGGTCGATTCTGCAGAAAGACGGACGACAACTCACTGAGATTAACTAGAGCTCTCTCCCAGCCCTCACTGCCATTGCAGCGTTATTCTACCTCCAGCCTCACAATTTATAGCTTTTACTTTGCAAATTGAATGAATCTGCAGAGTATTAACTCATAACTGCCAGTAGCCACCTCAAAAAGACCAAGACCAAGCAAGATCCTGCATGGCCTTCTATTTTAAAGCACACCTTCCATTAAACACAGCAAATGTCCCAAAGCTGAAGAAGCAGCAGCAGAGCCTGGGAAAACTCCAATCCAGGATTAAGACCCAGAAACTCCTAACTCAACTTTTCGATTTAAATCCATCTCATCTTATTGAGAGCATCTGCATTTAGCTAGCCAGCAAGGTCTAATCTGAGATGGCAAATTGCTCTGGGACTTTTGGGCCACTCTTCCCACATAAACAGCATTGCCACAGGTTATCACCTCTGTCCAGCTGTGATTGTCACATTCTCGGCAGGCAGAGGCACTGAAGACACGTTGGAGGCGGTGAAGATCTTCGTCTCAGACAGCTGAAAGATGAAAGAGGCAAAAAGAATCCAAAAGTGAGAACAGCATCTCAGGACTCCAAGTAAAGCACAGACGGTTGAGACAAACAGCCACAGACTGATTCAAGAGATTCAAGTGCTTAAACTTCTCTAACATTTGGCTCCCATTGGAATCAGCTTCTATTTCATTTGTTTCTTCTCAGGCAAGTGCACAAATCACCTGCCAATGGAAAAAAAAACCCACACCCAAAACCTTCTACAAGTCTCCTGTAGCCCACAAATCCACTGGGGCTGCTGGGGTCTTGGACAGGAGCTCTGAATTGACGGTACAACAGCACTGAGCTGCAAACCCACTGCACAGGTAGGGGCAAGTGTTGCGAGAGACATCAAAGAGAAAAGCTTCAGACCCATAGTTAAGCTTCCAACAATCCTGGTCTCGCCTGGATCTAACCAGAGACCAGTAGATCTATGGAATGGAAAGTAACTCAACTATAGAAGGAAAATAACTCAAAAATGACTGAAAAGACGGTTTAGCGACCACGTGTGATTTAGCCCGGAACATATCTGACTATGAACAGCTTTTATTCCAGACTGAGAAGCTGCCAGCAACTAAACCGCAAGAGTTTAAAACCAAAATCAGGAACCCCTGGGAGCACATCACCCACACGGAGGGCAAGAAGGGCTATCAGAGGCTCCCCTCCAGCAGAGACCTGGCTGAGCCGACAGAGAATCTGCTCGTGTCTCCAAACGCAGCAGGAGCGCTTCCTTCAGACGGTGCCTGGAAAGCAAAACCTTTCCCTTCCTGCCTGTTCTGGAAGCTTAGCAAAAATGAGCAGCAAAACTAGTAATAATAAAGCCCAACTCTGTTCTCATCTGGGAGAACAGAAGCTCTCCCGTGACTCGGAGAGGGACTGAAGCCCGTTTCAGATGAAACGGATACAGAGGAATTAAAGCAGGTGATAACAGCGTCCATCCTCCCCCCTGAAGGAGACACCAAGCGAAGACCAAATTAGCAACGAGACACGGCAAAGAGCGAGTCAGAAGGTAAAGCCAAGAGCTTCTCTTCTCCCCAAATCACAAGGGCCCGCAGAGGGATGTGACACACACACGAAACTGCTGCTGCCTCCTCCACTGCACGTGGTGCAGATCCCTCCCAAAGTGCTGCTCCACTGCAGGAACCGAGCAAGAACCTCGTGGGGAACCAGTTTATGTAAGAATTCCATCAAGCAGTTGCAGGAAAGGAGGGGGGATCCCTTCCTGCTTCGGGCTCCTACGATAACCTCTACCACACGTGTACTTTAGGAGAAGCTCCTGGAGTTGGGAGCCTGGCTTGGACTGTGCCCAATTTGGGGAGGACGGGCTTCACGCTCCTCTCGGGGCTGCGTGTGCACAAACAGGGTGGCCGCCGGCCGGAGGAGAGGGGTTTGGAGAGTACCTACATCTTCATTCCAGTCCTCCGTGCCCCACTCTTCTGTCGCTGCCCTCCACGCACCTATAGGGATAACAACAGGTAGAGAAGTTACGCAGACATCAAAGCTCCACGTCCGAGAGGCGGGGGAGCACTGAGGAGCTTTGCAAGCAGCCGAGAGGATTTCTATTTGCCAACCAGACAAATTAAAGCAGTCGACCCCAACCCACAATTCACTGGCAAGGTACCGCGATGGGATGGCCCAGGCCTTGCTGGGGCGGACTGGGCTGAAACAGGGACCACTGGGCCGGCAGCGGGGGCAACACACACTCCCCGACACCGAACAGGGAAGCTGAGCTTGGCAAAGAAGTCCCGGAACCGTCCCCAGCCTCCTCGTGCCATTTTCCTGATCTCCCCTTGTACTGCGGTAGCTGCACGTTTCAGCATCCAGGAGCAGATCGTGTTTCCCGGCAGCTCGGACAGAGCATCTCCTTCGGGGCCTCCTGCCAGCTCTTGGGCAGGGTCTCACCACCCAGTTAAACCTGAGGCTTCTATAAAACCCAGCGACAACTCAACCATTCACGTGGTTCATTGTTGGGTTTTTCCTCCCCCCACCCTCAAAAACTGTTGAAATCTCGGTGCACCAGGAACTCCTGTGCAAAGGCAAATGGGAATCAGAGTGGAAAATTTAAGGGACTAAGCAACGCACACGTTTTCTGTGACCAATCTCAGAAACACACTCAAAGTGAGTAGTTTAAAATTTCAGGGAGAAAAGCAGGAGATTTCAGCCGCAATCCAGCACAGCGCAATTTGTAAGAAAGCAAAACCTACCACGAAATAAAAAGTTCTGCCTGGCCGTATCTTCAACTTGTTCCGTCCCTCAGTTCCATCACAGCTTCACCTCAGTACTTTGAATTTTATGCGGCAAGTTCCGAATCCATTAGACAACTTATTTGGTGTGGGAGGAGGACAGGAATATTTTACATCCCCCAAAAAACAGGCGCGTTTTTGCACAGCCTGTTTTCAGCCCATGCAAACCAGATCAACCGAACAGGACCCAGCCAACAGGGTTAATCCTGGAGACGTTTAACAAGGACGGAACAAGTTGGCATCAGCCCTTTCAGAAGCCAAAAGCCTTTTACAGCATAAAAACAGAGCACGTGGGAATAAGAACATTGTGGATTCTTCTGCAGGACACCATCGGGCTTGCTGAGATTTTTGGGGGGAAGAACGCAGCAGATCTTCCCATATACACTTTAATTATGAGGCCGAAACATCCGAACAACTGCTTGTCTAGAAGTGGGGGATTCAGTGCATGAACTAAGTATATTAGCAGTGAATTATTCTTTTTTTCCTTGTTGTTTTGTTTTGCCTGGCAAGTGGAGCCAATTCAAGAAGCCTTCCTGGATTTTTTTTTTTTTTTTTTTTAAATATTCAAGTTAGAAATACAGACATTAATACAAACACGATTTCCCTGAGTGCCAGGAGTCTCAAGGCACACTCCTCTAGCCCTTCCTCCCCAGATGGAAGCATCAGGAGTTCAATGCATTCAACGCAAAACACATCTGGGCTTTACAAACCCAGATTCCACCTTTCCATAGATTTTTTTTTTTTTTTTTTGCAGTAGCAGGAAGGAAGGCTCCTTTCCAGATTTTCATGGATCAGGAAGATCCTGCCAGCTCGACCCTTAGCCAGGGGGTGAGCGGGAGCTGGAGGTACCTGGCTGGGCTGCAGGTGGTCAGGGAGAGCAGGACACCAGGAGAGATGCCCCAAGAAGAGTTTGTGCACGTAGGAACAGGGCATGGGGCTCTCTCAGCCCTGCTCGCTTCGGGGAAATGAGGAGGAAAGCAAAGCAGCAGGAAAAGCAGAAGGAAAACCTGCAGATGAAGAGCAGCCATTGATGGGGCTTCCCTGGCAAGTCTAATTCTGGAGCACCAGACACCTACGCAGAGGGCAGCTTGTGCTCCTCACACACCAAGGGACGGGTGGAAAACCAAAGACCTGTGATGTAGAACCCGGCATTTGCCAGAAACGCTCCAGAAAACTTCCTAACCAGCACAGTGCGTTTAGATTTTTTAAAGAAGCTGAGTGCATCGCCCTTCATCAAGCTCTTCCGAAGGGGAGAGCAGCACCCTGACACCTCCAACACCACTTCAGAAGTGTCATCTGCTGAGGAGCTCTAAGGAAGCCCTTCAAAGAGCTGCTGGTCTTTGAGCTCCTCAAACCAGGAAAAGGAGAAAAATAAAAGTCAATAGGCGTTTGCAAATATGCATGTGCTGAAGAAAACATCCCCATTGTGTCTTCAAGATTATTCCCCCTCCAAATAAACTATCTTTTAATTTTAAAATGGGAGATGAGCAACCAGTTTGCTCCTCCCGCAGCCCACTGGTGCTCTGCCATTGTCTCGGTGACTGGGTACACGCTCGATGTCCCAGCCTCGAAGGGTGACAGACCCAAACCTCCCACTCTGCACCTCAAAGGAATGTAAATCCAAACAAAGCCAAAGTGTGGCAAAAATGTAATGGCAGCACCGGAGCAGACGGCCTTGTGCTGCCTGCGGGAGTTAATCTTTAACCCACAGACGGGAACCGCAAGATGCTCCAAAGCAACAGAAGCACTCCAAGGTCTGCCGTCGGGCCCTGCAAGAGACTCTGCAGCCTCAACCCTCCTCCTCCTCCTGTCCTGACCTTCAAGAACAACGGGATGAGTTCCTTCAGAAGGGCCCTCGACTCCCAGACCTCAGGGTAGACAGAGCAGACCTTAAGTCAAACAGGATTTTGGTCTCGTTACGAACACCGATGGGGTTCGGTAGGTAAAAGGCAAACTGGATCATCTCACGGGTGTCTCTTGGCTTCGTACGGCATAAAGGTGTAAGAGCAGGAAATAAAGCGGCCAGGCATCGAGCAGCTTTGCCATCAAACATCCTGGTCATCTCATTTCCACCGTCACCTTCAACCGCAGGGTTTGTCTGCTCAGGTGGAGAGCAGCAGCCAGGCAGCAAGGACATGCCAAAGCAGCCACCAAGCGCGTCGCTCACCCTGCAGCGGCCGAAAGCGGAGGCAAAGGCGCTGAGATTTTAGCCAGAATAATTCCCCTCACAGCACATTGTGATCCTGAGCAGAAATGCAGCAGGGAGGGCAGCGAAGGGATCACTGCAGAACCAAAGCACCAAGGAACAGCACGGGGACAACGGCAAGTCCTGGGTTTATGGATGTGAGACAAGAGGGACAGGACTGAGCTGCCCCACGCTTCCTCCCCTCGGGTGGGATGCTCTGCCATCGGTGCTGTGGACACGGAGCTGCTCTGGGTACCAAGAAGCAGTGGCTGAAGTTAAAATTTACATCATCCACAAGAATTTGGGTTAAACCTCTCCCCATTTACATTCAAGGTGTCAGCATTAGTAAAAGCACAGTCAGAACAAAAGTCAAATATTCATGAAAATCAACAAATTAAGAGAGAGAAGAATGACATATCCACAGATATTTCAGGTTTTGTTTAAAAAAAGCTATAAAGTAAAGGTATCCGGGGCAGTTAGTGCACCTGGATGTATCGTACCAGGAGCAGTGTCAAATTTTCGGGGATAATTTGACCCCTCACCCCCAATGAAATCAAGTCCTGAAACAAAAAACAAAAGAAAAGAAAGACAACCAGTGAAATTTTGACTTCGAGAAGTGAAGGCGAGTTTCACTGCCCCCACGTACACCAGTCACATTGTACCTGTGGATATTGTTAATTTAAAGAGATGCTCGTGGCTACTAAAATGGAAACAAAAGGACCGCGCACGACACAGGTGAACAGCACAGTTGCATGACTGACTTTACAGCTGCGTTGTACCACTAGAGCAAATTTAAGTTGTTCTATCAGAAAAATCTTCCAATTCCCCCAAACCAGACTCTAACCCCCTTTGGTTCCGCAAGACGCCAACACAGAAACACCAAACCCCCTCCCCCAGAAGTTTGCTGGGACCAGACAGTTGAACTTCCAGCGCACAGAGCTCATCCACTCCCACCCCTTCCTCCCCCAGAGACCCGCCTGCCCGTTGCCCCTCCACGTGCCCACACCACTCCCTCTGGTATTTAAAACTCCATTTCTCAGTCGGGAAGACGACGATGGCTCAATCTGTTAGTGTTTTATAAAACCACGCTTGGGTTTCCCCCCCACCCCCACCCCCTTTCAAAACAGCTGTTTTTTGAAAACAAAAAACCACCAAAGCCCAAGCCAAGCAAAAACCCCCTATGCCAACAATGTGCAGTAAAAGGTATTGCAGTTCATGCTGTTTTATTGCCCTCCTTCCAAAACAATCAGTTTTTCAGCAAATACAAGAAATATGGAATTGGCCTAAAGCAACATTAATGGGGCTGTGAACGCTTCTTACAACCAAGATGTGGTTTTCCAAAAACCATGGGAAATTAGTTGGACTTCACAGTGGTGCAAGATTGCTCCATTAAAAAAACAAACAAACAAAAAAAAAAAAAAACCCCAAAAAAGCAACAAAACACCCTTAAACCCTCCCTGCGACCCGCCCCCCCCCCAAAGGCCTACTTACGATTAAGGACTGTCCCTTGCGACTCTGCCCAGTTCTCACCCTGCACAATCTGAGCTCGCTTCTGCCTTACAACAGTGTGCAGAAACAAAACAAAAGTACCATTTTTCCAAAGCAAGAGAACGTGGAAGGGCAAGGCGGGCGTTCAGGAACCGCCCCGTGAAGAAACGTTTGCTTCAAACAGGGAAATGAAGACTTCTCTTCAGCTGCCTCTCTGTAAAGGAGGTCTCATCCTGCCACGTCGTGAGCAAGATGACCATGACAGAGAGAACGCTCCCCATATCGAAACCAAGAGCCAGACATCTGAGCTCTGAGCAATACTCTCTGGAGTAATAACAGGACAATTTGCATGTGTTTAGCATGCTACAGTTTATAAAAAAAAGACTTTTCCAAGGAGGCAGCGTGGTTTTGGTTTCTCGGGGGAGACCTCCTCACTCGGGTCGGTCTCTTCTCCCAAGGAATGGCTGATGGGACAAGAGGAAATGGCCTCAAGTTGCACCAGGGGAGGTTTAGGATGGATATTGGGAGAAATTTCTTCACCCAACGGGTTGTCAGACATTGGAAGAGGCTGCCCAGGGCAGTGGTGGAGTCACCATCCCTGGAGGGATTTCAAAGCCGGGCAGACGTGGTGCTGAGGGACACGGGTCAGTGGGGGTTTGGGCAGGGTTGGGTTGATGGTTGGACTCCATGATCTGAAAGGTCCCTCCCAACCTCGACCATTCTATGATTCTGCTGAAAAACAAACGGAGGCAAGTGCTCCTGTGCCTCTGTTGGGCAACAGCACGCATGAGCTCACACCAGAACAACCATCCAGCACCCAACTGCCACTGTGGTCACCCTGACAGATGCAACAGGCACAAAGAAACAGGGCCACTGAAACCCATCTCTGAGCCAACAACCTGTTCCTCCATCCCTGTGCCAAAGACCTACCCAGAACCTCCTCTGTGCAACTGGACAGACACAGAATCTGCTTTCCCTCTAAACACCAAACAGCCAACAGGCGCGCGAAGAACCACTTACTTGTGCCATCATCCGGCTCAAAGCTGCCCGTGTTGTTCCACGTGTTGTTGTTGCTATTCCCATAGTTCTCGTCAGCGCCGGCCGGCTCGGCGTAGTCAGCCGGGTTGAAAGTTCTGCAAGAAATACAAGGACGGAAATTTTTACTCTCTTTCCCTAAGCATTTTAAAAGCAACTGATTTTATTCAGATCACGACACATCTCAGAAGACAGTTCTCTCAGCAGAAGGATGTTCCAGCTCCACCACCCATTCCAAATTTAAAGTTATCATGATGCAGTTTTGGGCTTTATTAACAAAAAAAAGGAAAATCAGAACACAAATGACAGATGGAAACGGTACTATTCACGCACAATGACTTTTATTTTTGCTTTGAAACTTACCCCATGCCTTGGGCAGAAAACCTTCCCCCTCGCCTTCCAGAGCCACCTGTAAAACACACACACCCTGAGCATCTCTTGGCTCCGCGCCACCGGGAAAAGAAACATTTGAACAACATATGGATTTCTGATGCCCAGACTATGAAAGTGGTGAGGATCTTCCCGAGTTGATGGGATTTCCAGCAGTGTCTTTATATGTATGGGAATGACCTCAGCTGGCTGGCAGCATCATCAGCGATGCACGATTCCAGGCTCAGATGAGGTTTCCAGCTGACACAAACCATAAATACCGGACCCCAGGTTCTGATTTCTGCAGCGTGTCCTCAGCAACAACTCCTGAGGCAGCTCAGATTTTGTGGAAAAATTAATTTCTGCCGCTGAGTATTTAAAAACCAAGACAAGAGTCTGCACAGCCACAGAGTTCGGAGACATGCGAGCAGGAATCCTGCCCTGGTGGACAATAGGATGACCATAAGCCAACAATGTGCCCTTGCAGCCAAGAAGGCCAATGGCATCCTGGGGGGCATCAGAAAGAGTGTGGCCAGCAGGTGGAAGGAGGTCATCCTCCCCCTCTGCTCTGCCCTGGGGAGGCCACAGCTGGAGCACTGGGACCAGTTCTGGGCCCCCCAGTTCCAGAAGGACAGGGAACTGCTGGAGAGGGTCCAGCAGAGGGCTACAAAGATGATGAGGGGCCTGGAGCATCTCTCTTAGGAGGAAAGGCTGAGGGACTTGGGGCTTTTTACCCTGGAGAAGAGAAGACTGAGGGGGGATCTGATCAACGCCCAGAAATACTTAAAGGGTGGGTGTCAGGAGGATGGGGCCAGGCTTTTTCCAGTGGTGCCCAGGGACAGGACAAGAGGAAATGGGCACAAACTTGAATATAAGAAGTTCCACCTAAACATGAGGAGGAACTTCTTTCCTGTGAGGGTGGCAGAGCCCTGGAAGAGGCTGCCCTGAGAGGTGGTGGTGTCTCATCTCTGGAGATGTTCAAAACCTGCCTGGACATGTTCCTGTGGGACCTGCTCGGGGTGGACCTGCTCTGGCAGGGGGTTGGACTAGATCTCCAGAGGTCCCTTCCAACCCCACAGCATTCTTTGATGCTGTGAATGAGGAGGATCCAGATTCTGTTCTAACAAGCAATGGGCCCACCTTCCAAATTGTCACCTTAGTTCTTTTAACTTCCCACCTCTATACAATAAAACCCCATTTTTTTCCAGCTCCATGGGATGTAAGAACTAGATACCGTTTCTAGGATGCTTAAGATGGGGAAGTGATGTGTAGGCACTAGGGGTAAACATAACAACAGCAAAGTCAAGTGCTTATTGTCAGTTTGGTGATTCTTCCCATAGAAGAGGGTTTCATGCCTCCCAGAGGAGACAGATACGCTGATGGAATTCTCCTCCCACTCCCTCTGCCCTCAAACCCCATTTGTACCTCGGCCTCGGCCACGTCCCCGTCTCCCTCTTTCTGTGCCTCTTCCAGAAGTTCCTCCACTCTTCCCACCGTCCAGTCCATTCTCCTGGCCCCGAACTGGAAGACAGAGCAACGCAAAGACAATTTCAAGATTCATTCTGCTTTAGGGAGGATACAAAACCAACCTCAAACCCCGAAGTGTGGAGGCTGTGCAGGACACCACCCCGCACGCTCCCACAGCTCCTTTATTTAAGTTGATGGGACCGAGGGTATTGCCCGAGGAATCATCTCAGACAGGGGAGCATCAAACAGAGCCCCACACACTCAAGGATGGTTTTCCTTCAGCACACATCCATCCAAGGAGCTTTACTGAGAGCTTTTACACAGCACAAAGCCGCCTCAGTGTGTGATGTGAACGTTACGGGTGTTATTAAAGGGCAGGTCCATACACTCTCTTCCACGGCTGGCACCTCGCCCCCGCCTCGGTGGCCCACCACGTCGCCTGCTGAAATCCCGATCCCTCTCCCGGTTCTCTTTGCTTTCTTCGCTGGGTTCTGTCTGGCCGCTCTCCTTCTGGCCCGAGACACCCTTCTTCTTCCCGACCATCTCCCAGGAATGCTGAAGGTTTGCAAAGGGGAAAGAAATTAATCACAGTTTGATGGACGCAAGGTGCAAATACAGACATATTTAAATACGCTACAGAGAATATAACGAGGGTCTCCAGAAAAAATGGTTTCCAGTTCAATTTTATTTTACTTTTTTTAAAAGAAGAGTCTTTTCTCAACCTACACACAGCACAGCCTCTTCCCTCAAGGAAAGCTTTCTTACAGCTGACTGGCACGCAGCTTGAGGTAACAGGAGATGAGTTATTCTATTTCTGAAAGATCTACTAAACCTCTTAAATAGAGTGGGCATAACACTTACTCAGGTTCAAAACATGGCTAAATTTACCCTATTTAGGGAAAAAAACCCAACCCTGCCATTTCATATAGGTCACTGATTTGGGGAGTGCTCAGAATAACCCAGGTAAATGTTCCAAAGTGCTCTGCAGTCAACGTTTTGGGGGGAAATTTGTTCTCTCAGACACAGAGTGATTTAACAAATCCCCTCCCCTAAACGGCAGCTCCCGGGGAGAGGAGCATCCTGGAATTTATCCAACAGGCAAGTTCCAGTCATCCCAACTGTGAGAAGTCGAACACGCCTCCAGCTTACAGCCGCGGGCCCGCATGGGTTTATTTTATGACAGTCTACAGAGGTTTCATATTCTTAAACCAATGCTGCACACTTTGTTAGAACAATTAAAAATAGGCACAAGTCATTGACAAGCAGCTGCAAATTTAACTGGTAAACAAGTAAACAGCTGGGTTTGGATGGCAACATGCAGGGACAGTGACAAAAAAACCTCAGAGGCACAAACTGCCTTCAAAACCCAAGGCTTCTGAAGTCTCTTTCCATAGGTACCTGGCTCAGAAGGAAATTGAGGAAAATATTTACTTTGGATACAGTAAATTTTAAGCCAAATCTAACTCGATCCTAAGATCACACCAGCTCCTGTACTGTTTGAAATGCAGTTACGAGTAACTGGCTCAGCAGGTGAATATCCGAGCAATTAGCAAGGCTGTTTCTTATCAGAAAATCCCCTTTACAGGATTGCTGCACAGGCTGAATCCCAGCCAGAAGCAGCTCCGAGACCTTTGACCGATCACAGCGCAGACACTGCCTGCGCTCCATGCCCCCCCACGGCACCGCAGCCTCTCCAGGGCTCTGCTCTGCCAAACCCCTCTCTGTCTCCCCAAGCCCCCCAGAGCAGCCCAGCCTTGCCCTGTGCCTCACGCTGCTGGGCGTTCCAGCCGCTCGAACACCACACACCGCCCTGGACGCTATTTCCACGAGCAACGCGTTTATCTAGGAAATGCAATTGCTGTGAGAGCCGGAGCTCGGCGGTGAACTAGAAGCCGCTGGTTACAAGGGATGTGGAGGAAAATACAGTCGTGGCAGAGCTTTGCCTCAGCAACGCACAATCGTATCATCCTCCTTTCTAAAGGATTTTCCAACAGCTGTTTTGGCCAGATTTCAACGGAGAGGGGTCTCTCAAGGCAGGGAAGGACCCTTCCGTGCGCTCGGCCGGTGCCAAAGCCAGAGAAGCACCTTAATGTGGAGCAGCCACATTCCACAGAACAGAGCCCGTGTCCAGCTCATCCATCAACGCTCAGGGCTAATAATGAGGAAAGAAATGAGCTAATGCATAATATTCTGAACTGATACTTAGAGCCCCAACTCTACAAAGAGTCGAGTCAGCTTCAGCCAAAACAGGACGCTGGGAGGATACGTTTGGTCAGCGGCAGTTTGGAAGGATCTGATATTTGCAGGCTTTTTACTGGGCTGTAACAGAACTTGCGTCTCTGCCGTCTCTGTCACAAAACAACTGACATCCCGCACACGGGGCAGAAGGTTCCTCCTAACCAAGTGCTCACTTGTTCTCTGAGCTGACTTTGGCTCACTCAAGACAGGCACCTTCATGACAGCAGTCAGAGAATCATAGAATGGTCAAACTTAACTCCCCAGAGAACAAACAGCAAAAAGACCCTTAAAAGCACAGCCTGGGCAGCAGCACACAGACCAATCAGCGCATCGCTGAGAAGCAAATGTTTGGGGCCAGAGACACAAAACCACGCTACTCAAACAGAAAGGAACCACAGCTGACAGATAACTGCCCTTTAACACAGGTCACTCAGCCCTCGTGGGGAAAGAGAAGTTATTTCACTCTCAGGGCACTGTGAAAGCTTACACAGGCACCACTGTGCTGTGGTCCAAGTGCCTGGATTCAAAAGGAATAGGAAATAAATGATTTATGGCATTTTTCCCTCTACTCCTTTGGGCCCTGCTGGCCACCCTCGTATTCTGTGCGAGGCTATGGAGAGCAGCGTGAAGAAGCCAGGACACAACCCCATGTTACGTGCTACTTGTGGAACCAGTCGGTCATTTTGGCTCTTGTTAGATAGACCTTACCCCACGTCTCATCTCCAAACATGCAGTTACACTGAACCAGGCCTCACCAGATTCACAGGACCCAATCCTACCGTGTCCGGGTTGCCCTCCAGCAGCACGTTGATGGCTCTGTTGACATCCCCGTTGCAGTCGTGCAGAGCAATCACACACTCATCCTGGTTCTTGCCTGTGATGTCGATCAGCTGCAGAGAAGACAACACCATGGTCAGCGTGTTCCAAACCAAGAAGGCATCAAAATCTCTACGGATTTCTTAGGAGGCAAGCTGAATCCCAAAGGAGAAATATTACAAAGAAATGGCAGGGTTTGGGAGTCTCCCCGGCCTCCTTGGCTTAATTACACCCCCTCAATAAGAAGTAACCGAGGGTGGGAATTTCTGAGTTACAACCTCCTTTCCTCAGGGTAACAGTGTTCCCTGCGTTCCAGGGAACAAGGCCATCCAAGGAAATTCAGGGAGCAGCCAACTGTGTCCCTCTCACCCCCGCCATGGGGGGGGATCTTGCCTTCCCATCAGGGTTCACCCTCACTTTCCACACTCACTTGTTTCACCTTCTCCTCAAAGTCAGCGTCATTGTGGTCCGAAATCATCTGTGCAAGTCGAATCTGTTCTGCAGTGGCCTAAAGAAATGGAATGTAGAGAGAGAACACGGTTAGAGAGACGCATTTCCAACAAACCTTCCTCCAGACGCCACATCACTTCCCTGAGAGCTCTGGAAAGGAATCAACATGATGAAGAGGAGGCGCAAATAAGGGTCAGAAAGAGGAAAGCTTCAGAGAGACAGTCAGATGGAAGAGGAGTGAGCAAGGGGAGTGTGGAAGAAGGGGACGTACCGCTGGATGGCCTCGCGGCCCTGGGTGAGCAAGAATCACCTAAACTGTGTCTATTTTGGGGCAGACCTTACCACCACCAGAACAGCGAGACCCATCGCAGGCGGCTCCTCAGCCACTCGCGCTCATTAACGTGAAGGAGGAATGGTCAGATGGAAATGAAAACAAATCTCAGCCCCAGCTGCCACTCAGAGGCACCGACACGGAAACCCCACCATTAGTGGCCACCCAATTAACCAGGCTCTGCCAGCAGCGCCCTGCGGCAGGCGGGAAGTTCGTTAGGCCGAGCCCAGCCGTTAGCGTGGGGCTGGGCAGGAGCGCCAGGTCTCCACCTCCAAGCCAACCGGTTTCCATGGACGCTGCCCTTACCTGCGGCCGCTGCTTGTGCTGTGTCTGGCTCTGTGTCTGTGTCTGCTCCCAGTTCCCCCGGGCTCGGTTAGTGCCCACCGATGTCATCATTTACAGTATATACAAATAACAGTATTTACAAGGTAGAACTCTGTGGTGGGTCAGGGGAGAAGAGAGAACAGACTGTTAGAAACCAAAAACAAAAGGCAGCACCAAGACTGAACGATCGCATAGACAAGGCGGGCAGTGAAGCTGTTGTGGGCCCCCACCCTCCCCACCGCTTCCCCAAAAGCCCCTGCGGGCAGCCCACCATCTTCACGCGCACCCAAGACAAAAAGGCCACCTGTACTTCTCTGGGTTTCTCCACCGCTACCATGGTGGAGGCTCCACATGAAGCATCACCTGCATCCAGGGGGGAGCAACCGGGACCCGGGAGCAGAATTGCTCAGAGTAAAGGGTTGAGCAACTCACTGCTAAAATGCAAGTGTGTGAGCGGGCAGGGATGTGCCATGACCGGGGCCATAAGAGGCTACGGAGATCAACTGGAGCAAGGAACGCTTGAAAAAAGCTCTGAAGGAACTTCTCTTTGAGAGGAGAACACCTCAGAGCCTCAGACACATCAGCTACTTCCCCTTCTCCTTTCTTGCCTTCAAAGCAGGGCAGGGGAAGCAAAAACTCGCCAGCAATAAGTGGTGCCACAGGTTTGTGGGACATTATTTTAAAAAAATGCTGCCCTTGTGGAACCCCCAATTTTTGCTTGCTTCAATTATTCCCCCGAACTGGAAATGATAAGTTTTCTACCAAGTATTCTAGATTAAAAAAAAAACCAAAAAAGTAAACTAGATGTCAACGAGGAATAAGAGCCAGTAACGTTGCTGGGTAACTGCCTGAGGTAAAAAAATCCCAGTAAGAGTTCAGGCCATAGGGCGTCCGAAGCAAGTGGGGTTTTATAACTTCACACCGGGCTTTGGGGGAAGAGCCCGACCCAGCGGGTTACAAGCAGATCAGCACCGAGTGGTTTTACCCTGCCTGTCATCTCCCGGGCACACGGAACGCCAGGCACGGCACGAGGCAGGACTTGCTATTTCTGAGTGCCCAAAAACCCAATAATCGCAAACTTCACATTTTCAGATTTCATTAACAAGACTGTGACGCCGTCCTCCAAAGCAGCAGGGGCTGCTCCGGGTGCTGCAGGTGGACGCTTGGGAGAGGGGAAGGAGCCACAGGGAGAGTGTAAGAGCGGGGAGGGAAAGCCGAGCGAGAAAACCCGACCCGCAGGATGTGATCTGAAACGTCGCCTGCGAACGCCAACGCGGCAGCACAGAGCGAGACCCAGCACACGAAGCGGGGAGAGCTCAAAGCAGCGTTAGCAAACAGCCCTGGGAGAACCGGGGAGTCTCCTGGTAAAGTCCGCACGGGGAGAGCTTGACCAGGCTGAGACCCTTCCCTGAGAGCACGGAGATCCCAAGGTTACCTCCACGCAGGGGCTCGATGCACATCCCACCGCTCCCATCAGCGTAGACAACTTTTCAAATGCAATTGCTCGCGCTGCTTCCCACAAAACCTCCAAAGTTTGCCCTTTGGGGCACCCGTGCCTCGCGGCAACTTCCAAACACAAGTTTTCCAGCCACACAGCGCCAAGGTTTCTCATCGGGAACCAATCCCAGCTACCTGCCTGGTCACCGGGAGCCCCCGAGGTGCACGGGACACCAAGCAGATTTAAGGAAGAGCAGCACCAAGCCTGGACTTCACCCAGGGCAGATGAGACAAAGCCTCCCAGGGGCTGCACAGCCACCCCTCCCACGCTCCACACAGGCTTCTTCCCCACGGTATTTATTTTCGCTCTCCACTGCTAGGTCTCTTCCAGTTGTAAGTGTTTCACGCACAAACAAGTTGTCATATTAAACCAATTTGGCAGCAGAACGGCAGGCCCAGAGGGAAGCAATCCTGCGCGTTTGCAGTAACTTAATCTGCAATTTCAATAGGATACAGTTCCAGCGTCTGCTGCCCCGAACCTTTGTGCAGCGGCTGGGCATTGTTCAACAGCTGCCACGCTCTGCCCAGCTGCAGCGCTGCCACCAGGAAATCAGAGTTATTTTTCTTTAATGTACAAAAAAAAAAAAACCAAACCCAAAAACCCACAAGAAAAACATCTATTATAGAAATACGAGCCAGGCCCTGGCCTCGCCGAGCACCGGGCATCCCCACACAACACCCCAGGCGCTGCATCGAGGGAAGAGGACTCGGCTGCTGGTAATTTATTCCTCAATCGTGTAACTTCCATACGGCTCACAGGCAACATTTAACTGCAAACCTTGGGTTATCCTGACCCCGCGCAGAAGTGATGATAATATGAATTTACCGGCTCAAAGCAGTCTTCATCAAAAGTGCTTTACCTCCTTTTTAGAAAAAAAAAAAACAAACACAAAAAAGAGCAAACCTAAATATATTCACCAAGAGGGATGTAATAAGAAAGGGCGACTCCAGCCAAAGGAAATGGTGGCTGATCCACACCAGAGAACCAGCGTTAAACCGGGCCAGCGCTTATGTTTCAAGACAACAGGAAAGCGATGGATTCATAGAGAGGATTTAGGGGAAATGAGAAGCTTCACAGCTACAGTTACAATATCTTTTCGTCAAAGAAGCTGCAAGTAAACGTGACGCGCTCTGCTGTTACCCCTTTTTCTTTCCAGACTACACCGCAACTCGCCTTCCATGGCCAGAGAGGAGAGTTCTTGGCTACACAAAACATGAAGCGCGGAGTCTCCGGAAAAAGAGGTGATACAGAAATGTAACGAACTGTTCATTTTATTAGGAAATTTCAGGTAAGTTACAGTTTCAGAACAAGGATCTGTTGGTCACATCCGCTATCCCCGGCCGTGTCAGACCTGCCAGCTGATGCTGGGCGAGTCCCGGCACATCCCAGCCTCAGTTTCCCTTATCTGTTAACACAGAAAATTGGTATTTCCATCCCCCTCTGATAAACCTTAATTAATGCGTGCAAAAGGCTCCGAAGCTCCAAAGGAAAAGACCCCAGAGAGCAAAGCATTTGGAAAGATTTTCCCTGTGATGAAGGAGCACCCGAAGGAGCCCGACACGGGGGGCTGGTTTATCAGAGTTTTCCTCCGGAGCCAACACACTGCGGCTGCGAACCCAGCCACTCCCACAAGATTTTGGGGGGATGCCCCCGGATACGCCATCAGAGCCCCCGGGTCGGTGCTGCCGCCCAGGAGCGCGCAGGCAGAGCCCCCCCGCACCGGCGGGGAGACCGGCGCCGCGCACGGGACCCCGCCGGGACCGCTCCGGGACCCCGGCATCGCCCGGGGATCCGCGGTGGGGCCTGTCCCGCACACAGGGACCGAGCTCGGTAACAACCCCCGGAGCGCCGCCGAAGGCCGGGCGCCCGGCGTTAGGCGAGGAGCCCCAAGAGCGCGGCGGGCGCGGCGCGGCCCCCATTGTTACCGCCGGCAGCGGCGGGGCCGGGCGGGCCCCGGGAGCAGGGCAGGGCCCGGTCCCGCGGCCCAGCAGGCCCGGCGGCCCAGCCCGCGGCGCACAATGGGGGCGGGAGGGAACCGGAGGGAGCTGGAGAGAGCCGGCGGGGCCGGGCGGGAGCCCCCGCGGCGGCGCGGCGCCAGGCCGGGCCCGCACCCGGGAGGCGGGCGAGCGCGGGCCGCTTCCGCCCTCATGGCCGCGGCCGCCATTCCACCACCACCACCACCACCCCCACCCCCCCCCCCACTCCGCCCGCCTCCCGCCCGCCCTCACCTGCGGCGGCCGCGCGTTACGCCAGCCCCCGGCTGCGGCCCGGCCCACTAGGCCGCGCGGGGCCCGGCGGCGGCGGCGGGGCGCGGCGGCCGCCCCCGGAGCGGCGCGGTGGGGCCGAAGTGGGGGGGGCGAAGGGGCCGAGGGGGAACCGGGGGGCGCTCGGTGAGGGCGGAAGGGGGGCGGAAAGGGGGGCCGGGATTTAAAGGGGCCGCGCGCGGTTACCGGAGCCGCCGCCGCCGCCGCGCAGCAACTTTACCTGGGTCTCACCACACTGACAACTACCAGCGGCGCCCGCCCCCATCACGTGACGAGGGCGCGGGGGCGGGGCCAGCCCGGCTTCACCCACGTGACGCGCGCGAGGCGGGGAAGGGCGGCAGGGCAGGGGGCGCTCTTCTGCCGGCACACGCGTAGTGACGCGCCGCGGTCACGTGAGAGCTGCTCCTCTCCCTGGTCACGTGGTGGGGGCGCGGAGCGGCTTCGGCGGTCCGCCATGTTGTGCGGCCCCGGGCCGGGCCGGGGATGGCGGGGGCCGGCAGCAACTGGCTCTCCGGGGTCAACGTGGTGCTGGTGATGGCCTATGGCAGCCTGGTGAGGCGGGGAGGGCCCGGGGGACGGGGGCGGGCCTGGGGTGTCTGCGGGGCTCCCGTGGAACCGAGCCTGGGGTGTCTGTGGGGCCCCTGTGAGGCCCATCCCGGGGTGTTTGTGGGGTGTCTGTGGGGCTCCGTGAAGCTCATCCCGGCGTGTCCGTGGGGCTCCTGTGAGGCCCATCCCGGCCTGTGCGTGGGGCTTCCGTGGGGTTGGGGCCGGGGTGTCCGTGGGGCTCCTGTGGGGCCCATCCCAGCGTGTCTGTGGGGCCCATCCCGGGGTGTAGGTAAAGCTCCAGTGAGACACGACCCAGGGTGTCCGTGGGGAGCTCGGAGCTCTCAGGGCTGGGCCGAAGGGCCCGTGTGGTCCTGGTGCCTGTGGGGCGAGGAGAGGACGTGAGTAGGAGCCTCTGTGGAGGCTGAGGTGTGGGGGGGGCTGGCCCGGGTGTCTGTGGGGCTCTGGAGGGGCTGCACAGGGACCCCTGAGCTTCTTGGGTTTGGGGGGGTCTGTGGGGCTCGGTGGCTGCTCGGCCTGGAGTGTCTGGGGGGTTGGGTGTCAGCAGGGTCATCCCCAGCGTGCCTGACACCCGTCCCTGCTGTGACACTCCAGGTCTTCGTGCTGCTGTTCATCTTCGTGAAACGCCAGATCATGCGCTTCGCCATGAAGTCCCGCCGTGGCCCCCATGTGCCCGTGGGACAGCACGCCCCCAAGGTGGGTATGCGGAGCCCTCCCTCCCCTGTGCACACAGACCCGTCCGTGCCTGGGGGGGCAGGCAGGGTCCTGTTTCAGACCTTTCCAGGAGCTGCCACCTTGGTGTGGTGCTGGGCATCTGGATGGGGAGCGGGTTTATTTCAGAGGGGCCCTGGATATGAGTGTCGTTGTCCTTGTGACCCCCCAAACAAAGCGAGTGCTCTGTAAATGGCTCTTTTTTCCCTCCGCTGTGCAGGATTTAAAGGAAGAAATTGACATTCGACTGTCAAGGGTGCAAGACATCAAGTACGAGCCCCAGCTGTTAGCTGAGGATGACAGCAGGCTTCTGCAGCTGGAGACACAAGGTACTGTCTCTTGCGGCCATCAGAGACACTGTCCAGTGCTTGTCCCACTACCGCCGGTCGTTTTCCTGGGGCTGAGCTGTGTTGCTGGCCTCTCTTGGCATCACAGCGTCACGTTTGAGGGTGGCAGAGCCCTGGAACAAACTGCCCAGGGAGGTGGTGGAGCCTCCGTCTCTGGAGACATTCAAAACCCGCCTGGACAAGTTCCTGTGCAACCTGGTCTAGGCAGACCTGCTCTGGCAGAGGGTTGGACTAGATCTCCAGAGGTCCCTTCCAACCCCACATCATTCTGTGATTCTGTTTGGTGAGCTGACATGAGATGGTGTCTCCGCGCCTGTCAGCTTTCCCTACCTCCCTCCTGCTGCCGAGCTGTGCAGAGCTCTCAGTTTGGGTTTTCTCTTTGCCAGGCTGCTATAACTATCTGTACAGGATGAAGGCGCTGGATGCGATCAGGACGTCTGGTAAGGGAGCAGAGGGCAGGAGTGGGAGGGCGAGGGCGGAGAGATAGCGTGTGCAGAGGAAATAAGGGTGCGGTTGTCAGCCAGAGCCTCACGAAGGGCTCAAGGTCATCGTTTGGGAATAGCAGTCACTTGTCCCGCCCGGAGCTGAGGTTCCGCTCTGCTCATGCGTTGGGAGCAGTCAGGAGATAACGGTGACAAATTTAATTACCCGCCAACTTCTGACGTCTGCGGGTGAACACGTGCGTTTTCACCCGCGCCTCAGCCAGTTGTGTTGTGCCTTTTTATTTTGCAGAAATCCCCTTTCAAGCAGAGGTCCGGTACCCGAAGTCTTTGATAGGGAGGAACTTCTGTGCCTATCTGCTGGAGCTGCGGAATTCCAGCTCCTTCAAAGGCATCCGCAAAGCCTTGATTGACACCTTGCTGGATGGCTACGAGAGCGCCCGCTACGGCACGGGGGTAAGTGCTGGTGCCGCGTCACCCTGTCAGCACCGCGTCAACCCCTGCAGCAGAGCAGGGGCTGCTCCCGCACTCCTGCCTGACAGCTGGACTGAGGTCACCCTCTAACCTCGGCTGGGTTTCCCACACTCTTTTCTGTTTGTGTCCAGGTCTTTGGGAAACCGGAATATCTTAAGTACCAGGATGCTCTGAACGAGCTGGCAAACCTGTAAGTGTTACTGCCCGGGGTGTGGCTGGGGGGCAGCAGTGGCTTCCTGGGCCCCAGCAGCCCTTTGTGGAGGTGTGAACAGAGACGGGTTTGGGGGGCAAAACCCAGCTTCTGAGATGTGGGCTGTTTATGCCTGTCTGTCCTTCCAGGTTTATTTCCTCCTTACAACCCCTCTGTTCATGTGTTTTTGGGTTTGTTACTTGGTGACAGTCACGCTCCTGCTTGAGCCAGGGACCTCGTGCGGGCTCTAGGCCTGGCACCTGCAGAAGCGCCAGCCTTGGTTTTCAAAACCGCCATTGTCCTGGGGGCAGATCTGCCTCATGTCTGGCAGAGGGATGCGGTGGACGAGCTGCTGTGACGGTGCCTCTCCTGTCCCTGCAGGACCAAGGCCCGGGGAGGCAGCAGCCAGCGGCAGCACCAGTCGGCAGCCAAGGACCTCACCCTCTCCCCCGAGGTCTCCAACCCCGCCACCATCCAGGTCACCTACCTGCCTTCTAGCCAGAAGAGCAAACGTGCCAAACACTTCCTGGAGCTGAAGAGCTTCAAGGACAACTACAACACGCTGGAGAGCACCCTGTGAGCCGCGCGGGGAAGCACTGCTCCGGCAGCCTGCCGCCAGCAGAGCCCCTTTGCTGGGCGCAGCCGGTGTCCTGGGTGGCTTTGGCCGCAGTTCGGCGTGTGGGCAGTGGTGGGAGGAAGCGGCTGCTCTCTCAGGTCTCCCTCTTGCACGGTGTCGGAGACCATCACTCGGCAGCGGCTCCGTTTCGGCTGGCGGAGCTCGGCTTTTGCCAGGAGCCCGTTTGGAAGCCGCGCGCCCGCCTGTGGGACCCGGGGGGGTCAGCCCTGCGACCTCCTCCACAGCAGGCCTGGGACACGCTTCAGGCTTTGAGTCCGGTAACGCCTTGGAGCCCTGGCCCTGTGAATAAACTGATCAGCTTTAGCTTATTTATAAAAGACATCGATCCCAGCGCCCTCTTCCATCTGCCCCCTTTCCCCATCACGGCCGGCAGGGGCTGATGCCGTTTGTCCGTCCTGCCTGTGGGTCTCAGGCTCTGGAGCCGCTCGTCTGTTCTTTCCAAAGGGTGAACGCTCTTCTTTTCCCTGTGGTGCCGTGCCCAGCCTGCCCGTGTGTCCGGGCCACGCACGAGGGGGCCTGGACCGAGTGTAAATAGTTCGGTGGCCAGTTCTCGGCCACCGTGGCTGCGGTGCCTCTTTGGGCTGCGGTTTCTACTCTTTTCTCCTGCAACCGGGCATTTGGGGACGCCTTGGGCAGACAAATACCAGCTTCGAACGCCCTGTCTGTCCTGCCAAGGGGGTGTTTCCTCCCACTCTCACCAGCGCCTGTGTGTCAGCGGCTGCCGAGCCCCCGTGGGCGAAAGCTCGTGGCCCCCGACTTGCCGTCTGCGTCCTGCCAGGCCGACGGCAACGCCCGCTGCTCACCAGTCACCGCAGCGTGTACCGCTTGGGGCCGGGACCCCTGCCCCTTGTCTGGGCCTCTGCACTCTTTTTAATTGCTGTTTAATAAAATGACAGTTACCCCGAGGCCGGTGCGTGCTGTCCTCTGACTGCGGGGAGCTCTTCCCTGCCGCACCCAGGGCTGTGTCCATCTCTGTGCCGCTGCCACGGTAACTGGGATGCTGTTAGTCCCTGTGCCGCTACCACGGTAACCGGGATGCTGTTGATGGCGTGGCCGGTGCAGAGGGCAGTTGCGGGGTCCCTGTGGCACGGCCAAGCAGCCAGAGCCCCTTGGTGTGGCAGGAGGAGGTGGGACGGGGTGGGGGAGTGGTTCTCCTGGGTCTCCTGGCAGCATGTTGGGGATGGTGGGGCACGATGTCCCCCTCGTGTGGGTTAAACCCTGGGCCCCCCCAAACACGTTGCTTTGGTTGCAGGTCCTGGTGAAGAGCAGCGCCTGCGTGAGGCTGATGGAGAGGTAGAGCTGGCAGAGGGGGCCCTGGGGACTGAACCCCCTGTGCTGGGGGGCAGCAGGCGAGGGGGGAGCCTTGGTACCCCATCCTCTCCCATGTCCCCACAGCTCTGGGCAGGTGGCCGTTGAGTACGCGGGATGCTGGGAGAGGATCTGGGCTGTGGTGCTGCGGCAGCGCGTGGTGTCGGAGATGCGGCTCGCTGGCAAGGAGCAGACAGTGGTGAGGCCAGGCGTGGGGCCGGGGGGCACCCAGTCCTGTGCCGCCGGGGTTGGGTGCCCCCCTTGTCCCGCTCCGGAACCGTATCCTGTGGGACCAGCCTGGGGACAGTGGGGCTCAGCACCGGCTCCTGTTCCGGCAGGTCCGACGGGCTGCCCTGCTCCGGCTCCTCCAGGACGAGCACCAGCAGCACCAGCGGGAGCTGCACCAGCTCGGGAAAGCCTTCTACATGGAACGGCTCTGAGCACCCAGCCTGGTGGGCTCAGCACCCACCTGGTGGCCTTGGCACGGGCCTGGCGTCACTCAGCTTCAAATAAAACATGTTGAGCAAGACGGGGACTGTGTCTGCTGGGTGCTGGGACATGGGACAGCCCCGGGCGGAGGCAGAGGGAAGGGGCAGCCCGGCACAATCCCTGCGGTTGGGATCCAGATGACGTTGTCTGCGACCCTACACGTGCCAGATCCTGCACACACGGGCCCGGCTGTGGTCACGCCAGGAGATGGCAGCATGGCCAGCGTGCTACATGGCTGCATCCCACTCCGGCACGGGTCTCATGTCGGCCGCATGCTCCTGTCCCTCTTGTCACGGTGCTCCCGGCCGAGTGGCACAGCCCTGCAGCAGCGGGGAGAGGAGCCCGGCCGGGTGCGATACTCCCTGGCCCCGCTCACTGTTCAGGCACCCCTGAACCCCCGCCTGCTCCCTGACCGGGGGGGCCCTGTCCCCCCCTGCCATCCCTGCTGCCTGCGCCCGACCTTGGTGTCTCCCGGCCCCGGGGCCCATCAGCGCCTGCCCTGGCTCTGCTTATTGACAGGGCTGGGGGCCGCCGGGCTGGCACCCCCCGCCCACGGCCCTTCATTAGCTTGGCTGTCGGGATGCATCACATCAGCCGCCACTGCACGCGCGCTCCCAGAACCCTGCTGCCGCCACATGTGTCCCCACCGTCCCCACTGCCACCCTCCCTGCCTGGCCCTGCTGCCCCACTGCCACCCCTATGGGGCCAGAGCCCCATGTCCCCCCGCCAGCCCAGGCAGGCAGCAGGGCAGGGGCTGTGCGCCTGTCCCCCCAAGGCACTCGGGACTCCCACTTGCCCCATGTCCTGCCCCATTGGCCCCCCAAAGCTTGGGCCCCCGCAGAGCCCCCAGTGCCATTGCCAAGGTCGATGTGTCCCGCTGCGGCAAAGCACCAGTATGGTGTGGGGAGACCTGTGGCCCCAGCACCACAAGAGACCCCGTGTGCCCTCCTGGCTGCAGGCCACCAGCCAGGTCCCAACGGCCACCCCAGAATGGGTCTGGGGGCCCTTCTTTGTCACCCAGCTATGCCCAGTGTGGAACCCCATGAAGGATGGGGCAGGGTGACAGTGGTCGCCTCCTCCGGCCACCCCTGTGCATGGGGTGTCCCAGTGGCTCCCCCAAAGCAAGGGGACAGGGACACAGCCCCCCAGTGCTGGCCGGGGCTTGTCCTTGGGCAGGGTCACGCGCAGCCCCCTCGGTGGCGCAGAGCCCGCTGGGACGGGCCCGGCTCCCCAGTATCGACGGCCCCGCTAATGACGGCGGCGTGTGACTGGGGGCAGGAGCAGGCGGCGCGGGGCCATCGACCCGTATCGACCGGCAGCGCTCAGCGACAAGGGCGCGGGGGTCTGCGGAGGGGGTAGGGGGACGTCGATGGGTGGTAATTAATGGGAACGAGGCCACGTGCGTGGGGCCAGGGCGTTTGCCGGCCGCATCCCCCCGCTGGGTGCAGCTGAGCGCGGTTATAAATGGTGGCTGGGCAGCCCCTGAGCCAGACCGCTGAGGAGCCCCCCAAGCTGGCCCAGGTAAGGCAGTGACGGACGTGGGGTCCCCTTGGCACTGGGAGCGCAGGGACGGGTGGGCAGCGCTGCCCTGCCGTGCCATGCCATGCCAGTCCATGTCATGCCATGGCGTGCCATGCCGTGTCGTGCCAGGAGCACTGCTCTGCTCTGGCTTCGTCCCCACTGCAGGATGGCTCCTGCTTGGGTACCAGATCCCAGAGCATCCCAATGCCGGCGTAGCTGCCCAGGCGGGCTCCAGACACCGAGAGGGCACCGAGGTGCTGCCTGCGCGGTGACCTGGGGGGGTCCTGCCCGGGCAAACCAGGGAGTTAACCCTCCCACAAGCTCTCAGTCTCTCTTTCTCTCCTTCTCTTGCAGGGAGCTGAGCCCCGGGTCCCGTCCGCCTCTGCCTGTCCCTGCCTCTGTCTGATATGTTTGATATTAGGTTGTTTTATTGGAAAACCAACTAAATATCAAACATATTCTTACAGCGCCAGGGATGCCCAGCGCTGACCAGACGAGATGCTGCCTCCACCCTCCAGCGGGCAGGGGGGGACTGCGGGGGGTCCTTCTGCACCCCTTCCTGCACCCCCTGTTCCACCCTCTCGCTGCTGCAATAACCCCCGTCTGCCTGCACCATGCGCCGGTCTCCACGGGGCCGGGGAGAGGGAGCCAGGAGCTGCCACCCCCGGGGCCTGGCAGAGGTTTGGGATGGCGGTGGGGTCAGTGCTCACCACCTGTCTCCCCCGCTCACGCCCGGGATGATCCCAGGACAAAGGCGCGTGGCCCCATGCCCACCGCTGGCCCCGCTGCCCCTGCTGCACGGGGTTATTTATGGCTCCCAGGGCATGGAGGTGTAGCGGCCGCTCGGGGCCCCGTGTGGGCACTGTCCCTCCTGGCGCCCTGCCCAGGGAGCGGGGAGCTGCCACCGGGGTCAGTCTTTGTCTCCTGGGTCCCTGGGTGCTGACTCCCCAACCCCCCAGTGGGTATCCCCCCGTGGGAGATCCCGTCCTGGTTCCTGGGGCCGGCGGGACCTTGGAGCTGGCGCAAGGAGGCTGCTAATCCCCCGGCTGCGTAGGAAGTGCCGCCGCTCTCCCTGAGAATTCCTCCCCGCGCCTGGGGAATTCGCTCCTCTGGCTGCCAACAGCATCTTCTGCCTCGCGGCCAAGCAGCAGCGCAGCCGGAGCCAGGCCGGGGGCTCGGGGGGCTCGCAGGGTGTTCTTCCCGGGGTGTGGGGGTTGGTTCCCCCTGCTGCTCCCCACCGAGCCAAACAATTTGGGCCGGGGGCTGCCGCTAAGCCCCTGCTCTTAAAATAGCGCCGGGATGAGCTCGCCCTTTTCCATGCCGCCCCTGGGCTCGGGTAAATGTCAGCCCGGGGGCCACCAAAACACCCTGGTGGGCTGCAAACCAGCTTCACTGCTGGTGCCACGGGGACCCAGCTCAATGTCCCCAGTGTGTCTCAAGGGAGTGCTGGGTGGGAGCATCGCGTCCCCATGATGTTGGCCAGGGTGACCCATTTCAAGGGGGGGGCAGGCGGCCAGGACAATGCAGGACCCCCCACTTGCAGACCTGCCGCTGCTTTTTATAACCACCCCAGCTGTCCTCAGGAGCCCAAATAAGGCTGTGGCCGCCTGGACCCCCCCTGGGCAGACAATGGGTCCCCAGCACAGACTTTTTGGGAAGGTGGGGAGGCGGCTCGGCCCAAGAAAGGCAAAGCCCCTGCGCCGCTGAGCAGGGCAGAGTTGATAAACCGGGCAGCGAGGCGTCGGGCAGCACTACTGCCCTGCCTGCCCTTGCCTGTCCTGCTGCCCACTGCCCCGTTGCCGGCGCCCGCGTCCCACCAAGGATGGAGGCCATCAAGAAGAAGATGCAGATGCTGAAGCTGGACAAGGAGAACGCCCTGGACCGGGCAGAGCAGGCGGAGGCTGAGCAGAAGCAGGCAGAGGAGCGGAGCAAGCAGGTAGGGGGGTGGGAGATGTCCACAGCCCGGGGGTGTCCGGGGGGACGGACCACGCTGAGCCCAGACCCAGCACACCCTGGCCAGGGGAACAGCGGGGTGAGAGCTGCCACTGTCCCACAGCTCAGGGACCATGTCACGATGCCGTGGGGCATCCTGAGGACTGCCCAGGGCTCAACACATGCCAACTGTGGCAGATGGGACAGTTATGGACACTGCGGGGCAGAGCTGAGCCCAGCCTGGGGCAGGAGGGATGCCGTGGGGCAGAGCTGAGCCGGGAATGGGATAGGCAGAGCTCTCCCCCCATGTGGAGGTCCAGAGGGGCATCCAAGGGCTTTCCCCCCATGTGGGGGTCCAGAGGGGCATCCACCTGTGGTGACTTTCGCTGCCCTTCCAGCTAGAGGATGAGCTCGCTGCCATGCAGAAGAAGCTCAAAGGGACGGAGGATGAGCTGGACAAATACTCCGAGGCTCTGAAGGACGCCCAGGAGAAGCTGGAGCTGGCGGAGAAGAAGGCGGCAGACGTACGTATGGGGTGCAGGGTGGGAGCTGGGGTGGCTGCCCTCCCCTTGTCAACCTTCCATGTGGCCTCAGGGATGGTGGAAGGTCCCTCTCGGGCTCGGTGCACTCCTCCAAAGCTGTGTATGGGAGCAGAGAGTGACCCCGGGAAGGACACATCCCGGTGGGGGCCCATGCAGGAGACAGAGGGATGGTGGCGGGGGCAAGGACATCCCAGGCAGTGGGGCTGGAGCAGGGTGGGCAGGCAGGGTCCCGGGAGCAGGGCACAGGGACCCCCAGCTGGGGACAGAGCCACAGTGGCTGGCGGCAGTGAGCAGCCCCTTGAACGCAGGACGTGGGGTCCCCGCGTGTCCCCAGGAAGGTCCCTGTCACGGCTGCTGTCGGAGGAGCTGAGCTCCAGAGGAGGGGGGAGCCCTCAGCCCCCCGGGCAGGCGGGGGCTGCGTGGGCAGCGTGACAACAGCACAGCCCGGCTATTGTTGGCCGCCGTTTCCAGGAAAACAATGGCGCGAGCGGTGCAGGGTTTCGCCGTCCGGCCGTTCTCCCGGCCATCACGTGGCTGGAGTTTGACTCCGCTCCTCGCAGCCGAAAGGGCTATCACCCTGCGGGGCCACCGTGTCTCAGGGGTCGAGCGCTGGGGAGATGCGGGTCTTGCCTCCTGTGGGAGCTGGAAGAAATCCCGCGGCTCCTCTCCCTGATGGCCCAGCTCTGACGCCCGGCCCGGAGGCAGGAGCGACACGGCCACCGACGCTGCGCCACGGGGAAGCGCCCCAAGCCCCGGCACGGTGCCTGGGCTGGCTCTCACTGACACATCCCAGCTCCGAGCTGGGGGCTGGGGTGTAATCGGGAACTGCCGAGCCCTCCCTGAGCCCCGGGCAGTGTCAGCCCCATGGCTCTGCTCATGGCTTCCTCTCCCGGCCCCGGCCGAGCGTGTGGCAGCGCTGGAGGTTGGCACACGCCGAGCGTGGCCTTGCAGAGCTCTGGGGAGCCCTTTCCTCCCTCACACCCTTCTTTCCTCTCTGGCTGGCATTTTCGGACTCTCTCCCTGCCATCACCCCGCAGCGCTGAGGACCACATCCCCACTCGCTTCGCATCTCGTTAATCCCTTTCTGTTCATTCAGAGCCCCCTTTTTCCAGCCACAACCCCAGCGGGGTGACTCTTGGGGCTCCCCTGGTTTCACCCCGGCTCAGGGAAGCAGAGGGGCGGGAGGAAGGATTTTGGGCCCTGGAGCATCGGATGCGCAGAGCTGCCCCCAGCTCCTTCCAGCCGGCAGGCGCAGGCAGAGTCAGGCCCTTTTGGTCACCGGCTCATCTCTGGGGGACCTGCCGAGCTGTTGACATGGCCGGGCCTGTGCCAGCCCTCTCGGCCCCGGCACACACTCCCCTGGGGCATGTCCCCACCCGGCTGCTGAGGGGTTTTGGAAGCAGCACAGCGGTGGCAGCCTGGTGCCTCTTTCCCTTTGTGTGTGCCCAAAGTGCTGCCAAACAGGCTGCGTGGCGAACGAGGGCAGCGACAGGTCTAAGTTACGTTTTTACTGAGCTCTCGGGGCGGCTTCGTGCCCCTCGTGGCACAGAGGAACATCACCCTCGGCGGTGTTTTCTGCCCTTCTGAAACCGGAGAGTTTTAGCAACGGCTAAAGCTGTCGCAACGGTGGGGTTTGGGACACGGCAGCGGAGCAGGAGCCTGGCAGCAGCATGTCGGCAAGCGCCAGAGCCCCGTCCTGGGGAGGAAAAGGGGAGCGGGACCTGCCTCAGGGCTGGGGGGGTTTGGCCCCGCTAAGTGGGGGGGGCTCTCCAGAGCAGCGGGGGGGGGGGGGCAGGCCAGTGAGCTCAGCCCCCAGGAATGTGGCGCCGCTGCAGCCCAGCTGTGCCCGTGTGAGGCCCGTGGGGCTGAGGGACAGGACCTGAGAGGGACATGGCGGCACAGCAGGGGGCGAGGGGTGCGCGCACCCCTGTGGGGCAGGATGTGGAGGCCTGTGTGGGGCAGGGCCCTGGTCCACAGGCTCCTGTGCAGGAGGTCATGGTGTGTCTGCCCACCACATGGGGCAGGCCCTGGTGTCCCTATACCGGCATGGGGCAAGTCCCGGTGTCCCCCCAGTCACGTGTGGCAGATCTCGGTGTCCCCAGGTCTCCATGGGGCAGGTCCCAGTGTCCCCATAACCACATGGGGTAGGTCACTATGCCTGTAGGCCCACATAGAGCTGGTCCTGGTGTCCCCCCACCCGCATGGGGCAGATCTCAGTGTCCCCGGGTCCCCATGGGGCAGGTCCCAGTGTCCTGAGGCCCACGTGGAGCACGTCCCGGTGTCCCCATACACACACGGTGCAGGTCTCTGTACCTGTAGGCCCACGTAGGGCTGGTCCCGGTGTCCCCCCACCCACGTGGGGCAGATCTTGGTGTCCCCAGGTCCCTGTGGGGCAGGTCCCAGTGGCCCCATACACACATAGGGCAGGTCTCTGTGCCCCCAGGCCCCCGCGGGGCAGGTCCCAGTGTCCTCAGGCTCCCGTGGGGCAGGTGTCTGTGTCCCCAGGACCACATGGGGCAGGTCCCGGTGTCCCCACACCCCCGTGGGGCAGGTCCCCGTGCCCCCAGGCCCCCATGGGGATGTCCCGGGTGCCGTGTGGGGTAGGCCCCAGCGCCCCCACTCCCGCCTGGGCCGGCCCCAGGCCCCACCGCCGCACCGCCGGGCTGCTGCTGCTCCCCGTCCCCATGGCAACGCGGGCGGGGGAAGGGAGGAAGTGACGTCACTTCCCGGGCGGTGGGACCGGGGCGGCGGGTTCCGGTATTTCAGGGCGGGGCCGGCGCGGAGGGGAGCGGCGGGTCGGGCCGGGCGGCGGGGAGGAGGAGGAGGGAGGAAGAAGAAGAAGAAGGAGAAGAAGGAGGAGGAGGAGGATGGCGGGGGCCACCACCATCGAGGCGGTGAAGCGCAAGATCCAGGTGCTGCAGCAGCAGGCGGACGATGCCGAGGAGCGGGCCGACCGCCTGCAGCGGGAGGTGGAGGCCGAGCGCCGCAACCGCGAGCAGGTACCGGCGGGGCCGCGGGTCGGGCGGCCCCGGGAAGCTGAGGGGGGGGGGACACCCCGCAATCCACCCCCGGGGGTGTTAGGCCTGCGGGCGTGGCGGTGCCGGGGGTCGCTCCAGCCGGGGCTGCGGGAGGAGCTGCGGGATCCCGGGCCCCCGTTCGCAGCCGTCCGGGCCCCGCCGCCGTGGTGTCTGCGGGGCTCGGGGGAGGGGTGTCCCGTCCCCGCCCGACGTCCCCCGTGGCGGCGGCGGGTCTCGCCGCGGTCCCCGGGTCCCCCCAGCTGCGATGTATCGGTCGGTGCTGGGGAGTGACGGGGGCCGGAGGGAGCCGGCGGGTCTCTCTTTCATCGTCACGGGTCCCCCCGCGCCCGTCCCCGGGTCTCCCCCTCGGTCGGGGTCCTCTCCCCCGGTCGCCCGCTGGCTCGGAGCTGCCGGAGGAAGGGGAGGAACCCGGCCATCTTGTCTGGCCCAGTGTTGCAAGCACAAAGGTGTGAGTAGCCTTGGCATGTGCTGATAAAATGGAAGTGAGTGAGCTCACCGGTGCCGCTGCCAGCGCGGGAGGGACGGGAAACCTCCCGGGCTCCGCATCCCGGCCGGCGGGGATCCCCCGCCGCCCCCGGGACCGGCGGGGACTGGGGTTGCTGGGAGGGAAGGAGGGAGCAGCCACGGCAGGGTCTGGCAGCTCGGTGGGGCCGGGGGTCCCGTCGGTGGGGCCGCTGGATGGGGTGACACAGGGCAGGTCCTGGCGGGCGTCTGGCTCGGGTCTGAGCGTGACTCTCTGCGAATTTGCAGAGTGCTTTTGCTGCCGATTCTGTTGGAAAATGTGGAGCTGAGGCTTTTGCATCCCCGGTGCCCGTGTTGCATGTTCCCTGAGGAGCGGCGTTGGTGGCTGCTGCCGTGGGGCTGGTGGCAGAAGCCTGTGCCGTGGGACCAGGCTACTCCCAGACCTCAGCCGGGCCCTGGCTTTGGAGCCACATAAGGAATTCTCTTGCGATAGCGGCGTTGTCATGGGAACGTGCGTGTTTCTCCCAGCTCCCCGGAGCCTCGCTGCTGGGGAGGGAGGACCAGTGCTCCCAGTGTAGTGGCGTCTTGAACTCACCCTGTGGGCTGGCCCTTGGGTCCTGAGGAGTGTCCCTGTTAGATCTCGGTGGCCTGGGGAAGCAATGGTGAGCCTCGATGGCTGAGGGGAACTCTGCCCTTGGCTTGCAGGGCTCCCGGTAGCTCCCTGACTCAGGGCTGCCTTCCTGGAGGAAGCGTGGGGTGAGGAGACTGTGCCGCTGGCAGCAGGGCTGCCTGGAAGTGTCACCCCTGTGCTCCGGAGCCTGACAGCTCAGCTGTGTCCAGTGAGGAGAAGCAGAAAGGGAGGTGTAAGGACCCTCCTGCAGAGGGGGAGAGGCAGCTCTGTAAAAACAAGAGTGAGTTTTTGGGTGGGTTAAGTGCTGCCTGTAGGAAGTCAGGGCTAAATGATGTGGTTTGTGGGGGAGTGTCAGGAAATGGAGACCTGCTGTGCACACCTGGTGTGTCTCCATCCCCCGGGAGAAAGAGGAGGCTCTCTACCTTGACAGCTCATTGCCCTTTTAGCAGGCAAAAGATGTTTGTGTCAAGGAGTCTCCTTCCCAGTTCTGTTTAACGTCTCATTTTGTTCCTCTTCGAACAGACCACTTCCTCCTCCTCTGGAGGAACGTGCAGGCAGGGCTGGCTGTGGGGCAGCGCTGCCTTGTTTGAGCATCAAAGTGCTGCGGGTTTCCCTGGTGAAGAGCAGGGTGTGCCGGCAGGGGAGCTCCTCTGCAACTCCTGCTCTCACAATCTGGCCTTGAAACATGCTGGGGCGGGGGTAGGGGGTGCCAAGCTTGGGGGGAAGAGCTCGGACAGTCTCTTCTGGGAATTGAACGTGGTTTGTGTCGGGCCCTGCTCTAAACACTGGGTTCTTTCATCTATCTGCTCCTCCCTCCTTGGGCATGGAGGGAAGCAGCGTGTCCTTGCAGGCTGCTTTGTTACAATTAGCTGGGATATTCCATATATGCCCGGCATGTGCCTGTGCGCGGGTCTCTGTAGAAGGTCGCAGTGCTGCCCTGAAGTGCCTGCAGCCCCATCCATCTCTGTTCTAGCACAGCGTTCTTGCTGCAGAGCAGGGTGCTGAGTTCCTCTGGGACGGCTCACATGGGGCATTGGTGTCCCCAAAGCATCTGGGCTTCCCCCCGGGCTCTGGTCGTGGCTGACACAGTCTGGGCTGTAAGCAGATGCCCTGTGGCTGATAGCAGAGCTGCCGTAATAGGCCTCGCCCGGGGTGCGATGGCTTCTGATCTCTGCTGATTCATTAAAGCCTCAGTCACTGTTGTGGTCATGCTTCTGGCAAATGCACGGCGCCTGAGGGCTTGTGGCAATTTCACCAGCTCCTGGCATGTGTGACTGAACCGAGGTAGCTGTCGACTGAGGTAGCTGTTGCTGGGGATCAGCCTCTTCAACCTGTCTCAAGACTGGCTGAGGCTTTTGCTCTTTCTCTGGGTTATTAGTGAGTTGCTGGGAGGGAGGAAGGAAGCCCAGAGCACAGCTGGCTCACTAGGGCTGTGGGCACCGCAGCGATCGGCTGAGCCCTGCTGCTGCCCCGGGTCAGGGCAATGCTGCGGAGAGCCCGGCCTGGCAGTGCCCAGACACAGCTTGGCAAACCTCTGAACCTGAAGCTGTTAATCTTTCTCACGTTGCCGATGAGAGGGCTCGTGTCAAGCAATGCTCATGTCCCCATCACATGGGTAAACTGACTTTGTGCTAAACGGTAGCCGTCGCGGTGCTCTGGTGTGGTGGATAAATAGGGCTGTGATTGATGGCCTGGCAGGATTAGAGCAGCTGCAGAGAAGACCCATTAGTGGAAGTCATCTACTTAGCGTTTATGGCTTAGACTGTCACGTCAGCTCAAGCTGGCAGGCGAGGAACCTGCGGGATGACTGACTGCTGCTCGGACAGAGCACGTGTGTGTGAAATGTTGTGAAGCTTAACGTGCGTGCAAGCGTTTGGGAGCGCAGCCTCTGTAAGAAAGTGGATAGAACACCCTGGCTTTGTTTTGGCTTCCCATGGGCTGCCGCCGAGCTGCAGGAAGAGCTCGGCTGCCCTGCGCTAACTGCTAAACCTGCCACAGACTGAGCCACCCTCCTCTGCTCCCTCTAGGCTGAGGCAGAAGTGGCATCTTTGAATCGCCGTATCCAGCTGGTGGAGGAGGAGTTAGACCGAGCCCAGGAGCGCCTTGCCACAGCTCTGCAGAAGCTGGAGGAGGCAGAGAAGGCTGCAGATGAAAGTGAAAGGTGAGCAAGGGCTGCTTGCCCTTACCCTGTCAGACATCTCAGATGTGTTCCTGACTGAGGGCCTGGTGCCATCAGCCTCTTGGGCTTCCTGGAGGGTGGGAAGTAGATACCACATCAAGGCTGGATGTGGGAGTCGGTACCCACTTGTGCAGAGCAGCTAAAACAATGCTGTTGGCCTTGGGTAAGTGTCTTGGAACCTGAGGGGAAGGAGTGAGGAAGTGCTGTGTGATACCACACATCCCTGCCTCCCAGGGAGGAGAAAAAAGGGGGTTCTGGGACACTGTTGACTTGCAAAGGTGGCTGCTGGTGAGGAAGCCTCTCTTCCTGCTGCCTCTGCCAGCATTCTCCCTCCTGGCAGCTGTCCCCTGGCCTGGCAGTGATTCTGAGGGGAGCGGGCTGCTCCCAGGTGGCTGATGTACTTCATTGGTGCACACGCCATAGTGAGCAGCCTGACCCAGCTGATGTCCTGCCATAAAGATGGGCTTGGCTCTTCCTGCGTTCCTGCCTGGGAAGTGCTTGGCTCAGCTGTGTGGAGTCCCTAAGACGGCCTGGCTTGTTCTTCTCGGCAGCACCACGTTTCCCATGGTCCAGGGGCCAAATGAGCTGCTGGAGTAATGCCCCAAGGAACAGTTAATTCTGAGCAATCGAGGCTGCTGTATTTGCATCAGCCTGGCTGTGGCTGCCTTCCTGTGCTATCCTCTGCACTCACAGGTGTTGCAGCTCATAAAGGAAGCAACATGGTCCCAGGGGAGCACTGTTAATGCTCTGGAACTCATACACTGCTGGCTTGTACAGGATTGTTTTATGCATCTCCCCTCCCTGTGCTTTCGTTTGGGCAGAGGCATGAAAGTCATTGAAAACAGAGCCCTGAAGGATGAGGAGAAGATGGAACTGCAGGAGATCCAGCTCAAGGAAGCCAAGCACATTGCGGAGGAGGCAGACAGGAAGTATGAGGAGGTGAGACCCTTGGATGCTCTGGTCCAGCTGACCCTGGCCAGGAGAGGTGGCTCCTCTTCCTGCTGGCAGGGCTTTCCTCAGCGAATCTGGGGGGAGAGCCTGGCTCTCAGCAGAGCTACATCAGTGTTCCGCATAGTCAAAAGGCTCCGGCAGCTCCAGTGACTCCTGCAGGCATTCCCTTTTCTGTCTTGCACAGCCTATAAGTACAAAATCATCTCCCTTCCTCTTAACTCCATTTCTTCCTTCCAGGTTGCTCGGAAACTGGTGATCATAGAAGGAGATCTGGAGCGCACTGAAGAGAGAGCTGAGCTTGCAGAGTCGTGAGTAATCTGCTTGCATGTAACCAGCACGTCTACCTTTGCATGGGAACTAACACAGCATTTCTAACCTTGTTACACAAGGCCTGAAGCACAGGGTGGGTTTAGAGCCTTAGATGGAAGAGCTGGAACACTCTCCTGCTCAGAACAGGATTAGATCCACTGAGGATGTGGAGTTTGTGATGATGTGATTTGACATGGAGATGTTCTGCCCCTTTGCATGGAGCGACTCCCTGGTCAGCGAGGCCAGAGAATCCTTCTCCACTCAGTATTTATTCACCAGCACCGCTTTGTACGTATGGTCACTGCCTCCTTACGTGGTGCCACAGGGCATGTGAATGCACAGCGCTTGTCCTAAAGCAGCAGAGGCTCCGGGCTGGGAGCTGAAGTGGCCTGTGGGATGTCCATGGTCAGAGCTATGGCTGAGGTTGGTCTCTGGCCTTTTAAAATATTTGCAGTAACCACTACAGGCTTCTGCACCACTGAGCAGTGAGCTGGGTGTCCTCTGCTGGGAGCAGGTACCCAGACTGTGCTGTTTGGGCTCCTTTCACGTGTCTGGATGCTCGAGCTGATCCTTGAGGAGCTGGTCAGGGCTTTCCTGTACTCCGGGCCTTGTCTAACAAAGTTAGTGTGTAGGCAGCAGTAGCACTGTGCTTCCTGCCCAGACATGCATGTCATGACCATGACTTTTTTGTGTTTTTCCCCTACCCCCTTTTTTGCTCTGCGGTATTGTGTTATTGGTGCTCCTTTTGACCCTTGCCCCTACCTGGCTTGTGCCATCGTGTGACCGTCACTAACAGTCGTTGCCGGGAGCTGCAGGAGCAGATCAGAGTGATGGAGCAGAACTTGAAGTGTCTGTCTGTTGCCGAAGAAAAGGTACTAACCTTTCCCTTCTCAAACCATTAAACCAGAACTCTTGTGGTCTTCTTGCTACGCTCCTTCCCTCAGCTTATCTGCGTCTTTCTCTCTCCTGGAATGTTCTGTCCTCTCTGCCCATAAATACTCCTGCCAGAGTGGTGGTGGCTCTCCATCCGTCCGTCAGAGCAGCTTCCCTCCTTACAGCAAATTAAACATGCAGTTTCTACCTGAAGACTCCAGGTCTGGCAGAAATCTGTGTCCGTATCTTGGCTGCTCAGCTCAGTGCCCTGCGCATGTGCTGGCAGAATACTTAAAATATGAACTTGGAGGCGGGAAGGGAACTTGCTTTCCACACAAGTGCCTGAAAGCAGGGTCCTATCCAGTCTGATCACAGATTGTCTCCTCATGAACTTCCTGGTCTTCCCTGCACGTGGATTCACTTCTTGTGTCTCCTGTCTTTCCCTCCCATTTCTTCTTTTTCCTTTTTTTCTCCCCTTTCTTTACAAAAACCCACAGTAAATGTTCCGAGCTGGAAGAAGAGCTGAAGAATGTCACCAACAATCTCAAGTCTCTTGAGGCTCAGGCTGAGAAGGTAGGGCTGCTTGTCCGAGGGCCAGAAAGATTTCTGTTTTGGTAGGAGGGTGTGTGCCAGCGGAGCACCCACTGGGATGGAAGTGATGCAACCACAGCCTTAAGTAAGCCAGGAGAGCTGTGCCTGCTCTCCCAGGAGAGCTAACGGATGCAGCGGCAGGGCTAGTGCCGACTGTAGGAGCTGGGAGTGCGGGAGGTCTGGCTGCCCTTCCCTGCCTCGGGGCAGACTCCGTCAGCCCAGGTGTTTATGCTGCTGGGATGAGAATTTTTCTGTGCCCAGGTTTGTGTTACGTGCATGGTGTGGGACTTGCTGCCTGACCCAGTTCTGTTGGACCAGGGTAGGGACGTGAACAACTCCCGGTTGGAAGCTTCTGTGGGCACGTGCGCTGCAGTGAGGAGTTTGTCTTCCTCTGTAGCTGTGGGCTCTCTGGAGTGGGACACACCTGGGGCTGCTGATTGCTGACTCTTCTCCTTTTCCACAGTACTCTCAAAAAGAGGATAAATATGAAGAAGAGATCAAGATCCTGACTGATAAACTCAAAGAGGTGAGTGACCATGTTGGGATGGCCCAGCTGGGTATGCTGGCCTCAGCTTGACTGGGTGGGAGACTTCATGATGCCTCCTTTGCTGTATCCCAGAGCTGTTGCACTAACTAGCTCACTTCTGTCTGGCAGGCAGAGACCCGTGCTGAATTTGCTGAACGGTCTGTAGCCAAGCTGGAGAAGACAATTGATGATTTGGAAGGTACATTCTGGGGATGGGAAGCCAAAGAATACATGGTGAGGTGTGGGGAGCTGAGGAGGGCTGTCTCCCAGATAGCTGGAGAGTGGAGACACTGCTCTGCTCCTCAGTACTTGGAGCATGACCTAACGCGGCTTCTGAGGTGAGTCTTGGTGCCTCTGGGCTCAAGAGTCATGCCCCGTGTATCTGCTCTGCAAACAACTGCCTGGCTCTGCTGCGGCAGCCCACAAGCTCCTGATCCAAACGCCTTGCCCTATCTGACTGATAGTGACAGATAGCGTGGCTGGTGTCTTGGTTGGGATGTCCTCAGGAATGTAACTGGATTCCTGTGCTCCAACCTAGCCCGATTTTTAAGGAGTGGTGTAGGAAAAAATGCCTGAACCCGACAGGAATTGGTTACAATAACATACTTGTGTGCAGGATCTCATGCAGGTGGCTGGCTGCTGCAGACAGTGTTGCTGCAAGTCGACCACAGTAGTCAGTGAGTCTTGAAACAGCCCCCGTGAAGACTTAGGACCAGTATCGCTCCTGGTTTGAGATTAAATCACCAGGAGCCCCATCCATGCGCTGTGGTGGTCAGCCTGTGCCAAGGATGGGTTCCTTTCCTCCCCCTGTTCCTGGTTTCACAGTACTTCAGGAGCACTCCTGAGGCCAGCTGTCGCAGAGTCCTACCTTTCCCCAAGCCGTGGAAGGAGAAGGTTCCAACTGCCTCACTTAAATCTGGGGCTGTGGCTGGAGTGGCGGCACTGGTAAACCAAAACTGGTACAGGCATCCTGCCTCAACCACAGCATGTGCCTTTCTGGTCTCTTAGTGCTAGGTCTTGGAGATTCAAAGCCACATCCTACCATCTGGAGTCACTCGGGAGATTTTATTTTTTTTTTAATCTAGAAATAGCAATGGTGTCAGCTGAGCTGTTCCAGAACCGCCGCCAAGCAGCAATCCGAGCCACCTCATGATCCAGGGCAAGCTTTTATTGGGAACTGCAAAAACTCTGCCAAATCCCTGCATGCTCCCCTTGAAACATGTTGATGGAGAGTTGGCTCTGGTCTCCAGCCTTGCTGCTGAAGTGACCTAGTTTATGACAACTGACAAAGTTCTCTGGGCTCTGTGGAGCCGTTAATGGCATTACCAGCTGTACGGTACTAGGCAGCCAGAGCAGGGGAAAGCCCATGCCAGCTCTGTGTGGTGCTCAAGGAGTGCAGCAGTACAGAGCTCCAGGCCTGCCTCCATCCCTGAAGGTGGGCGATCAGCTGGTCTGCTCCACTATCTGATGGAGAACACAGGTGTGGCCTGTCTGTGGGGCTCACACTGCCAGGCTCTGTGCTACACAACGGGAGTTCCCTCTGATGCCCATGACTATTATGTGACTGATTTCTCCCAAGCAGGCTTTTTGGGTTGAGGTGGAAGGTGAGAACAAAGCACCTCGATTGATCTGTGCCTGCCTTAGGTGTCGCGAGCTTCTCCCTGAGCGGATGGAGCTTCCCCGCTGCTCCTGCTGTCAGTGATTTTTTTTTTGCTGACCTGGCTGGGCAGCTTGTTCTCACAAGCTGATGTGGTGTGAGTTCTTGGCTCTGCTCCCCTCAGAGCTGGCTTGTAATCCTGAAAGGCACTTGCTGGTCAGACCAGACTGTCCTCAGGCTGCCGGAACCCTCCCGGTCACTCTCAGCAACTAATACGGAGTCATGATGGCTCCACATCTAACTTCATTTTCTTCTGTTCATGAATCCCATACTGCTTTTCCTGCCCCAGGGTGTTGGAAGAACTCTGCCCTCCCTCATTGTTTCCCTTTTGTTCTCCTCCTAAACCTCTTCTAGATGAGCTCTATGCCCAGAAACTGAAGTACAAAGCAATTAGTGAGGAACTGGACCACGCCCTGAATGACATGACTTCCATGTAAATATGAGCTGGCTGGTGTTTGCCTCTTGCTTCAGCAGGCTAGACCGCCAGAGCTTGCTTGGGTTGCTGTGATCTTCATAGCTGGAGAATCCATGGCACTGTGTCTAGGTTACTTCTACAGATCTCTGCCTCGAGGATTGTGGAGGCTTCCCTGCAGCATGCTGTGCTCTAACTCCTGGTCCTTGTGATCTGCATGTGTAACACGAAGTGCTGTGCTGGCCTGAAAGGGTTCTCACTTGAACTCTTGAGTGCAATTCCCAGTCCCACTGGGAAAGGCTTCCTAAGGTAGTGTGCCTTAGTTGCCTGCTGGAGCCACTGGGCCACAGTCTCAGGATTCCTCCTGGAAGAGGCTGTGGATAGCACTCGAGTGGATTCCTTAGGAATTGCCGTAACAGGCTTGAGATGTGCTGGGTCATGAACTGATCTGTGGAAGTAGCTGAACTCCTCTGTTTCTGCAACTTTGCTACTCGCCTTTTTGTTGGGATTTGTAGTGGGTTCTACTAATGGCTGCTCCGCACAGTCCTTACCACTAACCAGGGAGAGGTCAGGTACTTGCACTGCAGAGGAAGAGCCTTAATGTGACTACAACGCTAGTGTCCGAAAGCTCCCTCAGCCAAGTTTGCTGTGCACAACCACTTCAACTTCTCTTAAAATTAGTGTCTCCTTCTATCTCACACAGATAAGTCTTGCGATTCCAAACTCCACTTTGGATTTGCCTCTCTGCTTCATGGCTTGTTCTGCATCTGCACCCTGCATTCACGCTCTCGTCATCTCACTCTGAATTCCAGTACCTTTTTCCAGTTACTGTGCCCAGGGCGTCCCTGGGAACGAGCGCTGTAAAGACGCTGAAGCTTGACAGCGGCAGCAGCAGCCCCCCAGTTATGCTGCACTTGCTCCTAAACAAAGCTCCCACTGTTTTGACCCGATGTGCCAGACACTGCTGTGCGCTGAGGGGCTGCCCTTTCAATGTCTGGGTGTAGCTGGGAGTATGTTGTTCTCATCTGCATATCTTGTGTAGAGCCATAAAGCTCCTTTTGTATTTCTCTTGCCTCTTGCTTGAGCATGATGTCACCTTTTTTAAGGAAAACAACCCGTGTATAAATTGAATGGAACGGCTGGCGCTTTTGAGAAATGGGTTTCTAGTGACCACTTGCTGCTTTAGAGTAACTGTTTCAACGTTGCCTCCGAGGCAGTGTAACCCTCATCACCCTCAGTGGAATACACAAGACTTCATTAACGCACTGGGTTTTTCCCTTTGGGTGTCTTATTGGCTCCCAGATGTGACTGGCAGCTCTGCAGAGGGTGCCGGGGCGGCAGCGTGCTCTGTGGGGCCAAATGGGGGATTTGTCGCAGGAGGTCCTCGAGCTGTGCCTGCTTCAGCCTCCTCACACCTCCGCGCTCGGTAGGGTTCACTGGCCTCGGTTGCCAAATGCTGGCTTGCAGTGGGAAGTCACCACACCTGTTAATCGCTAGGTCACTCTCGGGGTGTGAAAGCTAATAAATATCAAGTGATCTCTGGCTGGTTTCCAGTTGGACAGGACTGGTGGGGTGCGAGGTGCTGCCTGGGCCTGTGGAGGGGATGTATGGCCCCTTGCCTCAGGAATGAGAGTGCAATGTGGTGGGCATCCCAGCCAGGGAATCTGCCTTTTGCAGAGTCCTCCCCTCGCCGTGTGGGGGCTGGGGGTGACAGGGTCCTCCTGGGAGCGTGGCACAGAGCTTTTCACCGAGCACTGCAGGCTGCAAACACTTGATGTGCGTCACCCCCGGTCTGAGTGTGTTGTTAGTTGCTCTGGTATCATAAACACTGATCAGCCTCTTGTAACCGTATGTGCTGCCTCGTGGCGGCTTGTCAAATACTTTTTTCCTTTCTGGATTGGTTCATCTGCCGCAGTGCCCGAAGAGCCCTTCATGAGCAGAATTTTGATGAAATGAGACACCTCCCGTGGTTTCCTCAGGTTTGTGTCACTCTGTTCTCCACACAAATGGCACCAGCACTGAGGATAGTCCAGACACGCTCAACTGCCCCAGCCTGTTCTCACTCTGTCTCCTGTGTCAGGGCTGTCCCCTCTCTGCCAGGTCTGGGGGGGGAAGGAGGGAGCATTCCCACAGGGAATTTCAAAGGGTAATAGCTTAGAAAGCTCTGGTAGATGGTGGTCTGACTCTCCTGGGGTATGGGGCAATAACTGTGTGTCCTGTGCCCAAAGCGAGAAGCCATAACTCTCAGTAACCAAACCTGCAGCTGGAGCAGGGGCTCTGGATCCCATGGGAGCGGCAAGGCTTCTGTCACCAGTGTGCGGAGGCTTCCAGCCCAGCGTTCAGTTGCCAGCTCTCACCAGGTGGGAGGTGACACCCTGACCTTGTGAAACGGCCTATCTCATGGGGAGCTCCTGTCGGCGGTGGGTTTGTTACTGGCGTGCACTGTGTGGAGCTGGTGGCTCTGCTGTTGCACTGTGGTGTTGCAAGTGATCTTATCAAAGGCTGGGCTGTGGCAGGCCCTTTTCCTGCTCATCCTGGTGGAACTCCATGCTGGGTGGTGGATGGATGGATGGGTGGGTGATGCAACTTCTGCCCTGGGAGGTTCTGAGAGGCGTCTGGTCTGACTGGATTGTGAGGCTTGTGCAGGCTGGTTACCCTGAGCTGGGCTTGTGACTTGGGAGTGCTGGAACTGCAGATTAGCTGACCAGGAGGCACAGGTCCTAGAGCTCCCTGGGTTCCAAGGGTGGCTGGTAAGGCTGCCCTGTGGGCTGGGTGGAGAGGGGAGCAGGCCACACAAACACTGGAGCCAGCCTCAGCAGACCGGCGTGGGAAGGGTCATGGTAATTAACTTCGGTCCGCTCCCTCATGTGGGTGGATCATCAGGTCCTGTCCACAAGCAGTAACCCTTTCTTGAAGGCCATGAGCCATCGCACCAGCCTGCAGTCACTGGTACTTCTGACAGCAGTTCACTCCCATCCCCTGCCATTCTGGAGACCCAGGGTCAGCCCCGATTGCCTGGGGCTGGAGACTGGCGTCAGGGTGCCCAGTACCATCAGGGTGCCCAGCCAGCCTGCTCAGAACCAGCCCGGAGGCCAGAGAGCGAGTTGCAGCAGTAGCTGATGTGCCAGGGAGGCTCTGGTGTAGGTCAGGATGGGGTGTGCCCGTCCCCCACACCACCTTCCCTCAGCTTCGTGTTAGATTGTAGTGGACAGAAATTGTTGGGTTCTCTGGCTGTTGCTTGGTCCCTCGGTGGCTTTAAAGAAGGGACAATCAATCAGCACTACTACCCTCTGTCCTGCAGAGCGAGGTGCAGCTAGAGCAGGTCTGAGGGTGAGCTTCCCCCTGTGTGTGTGGTTGTCACACTGAAGGGAGGGGGCTGGGACTGTGCAGACAGGGACATGCTTTGGCTGCTCCACGTGAACAGCTTGACTCAGTGTCCTGAACCTTCCCCGGCCAGGTCTTGTTCAAGAGCAAAATAGTGAAAGCAATGAGGAATGATGTAGGTCCCCTTCAGGGGGTGCCTTAGATTCCTAAGGACCTTGTAGTACCAGGATTTGAGGAGAAGCCTAAGGGCAGCAAGAACTGCTGTGCTCTGTGCTCACTCATCAGGTGGAGGCAGCACCCTGCGGATCGCTGCAGGTTGTGATGATTAGTTCTGCTGGGCTGGAAGCTGTCCTATAAAAGGACTTTTCACTGCCTGGAATTCCCCCAAATGCAGGAACTGGGCAGGGTGCTCACAGCCTGATAACTCCGTGTGGATGGGCAGAGATAAATGCTGAATGGGTTCTCTGTGGTGGCTGACAGGCTGCGTGGCAGGACAGTGGCCATCCAGCCCTCAGAGGTGACCTGTCCTGGGAGATGGTCCCTTTCCCTGGAGTGGCTGATGACCACGTGTGCTTGGTACCAACCTTGGGGACGAATGTGGCCACTAGAGTCCTGCAAGGAGGTACGAGCAGGTACGGGGTGGGAGGTGAAGGCAGTTTGTGCCCTCCTCGTTTAGTTGTTCTGGGGCAGACATAAAGCAGGAGCCTGTGCTCTAGAACTTCCCTGTCCTGTGCCTGATGCAGGTACTGCCTTCAGTCCTTTTCTGGTTGTGGTGGGTTGTTAGTGTGGCATAGAGACACGTCCTTGGAGACGTGTCCTCCAGGTCAGGTATGAGATGCTGTCATTCTAAGTTCTTCTGGTGTCCTGCTGTCAAAACCTCATCAGTCCCACTGCTGTGTGGTCACTCGGGAAGGTGCTTCTGGTTCAGCTGTGGTAGGACTGCTTCTTTCTGCCAAATGCTCCACAGGCTTAAAGTACATCCCAAGTCTCCCTCCTTAGCCGAGTCCAGCCCAGCCTGCAGGCTCCTCTTCTGGTGTCCTCCCCTTCCTTTCTTTGCCTTCATAAGCCCTTAGTGGCACTTCCATTTCTGCCTGCACTTGGCTTCCTCTGTGATCTTCCTGAGCTGAAATGCAAGTGTGAGAGTAAGACAAACCTTTGTTCTCCCCGGCTTCATCTGTCTAATAGCCTGGACTTGATCCTCAGGGACACGCGGTATGGAGACAGCTTATTTGATGTGCTCATCTTGGTACTCTACTAACCTTCCCTTTCTCTCTTTTTTTCTCTCTTCCTCTTGTTTCCCCTAATCCTGTTGCCGCTGCAGAGCGCCTGTACAGCCAGCTTGAGAAAAACCGCCTGCTCTCTAACGAGCTGAAGTTAACGCTGCATGATCTGTGTGACTGAGAAGGGGGCCCACTAATGCCATTAAACAAGCTTATTGCGACCACCAATGCTGTGGACCACAGTGAAATCTGATCATTCTTAAGACTGGCAGACTTGCAAATTTTATGCAATTGCTGCTATTTAATGGGGCACTTGAATTTATCCTCTAATTTATTTAAGAGTTTGGGGGTTTTGTTTTTTGGTTTTTTTGTTGGGTGTTTTTTTTTTTTTTGATAAAGGTAACCTCCTATTCTTGGTGAAGTAACCCTCAGACTTGGCTGGTTTTTTGAGCAGTCTCGTTCCCTTGTCCAGGGGGTCCTGCCTGGCTCCTCCATGGAACCAGAATGGCTGCACCTGCCAGGAGAGGGGTGGGGTGAAGTTAGGCTTATGTCTGCTAGTAGATGCCTGTTGAGTGCTATGACTTAATTTACTGTTAGCTGAATGACTGTAGGATTTCCTGCTGCATGGAATGATGGCTTCTAACAATAAATGACTGACCTCGTGGTCTGTAACCACTGCACACCTGTAGTACTTTCCTATATAGTTAAATCCTAACCTAGAAGGTTTGGGGGGAGTGGTCGTTCCCGGGGCCTGACCCCCCAGTGCAGCTGCAGAGCCCCAGAACCAGCTGGGAAAACTCAGGGACATCTTGAAAGCAATTCCCAGAATCCACAGCGTGAAGCTGTGTCTTGAGTGCTTGCAGGGAATCTTTACATGCCACAGTTGCTAGTGTTCTAGGAAGGCTCCTTCTCGCTCTGTGCACAGTTTCTGACCCTGGGGAGGTTGGGGAGCGGCTTTGAGAAACTGCCTGTACCTAAAGGACATCTTTCTACAGCCTGGCTGTCCGGTGTCCCAGCGTGTGGATGTCTTCAGTGATATGGGTGGGCTCACCTTTGGACTAAAGCCTACCTAGAGCGCTAGTTGCTGGTCTGAGCTCTCCTCCTGGCTTAAGGAACATGTGAGAATTGACTGTGCAGCTGCCTGGAGTCTCGGGCAGAGTTGTAGCACCCTCGCTCTTGCTCCCTTGCCTGCCCCTCACTGACAGCAGCCTCTTCCCCGCTGTCCCTGAGGCACCGTTGTCTGCTCCCTGCTGCTGTAGGTAGTTATGGTCTCGGTGACCAGCTTGGCATCTCTGTCCTGTGCTGGGGGGGAAAAGGAGGGGCACAACCAGCCGTAATTCTGGGGGGGGGGGAGTGTGATTTCTAAGTGTGTTTTTTTTACCTCTGCGTTGCTCTTGGGTGGCTTGCTGGGCTATGGGGGTCTGCTGGTCTGGAAGCGTTGAAGCCCTGGGGAAAGCTAGTTCCAGTCAGAGGCACCTGCATGTAAAACACTGCCTCAGCACTGCCTAAACGTGCACCGCCACCGTGCCGACTGGGAGCCCCGGCAATGCCAGAGGCACGAGCTACAAATTCAGCCAGGTAACCTCAGAGCTTCTGCTGCACCCAGCCAGGCACCCCCCGGCCCGAGGACTTGCTGGGAAGGGGCTAGCACAAGCTTTCCGTGGCCGAGTGTTCTCGCTTGTCTGAGGCCGACCTGTAACTCTTTGACTCTTGCTTCCTGCCAGATAAACTGAAATCCACCAAAGAGGAGCATCTCTGCACGCAAAGAATGCTGGACCAGACCCTGCTAGACCTGAACGAGATGTAAAGGATCCCTGCCACCGCCTCCGCCACACGACGCCTGGGGGGCCAGCCCAGCCGCTGCTGGCCTCTAACCCTGGGGGACCAGAGTTTACTTTCTGTTGCCAACTTGACCAAACGCAAATCTTCTTCGCCTCAGGGTTAAAGGCCATCAGGTTGGGCAGAGCTTCAAACAGCATTATTAAGGGAAATGAACAATGCAATAATGTTTGGGGAGCATGTTTGAGATGTATACATTTTGTAACTACCTTTTTTTGTAGCAACCATTGTGAACATTCCAAATAACTCTGAGGCTGGTGAGCTACACTTCAAAGCTCTTGGCTTTAAAATTCGGTATTAACCTTCTGTTAATGAGCTCTGGGCCACTCTGCTTTGGCAGGGGAGGAAGGAGGGTGTGACGGTTCCTGGCTGTGGGCCACTGAATCAGAGTAGCCGGGCTAGGGATGGAAGCCTGTGGGGAAAACTTCCTTTCCAGGAGCTGTTTGCCAGAAGAGCAGTTCAGTTTCTCAGCTTTAAGGTAACTCTCTGTGTTGTGGAGAAGCAACTTGGGCAAAAGGAGACTTTTTTTTTTTTTTTTCTTTTAAAGCCAAGCCTGTTATCTGAACAATTGATCCTTCACAGGGCTTGTTTCCCTCCCCCCCCCCCCCACTGTTGACCACTTCCTTTCCTGGTAGGCTTAGAGAAGCCTTGGCCCCTCTAACCCGTTGCTACACAGGCGTTGAATTTGCCTTCACTAAGTGCTGACGCACCAAGCTTTATCGCTCATTGCTGGGTTACACTTAACAGCTTAAGTACAACAGCCGTGTTTTCTTGGGGAAGTTGGTTTTTTTGGGGGTTTTTTTTTTTGGTTTTTTTTTTGCCTACCCTGAGGGAGGGAGGGAGCTGAGGCCTCCCCTCCTGGCCAGGAGTGCTCTTAGTGTCTTAATGAGGTACAAGCCATCCTGCTGTGCATTGCTGACGTGTAGTTGTTGTGAGGCGTGAGTGTGGAGACGTGTCAAGCTCGTGGCGTGTAGCTTGTGCTCGAGCATGCTGCTTGGTTGTAGCAGTTTTAGGGGCCAATCTGGAGAAAAGAACCTTATCAAGTGTTTTGATACTAAATTGAAAAAATTGTCTTACTGTCTTTTGAAATAAAAACCAATCCCTCCACGCTGTTGTCTGCCTTCAGAGCTTTACCGTGTGCGAGCTGCTCTCTAGGCCTGGGGGGGGGGGGTGTAGTGCCCCTCCCTCACGGCGGGGGGAGACGGGGAGTGAGGTAAGGCCAGGCTCGCCTGCTTCTTCCCGGGGCCAGAGAGCAAAAGCGGACCGGGGTGGGGTTGAATTCGCCATTTTTTACCTCAGACTTTCGGGGGGAGCGACCGGTTCCCGCGGGGCCGCCCGGTGCCCGCCGCCCGGTGCCCCCCGCCCGGTAGGCGGCAGTGCGCATGCGCAGGATGCGCAGTGGGGGGGGGCGAGTCGCGCATGCGCAGGGTGCCCGGGGGCGCGCGGGAAGGGCGCTCTGCCGGCGGCGCCATTGTGGCTCCGGCCTGTGGGGTTGGGGCGGGCTCGGCTGCCTGCTCTGCTCTTCCTCCGCCTCTTGCCGTGGGGCTTGAGTCTGTCTCTGAGCTAAATCCGACCCTGCTGGAGGGTAGACGGCTCTGCAGAAGGATCTGGACAGGCTGGATCCGTGGGCCGAGGCCAGTGGTGTGAGGTTCAATAAGGCCAAGTGCCGGGTCTTGCCCTTGGGTCACAACAGCCCTATGGACGCTCCGGGCTGGGGCAGAGCGGTTGGAGCTGCCCGATGGAAAAGGACCTAGGGGTGTTGGTCAACAGCAGCAGAATATGAGCCTGCGGTGTGCCCGGGTGACCAACAAGGCCAACAGTATCCTGGCCTGTGTCAGGAACAGCAGGACCGGGCCAGTCCTGTGGCCAACAGGGCTGGGGCAGTGACCGTCCCCCTGGACTGGGCACTGGTGAGGCCCCACCTCGAGGGCTGTGTCCAGTTTTGGGCCCCTCACCACAAAAAAGCCATTGAGGGGCTGGAGCGGGTCCAGAGAAGGGCAACGGAGCTGGTGAGGGGTCTGAAGCACAAGTCTGGTGAGGAGCGTCTGAGGGAGCTGGGGGTGTTCAGCCTGGAGAGCTGGAGGCTGAGGGGAGACCTTCTCGCTCTCTACAGCTCCCTGAAAGGAGGGTGTAGCCAGGGGGGGGTTGGTCTCTTCTCCCAAGGAACAGGCGATGGGACGAGAGGAAATGGCCTCAAGTTGCACCAGGGGAGGTTTAGGATGGATATTGGGAGAAATTTCTTCACCCAAAGGGTTGTCAGACATTGGCAGAGGCTGCCCAGGGCAGTGGTGGAGTCGCCATCCCTGGAGGGATTTCAAAGCCGGGCAGATGGTGCTTAGAGATACGGTTTAGTGTTGGGTTTTGTCAGTGTCAGATTAATGGACTGGATGATCTGAAAGGTGCCTCCCAACCTTGATGATTCTATCCATCTAAATGTGCCCAAAGCGTTGCTGTCCTTCAGCAAAATTTTAGGGCTTGTTTCTGAGTTTCTGTGAAAGCTTTAACTTCTCAGAAGTAATTACTTGGGCTCTCTGAGGACGTCCGTATTTTCTTTTAATAAAATGAAAATCATGGAAGAATTCCTGTACAAGTACAAAGATGTTCACCTGCGAGCTGCATCTGGTCTTACTAATGGCACTATGTTGCAGAAGCTGGATTTTTAGGTAATAAGAAAACGAAAGCTTGATTGTAAAACTCTCACTTTTTTTTTTTTTTTTTTTATGCTCAGGAACATACTTCTGTGTTGGAGAATTGCATCCATTGTGGGCATCTCAATCTTAAGGCAAAAGTAGACTGCATCTTCTCAAGTGCATTATTTTGAAAATTGAAGTTGGGTTTTCTCCATTTGATGGCCTGCTCTCTAAATCAGAGTAATTAACTGAACTAAAGATTAACACCAGAGAATGGGCCTCGGAGCTTGGAAAGCATATGGCATGGTTGCCTTTGTGCCACTTTTGTGCTGTTTGCTGAACTGTTTTTGTTGGAGAGTGTTTGGATTCAAGTGTTTTTACATGATAGTGGGTACTTCGGAGGATGAATAATGAGAGCCGTTCTGCTTCAGTCACTAATTCCTGTCCAGAAAAGCTTCACGGTGACCTTAAGTTCTGGCTGCCTCATGGCTCTCCTTCGGCAGAGAAATCTGTTTATTGGCAGCAGAAAGATGTGTCCGTTACAGAAATGAGCACCACTGGCACCTTCACTGCTCTAGGACAAAACGCGGTGCAAACTTCAGGTTTCCGAGCCAATTTAGGAGTGCTTTCTGTGATGAAAATGCAGAGTAATAACTTTTGATAAATAGAGTTGTGTTTCTTAATGAAAAATGCATTACCACCATTAGTTGCTGTCGATTGTTCTCGGGAGCAAACCCACGTGTTTTATTTCAGGTTTCAGTGTCTGCCCGGGAGACAGGTGGATTCTGGAAGTGAAGCGAGAGTTGTGATCACTGGAGAAGTTTATGACAGGGACAGTACTAAAGTGTATTTATCTGATGTGAGTGTGTGTTTAGTTAACAAGGAGCAGCTGCCAAAGGGAGTGCCATGATGAATTGTGTGGCAGATATTTAGCACTAATAAGGAAATGAGAGAGAGAAGGAGATTAACCCTTGCTCTGTTGTTGTCTCAGTCTCTTCCTCAGTCTCTCACACGCATTTCTATTCACACTTCTTCCATACCAATGTTTTTACTACGTTACAAACCTCTACAGAAATGCACAATTCTGTGTGTTTGTAGAAGATGCATCAGGTTTTCCTTGGAAGGGGACACAGTTTTCACTGATCTTTGTCAGTTTGCAGCACCTGAGAATAACTCACCATTTTTCTAAGCAGTATTTTGAAGAGCTCCTGTCTTCTCATAATGGGTCTTTCCATATAGTCCAGGTCCTGAAAGATGGCATCGCAGGGATAAAAGCTGAATTGGTTTCAGTTCTTCTAAAGGTAAGAGGCAAAGGTGGTAGAAATTTTCTTTAGAAGGCCAATGGCATCCTGGGGGCATCAGGAAGAGTGTGGCCAGCAGGTGGAGGGAGGTCATCCTCCCCCTCTGCTCTGCCCTGGGGAGGCCCCATCTGGAGCAGTGGGTCCAGTTCTGGGCTCCCCAGTTCCAGAAGGACAGGGAACTGCTGGAGAGGGTCCAGCAGAGGGCTACAAAGATGATGAGGGGCCTGGAGCATCTCTCTTACGAGGACAGGCTGAGGGACTTGGGGCTTTTTAGTCTGGAGAAGAGAAGACTTGAGGGGGGATCTGATCAACACCTATAAATGCTTCAAGGGTGGGTGTCAGGAGGATGGGGCCAGGCTTTTTTCAGAGGTGCCCAGTGACAGGACAAGAGGGAACGGGCACAAACTGGAACATAAGAAGTTCCATTTGAACATGAGGAGAAAGTTCTTTCCTGTGAGGGTGGCAGAGCCCTGGAAGAGGCTGCCCAGAGAGGTGGTGGAGTCTCCTTCTCTGGAGACATTCAAACCCCACCTGGACACGTTCCTGTGGGACCTGCTCTGGGGGGACCTGTTCTGGCAGGGGGTTGGACTAGATGATCTCCAGAGGTCCCTTCGAACCCCATATCATGCTGTGATTCTGTATTATTTTTTTCTAGTGTCTCAGGTCATATAATAATACTCTTGTTCACACCTGTGTGAAAGGAACTGCTCTGTGGTTCAAGTTATGTCTTATTTCTCCTGCAAGAGCAAGTTACTCTCCGCAAGGTTTTTGTAGACGATGCCTTCTGCAGTTCCTGCAGCTGGGAGCAGTCCAAGAGGCAACTTGGACTCCTTCAGAACTGAGAGAAATGAGGCGCTTTGATGGAAAGGCTGGGGGAAAATGGAATTACAGCAGTGACTCTTGAACTTTCTGCTCTGGCATTGGAGCAGCAGCAGTTCGGCTGCTTCTTCCCTAGACCACGTGCAGGTCCGTGGCACACTTGCTCTTCTCCAAGAAGTGTCCTTGCAGACAATTTCCAGAGCAAGTTTTGGAGTGAGGGTGTTTTAGGGACCATTCTCCATAGGTGAAGTAGATGTAGTTTTTGAAGCGAGTGAGTTTCAAAGCATAAGCAAGTTATTCCGTGCCAACTGGCCTCAGCACCTGGGAATGTAAATTAAATGTGCTCAAGAACTAATATAAATGTAGCTGCAGACTCCTGTCTCTAATTTTGTACAGAGCAAAATATTTTGGAGGCAATCCAGCGTGTTAGAGCGACATTTTGAGTACCTCAAAAAAGAAGCAACTAATTGCTAACGTCCTAAGCAATCAGTACAAATCTTCTTCGCAGGATTTCAGACCTGTTCAGTCTTGTATCGTGTGTCTGGTTCTGTTACCGGTCACTTGCTAACGGTTAAAAGCGGGAGCTTTCGCACTTGATGGTGAACTCCTTTGCTTGAGAGATTGCTTCCTTTTCCCCCTCGTTTGTGGGGTGGCTCTGAGGTTTTACTCCCCGAACCAGGCAGCCGTGAGCAGCCGGTGAAGATTAACTCTCCCATCCAGCTGTCACCTTCTTTCACAGAATCACAGAATCTTCATGGTTGGAAAGGACCTCTGAGATCACCGAGTCCAACCATACACACACAAAAGACCCCCACAATCTCGGGCACTAGAGCATGCCCTGAAGTGCCACGTCTACACGTTTCTTAAATACCTCCAGGGATGGCGACTCCACCACCTCCCTGGGCAGGCTGTTCCAGTGCCTGACCACCCTCTCAGTAAAGTAATTCTTCCTAATACCTAATCTAAACCTCCCCTGCCCCAACTTCAGACCATTTCCTCTGCTCCTGTCATTATTCCCTTGGGAGAAGAGGCCAACACCCACATCTCTACACCCTCCTTTCAGGGAGTTGTAGAGGGCAATGAGGTCTCCCCTCAGCCTCCTCTTCTCCAAACTAAACATGCCCAGTTCCCTCAGCCTCTCCTCATATGACTTGTTCTCCAGACCCCTCGCCAGCTTGGTGGCTCTCCTCTGGACACGCTCCAGTAGCTCCATGTCCTTCCTGTACTGAGGGGCCCAGAACTGAACACAGCCCTCGAGGTGAGGCCTCACCAGTGCCCAGTACAGAGGCACCATCACTGCCCTGCTCCTGCTGGCCATGCTGTTCCTCACACAGGCCAGGATGCCGTTGGCCTTCTTGGCCACCTGGGCACACGGCTGGCTCATGTTAAGCCAGCTGTCCACCAACACCCCCAGGTCCTTTTCTGCTGGGCAGCTTTCCAGCCACTCTTCCCCAAACCTGTAGCGTTGTCTGGGGCTGTTGTGACCGAAATGCAGGACCCGGCACTTGGCCTTATTGAACCTCATCCCATTGGCCTTGGCCCATTGATCCAACCCGTCCAGGTCCCTCTGTAGAGCCTTCCGACCCTCAAGCAGATCAACACTTCCACCTAGCTTGGTGTCATCTGCAAACTTACTGAGGGTGCACTCAATCCCCTCATCCAGATCAACGATAAAGATATTAAGGATATTTCCTTGCATTTCCACACCATCCTATGGAAGTCTTGTGTCCATACAAACTTCAGGTGAAGGACACTATGGATAGTACAATCAGGAAGGCCTTCTTGGGCTGAAAGCCTCTTCCAGACTAAAAGCTAGTTAAAAATGCTGAGCCAATAGAGGCTCAGAGAGAATCCTGAGCACAGAACGGGCCCAAACCCTCTCATTTTCCTTCTTTAGCCCACACTGCTCTCTGTTCAGCTCCCTCCTGCAAACCCCATTGTTTGTTGATAAAGTCATGTACTCTTCTCCTTTCTCCAGAGCTGCCATGCTCCTGTCCTCAAGTGTTCTCTCCCTGCCGCACGCTTTTCCTCTGTTTTCTTCTCTTGTGTCTTTTTGTTGCCTGGTTCTTTGGTCACATGCCTGTATTCCCGGGTCATTTGCTGTTCACTCGGCTGAGCATCATTAAAGTTCTCTGGATTTTTGAACTGTTGACAGCGTCGTGTAAGTGTAAGAAGGGGCATCAGAGATGCGCTTTCCCCCTGTTCTTTTACAAGCTTTGTTCTCTAGTTACCTGGGGTAAATGGTCTCGTGTCTTGGCTGGAGAAACGGGGTTTATTTGGGTTTATTTGAGTTGTAAAATAAGTCTACGTGTTTATTCTCATTTTACTTCTGACAGTCCATTGTGAGACGTAATAGAAGTTTGAAAAGTACTTTGAAATCCTCAGCTGAAAAAGTGCTGCTGCTGGTTTTGGTGGGGTATTTGGTTATTTTTGTACTGTTCTCCATAGCTAAGGCCAGTACCGCTGGCTTGGTGACAGGAGCTAATCCTGGGGTGAATTGTGTGGCCCAGAGAAGCTTCATTTCTGTCAAATCAATGTAATTGCCAACCAATGATCAATGTAGTTGATTTGAGCAGTACTTTTGAGTAGAATACCTTCTTTACGTAAGTTAAGATTAGATATTATTAGATATGTGGTCAATGACTCGATGTCCAAGCGGCGACCAGTGACGAGAGGTGTTCCTTAGGGGTCAGTACTGGGACTGGTGCTGTTTAACATCTCTGTTGGCGACATGGACAGTAGGATTGAGGGCACCCCTCAGCAAGTTTGCCGATGACACCAAGCTGTGTGGTGCGGTTGACATGCTGGAGGGGGTGGGATCGTGTGAACCTTATGGGGTTCAACCAAGCCAAGTGCAAGGTCCTGCCCCTGGGTCATGGCAATCCCAAGCCCAAATACAGGTTGGGTGGAGAACGGATTGAGAGCAGCCCTGAGGAGAAGGACTTGGAGAAGCTGGTGGGTGAGAAGCTCAACAGGAGTTGGCACCATGCGCTGGCAGCCCAGCAAGCCCCCCACCCCCTGGGCTGCGTCCCCAGCAGCGTGGCCAGCAGGGTGAGGGGGGGATTCTGCCCCTCTGCTCCGCTCTGGGGAGACACCCCCCCCAGTGCTGCCTCCAGCTCTGGGGCCTCAGCACAGGAGAGACATGGACATGTTGGAGTGGGGCCAGAGGAGGCCCCGGAGATGCTGGGAGGGCTGGAGCCCCTCTGCTGGGAGGGGGGGCTGAGAGAGTTGGGGGGGTTCAGCCTGGAGAAGAGAAGGCTCCGGGGAGACCTTGGAGCCCCTTCCAGTCCCTAAAGGGGCTCCAGGAAAGCTGAGGGGGGATTCTTGATGAGGGAGGGGAGCGATGGGACGAGGGGGAAGGGTTTTAAGCTGCAAGAGGGGAGATTGAGCTGAGCTGTGGGGCAGAAGTTCTTTGCTGTGAGGGTGGTGAGAGCCTGGCCCAGGTTGCCCAGAGAAGCTGTGGCTGCCCCATCCCTGGAGGGGTTCAAGGCCAGGTTGGAGGGGGCTTGGAGCAACCATGTCTGGTGGGAGGTGTCCCTGCCCAGGGCAGAGGGGGAACGAGATGGTCTTTAATGTCCATTCCAACCCTAATCACATTCTGTGATTCCATGAAATTTGACTTCTCTGCAGTAGAGACAGAAATGTGTATTTCCTTCAGTTACTGTGTCTTTACCCCTTTGCTTTCATTATAGGTCATCTCTTTGCAACCAGGATTTTTAAGCCTGGAAATTTATGATGTCTGTTGGGGATTCCTGGGACCAGTTACAGCCTACTCGTGTGTCTCTGACAAGCGTGAGCTGGAGGTGGATCTCTCTGATAAGGTGACGCAGTCTTAGGGAAGCCCAAATGTTTCTAAAACCTGATGTGGTCGGATGTATTTCCCTGCCCACAGAGAGGAGGCAGCACTTAGGGTTTAGGCTCAAGCATCCAGAGCAGGACATGGGTGCAGCCCTCAAGAAGAATGGGAAGAGAAGCACTTTCTTCCTTTCTCCTCTCCCCTTCTGTCTTCAATCTGCTTGAGGTTGGCAAGTCTTGTCGTTAAGGTTCTAGTCCTGGTTTTTCATGGACTTCCCTCGTGGAGGAAATACTTCAAGTACGTGAAGCTGAAGCTGCAGGCAGCATCTCCTGTCGTCACGCTTGTGTATTACAGCTGGCAGGTTGGACCACTCTCAAGTACTAACTGATAATGTTCACCTCATATTGAAAAAAACAGAACTGAGAATTACAGAAGAAAACCCGTTTACAACCTTGCTCTTCGCTGGCTGACTGTGTAAGTGTTGGTAGAGATGAGCTGTGTCAGGACTGGAATCGCCAGCTCTAGCAGTGAGTTCTCAGGAGAATCTCCACTTACCCTTCTGTAAAATGTTAATGAATTTCTAGATAACTTTTTCTGGCAGACTGTAGCAATTAACTAGTATTTGTAAAGCTTTTTGAGATTCCTGGTTGCAGGACTGAAATGCTTTTTCATCTCCCACTGCCTATGTTTCCGTGTTACTACATGGGCATGTGAAACTCATCTGAAAAAGCAATGTGTCTCTGCATTAATTCAGACTTGGTAGCTCAGTCCATTAATTTTCTTTTGAGAGAGGAATTGATTCCCTCACACTTACTGTATTTATTAGATGGTATTTTGCCACTCGGAGCTCTGTGTGTCCTTTATCTAGGACTATGGATATCTCAAAGTTTGAGCCTCAGTAATACAGCAGTTACAGTTCCTGCCTGAGTTCTCTCTTAGTTATCGTACAGGAAATGAACAATGAGGTCATGGGAAAGTGTCTTCACTGGCAAAAGGAAGAAGTGGGAGAATATTCTGAATTGTACGTGCTTCGAGCTGTTACTTTGGTCAGACAACTGGGACAAGGTGGGAAGATTTCCTTCTGCTCCTCGGAAAGTCAAGCTAAGAGTGCACAGCTTTTAAATCTGGGCACCTTTGAGTGTTTCCGACCCACCGTGGAATCCCTTTTTTCAAAGTCCATTAAGAAAAAAAAAAAAAAAAAGTCCCATTTATGATGATATTCTGAAGCCTCAATGTTTTATGGCTCTTAAATTCATATAAAAAAGGATCCTAGAAATAATTGTTGTTGTGGACCATTGATACGGTTTCTGTATTTTGGCAGAGTGTCCATTGTTTTCTCCTCGTCCTTTCATTCGGAAGGCAGACTCACATCCCTCGCTAGAAATCTCTGTAATAAATGCGCCAAGATCTCCTCATGTGATTCAACACCGACAGTCCTGGTATTCTGTCTAGTGGTTTCACAGAAAAGAAACGTGTGTAACATTTTACAGCAGAATATTTTCCCTTTTGCCAGGTCTTTCCTCCATTTAAACTGATTCCAAAGAATATCACTCTTATTCCACGCCGTATGATGCAGATGAGCATTATTTCTTCTGCAAAAATCAGAATTTTTAGCTCCACTTCACCTATTGCTCCCTTTCCCCCCTCGGTATTGGTGTGTTTCAGGAGGGGTGTGCAACAGGCGACTGGAGACATTCATTCCCTAAACCCCGGGGTTTAAACTCGCTAATGCACCTATGTTTGTTTTCCTCGGTGAACAGCTTGTGTTTTATTTAAATATTAATTCAGGCGATGGCAGAAGGTGGCCCCAACCACAGTCCATCAGCCACGTCTCTGGCGCTGAGATTGTCCCACTGGGACAAGTGATGAAAGGGACAGTCGGACGAGCCGTGATACAGGGTGCTGTCCTGGTGGGGAGTGGAGACACAGGAAAAGTTACTGGTTTTTTGTCACAGGTATCTTTCCATTATATTATTTTCTGTCTCATCCTTTCCCCTCTGCTTGGAAGGAATGGTTTGCCTTGGTTACCTTGCCCTTGAAAAGCCTTGGGAAGAACTCCCGTTATATATGGGAGTTTGCATATTTGCATATTTGATCCGCATATTTGGTCTCGTGTCATAGAATCATAGAATTGTCTGGGTTGGAAGGGACCTTTAAGATCATCTAGTCCAACCATCGACCTAACTCTGATAAAAGGAAAAAAAAAAACCCAACGAAAAAAACCCCACAAACAAACAAACAAAACCCCACATCACTAAACCCTGTCTCTAAGCACTACGTCAAGCCGTCTTTTAAATCCCTCCAGGGATGGTGCCTCAACCACTTCCCTGGGCAGCCCATTCCAAGGCTTAAGAACCCTTTCCCTGTAAAATTTTTTCCTAATATCCAATCTGAACCTCCCCTGTGACCTGGGAGAAGAGACCGACCCCCCCTGGTTACAGCCTCCTTTCAGGGAGCTGTAGAGAGCGAGAAGGTCTCCCCTCAGCCTCCAGCTCTCCAGGCTGAACACCCCCAGCTCCCTCAGACGCTCCTCACCAGACTTGTGCTCCAGACCCCTCACCAGCTCCGTTGCCCTTCTCTGGACCCACTCCAGCCCCTCAATGTCTTTTTTGTGGTGAGGGGCCCAAAACTGGACACAGCCCTCAAGGTGGGGCCTCACCAGTGCCCAGCACAGGGGGACCATCACCTCCCGAGTCCTACTCCCCACGCTGTTCCTGACACAGGCCAGGATGCTGTTGGCCTTCTTGGCCACCTGGGCACACTGCTGGCTCATGTTCGGCCGACAGTCAACCAACACCCCCAGGTCCTTTTCCACTGGGCAGCTCCAGCCACTCTGCCCCCAGCCTGGAGCGCTGCAGGGGGTTGGTGTCACTCAAGTGGAGGACCCAGCTCTTGGCCTTATTGAACCTCATCCCGTTGGCCTCAGCCCATGGATCCAGCCTGTCCAGATCCCTTTGCAGAGCCTTTCTGCCCTCCAGCAGGTCAACATTCCCACCCAACCACTGTTTTAGTTTGTTTCCCATTGTAAATAAGAGATGAGACTGTTACAGCTTGGGTGGGAAGCTGCTATTTCTCCACGTGTTTTGATTTTCTCTTGCTTTCTGGCGCCCCCAGCGGGAAGTTGTTAAGGGTGATGTTCAATCTGTGAGAGAAGTCAACAGGAATCAAAGAGCTTTAAAAGAAATCCCTAAGCTTTGTCAGCAGTGACCAGCACTGTGCAGGTGACAGTGTGGAAATGTAAACCAGTGTGGCCTTAGAACCTCCTGCTTGGGGGGTGCGAGGAGATGCGGTGGGGAAATGGCCTTGTGGCCAAGGCGGCCAATGGCATCCTGGGGGCATCAGGAAGAGTGTGGCCAGCAGGTGGAGGGAGGTCATCCTCCCCCCTCTGCTCTGCCCTGGGGAGGCCCCATCTGGAGCAGTGGGTCCAGTTCTGGGCTGCCCAGTTCAAGAAGGACAGGGAACTGCTGGAGACGGTCCAGCAGAGGGCTACAAAGATGATGAGGGGCCTGGAGCATCTCCCTTAGGAAGAAAGGCTGAGGGACCTGGGTCTGTTTAGTCTGGAGAAGAGAAGACTGAGGGGGGATCTGATCAATGCCTATAAACACTTCAAGGGTGGGTGTCAGTCTTTTTTCAGTGGTGCCCAGTGACAGGACAAGGGCAAATGGGCACAAACTGGAACATGGGAAGTTCCATCTAAACATGAGGAGGAACTTCTTTCCTGCAAGGGTGTCAGAGCCCTGGAAGAGGCTGCCCAGAGAGGTGGTGGAGTCTCCTTCTCTGGAGATATTCAAACCCCGCCTGGACACGTTCCTGTGGGACCTGCTCTGGGTGGACCTGCTCTGGCAGGGGGTTGGACTAGATGATCTCCAGAGGTCCCTTCCAACCCCATAGCATTCTGTGATTCTGTCTCTCACCACTTGCAGGTCCTCGTTGAGCCACCACCACCCCCCACAGGAAAAGCACAAATCGATGCCCAACACAGCCACGGCAGCATTTATTTATGGCTGGGAAGAGAAATCTCCTGCTAGGGCTTGGAGCCGTCGGGAAAGCTGGTGCAAGGTACCAGGCCTTCTGGGCCCTTCTTTCCCTCTTCCATGTATTTTATTGATAACACAGTGATGTATTTTATTCCCTGTGTGCCCGTGAGCTGCTGCTGAAGGCAACCAGGTGCCTCCAGGACTCCCTGGTAAAAGACAGTCAGGCTTCTTTCATGGTGTTCATTTTATTACAAAATCCTCAGTACCTCAACACACCTCAACCCGTAACAGAGCAACCAGAAAGAACAGAAACACGGCAATTAACTGCTCACCGAAACACAACGCGGCCTCCTAGAGAATGAGCATCGACGGGGACCTCCCAGCAAAGCCGCAGCTCTGACGAGCCTCTGTCACAAGGTGCCCTGGTTTTGTCACTGGACAGAGCTCCTTCCACAGATGTCTCAGTGTTGGGATTTTCGGTTGGGCTTTTTTTTTTTTTGTTTTGCTTATTTCTTTTTTAATACGTAGAAGACAACAGGTCCCTGCCAGGGAAGCCATCGATTCCCTCCTCCAGCCCAGGCAGCGCTTTGAGGGGTGGCTGTTGCTGATCCCAAAGCACCCACTGCTCGGGGGGGGGGGAAGGGGGGGCAACGTTCGTTCTTTCCTGAGCTCTGGGGTGCTGGTGACATTTGATTTTGCTCAGTTCTTTTTGGTCTTAGGGGTGTCGTACTTCCTCTTGCTCGAGTACCACAGCAGCAGCGGGATCCCGATGGAGGGCAGGGTCATCACACCAAACGCTGCCCAGTCCAGCTAGAAAGAAAAATCGTTAGAAAGAAGTCAAACCAAGTCACGTTCAGGTGAGTCTTATCTTCAGGTCTTCTACTCTGAAAGCTTCTGGCTCAAATCCCACAGGGCCAGCTCCTCCACGGAGCTAAGTGGGATGAAAACTCTGCTTTTCTGGGATACGGATTAACTGGAATCTGTGTTGGAGATCTCCAGGTGACCGTAACGCAAACCAAACCCCGCAGCTGTAGCACAAACTGGGAGAGACCAGCTGTGCTGGGCTGCGCGGTCGCTGTGGTGCAATCTCAACTACCAGCTGAAAGGTACTTACAAAGTGTGGGGAGAACCTCCTGTCAAACTCCCGCTGAGCCAAGATTCCTCCTTGCCCAGGAGCGCTAGTGAAACCAACCTGAAAAAGGCAGGGGAAAAAGATAATACTATTTTTTTTTTGCCACTTTTCCTTCTTGCAATAGAGCCTGTGCGGTGGAAGAGCGCAGGGACAGGCATCACCCCCTAACAAGCAGTTCGAAGAGCAGAGTCGGGTGTATCTGCTGGTGATTTTGGGGCAAGATACCTATAAATAGTTAACTCACCACAACCTGCCCGCCCTCCTGCGCCAGGTATGTGATGGTGGCGGAGGTGAAGTTGAAGTAACCGGCTTTGAGAGGCCGCAGGACCACGGTGTGGGACACGTTACTCGCTCTGAGAGCTGGGAGTTAAGGAAAATAGTTGGCATTTCATCAAAGAAAGAAAAGCAAGGAGAAAGAAGAGCCTCGATCCAGGTGGAAAAGTCAGTCCTGCTGCCGAGTCCCCCATGGTCACAGACGTCCAGCCCCATCCCAAGCTGATCCAGCTCCTGCCCGGGTGGATGAAGGGACCCGGTCCCACTTGCGAGGAACCTTTTTTACACCACATCTTGGAGGGGAACAGAGGTTTGTGTTCAATCCCCTGCCCAGAGCCTGGCAGGCTGGAATTCCAGTGACAAGGAACGAAGAGAGGGGAGCTCCAGGATGCCGAGGGGTAAGGAGGAGCATTGGGAGACATTTCAAAACATGAAAAGATACGGAGCGATCCTGTCCCACTTGACGTTGAGCATCCCAGAGACGATGCCAAAGTCTTCGGGGGGAAAAGAATCATCCGACAGCTCCACGTCTAAAGCAGCACTAAACGCAACAAAGAGAGGGATGAAAAGAGAATCTTAGACTTGGCATTCTGCTCACGGGGGACGGCACCAAAGAGGAATAACAGTTCAATAGCTGGAAGAACTGATTTTTGAAACATAGAAAAACCACCAAGAGAAGATTTGGGGGAGAGTCAAGGTGTATTACAGGGAGACTGCAGAAAGAGGAAAGCAAAGGTGAGAGAAACTGCAAAAAAGACAGGGAACCACGTGTGAAAAAGAGCTCACGAAGCCAAGAAAGCGAGGTGCGTGCAAGGGGAGCAGACACAGAAGGAACCACACCACGCTGCGCCAACAGCTGGAGCAGCCACAAGGTGAAAGCAGGAAAGAGGGAAAGTGGGGACAACGGAACAGGAAGAAGGCGGCAAATTGCAGGGTCAGACCTTCAGGCAGCAGTGGAAAGCTCAGAGTTGGGGGAAGCAAAAGTAAGAGCATGTCACGGAGCGTGGAAATATCTTTATACTCCGCAGACACACACACGTAACGTTTGAATTCGCACCTGGGACGCAGCTTACCTGGAGCCAACGTTGTAGATGTTGTACTGCAGGGTCAAGTCCTTGCCCTCCACTGCATATCTGTTCAACAGAGACTTGGAGGCCAGGAGCCTGGCGCCCTCCTCACAGTGGGCCACGGAAAACAGGGCAAACGCGGCGAGAATCAGGATCTTCATCTAAAAGGAACAGAGAATGGAGTGTCGTTGAGGATTTAATTGCAAAAAGAATAGGAACAGGACAACTAAACAAGACCGTTTGGGGATTCATGTGTCATGGGACATAACAGCTGGACAATTTAGTGTTTATAAAGGATTTTCACAAGCCGCAGAAAGCTGCCCTGGTTCCACACAAGTCTGTGGTTCCCCTGAGACACCCATTTGGTTCCCTGTGGGGACGTAAGCAGCGTCCCAGACCAGAGGAGTGGAGAAAAGACAGCCGTTTTCTCCCTTTTCAAAGCCCCAGCAAGTATCACTCCCCGTTATCACATCTCAGTAACCAGCAAAGGTCTCCATCACAAAGCCTCTTCTAGTAACTTTCAGAGCAAAAGCTTTGGCAATTAACGGTTTCACCAGTTTTAGCAATTAACAGTTAATTTCCACCACTGCAAAGCACGGGCTGCTTTCCAGCACCATCTTACACGGAGTTAGTTCTTCCCCCCGTCAAATTCTCTGTTCTTCTCACAAAGTAGTAGCTCCTCGTTTCCAACATTTCTTGTTCTTTCCTATTTCCAGCCACTGAGGAACCACCAACTCCCTCCAGCGGCCTCTCGGTCCCCAGAATCCCTGCTCCAGGCCACGTGTCCCAGTTTTCCTCAGCACGGCATCTCTGGAGCTGCCCTGCTGAGAGGCCACAGGGTCCTTATAGATGCGGCCCATTAGGAAACTTGTTAGAGCTTTTAAATGCAAAAAGTGCTCCTGTGTCAGAGCCTGACTCTCTGTGCCAGGGGACCCTTCCTTCCCCTCCAGGCATCACACCGTTTCCACCCTGGGCTGCTCCCACAGCATCCCGGGCTGGAAGGGACCTCTGGAGATCACCCAGTCCCACCCCCTGCCCAAGCAGGGTCACCCAGAGCAGGTCCCACAGGATCAAATCCAGGCGGGTTTGGAATCTCTCCAGAGAAGGAGACCCCACACCCTCTCTGGGAAGCCCCTTCCAGGGCTCTGCCACCCTCACAGTCGTTTCCCGTGTCCCAGTTTGTGGCCGTTGCCCCTCGTCCTGTCCCCGGGCACCACTGAGAAGAGCCTGGCCCCATCCTCTTGCCCCCTCCCCCCCGCCCTTTAGCTCTTGCTCAGCATCGATGGGATCCCCTCTCAGTCTGCTCTTCTCCCGCTGAACGGCCCCAGGGCTCCCTGCACGTCCCCCAGCCGCGGGGGAGCTCGGAGACACCCCTCAGCAAAGCGCCGGCCGCCAGCGCTCCCGCAGCGCCGCCTGCTCCCTCACGGCTCCTCAGCGGCCCCCGCAGACCCTGCCCGGGCTCTCCCGCCGCAAACCGGGGAGCGCGCCACCGGGCTCCCCCCCCTTCACCGATCCTCCCCGGGGAGACCCCGGCCCCAGCCCCACGACCGTCTCCGTCCCGGCCCCTCACCGTCCCGGCCCCGCGGCGCCCGACGGAAGGCCGAGTCAGCGCAGAGGCAGCGGAAGCACCTCAGGCCGCAACATGGCGCCTGGGCGGCGCCCCGCGGCACGCTGGGAAATGTAGTCTGCGGGGGGGAGGAGGTGTCGGACTCCGCGCATGCGCAGAGCGCGCCGCTGCCGCCTGCCCTGGGGCTTCCCCGCGGGGAAGAGGGCTCAACCGCTTTCCTGCAAAACACCGGCTTTTAGCCCAAAAATACCGCTTATAAACACTCCGGGGGAGAAGGTAGGGCGCTGCCACCTGCACCCCGCCCCGCCCCACGGGAGAATCCTGTTGAGGGATATTAGTTGTTCAGTGCAAATGAAGTAGGTTTTAATTAGAACAAACTAACGGGCGTGATCTGTGCTGTTCGCCTGCCTTCACTTGGCACGAGCAGCTGGATTTCCTGAAGCCCTTAGGCCGCAGTAGAGTTATTTTTCTTAGTAATTCCCCTAGCAGCTGGTACAGGGCTGGGTTTGTTGTTTTAATACGGGAGAAGTGTTGATACCACTCAGGGAATCAGGGAATTGTCAGAGTTGGAAGGGGCCTCTAGGGATCATCTGGTCCAACTCTCCTCAGGGCTGCATCCAGGTGGGGCTTGAAGATCCCCAGAGAAGGGGACTCCACAGCCTCCCTGGGCAGCCTGTTCCAGGGCTCTGGCACCCTCACCGGAAAGAGGTTTTTCCTCATATTTCAATGGAACTTCCAGCTTGTGCCCATTGCCCCTCGTCCTGTCACTGGGAACCACTGGAAAGAGTCCGGCTCCATCCTCCTTCAACCCACCCTTTAGATACCTGTAAGCATTGATAAGGTCTCCCCTCAGCCTTCTCTTCTCCAGGCTAAAGAGTCCCAGCTCTCTCAGCCTTTCCTCATCAGGGAGATGCTCCAATCCCTCAATCATCTTTGTTGCCCTACGCTGGACTCTCTCCAGTAGTTCCCTGTCTCTCTTGAACTGGGGAGCCCAGAACTGGACGCAGTATTCCAGTTGTGGCCTCACCAGTGCAGAGCCGAGGGGGAGAATGACCTCCCTCCGCCTACTGGCCACACTCTTCCCTATGCAGCCCAGGATCCCATTGGCCCTCTTGGCCACAAGGGCACATTGCTGGCTCATGGAAGGTTTGCTATCCACCAGGACTCCCAGATCCTTCTCCTCAGTAGTGCTTTCCAGAAGATCACCCCCAACCTCTATTGGTGCCTGGGGTTCTTCCTCTCCAGGCGCAGGACCCTACACTTGCCCTTGGTGAACCTCATGAGGTTCTTCTCTGCCCAGCTCTCCAGCCTGTCCAGGTCACGCTGGATGGTGGCACAGCCCTCTGGAGTGTCGGCCAGTCCTCCCAGTTTGATATCATCAGCAAACTTGCTGAGGATACACTCTGTCCCCTCGGCCAGGTCATTGATGAATATGTTGAACAAAACTGGACCAAGTACTGACCCCCTGGGGGACACCATTGGCTACAGGCCTCCAGCTTGAACCCGCTCCATTAATTACAACCCTCTGAGTTCCGTCACACAACCAGTTCTCTGATGGTTTGGTAGGGTTTTTTCCCGAGTCTAGGACCCTTTAATTCCCCATGTTCTGCCAACGAGGGCAGGTCCACAGGGAGTGTAAAACGGGTGATAAGGAGGCTCCAGCCCCCAGCTGAAACTGCAAATCAAGAAGGTAAGAGCCTCCCTGGACACAAGAAAAGAACCTATTTAGATGTTAGAAGACCCCAGAACAAAAATCACAGACTAAAAGACACATGAGGGGAGGGGATGTGGCTCACAAGGATATCACTGCCCAGGGATTCCTTTATTTAGGGTCCCTCTTTGGAGGCACCCAGCCCGGGTTGTCCTTGCTGCTGTACCTTCCAATTACATTAATTATTTTATAAAATCTGATGCCTGAGACTCTGCTGCGGGAAACCGAGGTCAAGCCTGAAGGAGGAGGAAGCGCCCGAGAGAGTGTGTGTCTGTGCACACTCACCAGCACACACACAGCGTGTGTTTACACAAGGACTCGGTCCCCCCTTAGGCAGAAGGGGACGAGCGGCCCGGAGCTGTGATTTGGGTTTGCTGGGGGCTCTCTCTTTGGGAGAGAAGATGACAAAGCTGCCAAGCAAGGACAGAACATGGGAAGCCAGAAGGTGGCCATACCTCCCCTCCTCCGACTGCTGCTCACGTCTCCCTCCATCTCTTCTTGGGGTCGGTGCGATTCTCCTCCCGTCTCCTTCTTGAAGAGCTCTTGGGGGGGATAAGAGGTGTCCTCCCCACTTTGCTTCAGTTAGTGAGGAGCACATAGAGCAGAAGCCCCATGACCACCATGGCTCGGAGGAGCACCTCGAGGAAGAGCAGCACCTCGAGGAGGAGCAGCACGCACAGGAGGAAGATGGCCAGCAGCTCTGCCCAGCTCACCAGCGCTGCCAACTGCATAGAGGCTCCGCGGAGCGATGGGGGAGAAGCGGATGAGAGCAGGGAGAAGAATCTGGGTTAAATTCCTCAAACATCAGGCGGGACGCCTCTCCAAGTGCACAGAGGCCAAAACTATACCTTCACGGGTAGGGACGCTGTGCTTAACTAACCCCACAGCAGGGAGGCTCCACCCGTCTGTTTCCAGCAGATTAGGAAACCAGTAACAAAACAGAAAGGCACTGGGCCCGACTCTTGGTGCTGGAGGAAGCCTGGAGGGGTCACCTCTTCCCGTGTGTCTCAGACAGTTCACTGAATTTCACTGAATTTTTTAGAGTTGGAAGGGACCATAGAGATCATCCAGTCCCACTCCCCTGCTGAAGCAGGATTGCCCGGAGCATGTCAGAGCATGTTACTCAGGGCTGCATCCAGGCGGGTCTTGAAAACCTCCAGAGAAGGGGACTCCACACCCTCCCTGGGCAGCCTGTTCCAGGGCTCTGGCACCCTCACCATGAAGAAGTTTCTCCTCATATTTGAATGGAACTTCCCATGTTCCAGCTTGTGCCCGTTGCCCCTCGTCCTGTCACTGGGAGCCACTGGAAAGAGTCCGGCTCCATCCTCCTCCAACCCACCCTTTAGATATTTAATAAGGTCTCCCCTCAGCCTTCTCTTCTCCAGGCTGAAGAGTCCCAGCTCTCTCAGCCTTTCCTCATCAGGGAGATGCTCCAATCCTTGAATCACCTTCGTTGCCCTTCGCTGGACTCTTTCCAGTAGTTCCCTGTCCCTCTTGAATTGGGGAGCCCAGAACTGGATGCAGTATTCCAGTTGTGGCCTCACCAGTGCAGAGCAGAGGGGGAGAATGACTTCCCTCGACCTACTGGCCACACTCTTCCCTGTGCAGCCCAGGATTCCATTGGCCTTCCTGGCCACAAGAGCACACTGCTTGCTTATTGTCATTTTGCTGTCTACCAGGACCCCCAGATCTTTCTCTTCCGAAGTTGTCTCCAGCAGGTCCACACCCAACCTGTGTTGGTGCCTGACATTCTTCTTCCCCAGGTGCAGGACCCTACACTTTTCCCTGTTGAACCTCATGAGGTTCTTCCTTGCCCAGCTCTCCAGCCTGTCCAGGTCTCGCTGGATGGCAGCACGGCCCTCTGGGGTGTCAGCCACCCCTCTCAGTTTGGTGTCATCAGCAAACTTGCTGAGGATACACTCTGTCCCCTCGTCCAGGTCGCTGATGAATATGTTGAACAGGACTGGACCGAGTATTGACCCCTGGGGGACACCACTGGTTACAGGCCTCCAGCTTGAACCTGTTCCATTAACCATTACCCTTTGGGTCCTGTCACACAGCCAGTTCTCAATCCACCTCACTGTCCCCTCATCCAGCCCACACTTCCTTAGTTTCCCAATGAGGATGTTACGGGAGACAGTGTCAAAAGCCTTGCTGAAGTCAAGGTAGATGACACCTGCTGCCCTCCCCTCATCTAACCAACCAGTTATAGCATCATAGAAAGCTATCAGACTGGTCAAACATGATGTACCCTTGGTAAACCCATGTTGCCCACTTCCAATAACCCCCCGCTCTTCAAATTGTTTGGAGATGACATCTAGAATGAGTCTCTCCATTACCTTCCCAGGGATGGAGAACTGCAGAACTCTGGGGGGGAGTAGGGATACCTGATAGTTCCCCTGCAGAACTCTGGGGGGAGCAGGGCCCCAACCCACACCTCAGAACTCCTCTTCCTCCTCACACACACCAATGAATGGCCCATGAATCCACCTCTCCGGGGCTCCAGCCGCTGACTCCACGTACCACCTCATACTCTTACTGAAGTTCTCCATTCCCAGTCTTCTCCAGCAGCTGCCCATACACTCACTCTTCTCTTTCCCTGCTGAACCAGGCAGAGCTCATCCAAGCTCCAGACTCTGGAAAGCAGCACAGAGCTTAAATCAATGTCAGCCACCGGTCACTGAGGCAGTGAAACCATGGGCTGGGCTTCTCTCCCACAGCACCCTAGACTGGTGGGGCTGGAAGGGACCTCTGGAGATCACCCAGTCCCACGCCCTGCCCAAGCAGGGTCACCCAGAGCAGGTCCCACAGGGTCATATTCAGGAGGATTTGGAATTTCTCCAGAGAGGGAGACCCCACACCCTCTCTGGGCAGCCTCTCCCAGGGCTCTGCCACCCTCACAGTCGTTTCCCGTGTCCCACTTTGTGCCCGTTGCCCCTCGTCCTGTCCCCGGGCACCACTGAGAAGAGCCTGGCCCCATCCTCTTGCCCCCCCCCCCCCCCCCTTTAGCTCTTGCTCAGCATCGATGGGATCCCCTCTCAGTCTGCTCTTCTCCAGCTGAACGGCCCCAGGTCCCTCAGCCTTTCCTCAGCACAGAGATGCTCCAGCCCCTCATCATCCTCGCAGCCTCCGCTGGACTCTCTCCAGCAGTTCCCTGTCCTTCTGGAACTGGGGGGGGCCCAAAACTGGACCCAGTGCTCCAGATGTGGCCTCCCCAGGGCAGAGCAGAGGGGGAGGATGACCTCCACACCCCAGCAGGGTTTGCTGCAATGCCAGGATTGAGTAGGACCCCACCACTCAAACACTGAGAAAATACCTGTCCTTGGCCTTGGAAGCTTTGAGCTTTTGACAAAGAAGAGGCTTGAACTTCTCTGCAAAGCACCTTCCTCAAGCAGCAGTTGGCTACTGGGGGTTTATGCACCCACCCTCCTTCTGTGTGTTTTCTTCCTGGCTAACGTGAGCTGGGAGAGAGCAGGTAACTCTCAGAGACGAAGATGAGGCCTCATTACTGGTTTTTATAGAATCATAGAATGGTTTGGGTGGGAAGGGACCTTAAAGATAATTGAGTTCCAACCCCCCTGCCCTGGGCAGGGACACCTCCCACCAGACCAGGTTGCTCCAAGCCCCCTCCAACCTGGCCTTGAACCCCTCCAGGGATGGGGCAGCCACAGCTTCTCTGGGCAACCTGGGCCAGGCTCTCACCACCCTCACAGCAAAGAACTTCTGCCCCACAGCTCAGCTCAATCTCCCCTCTTGCAGCTTAAAACCCTTCCCCCTCGTCCCATTGCTCCCCTCCCTCATCAAGAGTCCCCCCCCAGCTTTCCTGGAGCCCCTTTAGGGACTGGAAGGGGCTCCAAGGTCTCCCCGGAGCCTTCTCATCTCCAGGCTGAACCCCCCCAACTCTCTCAGCCCATCTTTCCCTCTATACCGAGCGGGCCTGACCAAGCGCACCCCCACAGACATGGCTGCTGCGAGGATGCCTGAGGCTACAGGCCGAGAAGCCCCGCTCTGAGGGGACACCAGAGCCTCTGTGGCACCGGGAAGATCCCGAATCCCACCAGGCAGCCCCGCTCCAGCCTGGGCCGTCTCGGGGGCGGCGGAGCCTCGGCCGACGCCTCGGGAACTACCACTCCCAGCATGCCTGGCGGCAGGCCGCTGCTCCCATGATGCACCGCGGAGCGGGCGAGACCACAGAGCTGAAGCGAAGCGGGGCCTGATTTTGACAACCTCCCTTCCGAACACCGTTCTTAGAGACCCCGATCTGCCTCCCAGCTCGCCTGTGAAGCCTCTGCATCGAGCTTCGGTGCTTTCATGTGCAATGGGGAGCGCGGCGGGAGAGCGTCCCTCCGGCCCCTTTGCCCATGTGCGATGCTTCCCCCCCCGCATCCTCCATGAGCCCAGCGCCAGCAGTCTGCGCATGCGCAGTACTAACGCGCCGGGGCCCCATGCGCTGGGACCGTTGCTTCTCAACCGAACTTGCTGTGAACGCCGAGGAGGAGGAGGAGGAGCAACGCCTTCTTATTGGGCGTCGGGCCGCGGGTCGGGTCGGGATTGGTTGTTGCCGGGGTGAGGCGGGGTAGGGTGTCACGCAGCGTGAAGCGGCAGTTCTGGGAGTGGCCGCCTCACGCTTGCCGTCTCCAGAAGGTTCCGCGCCGGGCGCCGCGCTCCCGCCGCCGCCGCGATGATGGGCCCGCGCCCCGTCCTCGTCCTCAGTGAGTGTCGCCGCCGCCTGGCTTGGCCTCCCGGGGGGGGGCTCCCGGGACTGGGAGAGCGAGGGGAGGGCGTCCCTTCTTCCCTTCTGGCCTCCCCGCCGCCATGTTGGTTCCCCTCCCTCACAGACCCCCGGCCGGGCCGGGGTCCCCCCTCTTCTCGGGGGGTTCCGCGGGGCCCCGGCGCGCCCCGAGCAGCTCTCCCTTCGCCGCTTCTTTTCGGTCCCCCCAGGTTCTCTCCCCTCAGCCGTGGCGGGCTGTGTCCCCCCGCTCCGCGCGGGAGGTCCCGGGGCAGTGGAGCCCCCGCTCCTCGTTAAACCTCTCCCCGCCCGCTCCCAGCTGGTTTCTCCTCGTGTGTTTCCCAGCGCCTTGCTTTGTCCGGTCCCATTTGAACCTCTTGTGCTTCGTGGTTCTCTCAGCGCCCTCCCATGCGAGGCGTTCCCAGGGGTCTTCTTTCTGCTTGGCTTTGTCCTTCTCCTCTCCCCCTGTGCTCTCTTCGCTTGGAGCCCCAGGCCCCTCTGCTGAAGGCCTGCTGGCCTTATTCCTGCTGCTGCTTTTACTGCTGCTTTCTTTTGTTCTCTTTTATAAAGCTATATGCGGGAACATCCATGCCTGAGGTAAATCAGCGTTCATCCAGTCTAGGCTTGCAATAAAAGAAAAGCAGCACTAAGCCTAGAGGTTCTTTGGGGCAGACCGTTTTGACAGGTAGTCCCCAAACGCGGTTGTGAGCTCCTGGGGCAGCAGTGGCTGCTCACCCCCACGTGCCAGAGGCCGAGCGACACCAATCATAGAATTGTTGAGGTTGGGAGGGACCTTTCAGATCATCGAGCCCAACCATCAGCCTGACACTGCCCAAACCCCCACTGACCCATGTCCCTCAGCACCACGTCTGCCCGGCTTTGAAATTCCTCCAGGGATGGCGACTCCACCACTGCCCTGGGCAGCCTCTGCCAATGTCTGACAACCCTTTGGGTGAAGAAATTTCTCCCAATATCCATCCTAAACCTCCCCTGGTGCAACTTGAGGCCATTTCCTCTCGTCCCATTGCCTGTTCCTTGGGAGAAGAGACCAACCCCCCTCACTAATTTTAAACGAGTGTTTAACTTGCTGTGCGTGAGCATCTGTAAATTTTTTTGACTGAAAACTATGGTGCAGCAGTTCCTAGGCTTTGTGGGATGGTGCAGATTCTAGTGAGTGACGGCTGTTTGCTTTTCTTGGGGCAATAGGTTATATTTCAGCGTTGCAAAGTTTTTTTTTTTTCTCAGTTGAATTGTGATGCTTAATAGGAATTCTGTTATAATAAAGAACGTTACTTTTCACTGATGTTCTTCTACAAATATCCTTTCCTGTAGTGGCTGTGGTATTTATATTGTAAACTTAATTTAGAACTGGTCGTGTATCAAGTGTGTGTAACCGAGAGGGTATCTTTGATGCACTGTTTCAGGCTTGGACTTCTTAGTAAGATCAGATGAAAGTTATATTTGTGCTTTAATATTTTATTTTTTTCTATGGCCTTTAGGTCAGAATGTGAAACGTGAGTCTGGAAGAAAAGTCCAGACTGGAAACATCACTGCTGCTAAGGTACCGTCTTCTGATGTCGGGCTATTTTGGGTCCTTTTTTTTTTTTTAATATAGTGTGCATATATACACACGTATTTATATATTTAAGAGGGACAATTAGATCTGAAGCATGTTTTCACTAGTCTGGATGAATCCAGAGCAGAAGAAGCGTAGAAAATAATTTTTCAGTGGCAAAATAATAGGTGCAATGTAACTGAACATGGAGGGGTTTAACCCTTGAAAACCTGTTCCTCTGCAAGATCTGAATGTGTGTAAGTTTTGGTGTCTGATGTATTTCAGTCAGTGTGGTGCCAGTGCTCTTACCATCCCTCAGTTCTCATTCCCACACAATTCTTAACTTCTGCTGCATCCGAGCAACTGCGGAGTCATTGGGTCACTTAAATTGTGCAGTGGCTGCTTGTTTCGTACAGACTATGGGTTTGTTAGATTTTTTTGATGCCCTCCTGTATCGCCTGATTCCTTTTGTTTCTCCTAGACTATTGCTGACATTATCCGAACATGTTTGGGACCAAGAGCTATGATGAAGGTAAGACGTTTTCCTGCAAGTCCTGTGCTGCACGGTGACTGGAAACACCGCACATGTTACATGTCAGTGCAAATATTGCCTTTTTTTTTAATTCCAGATGCTTTTGGACCCTATGGGTGGGATTGTGATGACCAACGACGGCAACGCTATTCTTAGAGAAGTAAGTTTCTCCTTAAGGATTGTCTCGCTTAACATGTGAGTTGGAATCCTGCAGGATACAGTTACGTTGCTGCCAGTGGAACTATGGTATTTCATCTTGTGTTTCAAGAGTCAGCAGGGAGGTGATTCTACCCCTCTACTCTGCTCTCGTGAGACCCCACCTGCAGTATGGTGTCCAGCTTTGGAGTCCTCAACACAGGAAGGACATGGGCCTGTTGGAATGGGTCCAGCAGAGGGCCACAAACATGATCAGAGGTCTGGAGCCCCTCTGCTGTGAGGACAGGCTGAGAGAGTTGGGGGGGTTCAGCCTGGAGAAGAGAAGGCTCCGGGGAGACCTTGGAGCCCCTTCCAGTCCCTAAAGGGGCTCCAGGAAAGCTGGGGGGGGACTCTTGATGAGGGAGGGGAGCGATGGGATGAGGGGGAAGGGTTTTAAGCTGCAAGAGGGGAGATGGAGCTGAGATGTGGGGAAGAAGTTCTTTGCTGTGAGGGTGGTGAGAGCCTGGCCCAGGTTGCCCAGAGAAGCTGTGGCTGCCCCATCCCTGGAGGGGTTCAAGGCCAGGTTGGAGGGGGCTTGGAGCAACCTGGTGTGGTGGGAGGTGTCCCTGCCCAGGGCAGGGGGGTTGGAACTCAATTATCTTTAAGGTCCCTTCCGTCCCAAACCATTCTGTGATTCTAAGTACTAAACAGCAGGACCGAGAAGGCTGTTTATTGGGGAGGAATTATTTCCAGCAAATGTTCTTCCTCCTCAGAAAACTAGGTTTGGTCCCAGGGTGATAGGTTTTCATGAAGGTTTTACAGGACTGGTGTAAATTTTGTGGTAATTGTAGCTATAATTGCTTGCATCAAAGCCTTATGAGAAGATCCTTGCTTTTACAATGCCAAATAATTAGACCAAAAATCATTGTCATCTTTCTGGTGCAAGTGCTGTTGAAATAACATCCCAAAAATCATGATGAGTGAAAAACTGTGGGAGATGCAATATTGGGAAATACCAGGGCTTAGTTTTGGTCTCAAAAAGTAAGAAATATCTTTGCTGTAGTTGGGCAGAATGCCTTTGCTTAAAAGTTGTGGTATTTGTTCCACTGAGTGATGCAAGAAGTTTCAGCGTTAGAATTTGGGAACAAAACTGTACCCTTTGCTACCGTACAGATTCAAGTCCAGCATCCAGCTGCAAAATCAATGATTGAGATCAGCCGTACTCAGGATGAAGAAGTTGGAGATGGGACCACATCTGTAATTATCCTTGGTAAGGAGAGTGAATTAGATACGCTGTTTTCTAAAGGGTTAAGGCTGAAGTTCACCCTTTTTGCTCATCAGGGCCCAGTAAGCCTTAATGAGACAGATATTTGTTACCTACCAACACTAAAATTGATGCTTTTTTAATTTTTTGAGCATTGAAGAGAATGCTGGGTTTGTTAGACCCTTAGTGATCAGCTCCATGCTTTGGAAAGTTGTGTTCTTTCCCTTGAAATAAGCAGAATTAAATCTAAAGAAAGGTATAGATGACGTTAGAGCTCTCTGTGTGGATAGCAGATACGTTTTGTCTGGTGTGGTGTTCTCCTGTCTTGACTGTTCGTTGTTATCTGGGGAATTTTGATGTTTTTTGCGTTTTTCTTTTAGCTGGGGAGATGCTGTCCGTTGCCGAGCACTTCCTGGAGCAGCAGATGCACCCGACTGTGATCATTGGGGCTTATCGTAAGGCGCTGGATGACATGATCAGTATTCTAAAGAAAATTGGGTAAGTGGGGGCTGGTGGGAGCAGGAGGGAAGGGATACGGGGTTTCTGTACTGCTTTAACATAATTCCCTGAAGAATAATCTTTATATTTTATTATTAAGTTATATTTTATAACTTAATATCTTAATATAGAATCATAGAATTGTCTAGGTTGGAAGGGACCTTTAAGATCATCTAGTTCAACCATCAACCTAACTCTGATTTAAAAAAACAAAAACAAAAAACAAACAAATAAACACACACACACCCCCCAAAAAACCCCACATCACTAAACCATGTCTCGAAGCTCTATGTCAGCCTGTCTTTTGAATACCTCCAGGGATGGTGCCTCAACCACTTCCCTGGGCAGCCCATTCCAAGGCTTAAGAACCCTTTCCCTGTAAAATTTTTTCCTAATATCCAATCTGTACCTCCCCTGGTGCAACTTGAGGCCATTTCCTCTCGTCCCATCGCCTGTTCCTTGGGAGAAGAGACCGACCCCCCCCTGGCTACACCCTCCTTTCAGTGAGATGTAGAGAGCGAGAAGGTCTCCCCTCAGCCTCCTTTTCTCCAGGCTGAATACCCCCAGCTTCCTCAGCTGCTCCTCACCAGACTTGTGCTCCAGACCCCTCACCAGCTCCGTTGCCCTTCTCTGGACCTGCTCCAGCCCCTCAATGGCTTTTTTGTGGTGAGGGGCCCAAAACTGGACACAGCCCTCGAGGTGGGGCCTCAGCATTGCTGAGTACAGGGGGACAATCACCTCCCAAGTCCTACTCACCATGCTGTTCCTCACACAGGCCAGGATGCTGTTGGCCACCTTGGCCACCTGGGCACACTGCTGGCTCATGTTCAGCCCACAGTCGACCAACACGCCCAGGTCCTTTTCCACTGGGCAGCTCCAGCCACTCTGCCCCCAGCCTGGAGCGCTACAGGGGGTTGGTGTGACCCAAGGGCAGGACCCGGCACTTGGCCTTATTGAACCTCATCCCATTGGCCTCAGCCCATGGATCCAGCCTGTCCAGATTCCTCTGCAGAGCCTTTCTACCCTCAAGCAGGTTGACACTCCCACCCAACTTGGTGTCATGTGCAAACTTACTGAGGGTGCGCTCGATCCCCTCCTCCAGATCATTGATAAAGATGTTAAAGAGAACTGACCCCAACACCGAGCCCTGGGGGACACCACTCGTGACCGGCCACCAACTGAATTTAGCTCCATTCACCACCACCCTCTGGGCCCGGCCTCCAGCCAGTTTTTAACCCCGCGCAGAGTACTCCCATCCAAGCCACGGGCAGCCAGTTTCTCCAGGAGGATACTGTGGGAGACTATATCAAATTATATAATTGGAGAGGGACTCGATGGGTTTATGAACACGCTCTAGCCCGGAGTAACACTCAGTTTACGGTTTGGTTTTTCCCTCTGTGGCAGCACTCCAGTGGACGTGAACAACAAAGAGATGATGCTTAAAATAATAAAGAGTGCTATAAACACCAAGGCGATAAACCGCTGGTCTGACCTGGCCTGTAGCATAGCTCTTGATGCTGTTAAGACTGTGGAGTTTGAAGAGAATGGCAGAAAGGAAATCGATATTAAAAAATATGCAAAAGTAGAAAAGGTGAGTGCATCCTGAACCGTTCATTATCTGTGTGCCCCTTTCTTGTTCTGATCTACCTGTTCCAGAATGGGGTGGGAATTCCGTGCTGCTGATCCACAGTCCACAAGCATAACCCTTGAAGATAGTTTAGTCAGCGCTATCGGCTTTGCTGGTTTGCAGTAAAAACAGGGGCAGTTTATTTCAACTCTCGTAGAATATTTGTCAGAAAGATCATTTCAGTTGTTTTGGTTTCCATCTTCCAACCACATGTTGCCAGGCAATAGGATGTGAGCAGTTTATCAAGTTCTTCCATTATTTTCCACTTCTAAGTCAGCGTGCTCTGAAAATGAACTTGGGTTGTCACCTGGATGCATCATGGTCTCTTGGGAGAATTTTCCCTTCTCAATACCAGGGGTGGATAGTTTCAGGAGCACAGGTTTTCTACAGGTTTTCCTAGAGTAGACTGATTTGCCTCGTTTTCCCTCTTTGTTGTGTCTGTCAGATTCCAGGTGGTTTTAGTGAAGACTCGTGTGTGTTGCGTGGAATCATGGTGAATAAAGATGTAACTCATCCCAGGATGCGTCGCCTCATCAAGAATCCCCGCATCGTCCTTCTGGATTGTTCCCTGGAGTACAAGAAAGGAGAGAGCCAGGTACAGCAAGTCACAGAATCACAGAATGATGGGTTGGAAGGGACCTCTGGAGATCATCCAGTCCAACCCCCTGCCAGAGCAGGTCCACCCAGAGCAGGTCCCACAGGAACATGTCCAGGCGAGTTTTGAACATCTCCAGAGATGGAGACTCCACCACCTCTCTGGGCAGCCTCTTCCAGGGCTCTGCCACCCCCACAGGAAAGAAGTTCCTCCTCATGCTGAGATGGAACTTCTTATGTTCCAGTTTGTGCCCATTTGCCCTTGTCCTGTCACTGGGCACCACTGAAAAAAGACTGACCCCATCCTCCTGACACCCACCCTTGAAGTGTTTATAGGCGTTGATCAGATCCCCCCTCAGTCTTCTCTTCTCCAGACTAGAAATCCCCAGGTCCCTCAGCCTTTCCTCCTAAGAGAGATGCTCCAGGCCCCTCATCATCTTTGTAGCCCTCTGCTGTACCCTCTCCAGCAGTTCCCTGTCCTTCTGGAACTGGGGAGCCCAGAACTGGTCCCAGTGCTCCAGCTGTGGCCTCCCCAGGGCAGAGCAGAGGGGGAGGATGACCTCCCTCCACCTGCTGGTCACGCTCTTCCTGATGCCCCCCAGGATGTCATTGGCTGCCTTGGCCATAAGGGCACATTGCTGGCTCATGGGTATCGTGTTAGAGATGTCTGTAACTTTTGATTTAGGACTATTAAAATGACCAGATCCAAATAGCGAGCTACAAGCACGAGTGGCAAAAGGCTCTCTTCGTGTTCTGCCTCTCTGAGACCTTTTGCGTGTCTGGGCTAATTCTGCTGTGGGGTCAGTACCCGGTGGAAAAAAGGTAGAAAAATAGTGAGGAAAAGCACTGTAGCCTCAGATCTGAAGAAGCTGCAGTGATTTGTGTCTCTAAGCGATGGGCAAGAGTCAAAGAAATATTTCTGCTCTTCAATTAACGCGAATGTTAAACTGGCACAGCGTCACGGTTTATTTAATCGGTGTTCCTCACCGTGCAGTTGTCCTTAACTCTTCCCTGGGCGATATCGGAGGAGTTAAGGTGACTCAAGCCAGGGGATCCTTGTCTGACTGATGGGGTTGGGGGGGAACACGGCGAGGTACTGACCCCTCTGTCTGTGCAGACCGATATTGAAATAACGCGGGAGGAAGACTTTGCCCGCATCCTGCAGATGGAGGAAGAGTACATCCAGCAGATCTGCGAGGACCTGATGAGAGTCAAACCGGACCTGGTCATCACAGAGAAAGGAATTTCTGGTAAGAACACCCGGTCCTTCTTTGTGTTGAATTCATCTTAAGGTTTGTGCTGTGAACAAGCACAACAAGAAAAAACAAACAACACTAAAACCCCACAAACCTGATTTTGACCCTTGTTTTGGTTTGTGGGGTTTGTTTTTTTTTTTTTTTTTGCTTTTTAGCAAATGGTTCTGCACTGCAGGCATTGAAGTGGGTTCTTGAGGTTGTCTTGCTAATGTGAACATTTACAATAATATTTTGCTTTCCCTTATTTGGAAACAAAATGAAAATCTAAAGTGAGGCTGAGCGTAGCAAACCATGGAAAGCTGCACTGGAATTGTGCCTTCAGCTTGGTTTAAGATGCTACATTTAGGTTTTTCTTTCCGTAACCCTTTTATAACTTTAAAAGCACACACAAAATTTGTTACGATGCTGCTGATTCACCAATAAAATTGCCCAAACCTGGTTTCAGACTTGGCCCAGCACTACCTGATGAGAGCAAACATCACTGCAATCCGCAGGGTGAGAAAGACAGACAACAACAGGATCGCCAGGTGAGCACTGTCTCGTCCCGGAGCCCGTTCCTGTGGTCCGTGGTAGGAGTTTTTTCATTCTTATCTCACCTTTCTCCCCAGTTCTCCCCAGTTTTCTTTCTCCAGTCTGCCTCTCACCGGAGTGTCGTTTGTGTGCTAGGGCCTGCGGGGCTCGCATCGTGAGTCGCACGGACGAGCTGCGGGAGGAGGATGTGGGAACTGGAGCCAGGCTTTTTGAAGTTAAAAAAATAGGAGATGAGTATTTTGCCTTCATCACCGACTGCAAAGACCCCAAGGCTTGCACCATCGTTCTGCGTGGAGCCAGCAAGGAGATCCTGGCAGTAAGTTATGGCGTGTTTGGCTTCCCCTCCTGTCCTGGCCACCTCCTGGGTGTCACTAAGTCATCGCTTCCCTCTGAGCAATGGGGGGCAAATGAAGCGAACGTGAGTTTCCTCTGGGTTCTGGAGCCACAAAGAATTTCTCTTGTGGGCTGTATATGGCAAAGGCAAAACTTTGATTTAAAAATGAGTGAGAGGTGTCTCGGAACAGAAATATTTCATCACAGATGAAGTTTCTGACACACACCTTTCAATATTTTTGATGAAAACCGCTCCGTTGCTATTGACACTGCCCAGGGGAGTGTTTTTTTTTGGCCAGCGATGGGGGGAGGAAAGTGCTATAAATGAGGAAATGACCATTTTGTCCTACTGCCACTCAAGCTTCTTTGAAGAAGTGAGAAAACGTGTTGAAAATGTAACAGTGAAAATATTACACGTGACTAGACTTGGTACAGATGGGATGTCTGCTGTCACGGGGAGGAAAAGAAAATGCTGTGCTGCTCTGCTCGAGGAAGGATTTGGATGGGAAGTTATTCAGATCCCTCTGTGTTAGTAAAGAGGGTCTTTGTACTAAAAATGCAGGTTTCTTATGTGCTTGAAGCCCTACTCTGGGGAATCAGTATAATCAGAGGGATTTAATGGGTCCATAGGGCAATGGAGATGCTGGGAGGGCTGGAGCCCCTCTGCTGGGAGGGGGCGCTAAGAGAGTTGGGGGGGTTCAGCCTGGAGAAGAGAAGGCTCCGGGGAGACCTTGGAGCCCCTTCCAGTACCTAAAGGGGCTCCAGGAAAGCTGGGGGGGGACTCTTGATGAGGGAGGGGAGCGATGGGACGAGGGGGAAGGGTTTTAAGCTGCAAGAGGGGAGATTGAGCTGAGCTGTGGGGCAGAAGTTCTTTGCTGTGAGGGTGGTGAGAGCCTGGCCCAGGTTGCCCAGAGAAGTTGTGGCTGCCCCATCCCTGGAGGGGTTCAAGGCCAGGTTGGAGGGGGCTTGGAGCAACCTGGTCTGGTGGGAGGTGTCCCTGCCCAGGGCAGGACGGGGGAGTGGGTGATCTTCAAGGTCCCTTCCCACCCAAACCATTCTGTGATTCCATGATTTCAGGAGTTTTGTGTTTGCTGGGAGTTGCACTTGATGTTCTTTATGTGTCCCTTGAGATGTTCTGTGACTCTGTGCTGCAGAGGACCCGTGGGCAGAGCGTGGGCCATGCTTTCTGCTGGCTGTGTGCTGCAGTTCCTGCAACCAATAATTCCCCGCTTTTCTGATGTTGTAGGAGGTGGAGCGCAACCTCCAGGATGCCATGCAGGTGTGTCGCAACGTCCTCATGGACCCGCAGCTGGTGCCAGGCGGGGGGGCCACCGAAATGGCTGTTTCCCACGCGCTGACGGAGAAGTCCAAAGGCATGACGGGGGTGGAGCAGTGGCCCTACCGCGCGGTGGCCCAGGCGCTGGAGGTCATTCCCCGAACACTGATCCAGAACTGCGGCGCGAGTACCATCCGTGTGCTCACCTCGCTCAGGGTAAGGCGAGGTCCTGGGGGTGCCTGGAGAGGTTCAGCCCCTTCCTGCTGTGTCCTGCTGGGATGGGTTGAGGAACCCACAATAAATTAGTGTCCTTTAGACAATTATTCTCTCACCCCGTGACCCCTCCCCACCCGGGAAGGGGAATCGAGAAAAACAAGGAAACCTGAGGGTTGAAATATAAACAGGTTTAATACATTAAGGCTAGGTAATTAATATTAATAACACCAAAGAACCAGTATTGATCCCGATACCAGTATAAAATACACCAGGACTGTCCCCAGCCCATTCCCCCGGCAGAAGCCGTGCACTCCCCCCAGGGACAGCCGATGTGGGACCCTGCGAGCGCTGCGACTTTGGGAGGGAGGGAAGGGCTCAGGGCTCCGGCACCGGGGCAAGGAGTTCTCAGGATCCCAGCCATCGAGGGAGAGAGAGAAAGCTCCTCAGCAAACTTTCTAATTTCTATCGAATGTGACGTCCATGGTATGAAATAACCCCGTTGGCAGCTTGGGTCAAGTGCCCGGGTCTCGCTCCTCCTCATCCCTGGGGAGCTCGAGAGCACCGAGACCTTGAAACTTGCCCACCGGAGCTGTGATAAAGTAAATATTTTCCCAAATTCAAACACTGGAGTCTTTTAAAAGTGCCGTTTTCCCCAGTGTTAAAGGAGAAATCAGTCCTGTGTCACTCAAACCAGGGCACCTACCCCTCGGATCTCATCCTTCCGTACCAGCGCCTCGGGCCGTTGAGGGCGCAGCTCTTCAGCAGCTGCAGCAGGTTTTTACGTTAAAGGAAACCTGTGTTGAAGTAACCGATCCCTTGAAAGTGTTTGAAAACGGGTTGTTGGGGTTTTTTTTCCCCGCATTGGCTGAGCTGCAAATGGTTTTACTGAAGTTTTGTGTCAAATTTGAAAGCATGAAAATGGAATTTTCATGGTGGTCTGGTGGGAGGTGTCCCTGCCCGGGGCAGGGGGTGGGACTGGATGATCTGTAAGTCCCTTCCAACCCAAACCCTTCTGCGATTCTCCGAATTCAGGCATTTGTTTGAGGGACTGGAGTTTAAAAACAAAACCCTGAGGGTGAACAAAATCCAGGTCTTCCTTTGAGATCGGATTTGGTGGCACGAGAGAGAGTATCTCCCAGCTTCTGATATAATCGGGTGTTTCTAGTGGTGCTCAGTCACATGTTCTTGTGTAAACTCTACAGAGTTTACACTCTAAAGCTCTGCAGAGAGACTTAGATAGATTGGATCATTGGGCCAACACCAACGGTATGAGTTTCAACAAGGGCAAGTGCCGGGTTCTGCGCTTGGGCCACAATAACCCCGAGCAGCGCTACAGGCTTGGGGAAATGTGGCTGGAAAGCTGCCTGGAAGAAAGAGACCTGGGGGTTCTAATGGACAAGCGGCTGAACGTGAGCCGGCAGTGTGCCCAGGTGGCCACGAAAGCCAACGGCATCCTGGCTTGTATTAGAAACAGCGTGAGCAGCAGAAGCAGGGAGGTGATTGTGCCCCTGTACTCGGCACTGGTGAGGCCACGCCTGGAGTATTGTGTCCAGTTTTGGGCACCTCAATCCAAGAGAGATGTCGAGGTGCTGGAGCGAGTGCAGAGGAGGGCAACGAAGCTGGTGAAGGGCCTGGAAAACAAATCCTATGAAGAGCGGTTGAAGGAGCTGGGACTGTTTAGTATGAGGAAGAGGAGGCTGAGGGGAGACCTCATCACTCTCTACAAGTACTTGAAAGGACACTGTAGAGAGGTTGGTGCTGGTCTCTTGGCACAGGTAATTAATGACAGAACGAGAGGGAACGGCTTCGAGCTCCAACAGGGTAGGTTTAGACTGAACATTAGGAAAGAATTTTTCACAGAAAGAGTGGTCAGACACTGGAACGCGCTGCCCAGGGAGGGGGTTGAGTCACCATCCCTGGATGTGTTTAAGAGCTGTTTAGACGTGGTGTTGGGGGATATGATATAGGGGAGAACTTTGTAGAGTAGGGTAGATGGTTGGACTCGATGATCCCAAGGGTCTCTTCCAACCTGGATGATTCTATTGATTCTATTCTATGATTCTAAACTCCAAAATTGAGATGATTCTAAACTCCAAAACTGAGACAATTCTAACAACCTTTTCCCATTTCCTGGGCCCGGGCTCAGTTTGGGTTCCCAGGAGGTGAATTTGCTGGTTTTTTTTCTCCGTCCAGGTGACCTGTTTTTCTGCTTCCAGGCAAAACACACCCAGGAAGGCAGCCAGACGTGGGGGGTGAACGGCGAGAGCGGAGCCTTGGTCGATATGAAGGAGCTGGGGATCTGGGAGCCTTTGGCGGTCAAACTGCAGACGTACAAAACGGCGGTGGAGGTGAGGGGGGGCACACACGGGGCTGCAGAGCCCCCCCAGGGGTCTCTCTGGGGTGAGGGGACGTCACTGGTCGCACTGGGGTGTTTGCGGTGCGTGTGTGTGGCGATGAGGGACGCGGGAGCCCCGGCTCAGGCCTTCAGGGGGGCTGGTTTTTGATCCCGTGGGTAAAATCTGTCGCGTTCCTTCCCACCTCTCTCTGCGCGATGTCACTCGTCCCACGAGGACAGGCTGGGCCAGAGCCGTCACCGAGAAACGTCCCAGCAACCTGCTGGGATGCCCTTAGTGGCCCCAGGAGCTCCTGCCCTCGGGCTCCTTGGGGCGGCCGGGTCTCAGCCACCCCCCCCCTGCCCCCCAAAGATCCCGTTTTGAGCGTTGGTCACTGGTTTTGGATCAAAAGCGGCCGCTTGGAGGGATTCTGTGTCCCTTTCTGGAAATAATCCGTGTCCCCTTCTCCACGGGGTGTCCCTGCCGGGTGCCAGAGCCCCTGACCCCTCCCAGAACGGGCGCCACGTCTTTTCCACTCCCGTGTGCTACAAGAATCGTTTAATTATTATTTAATTGTATCATTTAATTGGGGCGGATGGTTCTTTGGTGTGAAAAAGGGGTAGATTGTATTTTATCCTTTGCACTGAGTTCCTGACTCAATCCCCCCCCCCCCCTCCGGCTTTTCTCCCCAGACCGCCGTTCTCCTCCTCCGCATCGATGACATCGTTTCGGGGCACAAAAAGAAGGGTGAGGATCAGAACAAGCAGCCGCCGGCGCCGGAGCCGGCCCAGGAGTGAGAGGGGCCGCGGCGCCGCTGGGAGGAACTGGGCACCGGGACTGGGAGGAGTGGGACGGAGCTCCCCCCGCCCCGGCCTGAGGTTGCACAGGGTGGGGGGGGGGGAAGAGTTTGTCTGAAAAAAGCCCCCCACGAAGGCGGGGAGAGGGCAGTTGTGCCTCTGGGTGGAGATGCTGATGCTTAATTGAAGTCTCTGGACTGTAGTTTCCCCTTCCCTGTTCTGCCTGGACAATAAACCGCCTCCTTTCAGCCTCCCTGTCTGTTTCATGGGGGGGGGGGGGGGGGAATGGAATGGAGGAGCCTCCCCCGGGGCCGCCCGCTGTCGGGGAGCTCCGGGCAGGTCGGTGCTGCGGGAAGGGACCCCCCGCGGCCGCTGCCACCGTCGTCTTCACCTCAAAAATCTTTCCGAAGGGAGGCGGCTCCTTTAAGAGTTTCCCGCGCGGCGCCTTTAAGGGGGGGGGGGGGGGGGGAGCGTCGGCGGTCACGTGAGTGGGTGGGCTCCCAACATGGCGGCGGCCAGCGCCCTCCTCCTCCTCCTGCTGCTGGCGGCAGCGGCGGGCGGGCGGGGCGGCGGCGGCCGGCAGGTGAGCGGGGGGCACCGGGGGAAGCCGCGGAGGGGCCGGAGCCCGAACGCCCTGGGTCCGGGGGGAGAGGGGCTTCCTCGGGTCTCCGCGCCCGGCGACTTCCGCCCCCGGGGCTCGGAGGGGGAACCTGTCGCTGCGGGTCCCCCGCCTCCGGGGACGCTGTCCTGTTGCCGCGCGTCCCGGTGCCGCCGCCGCCGCTGTCCCTCCTCGCCCCGCCGTGTCCCGGCCCGGGGCGGGGGGGGGGGGGGGGAAGCGGCTCCTGCGCGGCCGGGAAGCTGTTGCGAAAGAGCCGGGTGCGAAACGCTGAGCGAGCTGGGGCACAGCGCGGCGGGGCTTGGTCACCGGGGCGGCTCGTGTCCCCTCGTCCCACCAGTTTCCTCAACCGGGACCAGTTCCGGGCCCCCCAGTTCCAGAAGGACAGGGAACTGCTGGAGAGAGTCCAGCGGAGGCTGCGAGGATGATGAGGGGCTGGAGCATCTCTGTGCTGAGGAAAGGCTGAGGGACCTGGGGCCGTTCAGCTGGAGAAGAGCAGAGAGGGGATCCCATCGATGCTGAGCAAGAGCTAAAGGGGGGGGACGGACACAAGAGGATGGGGCCAGGTTCTTCTCAGTGGTGCCCGGGGACAGGACGAGGGGCAACGGGCACAAAGTGGGACACGGGAAATGACTGTGAGGGTGGCAGAGCCCTGGAAGGGGCTTCCCAGAGAGGGTGTGGGGTCTCCTTCTCTGGAGATATTCCAAACCCGCCTGGATTTGATCCTGTGGGACCTGCTCTGGGTGACCCTGCTTGGGCAGGGGGTGGGACTGTGTGATCTCCAGAGGTCCCTTCCAGCCCCCACCAGTCTGTGATTCTGTGTAATTCGGAATCGTCCTGCGCTGGGAAGGACTGAATCCCCCTGAGGCCTCTCCTTCCCCCGCAGGTGTCGATGCAGTACAACCCCGGCTGGAACAACTCCTCCGTCAACCTGCTTCACGTGCGGGCGGCAGGGCCCGCCGACACCCTGCACTACGTCTGGAGCAGCATCGGGGCCCCTGCGGTGCTGCTGGTGGCCACGGCCAGCGGGAGCAGCGTCCTGCGCGTCAACTGGACCCGGCTGCTCTCCCCGGCTCCCGCGGGCGCCATCTGGATCGACCCCCCCAGCAGCGTCGTCTACTCGGCTGCCGTCGTCTTCACCAAGGTAGCGCCGGGGAAGGCAGCCCCGCTCCAGGAGAGCTGCCCCGTGGCGGGGGGGGGTGTCCTGGTCTGAGGAACCCACAGCAATTTAGTGTCCTTTAGACAATTATTCTCTCACCCCGTGACCCCTCCCCACCCGGGAAGGGGAATTGAGAAAAATAAGGAAACACGAAGGTTGAAATACAAGCAGATTTAGTAGGATAAGACTAGATAATTAATAACACTAAAGAACCAGTATCGATCCCGATACCAGTATAAAATACACCAGGACTGTCCCCAGCCCATTCCCCCGGCAGAAGCCGTGCACTCCCCGCAGGGACAGCCGATGTGGGACCCTGCGAGCGCTGTGACTTTGGGAGGGAGGGAAGGGCTCAGGGCTCCGGCACCGGGGCAAGGAGTTCTCAGGATCCCAGCCATCGAGGGAGAGAGAGAAAGCTCCTCAGCAAACTTTCTGATTTCTATCGAATGTGACGTCCATGGTACGAAATAACCCCGTTGGCAGCTTGGGTCAAGTGCCCGGGTCTCGCTCCTTCTTGTCCCCGCACCTGGGGAGCTCGAGAACACCAAGACCTTGAAACTTACCCACCGGAGCTGTGATAAAGTAAATATTTTCTCAAATTCAAACACTGGAGTCTTCTAAAAGTGCCATTTTCCCCGGTGTTAAAGGAGAAATCAGTCCTGTGTCGCTCAAACCAGTACAAGAGGGTATGGGGGGTTGGTCAGGGATCCTCGTGTGTCCTCCCCTGGTTGTCTCTGGCTGTGATGGTGTCTTGGCCAAGGCAGCTCCTTTTTGGTCTCCACCGCTCCCTGGTGGCGGTGACAGCCCGGTGGACCGCGGCACAAAGCGGTGGTGTCCCCGGCTCCTGCTAATGGCTCCCGGCCCCTCTCCCCTTCCTTCTCCCCAGGTGTTTGAGTACAGCGAGCCCAAGGTGCTGGAGGAGCTCTTCTACCCCACCTACGACCTGTCGGGCTTTTCCTGGGACAGCGTCAATCGCACCCTGAACCACACGGCCCTGACGGCCGAGTTCTCGGGGATCCCGGCCACCGACCCTGGCAGCAGCTTCTCCAACGGCAGCGTGGGGTTCCGGGTAAGTCCGGGGGGGTATTCACTGCCCCGGGGCGCTGTGGGGAGAACACAGTGAATGCCACCTCCAAAGCGCCTTCTGGAGAGAGAACGTTGCTCCTTGGTGTCCCAGCCGGTGATCGTGCTGTCCCTCTGGTCCGTGTCCCCTGCAGGTGACAGCCTACGAGGCCGATGGCCGTGACAGGTCCCTGCCCAGCCTCCTGCACACAGCGAACAGCTCGAAAGTGGAGTTTGTCCTGGCGGGGGTGGCTCCGCGGGGCAACGGCTCCCGCTTTGTGCTGGAGGTGGCCACGGTGGAGGAGGCGGGGGTGGTGCAGGAGCTGCACTCTGCGCGCTCCATCGACGACGAGTACACTCCCACCATCTTCGAGGTGAGCGTGGGGCGAGCACTGGGCTTGGGGACGTCCCCTGCTGCAGGAAGGAGGGGGACGGGGATCCGGGGCCAGCAGCCTGGGCAACTTGTGGCTCCCCGCTGTGGCACGAAGAGCTTCTCCTGCCCTCGCCCCACCATCCGCTGCTCTCCCTCCACCAGATGCTCTCCCTGGTAGCCCAGTCCCGAAACGACAGCTCCACACGCAGCTTCCTGCAGTGGAAGGCGACGGCCTACGGCTCCCGCAGCCCCCGGCGCGAGGACAACATCCAGTGCCGGTCTGGTGGCCTCCAGGCAGCCAACTGGACCCTGCCCGCGTCCAGCATCGTCCGTGCCTACTTTGGGGAGGGTGTCGGCAGCTCCTACAGCGTCAGCGCCATCAACATCTCCTTCGGGGGAGAGGACGGGGAAGTTTACCAGGAGAAACGCTACCTCAGCTGGTGAGTGGGGTCCGTCGCGTGTGAAACGATGCTCTCATTGCGGTTTGGGGAACTGGTTAGAGGGTTTCACAAATGAAGGGTGGGCGGAGAATGGATTGAGAGCAGCCCTGAGGAGAAGGACTTGGGGAAGTTGGTGGATGAGAAGCTCAACAGGAGCTGGCAATGTGCAGCCCAGCAAGGCCTCTGCACCCTGGGCTGCATCAAAAGAAGTGTGGCCAGCAGGGCAAGGGGGGGGATTCTGCCCCTCTGCTCCGCTCTGGGGAGACCCCACCTGGAGCACTGTGTCCAGCTCTGGGGCCTCAGCACAGGAGAGACATGGAGCTGTTGGAGCGGGGCCAGAGGAGGCCCCAGAGATGCTGGGAGGGCTGGAGCCCCTCTGCTGGGAGGGGGGGCTGAGAGAGTTGAGGGGTTCAGCCTGGAGAAGAGAAGGCTCCGGGGAGACCTTGGAGCCCCTTCCAGTCCCTAAAGGGGCTCCAGGAAAGCTGGGGGGGGACTCTTGATGAGGGAGGGGAGCGATGGGACGAGGGGGAAGGGTTTTAAGCTGCAAGAGGGGAGATTGAGCTGAGCTGTGGGGCAGAAGTTCTTTGCTGTGAGGGTGGTGAGAGCCTGGCCCAGGTTGCCCAGAGAAGCTGTGGCTGCCCCATCCCTGGAGGGGTTCAAGGCCAGGTTGGAGGGGGCTTGGAGCAACCTGCTCTGGTGGGAGGTGTCCCTGCCCAGAGCAGGGGTGGGACTGGATGGTCTTTAAGGTCCCTTCCAACACAAACCATTCTATGATTCTATGATTCTCTGTTTAATAAGTTATCTCCTTTCAAAAGTTTGAGTTTTCCTATGATTCTGTAGAATTTTTGCAGTTTAGTGTCTCATTCCCTCCCCCAGCCTGGGAGACCCTCTCCTGCCCCATGGGGGATCCCAGCAAGGAATCTCCATCTGACCCTATGGGGGTCGAAAGCCCCAGATGTTCCATCCATGGGATGGGGCTGATCCCCATCTCCATTGGCTGATTTGTCTCCTCCCCTCCTGCAGGTCGGCGCTGCTGGGCTTCAGGCAGCCCCCCAGGGACACCTTCTCCCCCCTCGTCATCTCCATCATGGCCGTAGCACTGGGCACCCCCATGGCCATGCTGCTGGTGGGCGGCTGCGTGCTCCTCTTTGCCCAGAGGAAACGCTACTCCGAGTACGAGCCCATCAACTGAGAGGGACGGTCCCTGGAGAGACCCCCCAGGACCCTTCTTGTCACTGGGAAAGGATGGCAGCTGCTGCAGGGGCTCCTGCAGTGTCTCTCTGTCCCCCCTCCCTGCAGCGCAGGCTCGGGGGGCACCAGGGCAACATCTGCAGCAGTTGCCCCCTGTCGTGTGTCCCTCTGTCCTGCTCCCTCCTCCTGCCCAGGATTGCCCAGATCCTGTGTCTGAGGACACTTCTTCCTCTCTTTCTTCCTGATCCACCCAGCCCAGGGAGGTGACTGGAGGGAGCTGCTCAGGGGGGACTCGAGCTGTGGGAAGATCCTCCTTCTCCCAAGGGATAAAACCACTGTTGTCACGTCCACAGCTGAGCAGCAGCCGTGCCCTGTCCTGTGCCACCTCCAGGGTTGCTTTGGTGGCTCCAACCCAGGAGCAGGGCTGGAGGACAGTGCTGGGGACCTTGCAGGGTGCCTTGCTGCTTCTCACTGTGCCGGGGGTGTCCCAGAACACCCCCCTCAACCCCTTACGGACTCCTCACTCCCCAAGAGGCACTTTCTGTTGCGCTGGCCTCGGCGGGGGCTGCTGGTAGAAGAGGGAAACTTGGTGCCGCTGTGCAGCGGCTGCTGGAGCTCAGGTACGTCCCGGCAGCCCGGGACTCGTGGTGAACTGCAGCCGTGGGCTTGGCAGGGCCAGCTCTGAGGTGCTCTCCCGGTGCTTGAAGCCATGGGGCAAGCGCAGTCTGTGGCTGCGGGGCATCTGCATCACTTGGGGGTGTGCTGGGTTTTGGTGTTCTCTGTCACCGACTTGTCTTTGACCAAATAAAGTGGATTTCTAAGAGCAGTTTCCCGGGGAAGTGCTATACTACGGTCGAGCACGAGGAATTCCGCAGGAGCCAAGGTACGAAAACACTGCTGAGAGGAGGGAGTCCCCCTGCCCCTGGACTGACTTACGTCCCGCAGCAGCTGGTGGTGCTCTGGGGTGGTTTCCTCTGAGCTGTGGGGCCAGCGTGAGCCCAGGCTGTGGGCCATGTCCCTGCTGGGAAGGGCATTTGAAAGCATCGGACTGTTCCCGTTCTCCGACTGTTCCCGTTCTCCGACTGGGCTGCAGTAGGTGAACCCCTCCCAGCATTCAGGGATGGGAGGTGGGACAGGCCAAACACGTGGCAGATGTAGGGCTGGAGGGGCTTTCCCTTTTTTTGGTGGGTTTTTCACTGGTTTGGGTTATGAGGAGAATGAGAGAAGTGAGACCATCAGACTTGCACAGGGCTGGACTCCCAGGGTCCCAAAGTGTCTGCAAAGGATTCCGAGGGGTGCCCCGAGGGGTGCAGGCTGGTGCCTGTCCTGGGGGGGATTGGCTGTCCCCAGCCCCCGGCGATGACAACCTTGGTGCCATCTCGCCCATCCCGGCTTCTCCCGCATCCCTCCCTGGGGCAGGGCTCCCTCCCTTCTACCCGGCCAACTGGTTTGTGAACCTCCACTGGGAGGAAGAGGAGGGACGGGCTGGGCAGGACCAGCCCTGCAGGGACCCAGGAGCAGGATGTGGGGCTGGGTGCTGTTGCAGCACTGGGAGATGGACAGTTTGGGGGGAAATATCTTTTTTTCCCCCTCTTGGAAACACCATTTAGGGGCTGGATCGCATGGGCGAAGCTCCAGGTCCTGCCAGCAGCAATTCCATGGGGAATTTAACCCCCCCTCCCCAAACCAGCCACAGAGCCTCTTGGTGAAGGGCTTTATTGGGCAAAGCCAGCTCCAGCACGAGGTCAGCGATTCCCATCCCAACCCATCCGCGTGGAACAGGGCTCAATGGGTCTTGCTCTGGGCCCTGCTCGCCCTCCTGCAGGAAACTCCCAGTGCAGAGGGTTTTACAGCTTCATTCTATCAACCCTGGGTGCCCAGCAAAACCTTGGGGGTCCAGCGAAACCTCGGGGGTCCAGAGAAACCTCGAGGGCTCAGCAAAACCTTGGGGGTCTAGCAAAACCCTGCTGGGTCTGGGCAGGGATCTGCCAGGACCCCTCCACCTCCAGCGCTCCCACGGCAGGACAGCGAGGAAGGCTCCAGCCCAGGTACCCCGTCTCCCCGGGGCCTCCCTCACCCCCAGTACCGCAGTTTGGCTCCTCTGGCCTTGGAGCCCTCCTCGGGCTTTGGCGCTGCCACAGCGAGGAGGTTTTCGGGCTCCAGGACGAACATGCTGTACAGGTTCCAGAGCAGCATGGCCAAGAGGGGCAGGAAGGTCATGCTGAAGCCGAAGGTGCGGAAGGAGCGGCCGATGGCGTACGACAGCCAGTAAATCAACCTGGAGAGGGCAGAGAGGGGCAGGTCAGCGAGGGCGATGCCTTGGGGACAGCACTGAGCTTCGCCCAGGGGTTCTGACCCCAGTGAGGGTTTGCCGGGCACGGCCAATGAGGGATGGAGCAACCTTTCCCCTGTGCCCCTTTCCTGGCTGTCGTTGGCCGGGTGAGGCACTACCGGAGTGGGTGGCGTTTGCCAGCACTGACAGAGCCCGTTCACACCCTGGGCGCTGCCACAGCCCAGGTGGCCACTTACCGGGAGATGGCAAAGAGCCCCGTGAGCAGGGGGATGAGCTTGAGGACCTCCTGTGGGAGGTAGGTGGCCAGCACAGCCATGTTGAAGAAGTAGAGGATGAAGAGGTGGACGGACTGGGAGACGTAGGTGCGGTGGAGCTCCACCTCCTGCTGCAGCTCCCCGAAGGGCTCCAGCGCAGAGAAGCAGAGGCGGGAGATGCCACTGACGATCATCCCTGGGGGGCAGAGAGAGGGGCTGAGCAGTTGCCCAGTGAAACCGCATTGGGGCCTGAGGGCTGGGGGGGGACCAGAGAGAGATGCAACGGGGTGGGAAGAGGGCAGGAAAAATCCTGCTGCTCCTGGTGGGAGCAACGGAGCTGCAAAGAGCCCAGCCCTGGCTCTGCTCTCCACTCCCCCCCCAGTCCCCGCTGCCCCGGGGCTAATGCAGCCCCACCAATGGGGTGAAGGGCTCTGTACCCCAACCCCGTGGCTCACCCAGAACGATGGGGAAGGTGGCGAAGGCGGCGCAGCGCAGTGTGTAGACCAGGCGGGCACTGATGGTGGGCAGCAGTGGGGCGTCAAAAGGCAGGAAGACGTAGGCACCGTAGATGAAGCAGGGGCAGAGGAGCAGGGCCCCCACCACGGAGGCCACAGCCTTGAGGTTGCCGGTGCCGCAGTCTCTGGCGCACGGGCACCGCGACCCCTCGGCCGGTGGCTTGGCCACTCGCCCCTCAAAGCCCAGCGGGTCCCTGTAGCGCGAGGGGACAGTGGGAAGGAAGACTGGCTTCTGGCGCAGGCCATCGGGGCTGTTGCTGTGGGGGATGCGGCCCCCCTTGCCTTCTTCCTGTGGCCATGGGGCCGGTTGCTTCTTCTGCTTGCCGGGTCTCTGCTCAATGCACTGTGGGTCGATGGGCACAAAGACATGGGCCGCCATCACGGGGAGCCCGGGGGCTTCCTCCTCTTCGGCCTCAGCTGGGGGGCAGGTGAGAGCAGCCTCCTCTGGGTCTTCCCTGCCCCCTTCAGGGCTTGAGCGCCTCTTTGTCTCTGCAGGCTCTGGCTGGCTCGGGGCGCTGTGCTGGCACCGGTCCCACGGCAGGGTGGCATCAGCATCTGCAGGGTGTTCATCTGGGGCTGGTGGCACCTTGTCTAGGGCCACCTTCCCCAGCTCCAGCAAAGCCACCTCCTCAGGGGGCAGGATGGGGTCAGCAGCAGCCATGAGAGCTCAGAACTGCTGGGGATGCAGTGGGGACCAGCAAGAAACTCTCCTGTGTTTGAGGTGTCGAGAGGAGACCGGGTTCCTGTCCCTTCTGCTTCACCCTGCACCAGGAGAAGAGACAGACAAAAAAACAGTAGAAATGAGAGGTTTGGGGTCGTGCACACAGTCCCAGTTACAACATGGGGTGCGAACTGGCAGCCGCCATCCCTGTAGTCCCCATTGCCTGCCTGTCCTTCCACCAGAGCACAGTCCCGTGTCCCCATGCTCTCCCGCCATGGCAGCGGGATCAGGGCATGTGGCACCATGCACATGGGCACCATTGCCCAGAGCGGGGTGCCCGGTGAGCCCCGGGGGTGTAGGTCTGGCCAGGAATCGCTTCCCCACCCGGCCAAACATCCTGGAGGCTCTGGCCGGGCACAAGTCTGTGACTGCGGCGAGCTGAACCCTGCCCGGCCGATGGAACCAGCTCCACCCGCAGCCCCGTCCGGCGCCGCCATCAGCCAAGCCCCGATACTTGGGCAGAGCCGGGCAGGCCGCACCTCGAAATCTCAGCTAAAGCCAGGATGAGCCAGATTTGCTGCCTGTTGTGGCTGAGCCTGGTCTGGGGTGGGCACAGGAGGCTGCCGGGTGCCGCTTGCTACGGGGAAGCAGGAGATCCAGGCAGAAATCTCCCATTTTTCCCTCCCAGCAGGGGATCCCTGTCTCTTAGCCCATCCCAGGTGCTGCCGGCCGCAGGCACGGGGGCCTCCTGCCATGGAAATCTCTCTGGCTCTCCCCTCTCAGCACGTTCATCCCTGCCCCCCCAGAAGGAGCCCTGGCCTGGCCACGGGCATGGGGAAACTGAGGCACGGAGCAGCGCGGGGCTGCACCCCGGGTCCAGGCAAGGGATCACAGCTCAAGCAGCAGCCTGTGCCTCCCACACCTCCATCTCCCTGCTCCCAGCCCCACTCCCTCCTCCATCACCCCCCGGCAATGCGGGAGGAAGCCGCCACCGGGCTCCCCTCGCTGCTGGACTTACTTGGAGAGAGGTGGGGGGCCATGGGGCTGGGGGGGGCCGTGGCGGCGGCCGTGCCGGGAGCCTGCGAAACGCTTCCTCGATCGCTCCCTGTGTGTAGCCTTCAAACCTGTTTAACCAGCCCCAGGTGGGGCCGGGCTGAAAAGGCAGGCGCAGCCGCCTCGCCCCACGCGGGGCCGAGCCCCATGGCGGCCCCTCCAGCCCTCTGCCAGCCCCACAGCCCACCCTGAGCCCGGGGACTGTCCCCGTGGGGGACGGCCACCACCGAGGGGTCAGCGTGGGGCGGCGTGTCCCCTCCCAGCGGGGTCCCGGCACTGTGACCAAAGCTTGTCCTTGAAATGTTATCAGTAACCAGTGCTGAAAATACACTTAATGTGTATTCCCACCGGTAACGAGGATTCTCTCCTTTAATTTATCAAGCGTGAGCTAAGGAGAAGAACTCCTGCTCGAGGGAGGCGAGTATCGTACCGTCCTCGAGGAGGCACATCGAGCGTGAGGACCTCGACGATGGTACTAACCTACAGCTTCTGAGAACTTTAGCCAACGCGGCAGGAAAGCGAAAATCCTGAGCGTCCTAAGCCGATCCGCCTTCGTTATAACGCTAACAATCACCCCCATAGGCCGAGAAGACCCTTCTCCAGGTGAAGCCCCTTCCCTTGAGCAGGCGTGGGAGCTATAACGCGATGGTGTAATCGTACGTAAATTAACAACCAACGAAATATAGGTCGGAGGTACTGACATTAGAATGAAGTTGTAAAACGCGTATTAAAATCACACAGAGAGCTCTGACGGGGGTGCGTGACAGAAGGATTCCCCCGTGCACCAGGTGCTGGAAATAAACTAATGTTGGGTTTTCTAAACTACACCCCGGTTTGGGGAGTGACGGTTTTGTTACGGGTTTTGGTAGCAGGGGGGCTGGGGAAGGAGAAGCCCCAGTGCCTGTCATGGCGGAGGCAGGACAGGCCTCATCTCCTGTGAGGGCCGTGGCCGTGCCGAGGGGTGACACACCAAAGGGACACCGGGGAGCCCCCAGCCCAGCCGGCAGCACCCGGCGTCCGCGCTCCATGGCAGCGTGAAGGGGTCCCCAGGGCTGGGGAGGGATTCCTGCCGCCATCTCAGCTCACGGCCCCCACAGCGATGGAGGGTGGCCCCTGCGTGAGCCCTCGGGGCGGCCCTGAGGTGCCAAACCAGGGGGACGCCTTGGCGTGGGGCAGCCATAGGGAGGGTTCACCGGGGGAACCGGCAGCGGCCCTCAGGCCCGGCTCCGGGCAGGGCCCTCCATTAGGCCTCGCTGCCTGAGGCCGCCGCCGCCATGTTTGCCCGCACCAAGTGCTGGCGCGGCGAGAGGGCGAACTCTCGCGAGGTGAGGCCGGCCCCGCCGCCGCCATGTTTGCCCGCCGCCGGCCGGTCTCGCGGGGAGTCTCGCGAGAGCGGCGCGGGGCAGGGGGCAGCCGCGCAGCCATGGCGGCCGAGCGGGGCCGGGGGCGGCGGCGGCGGCGGGGACCGGCGGGGCGGCGCGGCCGGTGCTGAGAGGGTGGGCGGGTGGAGGGGGGTCTCGGCCGGGCGGGCCGGGCCTTGCCCTCGGCCGGGCGCCATGAGCCAGGGCGGCGGGGCTACCGGCGAGAGCGGCGAGCCGGAGGCCAAGGTGCTGCACACCAAGCGGCTGTACCGGTGAGGAGAGGGGCCTCGGATGAGGGACCGGGGGAGAAGATGGAGGGGGTCAGGGGAGAGATGGGGAGCGGGGGAAGGAGATGAGGGGGTGCAGGGGAAAGTAGGGGGGGCGAGAGGAGATGGGGCGGGGTCCGGAGGAGGTTGGGGGGACCCAGGCGGAGGGGACTGAGGGAATTTGGGGAAGGTTGAGGGGAAGGAGGTGGGAGAAGGCGTCAGGGAAGGTTTGGGGGGGCTGGGGAAGGAGATGGCGGCATCGAGGGAAGGCTGGGGGTTTACGGGGGGTGAGGGGGACCCAGGGGAGGCTGGAGGGGGACCTGGAGGGAGAAGGAATGCAGGGGAGACCGGGGGGAGGGGGGTGAAGGGATGTTCAGGGAAGATGGGGGAGGAACGAGGTGGTGGGACGTAGAGAAGATTGGGGGAAGCAGGGGAAGGGGGCAGCCGGATTTAGGGAAGGTTGAGGTGAAGAAAATGAGGGGAAATCCAGGGGAAGTGAGGCAGTGCTAAGGGAAAGGAGAAGGGAGAAACTGAGGGAAGATCAGGGGGAAGGGGATTGTGTGGGATCCAGAGGAGATGCAAAATACACGGGGTGGGGGTGTGGCACGGAGGAAAAAGGGGTATGGGGGGTCCAGGGGGATGAGTCAAAACAAAGTTGGGGGGAAAGGAGCTGTGAGGGATCCAGAGAAGATGGGAGAGCAGTGGAGAGATGGGGGAAGAAGGCAGGTGAGAGGATAGGGAGAGCATGAGGGAAAGGGGGTGTGGGGCACCCAGGGAGATGGGTCAGGACGTGCGGGATGGAGGAGGGAGCTCTGCGGGATTCGGGAGTGACGGGGGCTGAGGGGGAAGGAAGTGTGGGGATGCAGTGGGATAATGGCAAGATGTGGGGGATATCCAAGGAGAGGAAGAATGGAGAGGGGGTCCCTGGCATTGACAGTAGACAGGGATTCCGTGGAAGGGCTGGAGAAGAGGGTGTGATGAGCAGGAACTTGAGCCAGGGCACTTTCCTGCTGTGTGGAAGGCAAGGCTGCTCTAGCTGCGGGTCTTTACCAATAAAACGCTCCCTGGGACTCCACTCTCACTTACATCTCTGCACCGCGCATTGGAAATAGCGCCAGAAGACAAGATTCAGGAAATAGCGGTGGCCTTGGTCAGCTCAGCCCAGCAGGGATGAGATGCCTGGCCTCGGCTTTGCTGATGACTTGTTTCGTGCATGTGGCCCGGAAATTGTCCCTTTTTGTCTCAGTTTCTCCATCAATACATCAGATTCGTAGTGGAGTTTCAGCAGTGACAGTGTGGTTTTGAAGATGAGCAAAATAATGAAGGCAAGAGATGGATGTTTTTTCTGGGCTTCATTTTCTTTGTGTCTTGCTGACTTGGTCGGTGACATTGGGCATGCCCTTTCATCTCCTGGAACCTCTCTGCCCTCGTCTAAACCAGGGCAAGGCTTGCTTCCCTCTGAGAAATCGGGCAAGATCCTTGCCCAAAAGTCCAAAGCAGTAATAGCAGGTTGGAGTGGTAGTTCCTAGAATTTGTTTGTTTCCATAATGCGCTTTGTACAAGCACGTTCCCTGTGCTTTGAAGTTCTCTTGGGTGCATTTCTCTTTCTTATTGCAAGGTCAGTGGTAAGACACAATGGCTGGGATTACCTGAGGTGAGGTGTGGGCTGTGTTGTCGTGCTGGAGGCACCTGTGGGGCTGTGGGGCTCAGTATGTGCTGTCCCACCGAGATACCCCATTTGATCTTAGGGATGGCTTCCCACATCTGCGGTAGCTGAGCTGCTGCAGCGTAACACCTTGCCCGCCGCTGCCTGAGGTGTGGTGGCCAGGATCGGAGAGGATGTGTGTGCTGCTGCTTGCAAAAGAGAATGCGTTTTGTTTAAACCACTTTCATCAGTGTTTAAGATGTGTTTTACTTTGTGGTCACAGTGGACCAGGAATGTGTGTGCTTCTTGTCTCACCTGACAAGCGGTGCCTCGCTGTGCCGCTGCAGCTGCCAAGTGAACGTCCCTCAACCAGGCATGGGGCTGGTCACCAAGGCAAGGAAGCAGTTGTTTTCTGTTTAAATTTTTATGGCAAAATAAGGTATGTGGTTGCTTTATAGCATTTTTACAGCAGAAAAAGAAAACCACACTCCTGTAGAGCTGGCTCTTCTTTTAGCTGGAAGTAAAGTATTGTGATTTTAGTGCAGGATTTATAATACCTGCAGTGGCCACAAATTTTCTTGCTACATAGCTGATAGCTCTCTTAGAGAGCTTTCTACCGTAACAGTCTCCTGTCAATTCTTCTGTGTTTCAGCCTGAAGTTCAGTTAGATGAAGCGGTAACTTCCTGCCCCGGAGAAGCACGTTGTACTCTGTGTGGTGACTGACTGTCTCTGAAACTTTTGGCCGTTGGATTAAACAGTGTCTTTGAATCGCAGATGTTTGAATGTCACAGTCCCAGCTATAAACTGTGCCCACATGGGATCAGCTTTAGGTCTGCTTGTGAGAGCAGTGGGAGTTCAGCTCAGGTCTCCGCGGTTCTTGGCAAGTGTGTTGGCCATTGGGGTGTCCTTTTGGAGATGTGGTTGCCCATTGCTGTCCGTAGGATGGTTTTGATCTTTTCCATTTAAATCTTCCTGGGTTGGTAATGCCTGAGTTTCACCTCAGAATGTGGTAACTGGATTATCCTGGGTGCTGTTTTACGATGTGTGTTTTAGCGTAGGGTGACTGGATTTATTTTACAGATTTTTTTTTTTTTTTCTGGGTAACCATTAGCTCATTGGCCTTACGTTACTATTCTTGTCTGCCAGCCTTGTTCTGGGCAGTATTATTTGTGTACTGCCACATGCCAGAATACAAATGAATGGCTGCAGTTCCTTTTCCCGAGAAATGTCTTACTCCTCAGAGACTGTGGCTCTGAGTGATGTATTAAATAAAGAAATAGAGAGAGGGAAAATAATTCTTCCTGCCCCATCCCAGAATGTTAGTGGCATGGAAGGAGAGTGATAGATGGGTGTCTGCGTGGCTGAAGAGGACTTCACCTTGGACCATTTCCACCCTGCTTGGCATGATGTGCTGTGCTTGGTTCTTTTAATAGACTGGCATCTGATTTGCCTCCTCTGTGGTTCTGATGTGCTGTCTGAAAGCAGTGTTTAAACCCAGCAGGTATAAAAATGGGTACTGGGACAAAATTTGGCCGCTTAACTGCTAAGTAAAGCTCAGCCCGTGGTCTCAAGCCACCCAAGACACAAATGCTAAATTGCCTTTTAATCAGTGCATGGTCTGTAGCGCCTGTTTTGATGTTTGCTAACATTTTTGGAGTGAGGCTGGCTTTTTGTCCTCACCGTGTCCCCTTTCCTCACCGCTGCGGACATGGGATCCTTGCAGGTCGTCACAGGCTGTCACAGATTCTTTACTCCCGCCTCCGTCTCCTCCAGCAGCACCACGGAGCTCGTGCTAAGAAGACACTTGAGCGTGGGGTCTGCCCTCTGCCTTACGGCTCAGGAACCCACATCCTAAAAGATAAACTTTGCTGCTTTCGAGTCACCAACACTCTGTTTTTTTAATGAACCCATAAAAAGTAGCAGAAGCTGCCAGTGTCTTCATGTGCCCATCCCTGCCTGTTGTAGGATGGTGTGGGAGTGTAGGATACACTCTCCAGGGTGTCACCCACCCTGTGCTTGAGGGGAAGGTGAAACACCCTCCAGTGTCCCTGCTCAGAGAGTCCCCGGAAGGAAACTTTTCTGTACTTATGTTTGGCAGGAGTTTGAGTGTGAGGAGGTTTTCCTTAACTGCTTGAGCCCATTTCTTCCCCGCTGTTGCTGTTGGCAGCCAAATAGCTGTCTGTTTGCTCGGAGCTGGGTTAACGGGGCTCAGTTAACAGGGCTGGTTGGACTTGATGATCTTAAAGGTCTTTTCCAACCATAATGATTCTACGAACTTGGAAAGGGGGTTCTGGCAACTGCTTTTTTAGTAATTCCTGTTATTTCACGGGTCTCACGCTGCGCAGTATCAAGATGCATTTCTGTCACTGCTGAACTCGGGAGGGTTCTTAGATGAGGTTTTGTGACCTGTTTTTTTCAGATATAAAAAAAATTGAGGCTTGTTTGGCATGTGAGCTACTGAGCAGTGGGAGAACCTGGACCATATGCCCATAGGGGAATCTGAATTGAGTAAGTGGCAGGAGGAGGAGTCGGTGTTGAGTCGTCGAATACAGTTAACTTGCCCCTGAGGATTTGGACACGTGTGTTCACACCGGCACATGTGACATCCCGCCCTCAGGGCCGACCGTGTCCCTGGGTGCAGGTGTTGACTGCTTGTAGTCACCGTGAAATCATTTCCCACCTTGAGGTGACAGTGACATGTGAGCTCGTATCAGACATGCAGTGGCTGCCGGGCACAGTGAATACATTTTTTACAGCTATTTTGAAGATGTAGAGGCCACCTATTTTGGGAGTAGAGGATCATAGTTTTCCTATACTTCTCTCTGGCAATCAAATGAATCAGCAGTTCCCCTTTCTTCTGGTGGCCCTTCTGCGTAGGAAACAAATCAGTTCCCCGTGAGCCCAGCTCTTCGCTTCCTGCTGAGGGTCTTTGAGAGATGCGGTGACAGGACGTTAATCACAGGTTGCAGTAAGGATGTGTTTATTGCCTGTCGCTCCGTGGAGATCTATTTTGGGGAAGCTAAATGTGTCCGTGGGGCTTCTTGGTTCCCCCCGTCCCCCCCCCCTCCGCCGGTACATTGTGAGCTTGGATGAATGCTTCATACTTACTGCCTTTTACCTGTAAACCAAAAAGCATTTTGCTCTCCTTATTTACTGGTGAGGGTACTGGGTTGTTAGAGTTTGCAAAGGTCTTTCAGGCCACGTGAGAAAGATGCTGGTGAGCAGAAGTGACTGTGGATATCAAGGTTAGTAGCAGATGTTTGTGTGTGATTCTTACTCTGTTCTTGGTTTCCTTCATGATTATTTAGGAAGAAGTTGGTTCAATGCTATGGTGTTTTGATCTCCCAGGCCATTGAGTGAGACAGTCCTTTTCCCTGCGCTTCTCTTCTGTCAGGTTCTGTGGTTTACTGGAAACAAATGAGATTTCCAGTTACCCTTGAATGAAAGGCTTCCCGTGGTGTAGCATGAGGTGGGACATTTTCTCTTTGAGTTCCTGAACATTCTGGGTTTTTTCGGGGAGGTTCCTTTTGTGTGGTGGGTCTGTGGAAGGAGATTTGCCCTGCGAGGACGGGGCTGGTGTGTGAAACCGTCAGTTACTTCACAGTAATAGCTGTAGTTTTCAAGGAAGTGGCGGTGGTTTCAGGCTACCTCCTTAGCATGCGGGTTTGTGTGCTTTCACTTGCTTGTGAGTGCCCTGGGTTCACTGGTTGTGTGCGTGATGGAAAACACGGTTCAGTCCTTGTGTTGTGCTGCGAGTGTGGTGAGGAGCTTGCGTTGGGATTTTGGGGGGAGTTTGCGCTGAGATTTTGGGGAGGAGAAGTAGGCTGGGAGCAGCATCCAGCTGTTCCGCTCTGCAGAAGTTTGCTCTGATCAAGTGTCTCATGCTGTATTTACAACGCATCTTGTTTGTCTTCACCTTCTCGTTCAAACAGCTCTGGAGTGTGGCAGCTCGGCAGCGGCAGCAGTGAAGGTGTTAGAGCAGACAAGTGACGGATGTGAAGCCGAGGGGGGAAACAAGTACCTGTGGAGTGTGATAGCTGATGGTTGGGGGTGCTTGGAGGACAGATTTCTTAGAGGAAGATCTCGAGTCAACAGCTGGGAAAAGTTTATTTCAGGAGTCAGTTTATTGGCCTCAAATAGAGGTTAACAAAGGCAGAGCTTTAGAGATGATCTCGCTTGGAAGGAAGGGTTTAACACGGCTGGTCGATTGTGCTTTATCAAACTCCGTGAGATGTTGAGGGTACTGTCTGGAGGCACTAAAGCTTCTCTAAGTCCCTGGGTTTATTTCACTGCAGCGTTTTAGTCTGATTTGTTCACAGCTCCAAACTTTCGAGTACTTGAGATTTTACACACAGTGCGGTGTTCCTCCTCCAGGAGGAGAGTCTTGGGCAGTGATTCACAGCAGTATTTTTTTGCATGACTCAGAGGTTTGGAGGGGGTGCTTGGTCTGGCTTTTAGTGGAAAAATCCTGTCACAGATTTCATATTTCAGGCTGGGCTTGAGTACCTCTGTTACCTATCCTGGAGAGATCTTTAAGGGCTTTAATCGATGAATCACTGTAACGGAGATCGGGAGGTTTTGGCCAATGAGTGATGGGAGTTGCCTTCTTTCATAGACAAGTATGTGAGGAAATGAATTGGTGGGGGTTTGACTCTTACCCTCTCAAAACAGTCATTGTTAGAAATCAATCCAATTTTTTTAATTCATAGAGTTTAAGATGTTTAAATTAATCTGGGTGTATATATAGCATGATTTAATTGCTGAGGTTAGAAGTTGCTGACATGTCCACAGACATTTCTGACTTTGCCACTGTAGAAATAATTGACATTTTTGACAAGACAGGCAGCGGTAACTGGTCATTAAACAGCTGATTTGCAGCAAAATCATTACAGGGTACATAACTGCTTTTCTCTTATTTCCATAAGCTTTTTAAAATAGAGTGCAGAAAGGAAATCAATTGATATGGTGTGGTGGTATAATGTGGCTTGCTAGTAATGGAATTAACTGGGCTGGTGTGGTTCCGTGCAGACATCCTGCATCTCATGGACTGGTCCCAGATAAACAGCTATTGTGAAACTCTTCTTTTTGTGTCACCTTGCAGAGCAGTGGTAGAGGCCGTCCATCGTTTGGATCTCATCCTTGGTAATAAGGCAGCGTATCAGGAAGTGTTCAAGCCAGAGAACATCAGCTTGAGGAACAAGTAAGTTGTGCAACACCTTGGTTTTTTAGATTTCGATGAGATCTGAGGGAGAAGTTCTTTGCTGTGAGGGTGGTGAGAGCCTGGCCCAGGTTGCCCAGAGAAGCTGTGGCTGCCCCATCCCTGGAGGGGTTCAAGGCCAGGTTGGAGGGGGCTTGGAGCAACCTGGTCTGGTGGGAGGTGTCCCTGCCCAGGGCAGGACGGGGGAGTGGGTGATCTTCAAGGTCCCTTCCCACCCAAACCATTCTGTGAATCTATTTGGCTGGAGAAAATCCACGTGAAGCAACACGTGAAGGGTTTGAATCTGCGGTCTCACAGTGTGTTCAATTCGTAGTGCCCCTGATGACCTGGGATCCCTCCAGGTTTTGAGGCAGAGGCAAGATCTCAGATCTGTGTGTGAGCAGCGCCTCACCACACGGCCCAGGGCTGGAGGCTTTCCTGGGTGTCACTGTAATATGAAGAAGACATCTTCACGTTGGCCAATGCCTTCCTTGTAATGACCTTTAAAAAACTGTGTGGTGAAGAAACTTCTTATATGTGCATGAAATCTTTTATCAGGTTCAGAGAGTGCCTGGCAGGGATGATTTTTCTTAACTAATTTCTTAAGCTGTCAAGACAATTCCTGACATTACTGCGATGTAGGAAGTCCTGATGGCCAGCTGGGCCAAGGTGACTGGTGAGGTGTATGGCTCTTCCAGATGCTCTGGTGTGGGAGTGACACAAGCTGTACCGTCACCAGATGGCCTAGCTCATCCATCGGCATGAATTCAGATTTTCCTCTTCCATGCTTACGTAGTCACAGCTGTATTTGAAGCTTCTGTAGCTAAATGTCTGTTCTCTGCTGTCTCAGGCTGCGGGAGCTGTGTGTGAAGCTGATGTTCTTGCATCCAGTGGATTATGGAAGAAAAGCAGAAGAGCTGCTCTGGAGGAAAGTTTACTATGAAGTTATCCAGCTCATTAAAACAAATAAAAAGGCAGGTATCTATGGCTCTGGCATGAGAGAGTCTCTGGCTGTGCAGTGGGTGAGACCAAGTTAGAAGCTTCATTTGCTTGGAGAAGTTGTGGTCTGAGCATGGGGCAGGAACCCAGGTGCCCTTGAATTTTAATCGTGGGCTGACTACACTTTTTGTCGGGCTGTGGGCAGGTGAGCTGTGATGATCTGCTGAGAGAGCTGCCAGTGCAGAGAGTATTTCAACATAATTTGCTTAATTTGTATCTTCCCATCTTCAAAAGACATACATCTCTGTGTAGAACGGTGGTCTTAAGAGGCTTTTTCAGTGCTGATTGTTTGTGCTAGAGCTGATCACTGGAAGATGCTCACAATTATTCACGCTTGTATTTTCTAAGGCCATGAATTCTCTCCTGGTGATCTGTTTGTCTGAATGTCTTTAAGGTGCTCTAACCGAACACCTTGATTGTATTTATTTGTTGTTGTGTCAAGCGTTTCTCCTTCTTGATGTTGCCCCTTAGTAAATACCCCTGAGTACAAGATTGTTGAGCAAGAGAGGGGTACAGAACTGTGCAAAACCAGTTACAGCCGAGCTCCCCGTTACCTTGCTTCATAGTTGGTATAACTTGGGTGAGCAGCCTGAGGTGTAACCCCGACTGCGTTGACATATTCTCGTTTGTCCTCCCCGCAGCACATTCACAGCCGGAGCACTCTGGAGTGCGCCTACCGGACTCACTTAGTTGCTGGCATAGGGTTTTACCAGCACCTTCTGCTCTACATCCAGTCCCACTACCAGCTGGAGCTGCAGAGCTGCATCGACTGGACACACGTAACGGACCCTCTCATAGGTCAGTGCTCGGCGCGTTGGGCTCGTGGGCAAAGCCGAATCCCCAGACAGGTGGCTTCCCCTTGGTTAGTCCAGCTTTCTTTCAGCATTCAAGGGATTATCTTTTTTTTTTTTTTTTTTCCCCCTGATTAGCTGTTTAGAACAGACTGTCTGTGCTGCTCTCTTCTCCATGGCACTGTTTTCCTGTTTTCTTGAATTATTTTTTTTTTTTTTTAATACTAAACTAGGGAAGAAAGAAGGGTTTCTAACAGGAAGAAAAAGCTTTTAGAAAATTCTTTAGTAACTGTTTGGTGATGGCATATTTTTGTGGAAAATTGAAGAGCACTTCTGGCTGAACAGAATGTTTTTAAAAGCTTAATTAGAGTAGACAAATGGGCTGTTGGGGTTCTTGAAATCACCAGATTTTTGTCAGGACATCCTCTTCACTAGGTGTAAGATACCGTTCCTCCTCTTGGTGCCCCTTCTATCTGAGCTCCCTTCACGTTCTTCCTGGTTGTACTGGGTGTAGCTGTGAAACTGCTGGTGAAAGGAGGACTGAGAACACGAGGACGTTGCTGTGACATAGTACAGTGCTACCTGTCCCGCGGAACTGCCTCTGTCCCTGCCCTTAGACACAGGGTGATTTGAGGGATCTCACCTCTTAGGGAGGGAAGAATAAGAGCGTTCACAGCCTGAGACAGCTTAAGGCTGCGTTTGCATTCACGTCCTCGATTACCTTGTAATAGTCTGTTCACATTTGCTCCTGGGTTATGCTCAGTGGCCTCAAGGCACGTGTTTCTGTGAGAAATGGAGCCTCTGTGTATTTTGTGATCTGTGACACAAGGGTTTAATTGGCAGGAGCGGGCACAGCAGAAACAGGCATAGGAGAAGTTAGCATGTCTTTAGCAATAGAGCGTTTTAGTTGCTGGTATCCTATTCTTAGTGCTGGGAGATGATTGTATCATGATTGGCTTTGAAATGTCATTTAGAGGCAGATGTCCCTGGCAACTGTTGCTTTGAGAAATGTGGCTCAGTGCTGCAGAATTAATAAATTCTCAAAATGCGCATCCCAGATGGGTTTGTACCCTGTGGTGCGTGATTGCATTTGGAAGACACCCCTTATTCAGGTTTCCTAATGTGTTCAGACTCTTTAATTAAAAGGATGCAGCAGATGAGTACATAACTGGATTATAGAGATACAACCTTTCGTATCTGGAAAAGATGGATGTGTAAGAATCCCGTAGAACTACAAATTAGGGTGGACACAACTTGATGGTTGTATAAATGGGAGCAGGAGGATTCAAAGTGAAAAAGAAAGCGAGGATGGGTCCAGTAGCGTACGTGGGCACGGATTTGAAGGCCGGTATTTGTATAATGCAACTGATACAATGCCTGTTATAAGTGAGAACTATGCCTCACTGGTCACTTTAGAGTGAAGTGAAATCTGGAGGCTTTTAAACTAAGCGCGGGAGGGAAGCAGCTCAGACAGGAGCTGGATGGGGCTTAAAAACCTTCCTTTGGGATTTGTGCTTGAGGGAATTTTCTCCTCCAGAAGCTGGGAGTCCTTGGTAAAAGGAAGACTGAACGGTCCTGGTCTGCCCGGGGGCAGTAAATGCCCTCTGGAGAGGAAGCAGAACAGCGGCCGTGTCCTCCTGGTCTCTGGCAGTGCCATGGCCCCGCTGGCCCTGGGGAAGGTGCTGGTGGGGAGAGGGGAAGCAGGGTCTTGCCAGCGGCAGCCCCTCCCAGGAGCTGAGTCATGTTTGGTGGCTTAGGTTAGTTCAGGTCAGCTGGCTGCAGCCTTCCTCTGGTGCTTTCGACACTTTCCACTGCCTGAACTGCCTTTTTTTTTTTTTTTTTTTCCCTTCTTTTGTAAGTTCAGCGTAGAATAGAATAGAATATTTCAGTTGGAAGGGACCTACAACAATCATCCAGACCAACTGCCTGACCACTTCAGGGCTGACCAAAAGTTAAAGCTTGTTATTAAGGGCATTGGCCAAATGCCTCTTAAATGCTGACAGGCTTGGGGCATAGACTGCCTCTCCAGGAAGCCTGTTTCAGGGTTTGACCACCCTCTCGGTAAAGAAATGCTTCCTTGTGGACAGTCTGAACCTCCCTTGACACAGCTCTGAACCGTTCCCATGCATCCTATCGCTGGATCCCAGGGAGAAGAGCTCAGTGCATCCCTCTCCCCCTCTCCTCCCCAGGAAGTTGCAGAGAGGTCGCCCCTCAGCCTCCTTTGCTCCAGACTAGACAAGCCCAAAGTCATCAGCCAGGCTCTGGGACAAGGAATGTCCTCATGGGACATTCCTTCCAGCCCTTTCTCTAGCTTGGTTGCCCTCTTCTGGACAGAGACAGTTCTTCTGAACTGAGAGCAGCCGCCCTGTCTACAGCGCGTGTTTACTGTCCTCATTTTTGCCTTGTTTTACTTCTCTTCCTCCCTTTTTGGTTGGCCAGCCCTAAATCTACATCTCAGTCTTTGAGACAATGAGTTTGTTTCCATCTTCGATGTTGGGGAGGGCTCCTGCGCTGCTGCCAGGTGTGAGTGTGCTCAGACTTTGTTCTGGCTCCCGGGGCTTTGTGCTGGCTCCCGTCCGAAGGTCTCATTAGCCACGTGAACGAATCGGCCTCTCAACAGGCCTTATTAGCCTCTGCTCGATGCTGTGTTAACACGATCACATGGCGTGTAGACAGGAATTGGCCTTTGTCCCCTCATCTGAGCGCAAATGGAGCCAGCTCTCGGTGGCATTCCTTGTAGACAAAGTCTGAGTGACATCATTTCAGGGACTTAGTGCTGAGGTGACACACGCTGCTCCTCATCAGTGGGGAACTGAGCAGGGACCCCTCTGCTACAGAGATGATGAGGGGACTAGAACATCTCTCTTAGGAGGAAAGGCTGAGGGACTTGGGGCTTTTTAGTCTGGAAAAAGAGAAGACTGAGGGGGGATCTGATCAACGCCTAGAAATGCTTCAAGGGTGGGTGTCAGGAGGATGGGGTCAGTCTTTTTTTCAGTGGTGCCCAGGGACAGGACAAGGGCAAATGGGCACAAACTGGAACATAAGAAGTTCCATCTCAGCATGAGGAGGAACTTCTTTCCTGTGAGGGTGGCAGAGCCCTGGAAGAGGCTGCCCAGAGAGGTGGTGGAGTCTCCATCTGTTCAAACCCCGCCTGGACACGTTCCTGTGGGACCTGCTCTGGGTGGACCTGCTCTGGCAGGGGGTTGGACTAGATGATCTCCAGAGGTCGCTTCCAACCCCATAGCATTCTGTGATTCTGTGAGTGGGTGAGCATCAGTGTCTACACGTCTCCTCTATGTTTATTTTCCACATTTTGACAACAAGAGCAAATCAGTGCTGGTCTATAAGATGCCACAGATGGCAACCAACAGTGTGGTCTGACCACGTGCTCTTTGTTTTCATCCGGTGAAATGTTGGGTGTTTCGGAGGCTGCTCCTGTGTCTGTCCAGCACCCGGCGCTGTCTGTGATTTCATATTTCCCGTGTAGGCTGCAAGAAACCTGTGTCTGCCTCGGAGAAGGAGATGGAGTGGGCACAGATGGCGTGTCACAGATGTCTGGTGTATCTGGGAGATCTCGGTAAGGACAGCGTCGTCTTTCAGGGCAACCCTTAATGCATTGAAAAGATGGTGCCTGCACGGTGCTGAGTCCATCGTTAGTCACCAGCCGCAGTGACGTGCGGACAGTGGTTTCCCTCTGACCCATTTGATTTTGGTTTTGGGCAAGTAGCTGAGGAGTTTGCTGTTGATAACCAGCTGTGTCCGTGGCTGCGTAAGAACTGAAGCTTTTGCTTTTATTTACGTTGTCTGGGCAGTGTGAAGGAAACTCAGTGGGCTGATTTCTCAGTTGAGATTTGCTCTAAGGTTGCCTTACGGAGCCACTGCCACCAGCACAAGTGTGAGCGCACGTCAGATTTGTTAAGCAATATTTGAATCAATCCAGAGTGGTCAGACCCCTGGGACAAAGCCCTAGGTTCTTTGTCACTGTGTCTGGCTGCGTGTCGTCCTTTTTATAGCAGACGTGTCTATCCCACAGTCACGACCTCCTGAAGCGTGTGGTGTGTCAGCTTCTTGCTCGATTGTGAACATGTGGGAGTGAAGGCAGCGAGAAAACATGTAATTGTGTGAAAAGCAGCTATTTGAAGTGTGGCGCGGGGAAATGTGCTTGACACGCAGCAGCCTTCGAGCTCTTGAAAGCTGTTTGGCATTTTATCGCTGTGCATGAATCAGCCTAAAAATGGCATTGTAAATTAAATGTCTTACGGGGGTAGTAAAAATGACTTACCTGACTGGTGGGAGAGAAGTGTGCTCACCTCCTCACAATGCTTTCACCTGAGGTTTCCAAAATGCCTACTGTTGTCCAAAAAAATAATTATAATAAATTAGTAAAGTGCAGTCTGGCCACAGCCAGGTATTTGTATATATGTGTCAGCTGATGTGCTTTATATTTCACACTCTGTAGTAGGATATAGTCTGTTTGAGGTGCTGGAAAATGGAGCACAACTCTGAGTTATTTCCAGGATAAATGAATCGGCGCTTAACGCTTGGGGCAGAAGAATGTCTTCCTTCTGCTCGCATGCTGCCACGAGTGTTGAGGGGTATCCCCTCTGCCCGACGTCCCGGGGGCTGTGCTGTGCGGAACAGCGCGGTTAAAGCACTTCAAACGGGCCTGGCAAACCCTCTGCGTTCCTGTGTTTTGCCAAGAGCAGTTCTTTGATGGATTTGTTGACTTGGCCAGTATTTCTAGTTTTGTGGTATTTTCAATCTGTGGGGAAGCTGTGCTTCGCTGCAGAAGGGAAGAGAAGACTCTGCCTTCTGGTTTCTGATGGGGGATGTGTGGTTTTCTTTCAGCTCGCTATCAGAACGAGCTGGCAGGTGTGGACACGGAGCTGCTGGCTGAGCGGTTTTACTATCAAGCCCTTTCTGTTGCCCCACAAATTGGTGAGTGAGTTACTGTGAATTTTTAGTTGTTACAATCACGTTGCCACAACCTAAAAACAATCCTGTGTGACGCTGCGCTGGTTGGGTGTTACGGTTTGAGAAAACCCATAACAATTTATTGTTGTTTAGACAATTATTAAATCACCCGATGAGCCCTTCCCACCCGGAAAGGGGAATCAGGGAACACAAAGAAACACGAAGGTTGAAATATAAATAGATTTACTAGAATAAGACTAAATAATTAACAATAATACCAAAGAACTAGTATTAATCCCGATACTGATATAAGATATACAAGAATTATACTCAGCCAATTATATGAGTAGGAAGCTGTGCACTCCCTGCAGGGACAGCCAGTGTGGGACACTGCGAGAGCTGTGGCTTCGCGAGGAAGGGAAGGACTCAGGCGTCCGGCACCAGGGCAAGGAGTTGTCTGGGCCACCTCCGTCAAGGGAGAGAGAACTACGCAGCAAACTTTTGTAGTTTATATTGAATGTGACGTTCATGGTATGAACTAACCCTGTAGGCCAGCCTGGGTCAAGTGCTCAGGCCTTGCTTCTCCTCATCTCCCTGCACCTGGCAAGGCTCGAAAACACTAAGACCTTGAATCCCACAGAGCTTGGCGGGCTATAAAGTAAATATTTTAATGAATTCAGGCACTAGAGTCTTCTAAAAGTGCAGTTTTCCCCAGCATTAGAAGAAAAGTTAGTCCTGTGTCCCTCAACCCAGGGCATTAGATTTTTATCCTGCTGCTAAGAGAGGAGTGGTTTTATCCGCTGGTCAAAAGTACTTCCTTCTTTGAGAATCCCTCTTGCTGCCAAGCCAAAGAGAGGAGTTAAAGCATTGATGCCCTTTGCCAGTGACCTCAACTCACCCATCTGATAACCTCAGAACAGCTCAGGCTTCCATGGATGTGGTAACGTCATGCTCGTCTGGCTAAGGGAAGATCCAGCTGTCTGTTGCCAGAAGCGGAGCATTACTGGTCATCTCCCTCTTTTTACCCCTGCAAAAAAAAAAAATCTCACGTGCTCCTATCTCCTTCAGAAGTGACTGCCTTATGAGAACACGTTGTGGTGAGAGTTGAGGGCCTCTCTTATCATAAAAAGTGTTTTCTCTGTACTGTCTTTGCAGAGCTCTCAGTGAGTTATGTGACAGGCTGATCCCAAACACCAATAAACAACAAAAAAATTATGTACCACAGTGAGCTGGGACAGAGCTCTTAGATGCTGATAAGATGACATCTATGTCAGGAGAAATAGAGCGTTGAGGCTGGGGCATTATTCATACAGAGGAGGCGCATTGTTTGCTCTGCTTTCTTATGTAGATAACTGGCAGGAAGGTGGGGAGGATCTAAAAGCCCTATAAAACAGAAAAAAAACCCTGGGTGATGAGAGGATGGAGTAGCCCAGACTTGGTTCTGCAGCTTTACTACAGTTTGTGTCTCCTGACTTCCCTCCTGCATGGGAACGTAGTGAGAGGGGAAGGATCTTTCCAGCAGGGCCATTGGAGTGTGAGTTAACGGTGTTGTCCCTCCCTCATCACAGGGATGCCCTTTAACCAGCTGGGGACGTTGGCAGGGAGCAAGTACTACAACGTGGAAGCCACCTACTGCTACTTGCGCTGGTGAGTGTCGGTGGGCATCTCGGCTTCCCAGACAGAGAACCAGAGCATTGTGGCTGCTGGTGCCAGATTTTTTCTCCTTTACTTTGGACTCGTGACTGTTTTCAGCAGATGAGGTTCAGGGGAGGGGGAAGAGAGATGGGTTTATTTCACCCTTGAGCAGGACTGGTATTAAGAAGGAGCCTTGTCAAACCAAACCATCGTGCTGGTCGCTAAAATACCTGTTCAGGGCTGCACTTGGAGGGCAGGGTTTGATCTGAGACCCTCTGCCTGTGCTGGAGCCAGGTGTGAAGGGGAGCGGAGGTGCTGAGTGAGGCTCCCCACACAGTGGGATGGGTGGAATTCAGTTATCTCAACATGGCCCTAAGGCACGTATCTGAAAAGGTGTGTGAACGTTGCAGGTGGAGCTGTGGAACAGCCTGAAGTAGGGTTTGCAGACAGCAGTGGGGGTTACGTAGCCCAGCATGTTCAAACAAAAGCACTCAGCACCTATCTTCGTGCTTGGACACCTGAGTAACCTTCTTATGAATTAAAGCCATAAAATGTGAGCAACCTTGAGGCAGAGTAACTTTTGATGTGTTCTGTTTTGGTATCTCAGTATCCAGTCTGAAGTGTCCTTCGAAGGTGCCTACGGGAACCTGAAGCGGCTGTACGACAAAGCAGCCAAAATGTATCACCAGCTGAAGAAATGCGAGACCAGGAAGTTGTCTCCGAGCAAGAAACGGTGAGAGGGAACAGCAAAGGAGAGGGGTGCGGGCTGGGGGCTTGCAGTGCCACCAGTGTCACCCTCTGGGTTGAGGTGGTGTCTTTCTGGGAAGTGGGAGCTGGTGGATGGCTAATTCGAGGCAGTTGCTCTTCCCAGAACTTTGAGAACCCCAATCTAGATCCCATTCTTGATCGCTTGGGTCATAATTTCAGGAGAAAAGCTAAATGCTGGCTGGGTGTGGAGTTTGAGGTGAGAGATCTTCTCACTCTCCCCTGGAGCTGGTGACTGTTCATGAGGGTTGAGGCATATTGGTGGAAGTTAGAAGTGTATAAGCTGTGTTTTTTCTCCAGTTTCACCAGAATGTAGTTTTCAATTGGGACCCGCTTTACCTATTAATAGAGCTCTGTTAGTCTAGTCCCTCCCTGTGACGAGGTACCTGCTTTATGGTGTTTTCTTCTCAAATCTTTTTAGAGGCAAAGACATTAAGAGGTTGCTGGTGAGCTTCATGTACCTGCAGAGTCTTTTGCAGCCAAAGAGCAGGTAAGGTTCTGGCAGATTCTGTCTTCAGTTGGTAACTCGACAGTGGCAGAATTCAGAATTGGAAGAGACTGTTCCCTGCAGGATGACGGTGCTGGGGCTTTCTGCCAAAAGCTCCAAGACTTCAGTCTTCTAACCTTGCAGGGAGAGCGAAGACAACTGTCTTCCAAGGGAGGCTGAAATACCAAAGGGTTAACTACTTTGCAGCTCTGGCTGAATCAAGCCAGTAGCTGAGTGAAGGAATTCCTGAGCCCCCGTGCCGTACCGTACTATGCCTTCGGTGTTTCCTTGCCTTGTTCACTCATCAAATGCTTTTTCCTGGCAAGCGCTGGGTTTGGGCCGATGGGAATGCGAAGAGTCGCTGTCTGTACGTGTGCGGGGCTGCGCATTGCGTTTGGAAATGTGTAACCAAATACCTCATTCAAAGAAACAGCATAAACAGCGTAACCTGGGCACGCTTTGCACAGCTGGGTGATTTGGGTTTTGATTGCTTTTTTTTTTTTTTCCTTGGCTTTTCTCTGTCTCTGCTGGGAGGTTTTCAGGTGGTTGTAAATTAACCTCATGCTCCTTCAAACAGAGCAGGTGTTTTAAAGGGCTTGTCACAGGCTACAGTTAAACTCATCATGGGATAGTTTAGGTTGGAAGGGACCTTCTGGGGGTCCAGTCCTCCCCCAAAGTAGGGTCCACTGTGAAGGTAGATTCAAATGTGAGGTCAGATGAGGTTGCTCCAAGCCTCATCCAGCTGAGTTTTGGATGGATTTAAGGACAGAGATTCTGCGCCTCTCTGGTCCCCCTTCCAGTATCTGACCACCTTCACTGTGGATTTTTTTTTTTCCTTGCATCTAGTCTCATTTTCCTTTTCTTCAGCCTGTCCCCATTGCTTCCCTTCTTTTTGCTGAGCACCTTTGAAAAGAGTCTTCCTCAGTTTTCTGTAGCCACCTGTTTGGCATCTGAAAACAGAAGATTATACCCCCCAAGCCTTCTCTCTTTCAGGCTGAACAAACTCGATGCTCTTTGCCTCTTCTCATACACCACATTCTCTGTTCCCCTGGACAGTCCAATTTGTCAGTGTCTTCCTGTTTCCTTGGGTTGTTTTGTACTGGGCACCCTCAGACTGGACGCGGTACTCCAGATGCCATCTCACCAGTGCCAAATAGAGAGGGATAATTATTTTCCTGTGGAGAATGCTAAAGGCAGCAAAAAGTTTCGGATCCTGTGCCTTTGCTAATGCAGCCCAGTATGGGATTAGCTTTCCAATATTGACTTGTGCCAGAGTGGAACTTCAAGGCTCATTTAATATCTGCTTAACACATATTTAGCATGGAAGAAAATTGGAAATTACTTCAGTTTCCCAAGCACATTGCCCCCTGAAAAGGATTTGCTGGGTGTTTTGCAGACGGGTTTATTTTGTAACCAGGAGACTCCCGTGGCCCGTTATACTGAATACCGCGGGTGCTTCCTTTGAGGGAGCCAACAGCTACAGAGGATTTTAGAATATTCTTACAGGTCTGCAAGTTAGAGCCAGTGGAGGAGGAGAAGTTGAGTCCCCAGTTCGTGCGCTGCAATGTCATCCTTTAACTGAGCAGCGGATCCGGAACTGCTGCTGTTAGCATTGAGGTGCCCTGTGTATTTTAGTGGCTGCTGCCTGAGCTCCCAGGGAAGAACTCGTGTATTTTTGGGTGACCCATCTCTGCAGGGAGGTGCTCTCATTATCGTTTGTCTTTAGTTTAGCAGCTTTGGAGAGGGAAACATAATGTGATTCATCTCCCTTGCTTCCTGAAGATGTTGTTGCCTGCAGTATATTCCCTGGTGCTTCATCCTGTGTGGTGCTAAGGAATAGCCCAGCTGCCGGGTTTGGTTCAGTTTCCACGCAGACACTGCCAGGAGCTTGAGTCTTGAATAATAATTCTTGTTTATTTGTTCCTCTTGTTAAGTTCTCTGGACTCTGAGCTGACATCTCTCTGCCAGTCTGTACTGGAGGATTTCAACCTGTGCTTGTTCTACCTGCCCTCTCCTCCTAACCTGAGCTCGACTAGTGAAGATGAAGAAGAGTATGAGAGTGGCTACTCCTTCCTTCCTGATCTCCTCATCTTTCGCATGGTGATCATCTGCCTTATGAGTGTTCACAGCCTCAAGAGGGCAGGTAACCAGTGCTTTACTCAGAATTCAGTAATTAACATTCTGCAGTCCAGTTAGGCTGAAGATGTCTTAATTGGCATTCGTGTTTTGGGCTAGTGGTCAGTCTCCCTCACCTCATTACGCTCTTGTTGCAGGTTCAAAGCAGTACAGCGCAGCTATTGCCTTCACGCTCGCCCTCTTCTCTCACCTGATAAATCACGTCAATATTCGCCTCCAGGCAGAGCTGGAGGAAGGGGAGAATCCAGTCCCAGCCTTTCAGAGCGATGGCACAGGTAAGAGAGGGCAGTATAAGCTGCGTCTCCCCAGGTGCCTGCCCTTAGGGCTGGCTGGTACTTGTCTTCCCTAAATCTCCTGGACAGGGGTTTTGTAGTGTAGTGCCTGAGTGGTGCTAATTAGAGACATCTTGATCTTTGATTTCTGGGCTGAAATCCCCAAAGATGGGTAATCTGCTGAGACAGTCTCCACTTAAATGCTCTCTATGAGTATCGGAATCATCGAAGGATGAAAATGTTGCTTTCCTTGTTGTAAGGAATTAGCTTCCTGTATCTCTTGGCAGCTCATTCATCATCTGTTTACCCCAATCTGTGCTCCTTGTTTTCTGTCTCTATTTGCTGTTATTTACCGGACTCTCTTCTCCTCCACTGAGGAGGTGATCTCGGGTGAAACACCTGGGCAGAGCAGAGTCTCAGGGAGGCAGGTCCTGCTCAGCACCTCACCTCTGCGCAGACAAAAATGCATCTTTAATTTCTGGGGGGGATCCTGTTGAGCAAAGAATAAAACTGCTGAATCTTTCCCCTGCAAACAATTGATTTGTGATACTTCACAGAAGGCAAGACCAGGGGTTTCCTGGTCAAAAGCGCCAGTGGATGGGTTTTGAAGCTGTCGGTGATGGTGCTGCTGGAAGGGCTGTGGGCGTGTTGGTCGAGGAAGGGGTTGGGTCAGCTCAGCCTGCTTCCAAGGGGGAGTGGGTGGTTTAATCAAACCAACCCGCACATGCCCTCGTCCTGCTCGGTGCGTTGCTTGGCTCTCAGGCTGTAGGAAGCTGGGGAAAAGATTTAAGATTCAACTGTGTATTTTATGCTGATCTAACAGCGTTCGGCACTGAGGCTGCCTAATAACAGAGCAGCACAGCTTGGGCGGGAGGAATCCAGGCTTCCCAAGTCTTTCTAGGCTCCTTTTGTCACAGAATCATGGAACTGTAGAATGGTTTGACTTGGAAGGGACCTTAAAGATCCTCCAGTTCCACCCCCCTGCCCTGGGCACCCCCCACTAGACCAGAAAGTATTTTGGAAAGTGAGTCCTTCCAGGGTTACCATTGCTTGTTCTCTGGTTGAAGACACTGATGGAAGTGATGGCTGAAGTTTTCAATGCTGGTTCCCCAGGATTAGGGCTGGAAAGCAGCTCCTGTGACACGTTGGGACTTTGTTAATTTGTGGTCTTGTTTTAAATGCCGGCAGATGACCAGGAGCCGCGGGAGCCCTTGAACTCGATCGAGAAGGAAGCTGAAGCTGACTTGGCCAACCATCAGCCCAGTGAGGAACAACGGAAGAACGACTGCAAGAAAAGCAAGAAATACTCCCGCCTTTCCTGTTTGCGTCGCCGCCGCCACCCCCAGAAGGTGGATGAGAGTGACCTGAGTGAGGGCTTTGACTCTGACTCCAGCCAGGGCTCCATAAAGGGCAGCGATGGCTCAGAAAGTGGCTCAGAGAAGAGTGATGAGGAAGCAGAAGCTGCTTTTGATGTGGAGACGGACTCTGACATGAACAGCCAAGAATCTCGGTCTGATTTGGAGGACATGGAGGATGAGCCGGGTGAGGAGGGGAGCGGCCGAGGCAAAAGTGGGCCCAAAGAGGCCTTAAAAAACTGTGTGGATGGCAACGGGCTTGGGGACTCCAAGAGCCCAAACAGCTCTAAAACTGAGGCTCCGGATCCCGCGGTCAATGGCCCAGCTTCCCTGAGCACTAATGACGCCAGCATCGCCAGTAATCTCCAGGCCATGTCCACCCAGCTGTTCCAGACCAAACGCTGCTTCCGCTTGGCTCCCACTTTCAGCAACATCCTTCTCAAACCAAACAGTGACCCACCCGTCTTGAAGGATGGACTAGAAAACAAGCCATGTGTCAATGGAGATCTGGAGAAGCCTGGCTTGGCAGATCAGGGTAAGGATCGGTGACCTCGTTCAAAACATTTATTGTTGCAGTTCTGCGTAGAAAACTGCAAGCTGTAGTGCTCTCTTTGCTAAAATCCACCTCTCGTCATGGTGCAATTTCTCCTTCGGCCAGGTTTGGAGGAGCAGGTTGCCCAGGTACTGGGTAGATCTTGGGTTGGGTGTTTCCTGGAGGAGGAGCTTTACTCTTATTGCCTGACATCCAGGAATACGTGTGCTGAGCAAAGGGAACGCCTGCAGCTAGCCAGGGTTATCTCCTGTCCTGCTCAACAGGCTAAATGCTGAGCAGCTCTGATAATACAGAGGATAATTCCAGTAGGTATTAAAAATTTGGATTATCTTCCTTTTCCCCATGTGAAATCTCTGTAATCAGACACGTCCTAGTGATGGGTGGTGCAGATGCCATCCAGGACGCTCTCCATGAGATATCAGATTGTCAAGTCTGCAAAACTCAGAGGATCACAACTTGTGAGATGTGATCTAGGTGCGTGCGAGAGGAGTTGGGGGGACCTCTTTCCGTGACTCTCTGAATACTGCCTCGCTGAGCGCTTGGGGCCGAACCAGCCCTCGGCTGCACAGCAGGTGGAGCTGCGATGTCTCTGCACAACTTCCACAGCTGAGTAATGTTCTGGGAAAAATCAGCTTGAAAGGGAGATGTGATGCACTACAGGGAGTTGTTTGTATTTCAGATAAAACCACATGGGCCTGTTCGGTCTTGTTTGTCATTCCTCCCAGCTTCCCTGGAGCAAGGAAACATTTTTACATCCTGCTGCCAAATTCCGTGGGCCTGCAGCACTGGCAGGATTCGGGCTTTGCCTGCGCCAGGGTTTGAAGGGGGAGTATTAGATCATGTTAATGTTTACTGGCTCCCGGCATTGCTTCGTAGCCACTTGAAAGAGATCGGGGTAAAGGAAGAAACAAATGATTTTTGGTCTGTTGAACGTTTTCCTTCAATGGATTACCCAGATGTTTCAGCTCCAGGAACATACTTGAATAGTGTGGGCACGATACCTTTATAGCTGTAGAAAATGAGAGGTTGGATGAGCCAGGTTGAATGAATTAATCCATGTGCTTTTTAGCTCTGAGCTCTCCTTGCCTCAGCTGTGCTGTTTCAAAACTCGAGCTATTTAATGGTTTTAACACTCTATCAAGGATGGTTTCTGAATAAATTACTTCCTCCCTTTTGATTCTGAGGGCTTATTGAATGATAATTGCTGTGCTAATAGGCAGAAATGACTGTGCAATTAAAGTAAGGGACTGTAGCAAAACGCGTCGTTGATTCCCAGCTTGCTGCTACCTTCACCTCGGGTCACTCAGGTAGCTCGAGTGCAGTTTCATTGGCTTTGAAATCCTCAGGCTTTGAGATCCTCAGGTCTGTAGAACTACAAGATGGCAAAGCATATTCAATATTTAAAATCACCTGCACCCTGGCTCGTAAAATAGCCCTGTCGTTTACTTCTCTTGCGTAGCCCGAAGATCGGTGCACGTTGACCTGAACAGGGACCGCTGGCTCTGTTCTCTGCTGTGAACAATCTGGTCCTTGTGCCGCATGTGGTGCTCCCCCCCCTCCCCGGCTCCGTTAGTGAGCGCCTCAGGGGCTGCTGCAGGGGTTAAGGTGTGTGTCAGACTTTCACAGGGAAATTTTTAGCAATCTTCTCCCAAAGAAGAAAATGCAACAGTGATACGCTCTTATCAGCAGCAGGGACAGGGAACTGGTTTTGCGAGGGTGTGTGGAGGCACCGGAGAAATTCAGCTCGACTCTTGCCAACCCAGCGCTGTTCTCATTCCAGTAGGGCTTGGCTGCTCAAGGGGTTTAATGCCTCCCATCCTGCTTTTCCCTTCCTCTTCCAGATGATGTGTCTGACTCCGAGGAAAGCATTTCAAGTAACAAATCCTGCAGGAATGAGCGATCCCTTCAAGAGAAGCTGGAGATCGTGACCAACGAAGGGCTGCTGCTCACTGTCAAGGTGTTCCTGGACTGGCTGAGGACAAATACGGACCTCATCATCATGTGTGCTCAGGTGGGAACTCTGCTTGGTGTCGGGTCCAGGGTGTCTGTTCTGTTCCCCTGGGCTGGGCTGCTCAGGGCACATTGAAGCTTCTGTCCCAGCCCTGGCCAGAAGGTGATATTAAATATCACACCAGCTAAATTAGGATAATCTTGACCCAAGAAGTGTAGGGAAATCTGCTCTTCATAAAGCGTTCTGAGGTCTGTGAAAGATGCTGGAAAGCCCAAGCAGCCTGGTTATCGCATACATCTGTCTTGACGTTTTCTGTGGCCTTTTGTGTTCTGTTCCTGCAGAGCTCTCAGAGCCTGTGGAACAGGCTGTCTGTGCTCCTGAACCTTCTGCCTTCTGCTGCGGACCTGCAGGAATCAGGTACTGGAGGAGGAAGTGGCAGTGCAATGCCTGGGCAAGTCCAGTCACCAGGGATTTCCATGGGGTGTGAGAGATGCCGGGGTGAGAGATTGGCCGGTAGCAGTTTGCTTGTAGGCACGACAGGAAGCGACATCATGCATGTGTTGTTTTTGTGTTTAAACACCGTTCCAGTTAAATACTGCCCCATAGACTTTAGCTCTATTAATCCATTATATATGGTTGACAATATACTGGAACACTCGCACCTCTCTGCGTGAAGTCCTGCGTGGCCAACGTGGTTGCAATTAAGTCTCAAGACTACAAGGAAGGGTACGATTTTGAGAATGAGGAGAACATCTGTCATTCGTCGCAGTGGCCAGTCTGGCCCAAACCATGACACGTGGCAATCGTGGAAAAGAGTTTTGAAGCTTCAAGTGCTCGTGATCATAGAACCATAGAATGGTTTGGGTTGGAAGGGACCTTGAAGATCATGGAATTCCAACCCCCCTGCCCTGGGCAGGGACACCTCCCACCAGACCAGGTTGCTCCAAGCCCCGTCCAACCTGGTCTTTTAACACCTTCAGGAATGGGGCAGCCACAACTACTTCTCTGGGCAACCTGGGCCAGGCTCTCACCATCCTCACAGCAAAGAATTTCTTTCTAGTATCTAATCTAAATCTCCCCTCTTTCAATTTAAAACCATTACCCCTCGTCCTGTCGCTCCACTCCCTGATCAAGAGTCCCTCCCCATCTCTCCTGTAGCCCCCTTCAGGTACTGGAAGGCTGTTATAAGGTCTCCCTGGAGCCTTCTCTTCTCCAGGCTGAACAACCCCAACTCTCTCAGCCTGTCAAACACATGTACCTCAGCTTGAAGAATCCCCATGGTTCTTGAGGAGCATAATTTGAGTTGCTTGTCTATTGGAACAAAAGAAAAGCTAACCCAAAGGTAACCCTCCAAACTACAGATTTTCTGAAGTGCTGCGCCTCAGCAGGCTGTTTGGGACAGTTACTCTTTATGTTGTGGGTGGCCTTTTTGTTCCTCCTTCAACACACGCTCACAATACACGTGTAATTTAAAACCTCTGCCCCTGATCATTAAACTGTGTGCCTTAAAGCAGTTTTCCTCTTTGTCCCCATGTCAGTTTTTAAGTCGCCATCCCCTGTGCTTCCCCTCCGTCCTCTGCAGGGCTGGCCCTCTGTAACGAAGTCAAGGATATTCTGAGCGGTGCTGAGCTCCCAGACCTGAAGGCCAACTTGCTGCTCCCGGAAGATGTGGCCCTGCGAAATCTTCCCCCTCTGAAAAACGCACACAGGAGGTTTAACTTCGAGCAGGACCGGCCCATTTTCTCAGCAGTGGAGGAGGTGAGTCAGGGTAAATCCCGAATCTCGGCACAAGGTGCAGCCTTTTAGTTGGGCAGGTGATGATCTAGTTCTTTCTTGCCAAAAAAGACCCCAAACTGATGCAAATTTTTGAGTCTGAGTTACTGGTGGTTGCTGCAGTTTATCATCTGTATCTAAAAATCAGTGCTCAAAAACTTGCCCTCCCTCCCCTGTCGGAGCCATCATGAAAGGGAGCAGAGTCACACGTTGACCTCCCTGTCTGGGCAGAAGAGTTGTCTCTGCCTTGAATGAAGGGAATTTGGTTGGAGCTGCAGGATACTTCCGTGATCCTTCTCTAGCAAATGCCAAAGTCGGTGAAATCTCTCTTCAGGTGGCTCTCTGTGCCCTTGTGGAGCACTTCTCTCTGTGTTCCCACGCCCGGAGGGCCAAGGTCATGGTTTCTGGGTAGTGGAGGTGCACAGAAAAACCCAATCGTTACTTCTGTCTTGCCTTGTGAGACCCGTCTGCTCCCTTTGGAGAGGGGAACACGTTAACACCTTCTCCCTGGATTTGAGTACGCTGCTGACGTGTGCCATGGGACACGTGTTTGTTCGATCGCAGTCCGGCTGTTGAGGTGGCATCAAGTTGAGGTGGCATCAAGTGCAGCAGTCTCACGCCCCATGGCAGCTCACCTTCTGCTGCCTGCGCTCAGTAGCCAAGCGCCTGCCCCAAAATTGTTGTTTTATTTGATTCCTTTTCCCACTGCTGAGCCTTGAGCAGGGATATATGGGGGAGAGCCTGCTGATGTTCTCTGAGGTCTTCTTGACTTGGGGAAGCCCAAACTGCAAACACTTCTACGCTTTCTGGCCAACTGTAGGCTTTCCTGCAGCCCTCTCTTGCGGTTTCTGTCTTCAGAAGCCTGTTTCCATCAGAAATGTTTCCTTTGGATTTTTTAATAGCCATTTCCGAGAGCGTGAGCTGCAGGGTGAGAGCTGGCCACAGCCCGCCTGGGGAGACGCGGCTGGTGATTGCCTGTCTGCTTCTTTGCAGTCTGTGGTTCGGATTTGCTGCATTCGGAGCTTTGGCCACTTCATTACCCACTTGCAAGGCAGCATCCTGCAGTTCAACTCGGAGCTCGGGATCTTCATCAGCATAGCCCAGGCAGAGCAGGACAACCTTCTGCACCAGGCCCAGGCCCAGTTTCACATGGTGAGTTGGCAGAGGCGGGCTAATTATCTGTACTTGGCACAATTTCCTCTAGATTACCGTTAGATTGTGACTATAATCGCAGCTCTTTGTTGGGAGATGAAGGTTTTGCTCCCTAAAGCTGCTCAGGTGTCCCCTTTTCACCCTGTTTCTGGAAGCACGGGGTAGTGTCAGCCCGTGTGTTTCCTGCTAACTGATATGGAAGTTTGTTTCTGTAACCAGGCTGCGGAGGAAGCTCGTCGGAACAGGCTCATGAGAGATATGGCTCAGCTTCGACTGCAGGTAGGAGATGCTGGTTCCGGCCTGAAAACTGGCGGGGCAGTGGCTGAAACGGCTGAAACGAGGGAGGGAAGGGGTACAGAGGCAGCGTCTGTTCTGCAAAGACAGAATTACAGAACATCTTGAGTTGGAAGGGACTCCTAAAACTCATGGAGTCCAACTCCCTGCTCCTCCAGGGCTACCTGAAACTAAACTGTGTGCCTGAGAGCGTCGTCCAGACGCTCCGTGAGCCCTGACAGGCCTGGAGCCGTGAGCACTTCCTGGGGAGCCTCTTCCAGGAACCCACCACCTTCTCAGTGAAGAACCTTTTCCTCATGGCCAATCTGAACTTCCCCTCCTGCCACTTTATCCCATTTCCCTGTGTCCTATCGCTGGTCACCAGAGAGAGGAGATCAGCACCTCCCACTCCACTGCCCCCCTTGAGGAAGGTGTAGACTTTGAGGGGTGATGAGGGCATCCCTCAGCCTTCTCTTCCCCAAACTAAACAAACCAAGTGACCTTAGCCCTTCCTCATAAATCTTGCCCTCAAGACCTTTCACCATCTCGGTCACCCTCCTCTGGTCACGCTTGAATGGTTTGGTGTCCTTGTGTTGAGGTGCCCAAAACTGCACCCAGAACTCGAGGTGGGGCTGCACCAGTGCAGCGCAGAGTGGGACAATCGCCTCCCTCTGACCTCCTGGTTGCATCCTTCCTCTGCTGGGAGGGTGGCAGGGCTTGGTGGAGCTTCGCAGGGTGAATCTTGCCCTGTTTAATGGTTTCTTTCAGCATTAATGTGAAACAAGTGTCTCTGCTCGCGTGTTTTTTTTTTTCAGCTGGAGGTTTCTCAGCTGGAGGGAAGTCTCCAGCAGCCCAAAGCGCAGTCAGCCATGTCTCCTTACCTTGTCCCTGATACCCAGGCCCTCTGCCAGCACCTGGCTGTCATCAAGCAGCTGGCCACCAGCGGGAGGTTCATAATCATCATCCCTCGAACAGGTACGGGGGCTCCTCCTCAGTCACCGAGCCTGCCTTCCCCTCAGCCCCTCCGTGCTAGAGAGCAAGCCCTGGGGGCCAGGGTGGCGGCGTTCCCTCCTCCTGCTGTAGTCCTTTACTTCAGCTGGAAAAACTCTTTCCACGTGTCGCTTTTGGGACCTGTTTTATGTGTGGCCCATGTTTGGAATCTACCATCTAACACAGCTGCAAGGAGAGAGGCCCTGTTCACCCTCTGCCTTCCGTGGCAGCCACTGCTGCCGTCCATCAGAGACACTTCGGTGGGATGAGGAATTCTTGACGCATCTGGATTAGTTTGCGGCAGCAGAGCTGTAAACCAGATGTTTTTCCTTCTTTTTTTTTTTTTTTTCCCCCTGTTAGTGATCGATGGCTTAGACTTCCTGAAAAAGGAGAACGCAGGTGCTCGGGACAGCATCCGGTATCTGGAGGCAGAATTTAAAAAGGGAAACAGGTGAGAGTGGTGCGATTTGTCCTGCCTTTTGGGACGGGTGTTATTTTGGGGTGGAAGATGATGTCGATGGCAGGAGCATCCTGCTGTGCATCCCCTGGAGCAGCATGAGGAGGGGGCAAAGGCCTCAGGAATGTGCTTGGCGAGAGGGAAGGTGCCGAAGTAACAGATTTGGCAGCTGGTTCTCCACATGCGCTTGCAGCTGCTGCTCAGACATGAAATGTCGCTGCTTCTGAGGAACGGAGGGAGCTGCATCTCTTTATGGATGTATAAAACTGAGCGGTACCTTGCACTGATGCGATGCGGGTGCTGGAAGAGCCGTATGGCTTTACTGCCCGGGCTGGCTGCAGAAGAACAAACCGCTGTGCTGCTGTGAGGACAAACTGCATCTTCAGGGCCTGTATCGGGGCTGGTGGGCTTTGAAACACGTGTGATACTGGGAACCGCACGCAGCGATGGGGGTGAGATGGGAGGTGACCTAAAGGAATTCATTTATTATTATTATTTTGGTTGATAAAAGGCAGCACTGCGAAAGGGTCCTGCAGCACCTGGCAGACCCTGCTGTAGGGCATTGACTCCTCTGCGTGATGGTCTTTGTGAGAGCTCAGTGACTCTGATCTTCCCTCAGGTACATCCGTTGCCAGAAAGATGTCGGGAGGAGCTTTGAGAGGCATAAATTGAAGAGGCAAGATTTAGATGCCTGGTAAGATACAGCATCTGGAAGTGTCTGAGCCCGGCTCCCAGCAGGAAGGTGACTTTGGGGAGGGGTTGTTCGCACTGGGACCTGTCATGCGGCTTGATTTGGTGCTGTATGTGAGTAATTATAGAATTCCCTAGAGAGAGCGTTAGAGCATCCGTCTCGCATAGCACCAAACACCTGGTGCTAAGAAGGGTCTCAGAAAAACCCCCAACGGGCAACAGAGAAACACTCCCGCCTTCCATGTGTTTCATATATGAAACCGTTTGCACAAACAGGAGGTTTTCCCTCTGACTTTTCCCCTCTGATTCTCTTTTCTTGCGCCTGTGTGTGTGGCAGGAATCTCTATAAAATACTGGACAGTTGCAAACAGCTGACGGTGTCCCAGGGGAGCGGAGAGGACGACACCACCGGAATGGTCACCATCATCACAGGCTTCCAGCTGGAGGACCCAAGCGTGTTCTCAGCGCCCATGCAGGTCAGCGGCTCTTGGCTGAGCCTTTCTGCTTCCTGGCAAGCTCAAAATCTGGTTGACTGGCAAGAGAATTCTTTTTTTTTTCATGTTTTCTGCCTTGGGTAATAACTGTCCTGGATTTCCCAAATTTAGTTTATAAATCATGGGTCCTATTTCCTTGAAGGCCCCTTGATTTTTCATGCTTTTGTGGTGCGAAGCGTCCTGGGGGAGGCGGGAGAAGTCATTCGCAAGCCCCTTGTGACAGAGGTGGCTTTGGCACAAAGGAGAATTGGGTCTTTTAGCCACAGCAAACTCTGCCTGAGCATCTCCAGGTTGGGAAGGGCGGTTTTTGACAGGGCAAGGAAAAAAAAATACACCCTGTTTTGTGTGTGTTTGCTTGCAGTCTGCCATCCAGGCAGCCGCCAACGCCAGCGTAGAAATCAAAAACGTTCTGGAGTTCTACAAGCAGTGGAAAGAGATGGGCTGATGTTCAGAAAGGCATCGGGTTGGTGTACCTTTCTCTCCCCCTCTCGGAACGTGCAGCGTCTGAACGAAGGAAACAAAAATCCAGGCGACACTTAGACACGAAGAAGCAGCAGCAGCAACAATAAGAAAAAATAATCTACCAAAAAAAAAAATACAAAAAAAAACAACCCAGAAAAAACATATTCCAATTTGGGCACGCACACGGACACCCTCCATCCGTATCCCGACCAGACGCCTGTACATCTCCGACGGCGCCAACTGCTCTGAGAAGAGAGAGGCACCTCGGTGTGGCCGAGGCCGAGCTCTGCCCTTCTCCCAGTCGGCAGAGATGGGCGAGAGATGGGCAGTCATTCCCCCCGCCCCGTTCCCCCCCAGACGCTTGCTCCGGCAGCCGAAATACCCGACACGGGCAGGCGGCTGCTAAAGCGCGGACTTGACTTTAACGAAACCAAACCAGCGCAGCAGAAATGGAGCCCTCCTACGCTTGGGAAAGAAGATCCAAAGAGTGTTTAGCTCTTGTTTGGCAATCTGGTGACAGGAAAGCAGACAGTTTTCTTTTTTTTTTTTTTTTTCTTTTTTTTCTTCCCCCCCCTCCTTTGAATTATTTTTCAAGGGTTTTTTTTTTTCCTTTTGATTCTTAGTTTTTATATATATAAATAATATTAAAAAGAAAAAAAAAAAGAAAAAGTGGAGTTCCTCTGGGGTTCTGGATACTCTTCTGATGTCAGAGAGAAAAGGAAACAATTATGCTATTTAAAAGGGGGGGAAAGCTCTTAATATAATTTTTTTTTTTTTTTTTTCCTTGAACAAGCATATTTATTTCCTTTCCCCGTCCCCCACGGAGCAGGCTTAGTGCGAAGGGACTGCGAGGAGAGAGCAGTCTGAAGGGCACGTCCCTGCTCTCCTCACCAGCTCCACACGTCCTGAGCGACGGCACGGGCCACGCTGCTCCGGAGAGGCAAAAAGGGCTCTGCCCTCCTTCCCCCGACCCTTCCGCTTCCCTGCTCCCACCACTAGGCCTTGGGGACAAGGAGTGGAATCCGGCAGAGCTGCTGGAAGAGAGGGAAGAGCCGTGTGGGATTTAAACACTGCTAAGGCTCAGCCACTTGGCTTGAGGACCCTGGGATGGAGCAGACATCGCCGAAGGACCCAATGCCTCTTCTTTTTTGTTTTCTTTTTATGTTCTTTTTTCCCTTTTATTTTTTTTTTTCCTCTCTCAATTTTGCAATGAGGTGTGGAGGAGGAAGGAGGATCTCGAAGCCATTATCTCTTCTGCTGGTTGTCTGACGCCCCGCTGCTGCTGTGCCGTGCTAGAGAGGGTGGCAGAACTCGAGTGTTTGTATCCCCCATCCCTGCGTCCCTCCGGGGCAGGCGAAGGCAGCGCAGTGACCGCCACCGCCCGGGACTCGGCTCACAGACCATTCAGTGCTTTTAGCATCCCGAAACAGAAGGGATGACGTGACCTGGACGGATGCTGGAAGAGCTAATTCCCCGTGTGACCTGCGAGGGAGCTTTCAGGCCTCCATCCTGACGGCATCTCGAGCAACCTGTGTCTGATGTCCTCCTGTCACATGCCGGTGCTGGAAATGAAGAAACGGGTTGCTTCCGGGACAGCAGAGCGGTGGGAAACAGGCTGAACGGTCTCTTTGTAGTTCATCCTGCGTCAGCGTACTCAAGAAACAGATGTCTCCATCCACGTGAACTCACAGCAGCTATGCAAGTCAAAACCACTAGTCTTCTACCTTTGCGTGTTTCCTCACACAGGGCCAGCCCAGAAGCTGCTACAAAAGGGGCATAACACGGAAAGGCAAGTGCCGTACTCCCATCTGTGCAGACTTCCCAGCATGACGCATTGTACTGGAGCGGCAGGATTTGTTTTCAGGTAAAAACTTTAAAAAAAACCAACAAACCCAACCAGCACAAGTCCCTGAGGATTCATTTCTCTTGCAGTTCCCGTTGGGTGCAGCAGGCAGGCTGGAGCACAGCAGGGAAATGCCGAGCGGGGAGTTCCAGCCCCGCTCCTCGGGGCCGAACGGCGGGTGGAGGGGGCGGAAGGACAGGGTTTCCCTACGGCTTTTTCCTTTTGCAGCTTCTCCTGAAACTCGCGGTGCTTTTCTAGGCTACGCCAAGGAAACAGAAGGGCAGCTCCAAGACTCTGGCTCGTCTTGGGTGTTGTTAGAGATCTGAGCTGGGCCGTGAACCTCATCGGTCACTCTTCCCTCCAGCGCTACCGGTGTGTTTATTTGAAGTCATTTGTTTGTCCAGCTCGTTATTTTTGTTCGATGGGGTGGGGAAGGAAAAGAGAATCGCTGTGTGGGATTTGTCCCCTGGTGTGTGAACCACAGCGATGTGGTGGATGGCAGAGCCACCTCCGCTTCTGCCCCTCCCTTGGCTTGAGAGTGGTGAAGTACCCTCCTCGTTCCATGGAGCCAGACGCAGGGGGAGGGAGGGAGGGAGAGAGGGAGGGATGGTGGGCTCTGCTTTTTATTTATTTTTTTTTCCCCTGCTGCTGAAGAAAACCATCCACCTCTTGCCGCAAAGCACAGGGAAGGGTCTGCAGCTCCCTCCTGGGCAGCAGATGGGGTGGGTGCTGTCGCTGAGCAGGGTGGCAGCAAGTCCAAGGGCAGTCCCTCCGTGTCCCCAGTCAGAACCGGGGCTTGTTTGGGCTGGACGCAGGAGGCAGTTTAACAACAAAAGTAAATAAACTTGGCTTTTCTGTAGGAAGGTGTTGTTCCCCCCCCCCTCCGCCCCCCCAGGGGCCACACGGGGAGCTCAGAGGCTTCTTCCTGAAGGGCAGCAAAGCTGTTGCCTTACTCTGCTCGTAATCCTCCCTGAGCAGCTGCCCTGGGCTCCTGAGGGCTTGTTTTGATGTTTCCCTGAAGATTTGCACACCTGGAGAGAAGGAAAAGGGCCTGGCCCTTCACCAGGGACCCTAAACTGCCCCCTGGCACTTTTCAGGACACCATAGCTCTGGGCTCAGTGGGGAGGGACAGTGACCTTTTAAATAAGGCACCTGAGAGCTCCTCATGCCACCCCACTTCTCCCCAGAATGTGCAACTGGGGGGTTTTTGGGGTAATTTGTGGGGTTTTTTTGGGATGTGCGTCCCCAGTAAGAGACACCCCGAGCTGGAAAAGAGGGAGGCTCCGCAGCTGCAGAAGAGCGTGGCTGCAGAGCGGCCTCGGAGCAGGGGACGAGTTGTGGCCTCCTGATGGAGGAGCAACTTGAGGTCTTTTAAGATGGGGGTGAAGGCAGGCGCTTCTCTGCCCCAGCCCCAGCACTCGCCATGGGTTGGAGTCTCCTCCCTGGGTATCAATCAATACAGACCCCCTGCGCCCGTGGTCCTGTGCCAGTTTGCCCCAGTTTGGTGGGTCACATCCCAGTCCCAGCCCGGGAGCCAGATGTGGGAGCCAGGTCCTTCCCCCGTTGTGCTGGTGGCCGCTGCTGGGCGGTTCTCCAGGGCTAAAGGCAACTTGAAGGTGGATGGTGGGGCTGTGCGTCCCCTGGGGTTCTGCTCTGCCCGGGGGTCCCCAGCGCTGGGTGGGGTGTCCTGCGAGCCCCCCATGGCGATTTCACCCCACGCCTCGAGAGCGGGCGAGAGCCAGCCCTTCTGCTCTGCTCATTCTGTCCCAGCTCGTCCCATGGCGCCTGCTCTGCTGGGGAAGGAGAACACGAAGGAAAACAATCTTGTGGGCCGAAAGCATTGTTTTTAACGTGTTTTTGTGTGTTCCTTGGTTTTGGTATTTTTCTTTTCGTTACCACCATGTTGAGCTCTTGGAAGTTTATGGGGTGACACCAGGCGGGGAGAGCACGGGTTTGCGGTGGCTGAGGCTCGCTGGGTGTCCTGGGGAGGTGGCACCGGGGCTGTCCCCGTGCCATGCTGGACACGGTCGTGCTGGTCGAGCCGCTCAGCGGTTTCACGGGCCATGCCAAGGGCCTCTTCCTTCTGCTCCCTTCCCTGCTGGGCTGGATGCCGCCTGCAGCGCCTCGGCTTTTCCCTTTGCATCTTAGATTTTATTTTTTATTTTTTTCCCCCTTGATGTCTCGCAGAGCTGGCCAGTCGGGCTGGGGCAGAGCCTGGGGTGGGGACAATGGGGAAAGGGCAGGAGGGTTGGCCCCGGGTCCCCGAGTCGCTGCCGCCGTCTCTGGCAGGGAGGGGAGCGTGGCTGGGTTTGGGGCGAGGGACAATCTCCTCTCCCCACCTCCTCCTTTTGCACAAACAAACCCAGCCTGGGGATTTGTGACGGGTCGCTCTTGCCGGGGGACAAGGGGGTGGCTGGGGGGGGCCCGGCTGGGACAAGGGGCAGCGCGGGGGGGCTCTCACGGCGCGTCTCGACTGTGATCCGAACACATCGACTGGCTTAATAAAATACAAGATGTTTGTACCCCTCGTTCTGTGGTGATTCCCTGCCCGGGTGTCCCCCGCGCAGCTCCAGAGATGGGTACAGTTTTATATGAGAATCCACCCTCAAACCTGCACTTTTTGCTTTTCAGAAAAAAAAAAAAAAGGCAACTTTTCCCCTCAGCCCCTTGGGATGTTACTGGAGCGGGGTGAAGGAAGGCGTAACCTTGGTTTGCTTTGGAGTTGATGGGGTGAAATATGGTTGGGGCCCTTCCTTGTCCCTCTAAGCAGGACCAGCGTTCCCTTCGTCCCTTTGCTCCCTGCCTTTGTGGGTCGGGATGACTTGGTCCTTTTGCCAGGATTCGGCCTAGAATCGGAGAGTGGTCGAGGTTGGGAGGGACCTTTCAGATCATGGAGTCCAACCATCAACCCAACCCTGCCCAAACCCCCCCTGACCCGTGTCCCTCAGCACCACGTCTGCCCGGCTTTGAAATCCCTCCAGGGATGGCGACTCCACCACTGCCCTGGGCAGCCTCTGCCAACGTCTGACAACCCTTTCCATGAAGAAATTTTTCCCGATATCCATCCTAAACCTCCCCCGGTGCTGCCCACGGGAGCATCCCCCTCCCAGCACCGCTGTGATGAGCAAAAAGAACTGGTGGTTTATGGGGTGACCTCTCTCTCGGCTTGGCTTTAAAGGGGGGAGGAGGTTGGAAAGGATATATTTTTAACAATGCGTGACTTTTTTAAGTGTTAATTCGAGGTGCCTTTAAGAGGTGTCGGGGCAGAGCTGGGCAGCCCGCGGAGGGGGAAGCTGGAGGGGGGTGGTTTATAACGGGGGGGGGGGGGGGGGAGAAAATTCTTCCGTTCCCTGCATTCACTCACAGCAAAGCTGCTTTTTGTGGGACGCGCGGAGCCGGGAGCAGGATAATTTCCTCTCCTCCCGTTCTTTGGATGGTGCCAGCAGTGGGAGAGGCGGGGGGGGGGAAGGGGGGGGGGGGCTGCGAAAAGGCGAATCCGTCTTTTGAGGCGGCGGAGGGGGGAGGGAGCCGGGGGGCGACCCCTTCCCGCGGGGCGGGACGTGCCCCGCGTCCCAACGCCCCGGCACAAAGGGGGACCTGTCACCGCCGGCTCCGTCCCCTCCGAGGGGCTGGAAACGCCGCTCCCGGCTCCGCGGGGCTGTGCCAAGGCCCCCCCCCCCCGCCCCGGTAACGAGCTCCGAGCCGCCGCCTCCGGTCGGTGCGGGCGGGGGTGTCGGTGCCGGGGCTGCCCCACGGCTGTGGGTCCGGAGTTGAAGCGGGATAAAAGCCTTAAAACGCCGGTCGGGGGCCGGGACTCGTGTCCTGCTCACTGGGGTGCCGAATCCTTGGAAAAACCCCGGGAGCATCCCCGTCTCCAGCCTTTCCTCCCCCCCCCGCCCCCCTTCTTGCGCCTCCGCTGCCCCCCCAGTTTCCCTCCCCCGAACCCGGGGTTCGCTGGGCTTCATCCAGGTTCTTTAGGAGGGGGTTTCAGCTCCGGGGGCTGCGTCCCTGCCCAGATACGGCAGGTCCCTTTGGAGGCACGGAAACCCCAGAGCCCCCCCCCCCGCCGCCCCCCTGCCAGCGGAGAAGGGCAGGAGCCCCGAGTGCGGCTCTGCCCCCCCCCCCCCCCCCCCCCCCCAGTGCGGAGGATGCGACCCGCTCGTCCCGGGGCACTGGGGGGGTCCCTGCGCTGTGCCCGGCTCCAGCAGCCCAGCCCGGGGAAGGGGGCAAGGCGGGGAGGGGGGCAAGAGCGGGGGGGGGGAAGAAATCCCCAAAGAGGGGGCTCTGAAAGCGCCGGTTCCGCTCCCGGCTCAACCCCCCCACCCCCCGACCGGCGCCTGCGTCCGGCCCCGGCCGCCCCCGCGGGCACCGGCTGCCACGGACCGAGCCCGGGCCACCTCCAGCCGGCGGGACGCGGGCAGGTCAGTCGGGAGGGTTCTCCCCAGACTTCGTTTTGCTTTTTCCCACCCTTCGCCATCATCCCAGGTCTCCTCGTGGGACCCCCCCCCCCCGGCGTAACCCGGTGGGTGTTCGCTGCGGGTCCGGCTCCATCGCCCGCCCCGGCGCTCCCGGCTCCTCGGCATTTAAATCCGATGCCCGGAGCCACTTTCCAGTGGTCCCTCCAGCGATGGAGGTGCCTGTGCCCCCCCCCCACCCCCCCCCGGCAGCAAAAGGGGGGGCAAAACCCCCCGAAGTCTGGCATTTGGGGGGGGGGAGGATTTCAGCCACAGCAGGCGGCGTGTCCGGCACAAAGCCCCCTTTGAGCCCCCGCAGAGGCCGCGGCTGCCCCTTCGCCAACGGGCGGGCGCTGCCGGGGACGGGGGGGGGACACCCTCGGCCGGGGAGGAGGGGGACACCCTCGGCCGGTCCCCGCTGCCGCAGCGCAGCCGTGGCCGGGGAGAAGGGCAGCGAGCGGCCGGGGGGGGGGGGGGGGGGGGGGGACGGGACACGACACCCCCGGTGGGGAGGAGGGGGCTCCCAGCACAGCATCACCCACCGTCCCACCAGTGCCCCTCGCCAGCCCCGCGCGGGGGGGGGTGGGGGGTGTCTCCGACTCTTTTGGGTTGTTTTGTTGTTGTTTTATTTATTTTTTTTTTCCTTTTTCTGCCCCCCTTCTAAACCACCGGGTGAGTTTTGGGCTGGGGGGTGGTTGGTGGAGACATTCACAACTCCCCTCCCGTGCTGCTGGGCTGCTTTCCCCGTGCCGTGCCTCAGTTTCCCCATCCGCTGAGTTCAGTGTCCTGCTTCATCCCAGTCCCTGCGTAACACCGGTGTTGGGGGGTGGGGAGGGGGTTCAGGGTGTCCATGGGGCTTTTACCCCTCCGTGGTGGCCTGGTCCTAAGACCAGGGACATCCCCAGAGCAGGTAAATAGGGTCAGGAGCCTCCACGGGGAGGGAGGATGAGGTGGGGCAGGGGACAAGGGCAGGATCTGGCTCTTCGCTGCCATCCTGGGGGGCCTGATCCTGCTTAGACACCCCCTCCTCCTGCTGTGGCTCATCTGGAAGAGGCAAAGGGAGAGCAGGCTTTGCTGGTGGCATCCCTGGAAGAAGCTGTTGACCCAAGCCGAGAGCCAACCCAGGGGGTGGCTGTCCTGGCTCCTGCACCCCCAGCCCTGTCACCCAGCGGGCTCCGTCCCATCTCTGCAGGACATGGGCTGTGGCCAGGTGCCCCGACACTTCTAGCCCCGAGCACCTCGGTGCCACCATGCTGACGATAAAGCTGCCGCAGATCTTCAGGGTCCATCAGGTGCCTCGGGTACGTGTGGCCGGGTGATGGTGGGGCTCTGCCCCCAGGTTTCTCCCCCCCCACTTCCCTCATCCAAGGTGGAAAAATCACCTGGTCTCCTCACCCAACCTTGCTTCAGCTGGTGAGACACTCCCAGCCCATCCTGCCTCAGTTCCCCTACCCATCACGAGGCTCTGGGGCTGCCCCACTCCCCCCTGGTGTGTCCCCTGACCAACCCCACTGTCCCCACAGATCTTCTGGGAGGATGGGATCATGTCAGGGTACCGGCATCCCAAGAGCTCAGCACTCGACTGCGTCCTCAGCTCCTTCCAGATGACTAATGAGACAGTCAACATCTGGACACACTTCCTGCCGACCTGGTGGGGACAGGGACAGAGATGAGGCCGTGGATAGGAATGGCCGTGGGGATACAGGATAGAGACGGGGATGGGGATGGAGATGGGTGTGGGGACAGGGACAAGGATGGGAATGATGGAAGGATGGAGGTGGGAATGGGGACAGAGACAGGTGTGGAGATGGGGACAAGGATGGGGATGAGATGGGGATGGAAGTGTGGAGATGGGGACAGTGATGGGGACAAGCATGGGGATGAAGAGGTGGTGGAATTGGAAATGGGGACAAAGAAAGGCTGGAGATGTGGATGGAGACAGGGATGGAGCTCACCCCAGTATCTCCTGCGCCCACAGGTATTTCGTGTGGCGCTTCCTGGTGCTCTCCTCCTCCCTGGACTTGTGCCGCGATCCCTACCACTGGCCCCTGCTCATCTACCTGCTGCTCGTCTGCCTCTACCCCTTCGCCTCCAGCTGTGCCCACACCTTCAGCTCCATGTCGGCCCGTGCCCGCCACCTCTGCTACTTCTGCGACTACGGAGCCCTCAGCCTCTACAGCCTGGGTGAGCCGTGGCCGAGGGACCGGCACGGGGATGGGGACAAGGCTGGGAATGACGGAAGGATGGACATGGGAATCAGGACAGAGACAAGCGTGGAGATGGGGCCAGGGATGGAGACAGGATGGGGCTGAGGTGGGGATGGGGACAGGATGGGGATGAGGAGGGGATGGGGACAGGATGGGGATGAGGAGGGGATGAGGAGGGGATGGAGGTGTGGCGATAGGGACAGGGATGGGGATGAGGAGTGGACGGAGATGGGGATAAGGACAAAGGCTGGAGATGGGGATGGGGACAGGGACAGGGACAGGCAACCACTGCCCCCTGATGTTGCATCTCTCTTGCAGGCTGTGCTTTTGCCTACGGGGCCTACGCGATGCCGGACCAGTGGGTCAGCGGCGTTTGGCACCGTTACTTTGTCCCTGCGGCCACTTTGAACTCCTTCGTCTGCACCGGCCTCTCCTGCTACTCCCGGTGGGTGTGGGGGTAAAACCTCCAGCGCTGCAGCTGGAGGGAAACTGGGGCTGGAGGATTCCTCCTTCTCAGCTCTAGGGTCCCACGGAGCATCTCGGGGGGGGGGATGTCCCTGCTCAGGCCCAAAGCCAAGGTGCTCGCAGGGTCCTGGCTGTGGGGGCCAACAGGGATCTGTGTGTCCCCCCCCCCCCCCCCGTTCCCTCTTCACAGCTTCCCTGAGCTGGAGCGTCCCCGGCTGAGCAAGGTGCTGCGGACGGCGGCTTTCGTCTATCCCTTTCTCTACGATAACATCCCACTCTTCTGCCGGGTAAGGTGGGGTGTCAGGGGGCGGGTGCCACCACCACGGGGGTCGCAGGGGTGTTTATCCCCCCTGGTTGCTCACCCCCTCCCTCCCCACAGCTCCTCTTCTGTTTCTGGAGTAACAGCCCCTGGAGCGACGCCGTGGCCGGTTACTGCTATCACCTCCTCTTCGCACTTCTCACCGGCTTCCTCTTCACCTCCCACCTTCCCGAGCGCCTGGCGCCCGGCCGCTTCGACTACATCGGTGAGCAGCAGCCTCCCAGTGCCCCCCAGTGCCGGGGCTCCAGTCCCCTGCACCCCAAAGCTGGGCGAGGGGCCCCGGCACCCAGGGGTGACGTTGGCTTCTCGCCCCGGGCAGGACACAGCCACCAGCTCTTCCACATCTGCGCCGTGCTGGGCACCCACTTCCAGCTGGAGGCCGTTCTCTGCGACGCGCGCTCCCGCCGGGGCTGGCTACGGGGCCACCTGCCCGTCCCGGGGCTCCCTGGCACCTTTGGCACCGCTGGACTGGCCCTTTTGGGCAACGCTGCCATCATCGGTGCCTTCACCGCAGCCTTGGCCCGGGCGCCTGGCAGCTCAGGAGTCCCCCCGAGTGTCCCCCCGAGCATCCCCAGCGAGGCCGGGTGCTGGAGGGACCAATGACACCGCGGGGCAAGTGGCCAGGATGCAGGGGCTGTGCACCCCCAGATCTCTCCCATCCTCCAAGTATGGGGAGAAGAGGGGCTCAGATGCCTGGGTCCTGCTGTGGGGTGTCATAAGATGAGGGGTGTGTGTCCCCCTCCTGCCCTGGTCCCTCTGCAGCCCCGTGCCTCAGTTTCCCCACCTTTTAAACATGGCTAATGGTACTCATCACTGCACGGGGGGCACTTACACTGACCTAACCCATGTAGCAGCCCCCTGTGGAGGCCTCAGCCCCAGAGCGTGGGACCCCCAAGTCCATGGACCACCGGCCCGTTTCCCAGCAGGCTCAGAGCATTAACCCTGGGGACCCCTGTCTGTCTGTGCGTGAGAGAATGTGCCTGTAGCCAGGATTGTCACAGCGTGGCAGTACTGGTGGGGCTGGTGGGCTGTGCAAGGCTCTGACACAATCTGTGTGTGTCCACTGTGGTGTGCGCGGCCGTGACACAGCGTGCACAGCTTCGACATCTGTTGGAACAAGTCCAGCGGCGGCCCCAGAGATGCTGGGAGGGCTGGAGCCCCTCTGCTGGGAGGGGGGGCTGAGAGAGTTGGGGGGGTTCAGCCTGGAGAAGAGAAGGCTCCGGGGAGACCGTGGAGCCCCTTCCAGTCCCTAAAGGGGCTCCAGGAAAGCTGGGGGGAGGGGGGGGACGACTCTTGATGAGGGAGGGGAGCGATGGGACGAGGGGGAAGGGTTTTAAGCTGCAAGAGGGGAGATTGAGCTGAGCTGTGGGGCAGAAGTTCTTTGCTGTGAGGGTGGTGAGAGCCTGGCCCAGGTTGCCCAGAGAAGCTGTGGCTGCCCCATCCCTGGAGGGGTTCAAGGCCAGGTTGGAGGGGGCTTGGAGCAACCTGGGCTGGTGGGAGGTGTCCCTGCCCAGGGCAGGGGTGGGGACTGGATGGTCTTTAAGGTCCCTTCCCACCCAAACCATTCTATGGTTCTATGAACACAACATGCATGTCCCTGCTGCAGCGTGCACGGCTCTAGCACAGCGTTCGTGTCCTCACTGCAGTGTGCACGGCTGTCACACAAGCGTGCACGGCTCTGACGCTGGTGTGCGTGTCCCTGCTGCAGCACGGCCATGGCTCAGCGTCAGGCACTGGTGCCCGGGGACAGCTGAGGGCTGCGGGGGCCGGGGCTGGTGGCAGAATGAAGGGCTTTGGGCTGGAGCTGGGGGCGCAGGGGGCCGGCGGAGGCCGTGCTCGGTGGCAGCGGGGTCAGGGTCTGGCATGGAGCTGGCCCCAGTGTCCCCAGAGAGGGCCAGGGGTCCTGTGGTGTGGGACCCCGGGAGGTGAATTTGGGGCAGGGGAGGTGTCACCCTGCGTGGGGACCCAGCAGTGACATTGCAGGTGGTTTGGGTGGGGGATAAGAGAGACAAGAGCTCGGCAGCCCCCAGGGGGGTGTGTGTGTGGGGGGGTGGGTGTGTGTCGGAAGGGATGGGATGGGATGGGATGGGATGGGATGGGATGGGATGGGGATGGGGATGGGATGGGATGGGATGGGATGGGGATGGGGATGGGGATGGGATGGGATGGGATGGGATGGGATGGGATGGGATGGGATGCCATGGCCGTGGCCAGGCACAGCCCCACGCCCAGGACTCGGGCCCCCATCTCCCCCCATTTCCCCCCACCCTAGCCTTAATGAACCGGTGTTTTGCCGAGGAATCCCGGCGGCTGGGAAGGGCTCTGAGGCCCATGGGGGGGGCCCCACTGTCCCCCAGTAACCCCACGCTTTGGACAAACAGCTTCAAATTAAACTGCAGTAACAGCAGGGCAGGTGCTGGGCTCATCACTGGCAGGGACCGGCAGGGGATGGTGACGGCCACCACTCTGCCCCGCAGCCTTCGGTTGCTGGGAGAGGGAGGAAGAAACTGGGGTGGGGGTGGTCATCACAGGGTCCTTCTGCTGCGGTTTCACACCCGTCCCACCCCCTCAGACGAGGAAGGAGCTGGTGACACCATTTCTGCCTTTATTTCTTTGCGGTTGAGAGAAAGGGGTGTGGGGGGGGGGATCCCGGGGGGTCAGAGTTCAGACCCACGGTTTGGGGGCGGCTACACGGGGCCGTAGAAGCGCCGATAGGCCTCCTGGAAGCCGATGTGGTCGGCCAGCTCGTCGCAGTCGGGGTTCACCTCACACACCTCGCGCTTGGCCTCCAGCGGATCCCGCACGGCACCGGCCCCGTAGACGCCGCTGGGAACAGAGGAGGGGACACAGGGGATGGCGGAGGGTCCCTGGCCCCGGGGAGGGGCCCGAAAACAGGATTTCACTGCACACGTTGGGGTGGGGAACACGTGGCCCCCGCGGTGTCACCCGGGGGGTCCCTGGCACAAGGGGGGTCAAAGCGCTACCTGTCATAGATGTAGTTCCTCTTGTGCCTCTGCACAACCTCGGCGCTGGCGCGTCTGGAGACGAAGGCTGTGGGGACACGGTGAGGGGGGGGGTCAGGGAAGGCTGGGGGTCCCCATCCCTGTCCCCAGGGACAAATCCGGGCGCAGACACTCACCTTCGGAGCTGGGCGAGTCGTCGGCACTGCTGGAGCGGTCGGCGGCTGAGGGATGGCACGGAGCGGTCAGGGCAGACGGGTGGGGGCTCGGGATGACCCCACGCAGGGTCCTCCTCACCCCACTCCACCTTTCGGGGCTCCCATCCCACCCCCCTGCTCCGACCCCTCACCCAGACCTCCCCAAGCTGGCAAAGGGACACCCCCATCCTCCTGCTCCAGCCCTACACCCTCCACCCCATGGCAAATCTCCCTCCGAGCCCCTGGCCCCCTCCAGCTGACACAGAGCCCTTCCCTGGGCATGGTCCCCCCCAGACCCCGTCCCTGTGCGCCCCCCCCGGGCACCCCCTACCTCTGCGGCAGAGGCCGAGGGTGAGGAGGGCCAGGAGGGTCATCAGGACGAGGGGCTTCATGGTGCCTCTCTGCGCTGCGCTGGGTGCAGCCCCTGCTCCCCGAGCGCCTTTATAGGGCTCCGTGACCACCGTGACCAGTCAAGGAGGGGCCCCGTGGCCCCGTCGGGGCTATTTCCAGCACATCCGCCGGGGCCGGGAGCCGCCAGCACAGGCGGCAATTGTGGTTTGGGGTGAACTCGGTTCCCCCGTGACCGGCCAGAGCCCACAGGGAGGGAAACGCAGCCCTGGGCCAGTGGAGATTTGCTGGTGGGGCCAGCCCTGGCAACCTGGCAGCAACCAGTCCCCAACTGGGACGGGAGACGGGGCACCGGTGGGACTCCCCGCTCCACTCCCCAGTCATTGTCCCACCTCCCACTGCTGGATCCCGGCAGGGTTCCTGCCACACTGGCAGAGTGTCACAGAATCATGGAATGGGTTGGGTTGGAAGGGACCTTAAAGATCACCCAGTTCCAAACTCATCTGTCCAGGCCTCGGTTTCTCCAATTGCCAGTGGCTTCTTCCAGCCTTTTCCCACCTTAGCTCTTCACCTGGGAGTTTCTCTGGACAGAGGTGGTCTCTTTAAGTATAAAGAATCACAGAATGGTTTGGGTGGGAAGGGACCTCAAAGACCATCCAGTCCCCTCACTCCTGCCCTGGGCAGGGACACCTCCCACCAGACCAGGTTGCTCCAAGCCCCCTCCAACCTGGCCTTGAACCCCTCCAGGGATGGGGCAGCCACAGCTTCTCTGGGCAACCTGGGCCAGGCTCTCACCACCCTCACAGCAAAGAACTTCCCAATATCTAACCTAAATCTCTCCTTTTTCAGCTTAAAACCCTTCCCCCTCGTCCCATCGCTCCCCTCCCTCATCAAGAGTCCCCCCCCCAGCTTTCCTGGAGCCCCTTTAGGGACTGGAAGGGGCTCCAAGGTCTCCCCGGAGCCTTCTCTTCTCCAGGCTGAATCCCCCCAACTCTCTCAGCCTGTGGGAGCCTCTTTCCTGCCAAAACCTGGGTTTTTTTCCTCTGCTCAGGGCCAACAGGGATTTGTTGGCCAATTTTGCCCCGGGGACCAACACATGCTCTGTTGGTGGCATCACCATCACAGCCCCTCGCCAGGACTGACTGCTGTGACCCAGGAGGGCGAGCAGGCACCTTGCCCTCGGGCTCCACTTGGCTCTGCTCTGCCTCATCCCATGGGAGATGTTGTGTGCCAGTGCCCGTTCCCAGAAACAGGACCTCAGCAAGGTCCAGAACCTCTTCAAACCCCAAAACAGGACTTTGAAAGAAGAACAATTGTGCTTCTGGTGTGGTTCAGGCACCGGGCAGAGGTGAAGGGGAGCGGACCAGCTGGAGAAGGAGGATCTCCAGTTCCTCCATCCTTCGACTCCCAACTCTCCCCAAGGCCCCGGCAGCGCTCCGGGTCCTCACCCACCTCCCGAGTTTGCTCCTGGTGGACTCCAGGAGGGCTCAGAGCAGAGGGGGGCTCCCAGGGCCACGTGGGGTGACATTCCTCTTTGGGATCCTGACCACTCTTCCAGACGTTCCGATCCTCTAAATTCCAGCCCTGTCTTGAAAAGCGGAACCGGAGGCTTTGGGGCGGAGGAGGAGAGAAACGCTGAAGCCAGAGCCTTTGTCAAACAAACCCATAAACTACAGCCTACACGGGCCAAGCCAGCGCAGCGGGAGCCAAGGCTGGGGGAACAACAGCTCCAATTTATTTAGATTATAATGCAGCGAGGGAAGGCTTGTTTACGACAGAAGGAAAATATGCCTAAGTCAGTCAATCGCAGGCTCCGGCTGCCTCTAATTAAAACCAGAGGCCTGTGCTGGGGTGGAAATTGCCACCATTGTTCTCCCAATTTGTGTTTCCCCACCACCGAGGGCACGGCCCCTCCTCGGGACGGGACGGGATGCACTCGCAGCCGCAGGGGATGGGAGGCGACCAGAGAACCTGCTGGTGGATCTGGTGTCTGTCGGAAACAGACTCGCCATCGGTCCTTGTCGGGCTCAGAAAAGACTCTCCTCGTTATCGGCCCAGCCCAGGGGAAGGATCTTTTCTTCGTTTTGAAGACACACCTCATATTTAGGGCTTCGCTAACGCCCCGGCAGACTCCAGGGAGTTCCCGCTTCCCCGTCCGGAAAACTTCCCATGAGATGGCAAAGAACAACTCCAGATGGGTAACACCAATCCCAGTTTGGTTCCAGGAGTCAACATGGGGGTTTCACGGGAAAAACATTAAATCCCTTCACCACGTGCCCACCAGGGCCATCCTAACCCCTGCTCGTCTCCGCACACGCCAAGGGCAGAGCACCGGAACATTCACACTCGGAGAAGTGCCATCAGTGTATCTGCCGGGAGGGAGCAGGGTTGGAAAATAACTGGAAAAAGGGAATAAACGGCAACAAGGAACTTGATGTGATAAAGCAGCCACTGACATATCTGTTCTGATGGCTCACAGGTGGAAAACTGTTTAAAAACATGGATAGTGAAAACAAACACTGCAAAAACAAAGCAAAAAAACCCCAACGTGGCCATTTGCACCCCACAAAACGCCACGGTGGCATTTACCCACCTGTGGGCTCCGTGTGCCACAGCTCCCCGGCTCCTCCCTCCTGTCACAGCCCAGCCGCTGGGCTCAAGGCACCAGTTTTCCTCTAAAGCACATCTGAAATACCTTCAAGGCCACAAATTTGGCTTTAGCAAGCTGGAATCAGGCGTGTGACAGCGCTAAAGCAGCGAGGGAATGCACAGACAGGCTCTGTAGGATTCTCCTCCCTGTTGAGCTGAGCAGGGGATAGGAAACTGGCATCTATTTCCAAAGAGCCTGATGAGTTTTTTTTTTTTTTTTATTTCTTCCCAAACTTTGATCAAATTGTCCAAGTCCGGCAGCTTTTCAGTCCCGCTGCAGGTTTCTCCTGGCCTGACAAGGCGAAGGCGAGTCTGTGTGGTGTAATCATGCACAGAGTCCCACTTCCTGACGCGCTGAGAGGAGGATAAACTCCCCGCCCTGAGACACGCAAATCACCCCCCCGCGTCCTCACTGGGGCTCCTTGAACATCATGATGAGTTCTCGTTGCTCTTTACTAATTGCCTGGAAGGAAAACAACCACCACTGAACCCGGCAAAGCGCTTCTCTCCAGCATTCGGGACACAAAACCAGGCTGATATGAAACACGGCGTAACATACGTCGCCGTCCCCAGCAAGTACACAATAAACCCCCCCAAAATCTCCCATTCACCCACAGAAACATCCTACCCCACACACTGGGAAACCATCCAGGAGCTCCAGTGGAAACTCCCAGACCTCCCAGGCTGGTTTCAGCAGCACTTGGCTCCTGGTGAGGTCTTTGATAAGCGGAGGGCTTAAACAGTGCAGCCATTTGCCAGTCAAGCCCCAAAATAGCATTTCTTTTGGGCTGATGCTGCAAAATGAAGGGTTTTTTTGGTTGTTTATTGGTTATTTTTACCTGCCAGGTGTGTTTGCGAGCTTCTATCAGCTGCTGCAGCTCCGCAATCTTATCCCTCCCCGCCAGCACAGACTCCGCCACCTTCCTGTTCTCTTCCTCCTTCTCCTTCAGGACTTTGCGCAGGTACGACCGGTGCTTGAGGAGATACGGCACCATCGCGCTGCGGACGTCTTCCTCCGGGATCCCGCTGGGACGCCTGCCAGCAAAGAGAGGTAAGGCAACCACGGAGCAATGACCTGGCACGGCAATTAGTCTCACGCACCTCGATTAAGAGCTGAGCTGCTGCCGCGACGGATCAGCTCATCAACTCCCGCAATTTACCTCTGGATGCTCGAGGACAGCTAAAGCCCCACTGGAGCTCCCTAACGCCACGGATGAAGGAAGGAGAGGAGACCTGCCCAAAACCCCACCGTTAGTCGAGGCCTGGAGGCAGGTGGGATGTAATCAGCTTCCCCAGACACAGAACCAAGAAACTGTGATGATGCTTTTGATAAAAAGATCCAGTCCACAGTTAGGGCGATCAAAAGGCAGCGGGTACAACTTCCAGTGCTTGCTGAGACCCTCAGCAAGGAACCCCAAGGAGATGCGTTGATGTGAGCTCTATTACTGGAGCAGGAGTTGGGTCTAAAACACACCCGCAGCCTTTTGAATTATTCAGAATTGAGTTTACCTCCCCGCCGGTCCCAGCAGCACTAACCTCCTCCTTGCACTGAGGAAGCACACACGTAGATAAGTGACATAGAAAAGCACCAAAAGCCCTTATTTTCAGGTGTTTTAGACACACTGATGTTGATCTCAACATAAAATTTAAAAAATGCCCTTGCAGCACAATGCTACAGGGTACATCAACACGGCCCAAACATCACAAGGGAACTGACTTCTGCCCTTGAAGTAACATCCCTCCACACACACCCACTCCCCACCAGACTATTCCATACCACGCAGGCTCTTCCTGGTTCTTTGCCTCCTCCACGATCTTATCCAGTGAATTAAAGAGCACCTCCAGGTTCCCTTCATCCTTCACCTCCTGGATCTCCTCCTGGGAAGGAAGGACACCATGGGGATTCAGCAGGAGCCAAACTGAACTGACACGGGCATCGTTCCGCTTGTGAGCCCTCACTTTTCCCTGGATGAAGGCTACACCCTGGGAATCACTAGGTATTGAGTCCCCATCCCGGGAGATGTTTAAAGGATCTAGAATCATAGAATAGTCAAGAGTTGGAAGGGACCTTAAAGATCATCGAGTTCCAACCCCCCTGCCATGGGCAGGTAGACATGGTACTTAGGGACATGGTTTCGTGGTGGACTTGGCAGTGTGAGGTTTACGGTTGGACTTGATGATCTTAAGGGTCTTTTCCAGCCAAAGGCAAGTGGTGGATTCCCCATCACTGGACACTTTTAGGATTCAGCTGGGCAGGGTGCTGGGCCACCCTGTCTACACCGTGCTTCTGCTCCTTGAGGTCCCTTCACACCTGGGATTCTATGATTAAGTGATTCTATAATTTTACGTCTCTTTCTGGGGAAGCCAAAGAGCCTCGGAGAATCTCTGGGGAGCAGCCTCGAATTTCTGGTTTCGCCATTCAGTAAATGTATTTTCCACCCGTAACATGAAGACGTTCAGTGCCTTACACCGAGGGCTCGCAACCCCTCCGGGGACGGCACAGCCCCGCCACCCCCTTCACCTTGATAGATGTCTGCAGCTGGGACACGAACTGATCGTAAATGCTCCTGGTCATCTCGGGCTGCAGTTTGTAGAAGCAGCGGTAGCAGCTGGCGAACCTCTGGTAGCTGCAAAGCGGGAGGGGCAGGGTTAGGCCTCCCCGCGGCGGGGCCCGCCCAGGCCCCGACCCCACCGGAGCCCGACCCCGCTCCCGCCTCACCTCCCGGCTGCCACCAGCTTCTCCAGGAAGGTGTCTACCACGGCGGCGAAGACCTGGGCACGGCCCGGCGCCGCCGGTGCGAGCGGGCCGCCATCGCCGCCCACGGCGGCTGCCGCCGCCTCCTCCTCAGCGCCGCTCCCCGCCGCCATCTTTCGCCGCTCGCCGAGCCCGCCGCCACCGCTGATTGGCTGCCGCCACGGCGCCGCGCCGCGCCCATTGGATGGCTGCGCGGGGCCCGCCCCTTCCGAGTGCGCACGCGGGAAGGCGCGCCCCCGCCTCTCTGTCAGTGGGGAGGCGTGGCCTCGGCCTAAGGGGGCGGAGCCTCGCTCGCCAAGGGGCGTGGCCCCGCAGCTCAGCGCCGGCGGGGGGGGGGGGGGGGGGGGGCAGAAGGGCTTCAGCCTCAAAAAACCCAAAAGTAATAAAAATCGCAAGGGGCTGAAATACTTCCTCCACCGCGTCACGGCAGGAAAGAGCAAGCTAGAACCTGAAGCAGAGCGATAAGTGTGATAAACCGTCCCCCTACTGAGACCCCCACCCAAGTGCACTCAGGGGCTGAGTCCTATTCTTGATCATTTAATGAAATAAAGCGATCAAGAACAATTCAAAGGGAGAAGAATAACCCAATTTCACAAAAAGAGGGGAAAAGCAATTTTTCCCTTGTCAAGACACCGCATGTAAAAGCTAACCAGAACTACCCGTGGTTTATAAAGCGGGATTCGTGCCCTCCGGTTTCAGGCACGACTCCTGGTTTAGCCCTTTTTTTTTTTTTTTTTCTTTTCTGGCTTTTTTCGGCTTTTACACGTGGTCATTGTCACTTTGTCAGGTCCCCCCCCCACCTCGGCGCTACTCAGAAGTTACCACCAGGAAAGCATTGCCTTGAAAGGGCAGGACCTGGCGAGGGCACTCACCGAGGCTCAGGCGCTTTTAAACTCGGGACGTCAAAGGGAAGTCTCTGAAGTTTATTAGTTGTCAGGGGCTGTGCTGGTTGAGGGGGGGCCACCGAGCTCCAGAGCGTCTCCCCACATTCCTGCCGTCTGACACCTCGCGACACGCACCCAGCCTTACCCTGCTGGTCACCAGCAGAGGCTGATTATTACAGTTTCTGCTAATTGCTACCCACTTTGCGCGGGAACGGGGCGACGCACGCTCCGGATACTCGCAATCCTGCGCTGCTGCTGTTCCGCTTTTTAGAGGAGAATCCACTGTTAGGGAAAGAACCGACTGGGGTCGTCTTTTAACCACTACCAAGGCGACAGCAGAGCAGAACACGCTGCTCCGACAGCTCAGACAGACGTCACCTTCTTTAACGCTGCAGAAAACAAAGGTGGGATGAAAAAGGCCTTTGATGACCCATCTGCAACCCCACTGTATCTTACAACCGAGTTCTGCCCTTAAACATGAAGTCTCTCTCCAGCTCCAGCAGCATCCGTCCCTCTGTCCCGGTCCCACCTCCGGCAGGGACCGCGGCACGTCCAACCCCTGCACGGCTCAACCGCAGCCGTCGGGTGACGGCAACAGCCGCACTCAGCGAGTCCCAGGTGAAAAGACAGCCAGGAGCCCGGCAGCAGCCACAGGATCAACGCTACGATCCAGAATTCCGAGCTATGGCCGCGAGACGAACCAAGGGGGGGGACATCTCTGTTATTTGGAGGTTCTCTCTCACCTCCCAGACACAGAACTAACTGGGATGAGCACCCTGGCCTGGGCTGGCGTCACCAGGGGCAAACCCCAGATTCTGAGCAGGGTGAAGTCAAACGATCCCTTCACTCCTCCCCCCCAAAAGAGCAGCCTCTTGCTTCATCGCTCCATTACAAGTTTTGCTCTGGTACAGAACACAGACTGACAGCTGACGGTTTTGATCCAGCCAGAGTGTGCAAAGGATCGTCCTTGCCCTTCCCAAACAGGATAAGCAGGATTTAAACGTACAAAGTATTAGTGAACCATTACTTCTTATTCAATATGAACATGCCCATCAGGTTTGAACTGGATCAAAAGCCAGTACGAGCAGGGTTTCGGTTTTCTTTTTTTCCTTTCCCCACCTCCCATCCCGCGCGGTTCTTCTCTCGGCACGACCTGACGCTTCCAAATTCCGCGTCTGCTGGGGCTTAAACTAACTACAGGTGGGAAGTGGCAGCAGCCACCCTGGACATGCAGCACGGACAACTCACATGGAACAAGGCCACAGAACGACCACTCAGTGCCCCAGAAATCAGGAGAAGCTTCCCTAAAATGAAATAAAAATTAAATAACAGATTAAAACAGTAGGTTAGGTGTCAAAACTGCTGACAGCTAATTACAACCAGCCAGCTCAACCCCTGACTTGCCACCAGCCGGCTCGCTGCTTGAAGGATGAGAGATAGGAAACATTTTCCAGGAACATACAAAAAAAAGGTATGTACAGATCTATCCAAAAGGCGGTAAATAAAGTCTTAAGTGGTTCCGGGTTACTCTCGGCTCACATCTTCTAGGAATAAATGTGGGTGATTGGAGAGATTTACTCATCTGTTCTATTCTTCCAGCTTCCCACAGTACAACTGCCATCAGCACACAACCCACCAGAGGGCTCTGCTGCAGCCGGACTCCCCTCCTCGGAAGTTTGGCAACGATGAAAATAATTTAATTAAAAGGATAAACTGGCTTTTTTTTTTTTTTTTGCTTCAGCCAGTAAGTCTTTAATTTAAAAAAAAAAATAATAAAGGAATTAAGAATTTGCCAGGATACGTTCACACGCCTGGCTGCTCTCAAATGAACTGTCACAGGCAAACAACATTGCCAAAGGTCACATTTTGATCGTTTTAAGCAGAAATAGCAGCAGAGCGTTGTGTTACAGTCAAATCTACAGAGGTGAATTGCAGTCGCTCTTGCTTCTGCCCTGTACTGGGAAACCAGCTAGAGACAAAAGAAATGGCAGCTGCCTTTCCTCCCGAGCTTCCAACTGTGATGGTCCAAATTCAGAGGGCTCAAAAGAAGGTCTTCTCTTCCACCGGCTGCCTCTACCAGTGTCTCGAATCCACCAGCTCCGGGCGGAGGCTCAGCTTCTTCAGAGTTTCGTACCCCACCACGATGACGATGGTGGAAGGAGTGGCCGAGATGATACGGGCGGAGAGGCCTTTTGTCAGGCCCCAGGGACCTTCCTCTGCCATGAGCTGTTTGAAGGTGAGGATGATGGAGCTCTTGCCTTCCACCTGCAAAGCCAGAACAAATACTCACAGAGCTGCCAGACCTCACGCCGAGCTGCTCTGGGGCTCTGCTCCAACTGAGGGCACTAGAAACTACAGATCAGCCAGCTCAGTAACCGTGATCTAGTCTCCAGAACTCCCTGAAGAGCGGCAAAAAAAGGCAAAAAGTCCTAAAGAGGCAGCAGTAAGTGGGATTCTTCAACCTGTCTCCTCCTTCCTTCCATCTGCCCCTGTCTAGAAGGGGCTGGATCGACACGACAGCTCGAGTCTCACTAAAACTGACACCGCTGGAAGCACCTCGCCTTTTCTGAAGGATGCCACGTCTGCTGGGAAACCTCATGTGAGCAGTTGGGGCAGGCGAAGCCAGCCCTGCTACCTGAGCTGCCCCCTATTAACACTGAGTGTAAATTAAGCAGCACGATACCTAGGACAAAACAACCTACGAACTGAGAGAGAGAGAGAGAGAGAAGGGGAGCCGTTTACCTGAAGCCGCAGAGATCAAAGGCCCGAGAGGGAACCCCACCCCTGCGTCCTGCAGACAGACGTGCCGAGCAGGCTGAGCTCTTACCTGAACCCGGGCTCTGATGACATCCATGGGGTTGGTGAGGGTGGAAGCTGTGGCGGCTGCCAGTGGCCCCGATATAGCTTGCAGGAGGAGATGGGGACAGTCCTTAGGAGTCAAGCTAGAAAGCTGTTCTGAGAACGGGAGAGAGAGAGAGAGAGAGAGAGAGTGAAGTTTCAGCCGAGTGGCTGCTTATCAGTTCCTGAACTCCACCTGCTAATTTACACCGATTTGCAGTGGGCAGAATCCCTGATTTACGACCTGTCACCTCCTCCCACAGCACATCTAAGCGCTGCTTTCTACATCAACCAGAAAGTCAGCAAAGCGCAGGGAGCCAGCCCGTGAACACCCCCAGCAGCTCCATCACACAGCCTCTGATCAGCTCAAACACAGGCGCTCAGACCTGCTGGGCAAACAGGGCGGAATAAGCTTGTATGTCCCCAAAACGGGGCATGGAAAGAGTCACCCCCCTGGAAAAGGCACGGGGGAAACCTTTAGACAAGGCTGTCAGAAGCTGCCTGCAGAGATTCACTTGGATCCAGGGGGCTGTCACTCCCACCGAGGACTCTGCCCGAGAGATATCCCGGTGGCAGCCGCCGCGGGGTCTCTCAGGAGAAAAGCGCCCTGTCCTGCTCAGCCCAGGGATCTCCTCACTCTGCTCCTGCCACCCTGCAAACGGGATTTCAATCTCCCACACTTTTATTGGTTCAAGTTGTAGGGAAGACAGTCCAAAAGTCCCAGGTTTTTGTTTTTTTTTTTTTGGACGATAGGGTGGTTGTGTCTCTCTGGCAAGAGGGAAGGAAGCTGCTCTGTTTGTGACCCGCAACACTGAGCTGAACTGCTGCCAGCACTGAACTTTGAGCCCGAGGAAGGTTCAATGACCAACGCTGGTGCCAGCTGAGACCTGTGTTCTATCCAGGGACATGGGACTGGAAAAGGCAGCCAAAGCAGAGCTGGATTGATGGGGCTTAACGTTCAGCATCACCTTGATTCCCACTCCGGAAGACAAGGAAAGAGAGCAAACACCTAAATAAGGCAAGCTCCATTCCCTCCATATCATTTCTTGTTCTTAGTTATCCACTTTCAAATCTTTTTGGCATTAAAGTCTTACAATTAATACAGTGGATTTTTGGTATTAAAAATCTTTGACATGGAGAGCGAAGGGAATGGTCCCAAAAAGTTCAGACTGGACCAACATCCCAAGCTGCCGCTGCCATTTAAAGGCAGCACTGAGGTGTAACCAGTGCTCCCCAGTGTTACCAGAATGCTCCCACTCTGAAAAGCAAACCAGACGTTCGAGACACCTGTATTTTTAAAAGCCGGTGATTTCCAAGATATACTTTAAGCCTGGTACAGTGAAATCTGAGCCTCTCATTATCATCACTTTCGGGCAGATTGCTATTAGGTAAGTATTAGTCTAAAAACCACATGCAAAGCTGCATGACAAATCCAAAGGATTATCGGGGGCGGGGGGCGAGAAATAAATCTTAACTGCCCAATATCTTTAGTATTTGGGAACACCCTGAGGATTACCAGAGCTGAGCCAGGGAGAGAGAAAATACTGTTAAACGTCCTTTTATATCACAAGGCTTGGTGCCAATTTTACAGCTACAGAAACTGAAGCATAAACTTAAGACACAAAACCCCAGCAGATTTAGCCTTTCTCTGTGCCTGTTGTTCAGTTTTGCTATGAGATTTGTGGCTCTGTGAGGCTTTCTGCCATATACGAGACTCACGAGTCCACGTGAACTGAAAGAGGAGTTATACTCACACGGTGGCTTCAAAACTCTGCCCAGTGCCAGACAACAGCCTTCCTTACTTCCAGGCAGAAAGTAAGAGTTATTTGGGATTAGCGGAAGAGAAAGTTCAAGCAGACACATCAAGTCCTTCTTGCCTAGAGCCACCTAGTTTGAAGTCCTCTAATACTCAGACCCCTATTCTTTAACTCTGCATTTAAAACAAACCATTAAACTGCCACCCGACATCTGCAGAATTCCCTTAAATTGGCTACAGCTATTTGTGTCAAGACAGGTTCTGCTCCTGCCCCAGATCAGAGAGAGAAAGCAAATCACGCTGGGTCCACGGTTTCAGAGTCGATCTGAGTGGCTTCTAGGATAAGATACATCACAGAATCACAGAATGCTATGGGGTTGGAAGGGACCTCTGGAGATCATCTAGTCCAACCCCCTGCCAAAGCAGGTCCCTCCTAGAGCAGGTCCCACAGGAACTTGTCCAGGCGGGTTTTGAACGTCTCCAGAGACGGAGACTCCACCACCTCTCTTGGCAGCCTGTTCCAGGGCTCTGCCACCCTCAAAGTGAAGAGGCTCCTCCTCATGTTTAGATGGAACTTCTTATGTTCCAGTTTGTGCCCATTACCTCTTGTCCTGTCCAAAGTCTCCTTTCACTTACCGGCATAGAAGTGGTAGAAGGGCCACCAGACTGCACTGTTGGGAATATAGGTGAGCAGCGAGGCCACGTAGCCCCTGTAGAAGCCTCTAAAGCCATCGGCCTTGAAGATCTGTACAATGATGTCCTTGGTTTGGCCAAAGACCAGCATCCGCTTGCCATCTTGGTTCTGCACCTTAAACCTGCCCATGCTCTCCCCCTTCCTCTGCATCATGAGATGCTGGGAGATGACATCGATGGGAACTGTGATGCTCTGGGCCACCAGGGAGGCTGAGCCGCCTGCCACCAGTGACTTCACAGCATTGTTGTTGTTGTACCGTGACACATACTTTCGAGTGAGCTCGTACGTCGTCACATAGCACTGTCCGGAGATCAGGGTGAAAGTGTTGACCAAAAAGCCACGGTAGAGCCCAGCTGTCCCTTCTGTCCGCAGGATTTTCACAAATGCATCAAACGTCCCGTTGTAGAGGCTCTTGCCCTTCTGAACCTGCAACCGTGTTCGGATAAGCGTGAAAGGGTAAACGCTCACCCGGATCATCATAGTCATGCAAATCCCAAAGACGTAGAATTTCCTTTTGTCCAGGTGCTCCCACTCAATGATGGGGATGTTGCGTTTGTCCTCCATGACTCCTGGGAGCGAGGAAGGAGGTGGTAAGTCCCAGATCTACCTCAAAAGTACAGAGCAGGTCCAGGCTCAGCCCTCCTGTCGTGACTGTCTAGGCTGGAAGCGCTGGCATCTGCAACAAGAGACACTTTGAGTAGATGATGAATCACCATAATTAGGGAAAGCAGCCTAACGTCACCTAACTTGGATTTTCCTGAAGTACGCATCTCTACTGGCAGAGCGGTGGGACTGTGACCTCAGGAAGCAGGGCCGGATCACGGGGTCGATGGCGGAACCTTCTGATGTCACCCTCGCTATTTGTTAAACTCTAACGCTCTGCACACACACAGCAGTTCTCACCGCGCTCCACACTGCTCTGCTGCAACGCAAAGCCAAGCGCCAGACTCCGCAAAGCAGTTTGAGATGCACAGAGGAAGAGCCCTGCCCCAAGAGCAAGTACTACCTTTGAACGAACAGGACCATGGATCGTCAACCAAAGCAGCTCCTTCCCCGTCATTCCGGGTTTGTGATGCTCCGAGATGTCAGGATGTCACTTTTCAGTTCCAGGCTCTGTACAAAGAAGGAAGCAACAAGTCTCCATTTGTGTTCCCAAATTCTCGGCACAAATTAAGACACGTTTTTCTGGGCATTTCCATTTTGACCTTCCTAAAACTGGAGGGGGATGCGAGCCAGGGAAGGGGGAAGAGGAGGTTGTGAAAAGAGGAGGAACAACGGGAGAACAAGGCAAATGCAAACAGCCACGTAGAGACTCCACATTGATGACCATGACCCTGGAAAGAAAGGGTTAAAAATCACAGCCCAGCAGTCCCTAACTGCGCTTTTCAGCTAAGGCGAGCAAAGTTCATCCTCACTTCAAATACCACATCATCCCCTCTGGTATGAGAGCACTCACAAACCTGCCGTCCTTCCAATTCTGGCAGCATTCGGAGCACCGGGAAACGAGGGATGAGGAAGGGGGGGTCGTCATTCAACCTCCCCCGGCAGACCCTGCCCCTCAAGCTCTATCCGTGCATCTCATCCCGCAGGCAGCCCCATCCCAGCTGCTTCCCCGGCACAAGACTGCGGGTAGTTCCACCCATCCCCCTTTTGGCTGTAATTTGCTCTAATTTGGTGCACAATTAACCAAGCTTGGAATAAGCGACCCTCCTTGCCAGGTCAGGCATATAGAATCATAGAATGGTTACAGTTGGAAGGGACATTAAAGATCATGGAGTTCCAACCCCCCTGCCCTGGGCAGGGACACCTCCCACCAGACCAGGTTGCTCCAAGCCCCATCCAACCTGGCCTTGAACCCCTCCAGGGATGGGGCAGCCACAGCTTCTCTGGGCAACCTGGGCCAGGCTCTCACCACCCTCACAGCAAAGAACTTCTTCCCAATATCTAACCTAAATCTCTCCTTTTTCAGCTTAAAACCCTTCCCCCTCGTCCCATCGCTCCCCTCCCTCATCAAGAGTCCCCCCCCAGCTTTCCGGGAGCCCCTTTAGGGACTGGAAGGGGCTCCAAGGTCTCCCCGGAGCCTTCTCTTCTCCAGGCTGAACCCCCCCAACTCTCTCAGCCCCCCCTCATCTCTGGGGCCTCCTCTGGCCCCGCTCCAACAGCTCCATGTCTTTCCTATGTTGAGGACTCCAAAGCTGGACACAGTGCTCCAGGTACAATCAAAAAGAGAAGAACATCTCAAAGCATCAACCCAACATGAAACCGAGTATTTCATTGACCACGAGGACCTTCTTTCCATATCAAGAAAAGGATCTTCAGGAGTCCCAGACTGCTAAATTATTAGAAAGCGCCTGGCAGCAGCTGCATCCCAGCCCGTATCCTGGGCTCTGGCCTTCAGGGATCTGGAGTCTGCGCAGAGAAAGAAGCGAAGCTGCTGGAGGGCAGAGCGATACTGAGCAAATGCAGGAATTGGAACAAGTTTGCCAAAACCAGAGATCTGAAAACAGATTCGCTTCGAATCTAGACTGAGTGAGAGCTCAAATTAAACATGAGGTGCAGCCAACACCCCACACCAACCTGGGGCCGTTTTCCGTTATCAGCGGAACGCAGAGAGGCCACGGCACAAATGTCTCCGCGTTTCAGGCTTCACGGAGAGAGCTCAAACAGCCAAGAGCCATTTGGTTAGAAACGCAGTAACAAAACAAGTGGCAATTATTTACCTCTGGCACAGAGAAGAAATTACGATTATGAAATTATTGGGGGGGAGGTTAGGGGGTGCTATTAACAGACCATTTCTTTGCCTATCTGCCAACAAAATATTTGCTTAACATCAGCAAACAGCATTCCCGGCTGCCACGGTTCCGGCTGATGGACACTGAAGTTAAAAATACTCAAGAGCGTCCGGGTCCACCAGGGGGACGGGGGGGCGAAGCCTATTTTACCCAGTAAAGAGAAAACTACACTTCATTGTTCCAGTCAATTGACTTGACAGATACCGAGTAACAAATACCACGGCTTGTCTAAACAAAAGTTGTATTGCTTTAATTATAATTAGTGTCACTAGTTCACCGATACAGGCATAATTAGACAGCACAAAGCTTCCTACACAGGAATTATCTCCACGCAGCACCTATGAAAACATTATTTTGTTCTTGTCAGGAGTCCCACTAGCTTCATGTTTTATAAAAAAAAAAACAAACCCGATAAAATAAAGTCTAGCCAATGCAATTTCCTGGTGAAGCCTGAGGGGTCACTCCACGCTCCAAATTCCTCTGTCACCTAAAAACTGAACCGTACATGACAGAGCTCCCCATGGGAAAGGTAAGTTCTATCCACTCAGAAAAAGCCTCTGCTGCCATAAGGAAAACAAATAAATAATAATTTTAAAAGTACACTTGATTTTTATACTTGATTTTTTCCCCCACGGGAAAGTAAGTTCTACCTGCTCAGAAAAATCCTCACTGCTGCCATAGGGAAAACAAATAAATAATAATTTTAAAAGTATGCTTGATTTTTATTTAGTTTTCCGTGTTATAGTGCTTTGTTTTTAGCATTTCAGCTGCAGCCTCCTTGAGGAAATAACCGTACTTTCTTTGGACTCTTACTAATAACTACTTTCATTCAGGATCTAAATCAGAAAGACAACGTCACTCTAAACCCAGGACCTAGAAGCTGTCGAAGCCAGAAGCTCCTCTGCGGGCGGCGGAGAGGGACAGCAGTCTGGTGTCACCGGGGATGCTTCGGTCTCACCACCGCGGCCACAACCCTTGCCCTGCCAAGGCAAGAGTTTTGCTCGGAGCATTTATTCTTCCAGAAATTAGATCCAGGGCCTTGCTCAGAGCAGTGATCCTGTCACATCCACTTTCTTAACATAACTCTTTGGTGACCTTTCCAGTAGTTTTGGGGAGACTGATATCAAAGTCTTTGGGCAATCTCGCCTGGTGGGAGGTGCCCCTGCCCAGGGCAGGAGGTTGGAACTCGATGATCTTTAAGGTCCCTTCCAACCCAAACCATTCTGTGATTCTATGGAAACGAATTGCTAAATCTCAGAAGAGCTGCCCTGCCCTCCAAAACGCAACACATGTACCCCAGCTTCCCTCCTGGGCCACGGAGCCGTTCTGTACTTCCCCACTTGAACAGTTTCCACGCCAAAACTACACTTCGTTAGATCTACACAGGTGGTAACTTCTCACCATGAATAGAAAAGCATTTCCTGAATTTCTGCCTAGAAATCAAAGCAGAGGATCACCGAGCCGGCCGTACCTGCTTCTGCTCTCTCACTAGTTTGTGGCATGACCTACAGGACACAGCTTCAGTCTTCTAAACGCAGACTGCAACTGAGTATGAACACCCCCATCTCCTTTTTAATCTCCATCAATCCCTTCTCCAAACCGTTTTTGCCGCAGCTGTACCTAAATATGATTCTTTGGCAAATAAAGACGGGTCCTTTGTGTACCCCTGGCCAAGGATGTCTCCTGCCCGGCATACTAATGCCTGAGCACGACGGCCTGGGAACCATCCAGAAGCAGGCGGGGAGGTCGCCTTTCCAAGCCCCAGCGGCTATAGGCGGTTGCCTGTGGAGATCCTCTGGAGTGGGAAAGCACGAGACCAAACAAATCCACGACACGTCTTTCCAATTTGAAGCCTTTTATCTGTGCCACGCTGTGCCAAACCTGCCCTGAGTAGGCAGCTCCATTTTCAAAGCCTTTACCATTAAATTTACCCTGGGATGGAAGCGGAATATAAAACCAGCCTCGCTGAAGGTCTGCAGTTCCTCCGCGAGCAGCTGTCTCTCTGTGAGCGATGAGGCAGAGACTCTCTAAGGCCAGCACTTCCCACACCCCCACAGCCAGCATGCAGGGGGGCCGTACGCAGGCAGTCACCCCCCTACTCACAGGTGAAGCCACTGGTGCCCACGTTTGGCCAGACAAAATGTGCTCTCTTTAGAGTGGCAAAAAGGAGGCTGAGGTGAGACCTTCTCGCTCTCTCCAGCCCCCTGAAAGGAGGGTGTAGCCGGGGGGGTCGGTCTCTTCTCCCAAGGAACAGGCGATGGGACAAGAGGAAACGGCCTCAAGTTGCACCAGGGGAGGTTTAGGATGGATATTGGGAACAATTCCTTCATGGAAAGGGTTGTGAAGCCTTGGCAGAGGCTGCCCAGGGCAGTGGTGGAGTCGCCATCCCTGGAGGGATTTCAAAGCCGGGCAGACGTGGTGCTGAGGGACACGGGTCAGTGGGGGTTTGGGCAGGGTTGGGCTGATGGTTGGACTCCATGATCTGAAAGGTCCCCCCCAACCTCGACCATTCTATCATTCCATGAACATGTGCAGAGTTTGGCACCGGGCTCGCTCAAGGTCACCGGCCGGGTGAGCAGTTGTACAGACCAGATGTCTTCCCAGCACCCCGGTTTCTCGTCGCGGCCATGTCGTGTCTCCCCCCGCTCCCCGCCTTCGCTTCCCGCAGGCCGGGAGGCGCAGGGGACCTCCATCCCCGTCCCCCGGCCCCCACCCCCGGCCCGCAGGGCCTCCAGTGGCGCAGCACCCTCCTCCTCACCCACGGGGGTCTTGCACCAACTGACACCCCGGTTTCCCCGACCCCCCCCCTCCCCCGCCAGCTCCCCCCCAGCCCCCTGCCCCGGGGGCTGCGCACCGCCCCCCCTCCCGCCCCACGGCCAGCCCCCCAGCCCCCCGCCCCAGGTCCCCCAGCCCTCACCGCTCGCCCAGCACCGACTCCCCGCCGTCCTGCCCCACCGCCGCCGCCGGCCCAGGTCTCCTCCTCCTCCCGCCCCCCAACCGAGCCCCCGCTCCCGCCCCACCGCCTCGCGCCCCGGGCCCGCGGCCTCCTCCACCGCCCCCTCACCTCAGGCCGGCGGGCAGGAGGCCCCCGCCCCGCCTCGCCCCTCCGCCGGCCGGTCCCACCGCCCCATGGCCGTTTCCCCCCCCTCCCTCGACGGTGGCCGCCGGCCGGAAGTGAACGGCGGCGGCGGCGACGGCGGCGGCAGCGCGTCGGGGCCCTCACTCGCAGCCCGAGCAATCAGAGCCCGAGCGCCGCCGCCATCTTGGGGAAGGGCTGAGGCCGCTCCGGAAGAGAGACCGCGCACTTCCGCCCGCAGTAAAGAGGACGCTCGCCCGCTGCGTCCCGGCGACAGGCCGCGGGGAACGCGGTACGCATGCGCACAGTGGGGAGGCCGCGCCTTAAAGGGACAGCGCCGAATTTCAGCTCTTAAAGGGCCAAAGCACCCACAGGTGCACGCAGATGTCGCAGCTGTGGAGGGACAGAGTGTCAGCCGCCCCGGCTCGCCCAGGAGGAGCGCAGGGCGCTGGTCACACGCACATGGGCCCCGAGAACAGCTGCAGAAGAGGGGCTGGAGGACAGACCCCGCCAGGAACGACTCACGGACAGTCGGAGACACTCTCGGCTCCAACAGCAAAGACAGAGAGCACCAAGCTGCCCTCCTGCTCCCGGGCCGGAGCTGAGGGTCCCCTTCCAGCTGTCTCCTCTTCCACCTCTGCCCTTCTCTGTGCACCCGTCAGACCTGCCGTGCCCTCTCTGCACCGCTCAGCCCACCCCATGAATGATCCCCTCCGCCCCACAGCGAGATGTGGGGTCCTCAAAGCTCATCTGTCCACGGTGATGGTCCAGGCCTCGGTTGTTTCTCCATTTGCTTCTTCCAGCCTTTTCCCGCCTTAGCTCTTCACCTGAGAGTTTGTCTTGATAGAGATGGTCTCTTTAATCATATAGAATCATGGAACCATGGAACGGTTTGGGTGGGAAGGGACCTTGAAGCTCATCTGCTTCCCCCCTGCCCTGGGCAGGGACACCTCCCACCACACCAGGTTGCTCCAAGCCCCCTCCAACCTTGGCCTTGAACCCCTCCAGGGATGGGGCAGCCACAGCTTCTCTGGGCAACCTGGGCCAGGCTCTCACCACCCTCACAGCAAAGAACTTCTGCCCCACAGCTCAGCTCAATCTCCCCTCTTGCAGCTTAAAACCCTTCCCCCTCGTCCCATCGCTCCCCTCCCTCATCAAGAGTCCCCCCCCAGCTTTCCTGGAGCCCCTTTAGGGACTGGAAGGGGCTCCAAGGTTTCCCCGGAGCCTTCTCTTCTCCAGGCTGAACCCCTCAACTCTCTCAGCAGAGGGGCTCCAGCCCTCCCAGCATCTCCGGGGCCTCCTCTGGACCTGTGCACACCTTGCACACACACACACATCCCATGAACACCCTGCACACGCATGAACACCCCCCCCCCATTACACACACACACTCCCAGAAGCCGGAGGCCGAGGGGCCTGGCGGTGCCCCCCTGGGGCTGCTCCTGGGACCCAGCAGCACAACGCAGTAGCTTTTCCATTTTAATTAAAAAAAAGAAAAAAAAAATCAAATGTACAAAGAGCAGGAAAATTTACAGCTGGTTTGTCTTAAAAAAAAAACAAAAGAAGGCTCAACTTCATCAAAAAAGCAGCAGGTGCCAATCCCGGGGGGCAGCTGGGGAAAAGTGGGGGAGCTCCATCACCATGGGAATGAGGTGTCGTACCCCCCCCAGCACCAGGGTGGTGGGAGCGGGGTGGGGAGGTCCGGCAGCGCGGGGTGGGCGCCCTTTGGGTCAGCCCATGGAGCCCATCCGGAACTTTTATGGATCCCCTTTTTTTTTTTTTTTTTTTCTGGGGTGACACCAGTGTCAGCACCCACCAACTCCCCCCGTCCCCACCACGTCCTTGCCCCGCGACCACATCCTGCCCTCAGCCCCATCTCTTTGTCCCTCCTCCGCACCCACATCCTTCTCCTGTCCCCATGTCTTTCCCTCGCCCCCTTCTCTCCCCAAATCCCAACTCCTTGCCCCATCCCACCCCCTTGCTCCCAGGGGGGCATCCCACCCCGCTGCCCCTCGCCACGACCCCATGTTAAAACATGTGTATTAAATTAAAAAAAAAAAAAAAAAAAAAAAAAAAAAAAAGAAAAAGAAAAAGAAAAAAAACAACTTCACATTTGTATGCCCCTCGCACCCTGCTGCTCCTCCATGGTCTCCCCGACCCGGTGGCAGCGTCACGCCGTGCCCCCCGCGGGGACACGGACCCTGTTGTTATCAGCATCGATGTCCCCATCAAGCTGGAGGCAACAAGCGCGGGAGCTTTCATCATCTTCCTCCTCCTCCGTGGTGGGGACTCCAGGTGCCGGAAGCTCTCCGGTCCCCCCGTTGAGGGGTACCTTCTCCCGGTGCTGGGATGGGGGGCTGTGGGGCGCACTGCACCCCCGTACCTTGCTCCTGGCTTTGAGCTGGTCGTGGTAGGCAAGGAGGGCCAGGCAGGCAGCAGCCGCCAGCGTCACGGCCAGCAGCACGGTGACGGTGACAAACTGGGGCCAGTAAGACTGGGGGGTGCCGGGGCTTGAGGACTCCCAGGACAACTCCTCCTCAGCCAGCCCGTCCGTCTTGGGGTCCGCCCCCCTGGGGTCCTGTAGGTGGTAGTGAGCCACGGTCCAGGTGTAGCCGTTCTCGGTGGCCTGGCACTTGTAGGTGCCAGCAGTCCCCTGTTGCATGATGACCACCAGCGTGTGGTCGGGCAGCAGCGTCGTGCCCCCCCGGTCCCCGTGGCCCCCGGGCTGCTGCCAGCTGTAGGTGGCCAGGGCGGAACGGCGGGGGCATGGCAGATGGACCACGGCGTTGAGCTGGGGGCTGATCCCTGCAGGGTGCGGAGGAGGAGAGCAGGGTGATGCAGTGCTCCCTATGTCCCACCCTCCAGACCCCAATCCCGTTGTGCCCCCCCCCCATACTCAACTCTCTGCGGCGAGATCCTCTGGTGCCCCCCAGGACCGTGGAGTGGCCATGCTCCTCCCGCGGTGGCACAGGGTGGCTGGGCTCCCCACCTTGATGTCCTGAACCCACGCGCTCCTGCAGCCGGAGAGTGGCATCAGCATCCCGGTCCCCTCCGTATCCACCATCCCGTCCTCATCCCGCTCCCCCCCCAGCTCACGTGTCCTCGGTGACGGTGGCACGGGTGAGCTGGCAGGAGCCCTGCAGGCTGTGCCAGGCACAGTACGGGTCCCGGGCCAGCACGCACTCGGCGCAGCTCCGGTGCAGGCTGCAGTTGGCCAACGGGACTTGGAGGACACCACCGGAGTAGCCCACGTAGAGGATGCCCTGGGGAGGAGGAGGTGCAGGGCTGAGCCTCCCCCCTGGTCCCCTGTGCCAGGCTGGGGTGGCCTGTAGGGTCTTCCCCATCCCCTACCTTCCCTGGGGCCAGCAGTAGGTTCTTCACTGGCTCCGGTGTCTTGAAGAGCTGGATGCTCTCCACGATGTGGGGACCCTCAGGCAGCTCCACCGCTTTGTGCAGGAAACCCTCCGCTGCAGGGGCACAAGGGACATCGCTGATGTTTTGGGAGGCCGAGGGAAGGGTAGGAGGGGCGACCAGGCACCCTGTGTGTACTCCCATGGAAACCCACCCGTGGCCAGGAACATGACACGGTAGGTGGCCCCCGAGATGCCACGAGTCTCGTCCACCACGATGCGCGTGTATGTGACATCCGTCTTCACAAGCAGCGGCCGTCCCTGGATGGGTGTCACCTTCCCGTCCATCAGGAAATGGTCCTTCATGAAGGTGAGGGCTTTGTCAGAGGAGGGACCCATGTAGCACTGCAGGGAGAGAGGAGTCAGTGCCGGCGTGGGGAAACTGAGGCATGGGTAGGGGGGGACACACCACCAAGCTGCCCTGTACCAGCATCAGTTGGGTGCAAAGGAACCACCATCCTCTTTACCATCCATTTCCCACCACCAGTTCCCCCCGGTGCTAGCACACAGGGCAAACTGGGACAGAAACACGCCTCCTCATGGGGACCGGCATTGTCCCCCGGGAGGGTCATGTCCCCCGGGGTGGGCAGCACTCACGCTGCCGGGCCGGGGACTCATGTCGGGGCCACCGTAGACCGTCCAGCGGGAGCTCTCCTTGTTCAGCTCCTTGTACTTGCCCTCGAAGACCTCCTCCAGAGCCTCCTGGCTGTAGGCACAGACGGCCGCGCTGCCCGCCCTGCCCGCCTGCCTGCAGGGACAGTGAGGTGGGCACGGGGAGGACGCGGGTCCCCGGAACCCCCGCGGCACCCCCGGGTGCTGGGACTCACCACTGCGAGGCGAAGACGGCGTAGAAGTCAGCGCCGCCGCCGTGGCGGGGCAGGGCGAAGGCGTGATGGATGACGTTGAAGGGGAAACGGCCGGGTTGGGAGCAAACCAGCTGGGCCTTCAGGAACGTCGTCCACTTCTTCTGCAGCACCTTGTCCCCCCCGACATCGCTCTGCGGGAGGCGGGAGGATGCTCAGCCCCCGGGGTGACAGGAGCTGGGTACCCACCTCATCCCCCGTCATCGTCGTCCCTGCACCCACCTTGCAGACACGGGCCACCCGCGGCACCAGGAGCCGCTCGAAGAAATCGAACTCATCGGCCGTCTCCTCGAAGAAGAAGTAGACCTTGTCATCTCCAGGGATGCTGAAGGAGGCCACGAAGGCGGCGTCGGCTGTGGGGCACAGCCAGGGCAGGCGGGTGAGGAGCTGGAGGGAGGATGGGGGGCTGGAGGCGCCCCCCGGCATGGGGAGGATGGGGGGGGGGGGGGGGGGGGGGCCCTCCCAAGGACCCTGCTTACCTGAAAGCCAGCGGAGGAAGGCGTCCGTCTTGAGCAGGGTCCGGCTGCCCAGCGAGCGGGAGATGATGGGCTCATTGCCCTGGAAGTTGTTCATGGTGCCCGCGTAGAGCTCGCCGTCTGCTCGGGGATGGGGTGGGGGTGAGCCATGGCAGGGACCCCCCCCACCGCCACCACCCTCCACTCTGTCCCGGGGATGGGTGCCCACCCGCGGGGGGCCACTGGCCCCGTACTCACCCACCAGCAGGGCCGTGTAGGTGTGCTGGGGGTCAAAGGGGCACTGGCCCTTCCCGTCCAGGTAGGGTTGTCCTCTGCTGCTGGACACCAGTGTGAAGTTCTCCCGGTGCTGTGGGAGAGAGGAGAAGAATCAGCCGAAGGAATTAAAACAAACCCAAAATCTGCAAGAAATGGCTGTGGACTCCCCCCGGCCGGTGAGGAAGCTGCAGGGCTCAGCAAGTGGGGAAACGATTTTCACTCTGAGGGTGGTGAGAGCCTGGCCCAGGTTGCCCAGAGAAGCTGTGGCTGCCCCATCCCTGGAGGGGTTCAAGGCCAGGTTGGAGGGGGCTTGGAGCAACCTGGGCTGGTGGGAGGTGTCCCTGCCCAGGGCAGGGGTTGGAACTGGGTTGTCTTTAAGATCCCTTCCCACCCAAACCATTCCATGATTCCATGAAACCGAGGCACAACACGTCCCGTGACCCCAGCTCGTCCGCATCGTTGCGGGGGGGGGACACACTCACGATGTAGGTGCAGGCAGGGCTGAAGGCGTAGGTCCCGCAGACGTAGAGGTGGGTCTGGTTCAGGGCCACCAGGACGCGGATGAAGTTGAAGCACTCGGTCTGGGGGGGCAAGGAAAGAGCAGAGGCGGGGGCTGAGCACCCCTGCAGCCCTGCAGAACCCCCCCCGCCATGGTGCTGTCTCACCTCCTCGCTCTTCTTTTTAAAAGCACACTCAGAGGTTTTCTCGACCGTGGGTCCCCACATTATCTGCGGAGGGAAGGGAGAGCGTCCACAGCTGCTGAGCCCAGCCACGACTGCCCAGCCCAAGCGGGGAAACTGAGGCACGGCAGAGGGTATGCCCCAACCCCCCCAGCCTCCTGAAAAGTGGCTGCTGCTCACCGAGGCTTTGGCACGGATGCTGCCAGGGGTGCCGACGGCGAGGGCCAGCACCCGGTCCCGCGCCCCCACGTACAGCTCCTCCTCGTTCTCGTGCAGGAGGAAGATGTCGTAGTGGGAGACGTTGTCCTGGCTGAAGTGGGTCAGGGTCCGGCGGGGGTCTCCTGGCAGGAGCAAAAGGGGGGTGATGGGGACCAAGGGACTCACACACTAGTCTCAGCATCACCCCCCCCCCCCCCCAGTCACCCCCGGGCGGATGCAGCAGCAGCTGCCATTGCGGCTTGTGTCACCTCTCACGTAGGAAATGGGGTGCGTTGCTTCCCCCACAGCCCCTCCATCGCTACTTCCACTTCCCCCTCCAGGTCCCCACCTCCCCCTTGTCCCCTCTGGGTCCTGCTGCAAGAGCTGGATGTCCCCAGGCTGCTGCCCTTGCCCTCTGATGCCCCTTTGCTGTCCTGTAAAAATGGGGTGCATTTTCCCCTGTTGGGCTGCAAGCTCTGCCCGCGATGCTTTGGGGCCCCAGCCATGGGGTGTTTCGGGGATGCAGCACCCCAAGGTGCCAGCCTGGGGGGTTACAAGCCCCCATGATGACCTCAAGCACAGCTGGGGGCCACAGGCATCTTGTTTGCCCCTGCCAGCCACCAAAATAGGGAAAAGGAAAAGGGGGATTTGGCAATTCTCAGAATGGCTGCATGGGGAAGGGGAAGTAGCGGCGTGGGCAGGGACCGGGGGGGGGGGGGCACAGCCCTGCCATGGGGCACAGACCTCTCCTGCTGCCCCAACGGCGCCGTCCCACCACAAACCCCCTTGCTCTGCCACCTGGCACTTGGCTGCACGCAGTGCCCCGTCTCTCCGAGGGGGCAGCTTTTCCCCCCTCCCAGGGTGGCCCTGAGCAGATCCCTGGGTGCTGGGGGGGTGCCCAAATCGCTCTGCTGGAGCTGGCACCCTGGCGTGCTCCCGGCTCCCACTCCCAAAGGCCTTTGGGTGCCCACCAGCCTCATCCCACCTGCTCCTGCAGGGTTCCCATAGCCCTTTTCATCACCCCACTCCCACCAGCCCCTGTCCCCAGCCCCGTAGCCACCGTCCCACGGCCCCAGGCGAGTGTGGGGCTAACGAGAGGGCTAATGAGACGGGGAGGCTGTGATGGAGAGCAACCTGTGGGGTCCTGACTCTGGATGCTCCTCCCTGGGGACAGGTGCCTTCCCAAACCGATGTCGTCCCCCCTCCCCAGCCAGTTTGTCCCCAGCCCGGTCCGTACTCACCGCTGGGGAAGGCGACGCGGGGCAGGGGCTCGGCGCAGAGCATGGCGGCCGGCATCACCACACCGCAGAGCAGGCGGAGGGCGGCGGCGGGCATGGCGGGGGGCGGCAGGGATGCACCCCTCGAGGGTCCCGGCACCATCCCTGCGGGGAGGGCGAGGGTTAGGGTGAGCGCTGCCGGGGCTGCGTGTCACCCAGCGGAAACGAGAGTGGGGAAGCCAGCACCCGGCGCGGCGGGGGGGAGGGGGGGGACCCTGGGTCTCCGGCGCCTCAAGCCACACGTGGCCCCCAAATATGGCTGAGAGCTTCCCACCGCCACCGCAGCACAGCCGGAGACGTCCCCACGTCCTGTGGGGCTACCCGCACTGGGACCCCCCCAGCATGGGGGTGTCCAGATGCCCCCGCAGAACCCCGCGGTGCCCGTCCCCATTAGGGATTCCTCCATGCAGCTCCATCAGTTGCTGGAGAATCCACAAAATTAGGAGGGGGGCAGGACACCCCCCTCTCACAGCTCTTTTTGCAGCTTTTGCTGGAAGCGACGGGGAAAGAGCAACGTCTGGAGAACCAGGTGGTCCCCGGGACCCCTTGCAGGTGGCCACCGTGTCCCCAGCGAGCGGCATTACCTCTCTGGCGGGTGAAGACAGAGCTGGCTCATCTCCAGCCCTGGAGCATTGGCCCCCCGCGGGTGCCTGGACCCAGGGGGCTGTGGCCAGAAGACCCTCGCGGGCCCATGCCCAGCGCCCGGCCGAGGTCCAGCCGCGCTGCCAGGCTCCCAGCCCGGCTCGTGGCGGGGCTCGTTGTGGCCCAGCCCAGCCCAGCGTGGCCCCGGCGGGGATTGCGGGAACCAGAAAGTCCTGCTGGAAGAGGACGAGCCTCAGCAGGTTGGGGCAGCGGGAGCCTGCGCCCGCCTCGATGCCTGGCGTCCCTGCCGGGAGGGCAGCGAAGCCTGGTGGAGGGAGCCGGGATGGGAGCTGGGGTGCTCTGCTCCTCCAACTGGGTTGCCCAGGGGGGAACTGGGGGCAAATGGGGTGCCCGGGTGCCTGGGTTCCTTTCCTGGCCTTGGGGAGATCTTTAGGGTGAGAGCAAAGCAACATAATTTCTCCTGTTGACTGTGGGGATTGATGGTGGGTCTGAGCATTGCCCCTCACAAACAACGCCATGGGGCTGAGCATCACCCCCACAAACAACACCATGGGGCTGAGCTTCACCCCCACAAACAACGCCATGGGGCTGAGCATCACCCTCACAAACAACCTCCTGAGGCTGAACTTCACCCCACAAATAGTCCCAAGGGGCTGAGCATCGCCCCCACAAATAGACTCATGGGGCTGAGCATTGAATCCACAAACAGCCCCATGGCCCCAAACATGGCCCCCCACAAGCAGCCCCTGGGGCAAAACATCATCCTCACAAACAGCCCTCTGGGGCTAAGCATTGCCCCCCATGAACAACCCCCTGGGGCCGATCATCGCCCCCACAAACAATCCCACAGGGCTGAGCATCATCCCCACAAACAACCCTGTGGGGCTGAGAACTGAGTCCACAAACAAACAACCTCATAGGACCAAGCATGGCCCCCCCACAAACACCCCCATGGGGCCCATCATCGCCCCCACAAGCAGCTCCCTAGAGCTGAGCATCACCCCCAACAACAGCCCCATGGGGCCAAGCATGGCCCCCCCCCCAAACAGCCTCCTGGGGCCGAGCATCGCCCCCATGAACAGCCCCCTGGGGCCCAGCATTGCCCCCACAAACAGCCCCCTGGGGCCGAGCATCACCCCACAAACAGCCCCCTGGGGCCGAGCATCACCCCACAAACAACCCATAGCCCAGCAGCCCGGCTCCCCACAGGCTGCTCCCAGACGGCTCTAGGATGGTTGTGGGCGAGAAACCCATCGAAGCTGAAGCCAAAGCCCTGGGGTCCCCCCAATACCACAGCCACATGAGTGGCACCCCAATATCCCACTCCGGGCAAGGCTGAGGAGCATCCTGCCCCGTCGGGGCCTCCTTACCTGCCTCCCCCAGTGCCACCATCCACCCGTGGGGACACCGAGCCCCGGGAGGGCAGCTCTGTCCCCACCACCTTGCTTGGCCAGGACAGAAAGCTCCTTGTCAGCACAGAAAGTAGGTTACTCTGCCCCGGATTTCCCACTTGGCGAAGGGTTGGCTGAGAAATGGGGCCGCACGGAGGCTTGGACCGGCCGCATTGTTCTGCCCTGGGCTGGAGCCACCGGGGCCGGCGGAGGGGGAGGAGGGATGGGAAAGGGAGTGGAGGCTCCTCAGTGAGGCTGAAGGCTCGGGGGGCTGGGGAAAGCCCCCGGAGAGGGTTCCCCTGACGTGAGCCAGCTCTGTGAAGCAAGATCAGCTTCAAGGCTTCTCCAGCAGAATGGGGAGCCAAAGCTCCATCACAGCCCTGACCCTCCTCCTTTCAGGATCCTCTGGCCAAAGTGCTCTGGGGACACGTGGGGAGGGGACAATTACAGCCTCCCTGTGTGGGATTTGGCACGTGGAAGTGAGTGTCACCAAGGGCCTCTCAACATTGGGGTGGTTTAGTTCTCCGTGGTGCGTTCCGGTTCACCACGGCTCCATGGGACTTGGTCCCCATCCCGCTTGCTCTCCAGGTTCCCTCCAAGCCGGGGAATATTGCACTGCCAATAAACACACATCCTCCTTGCAAAGAGGGGACAGGGCCAGCCCCTGCCCGTGTTCTCAGCAGGGTGAGACACGAGGGCGCAGGGCAGATGTGAAGCTGGTGGCCACATGGCCACTGGTCTGGCGGCTGAGACTTTCCCTGTGCCTCAGTTTCCCGACGGACTGGGAACTGGGATCCCCTCTGCCCCAGGAAAGAGTGTGGTCCTTCTCTGCCACTTGATTCCAGCCCCCTGCCCATGTCCCCCCCCCCAGGAGCATCCCCGTTGCATGGCAAGGTGTGAGGGTGCTTCCAACACCCAGGCAGGGGCTGGGGCAGCCCGGCTCAGACTCGGGGAAGCTTCTTCAGTCCCCCCTAGACCCGGGAGCAGGAGGGGATGTGGGGCAGATGGAAAGTAAGGGGGGGTGGGTGGGAATGCAGTAAGGATACAGGAAGATGCAAGGGAGGAACTGGGGGGTGCAGAGGGAGGGAGGGGGGGATCCAAGCGCTGGGGAATGCGAAGGGCAGGAGGCGGAGGGTGGGGACAGATGTGGGGCAGTGCGGGAGAGGATGCACAGGATGGAATTGGGGGGTAGAGGAGATGTGGAGGGATGCAAAGGAGATCCGGGAGGAAGAAGGGGGGGACACGGGAGGGGTGGGATGCAGGGTGGGATGCAGGGTGGGGGATGCAGGGCAGCTCTCCCCGGGGTTGGGACCTCAGCCCTTTTGTCACTGTCTGGCAGCGTCAGAGCTGTCTGGGGGGTCCCCAAAGCCCAACCCCACTATGGCGACTGCCCCCAGCCCTAGCTTTGCCTCCCGCCGCCCAGGAGCACCGTCCCCAGCCCGTCCCCAGCCCCGTTCCGGTCCCGGTGCGGCGGTACCGACCTGTGGCAGCCCCCGGGGCCGGGCGGCCGGGGAGGCCTGGCGGGAGCAGCATCCCTGCGGGGCCACCGGATCCTGCTCCTGTCGCCATGGCTACGGCTTACCTCGGCCGGCTCCGGCTGGCCTCCCCCCCCCCCGCCCCCGGCAGCCACACACCGACACACAGACAAGCCCGACAGATGGACCCGCGGCTCCTGCATGGGCACTGCCGGGCACACGCACGGACCCGCACACGCGTGCACACACGCGGGAACACGCACACGTACCCCCTCCCACCCCCCCCCAGGCCCCCCCGCAGATGGGGATGGGCACACACAGGCACGGAGACCCCTCTGCACCCACATGCGCACAACGGCACCCCCACACTGTCCCCTCCATTGCATTCCGGTGTCCCCATACCTACATCATGTCCCTTCACCCCAGCTTTGCTCCCCCCTATTTGCACCATGTCCCTGCACCCCATCTCTGCACCCCCCCACCGCATCCCTGCACCTCGTTTCTGCACCCCCTTACCCACACCCCATCGCTGCACCCCCGTCTCTGCACCCCTGTAGCTGTAGTGCATCCCTGCACCTGCAACCCTGCACCCCATCCCTGCGCCCCCATCTTTGCACCCCCATCTCTGCACCCCTCCACTGCAACCCTGCACCCCATCCCTGCGCCCCCATCTCTGCACCCCCATCTCTGCACCCCTCCACTGCAACCCTGAACCCCATCCCTGCGCCCCCATCTCTGCACCCCTCCACCCCATCCCTGCACCCCATCTCTACATCCCCATACTCCCACCGCATCCCAACACCCCCACCTCTGCACCCCTACCTCTGCACCCCCAAATCCACACTGCATCTCTGCCTCCCCAAATCTGAACCACATCCCTGCACCCCCATGTTGACACCACATCCTTGTACCCTTGTCTCTGCACCCCCAAGTCCACACAGCATCCCTGCACACCATCCTTGCACCCCAAAATCCACACTGCATCCCTGAATCTGCATCACATCCCTGTGACTGCATCCCTGCAGCCCCATCCCTGCACCCCCATATCCACACCGCATCCCTGCACCCCCATCCCTGCTTCCCTGTCTCAGCCCCCATCACCGCTCACCCATTCCCGATGTGGGGTGCTGCCTCTGGCTGCCTGTGCTCCCTGGCTTTGGGGGGGGTCCCAGGGAAGTTTGGGGCCCAGCCCTGGTGCCACCAGCAACTGCCAGGACCCAGTCCTGAGAGGGCCACCCGTGTCCCCACACCGCCCTGGCACCCACAGTACCCAGTTATGGGTGATGGAACTTCCACCCCCCTTGGCACTTCCCTTGCAGGGGGAGCCTGGCCCAACGGGCGCCGCCAGATCCCACTTCTCCTTCGGAACCTCCCTCCTTCCCCTTCCTGGCCGTGTGGGAGTGGGGTGCCCCGAGCCCCGAAACAGGATCCCCCACCATCGCTGCTTCCTCCCTCTGCAGCCACCTTCCCTGCACGACCTCAGGCGCGTCGCTTTGTCCCCAGGCTGCCATTGCACAACTGCCCACGGGGCACCCAGGAGAGGCACCAGCCCCGCAAACTGGGGTGCTGCCATCAACACCCTCAAAAGCAGCCAGCTGGGAATGGGCCTGTCCACTCCACGCTGGGGCTACCTGCCCTGCCTGGGGCTGGGGACCCCAGTTTCCCCCCCCTCCCCAGCTGCTCCCCGCTTTCTGCTCCCCAGTTCCCACGGGGCTCTGAAGTCTTTGCCCGGGAATCATAAGGAGCTTGTGCCTCGTGCCTTTGGCTGTCCCGCCGGCACTGGGGGCTTAGCTGCAGGGACACAGAGCTACCCCAGCCCCCTCCCACCCCAAGCGTTGAGGCGCAGCCCCCCCACCCCTGCCTGGTCCCCCCAAGGTTGCCCTGTGGGTGTCCCGCCACATACAGCACCTTGGGGTGCAACCTCGGGGGGTGGCAGCAGGCACAAGCTCACATCTTAAACCATCCTTGGGATTAGTGGGGCAGCCTGACCTTAATCCCACCGGGCACGCAGGGGCCTGGAGCGGGCCAGCACGGGGCTCGTGGGGCCCCCAGCACCCATTCAGCCATGCCCCAGCCTGGTAAACCCCGGTGGCTGCCAGATATCAGGGTCAGTCCTGGCTCTACCCCATCCCAGTCATTGCTCCAAGGCCCCCTTTTGCTAGATTTGTCCCCAAAAAAGCCCAATGGTCCCCAGCATGTGCCTCCCCCCCCCCCCAACGTCTGTCTGCTGTGCCCAAACCCTGGTGCTCCCACCGACCTGTGCACCCCAGGGTGCAGAGACCCTGACACTTGGTGCACAAGTGAGAGAGGCAGAGTCCTGGCTGCTTCCCTCTCGGCAGCCTCTGGGGGAGCTCAGCGCCGGGCTCAGCCCCACGGGATGGCAGCAGGAGCTGGAGAAACCGCCCCTGCCTTGGTGCTTCGACTGGAGTGGGGCTGGAGATCCCTCGTGTGCAGGGTCCCCAGGGGCTGTGCAAGACCACCGAGGGCCATACATGTTCCCCGTGGACGGTGCAAGGTCCCTGTGGCCCATACACGCTTCCCATGGGTGGCACAAGGTTCACACGGGGCTGTGCGAGAACCACACAGGGTGTGCATGGTCCCATAGGCTGTACTTGGTCTCCATGGGGATGTGCAAGGTTCCTGTGGGGCTGTGCAAAGTCCCCATGGGCTGATCATAGTCCCCATGGGGCTGCACAAGGTCCCCATGGGCTGTACATTGTCCCCATGGGCTCTACATTGTCCCCATGGGGCTATGCAGGGAACCCACAGGCCGTGCGAGCCATGGGGCGTGGGGGGTGGCAAAGGGACACAGACTGGCGCTGCCAGCTCAGCCCTTCCCTGCCGTCACCCATCCCCGCTGCGCCAGGACGCCCGGGTCCCATGGGGGGGCCGTGGGGAGGACCCGTGACATGTCCTCTCACCTCCTGACCCAGCTTCCCCCTGCGGCACAGCCGGGCGGGAGCACGAGGTGCCAGCGGCGCCGTTGGCTTCCCCTCGCCATTCAATAACCCGCTATTTTGGGCACAACCTCATGACTTTTGGGGCCCCGCGGCACGGGGCTCGGCGTCAGGCTGGGTTCCCACCCCGGGGACAGAGGTGGCACAAAGAGGACACATGGCAGCTCCTTGGCATCCCCAGCTGTGCAAGGTACAGGGTAACTGTCCTGGTGGCACTGACATCCCCGGGCTGGGCATGGGTGGCAAATGGGGCACGGGGAGGGGGTGGCACTGGAGCCAGCGTGTCCCCTGCCATGCACTTCTGAGATCCCCCACTGTAACCCCCCCCTCCCAGGAGGGGACATGGGTACCTCGCTGTGTCCCCAAAGCCAGCCCAAAGCTGGAAGGTGGCAGCGATGCCCATGGGACCCTCTTGGCCCCCCCCCGCCAGCCCTGCTTGTCCCCCCAAGTCTGGGGGGATGTGACCCCTAGGGGCTGGGGGGGACCCAGGCATCCGAGCACTGGGGTGGGTGGGTACCCCCAGGATGGGGGGCACCTACCTGGTGGTGGCTGCGCCCCGGCCGCCCGCCCGCGGTCCCTCACATCGCGGCTCCCCAGCGCTGTGCCCGGTAAAGCCGATTACGCGCCGGCTTTACGGCCCTCTCCTTCTCCCCGGCATCGCCTCCCGCCTCACTCCAGTGCCTGGCACGGCCCCGGGGGGGGGCAGGGGGGGGTCCCCTTGGCGGGGTGCCGTGGCCGTCCCCATGGTAGGAGCAAACCTGCACTCCCTCGGGTGCTGCCCCCTCCCCCCGCCCCAGTCCATCCCATCCCGGGAAACATCTGCTCCCTAAAACCCCACAGGGGGAGGAAATCTCTGAGCCCTCTCCCCAAATTCCATCCCCTCCCCATCAGCCCCTCTCGGGTCCCGGGGCTCAGCCCTCACCCCAGGCACCCCCCTGGGTGATTTGGGGTGCACGGGGTCACCCCACTCTCCCCCTCTCCATCGCAGGGCGCTCAGCCCCAGCCCTGGCTGCGGGGCTCAAAGAAATTCCCACCCCCCCCGGGACAAAGCGAGTGCCAAGCTGGGGTGCAGCAAAGCCCCCCCCTCCTCTGCCCCCGAATTCCGTCCCCCCCCCCCCGGGACAGCAATAACGACAACACACGGGGTGGGAAGGGTTCGGCTGTATTGATTCTGGAAGGAAGTACAGGCAGTGATACAGAAGCTTTGCAAGCAGAGATACAAACGCAGTCTCACCACATCCCGCCGGAGTGGGGGGGGGGTCGTGCTGGGGACCCCATCCTGCCCCCTCCCCCGGGCTGCACTCCAGGCAGGGGGTGTTGCTGGCGTTCTCCAATTGAGGCAAAAAAGCTGAAATCTCCGTCAGCGGCTGGCTGGACCCTTGCAGAGAGGGGAGCTGCCCCCGCCGCGCCCCCAAATCCCCCTCACTCAAACAAAAAAGCCTTTCTCAGTCTCCTCCTGGCAAACCAGCCCCGTCCCGGACCGAGCATCCTTGGCCTCATCCTGCCCTGAAACAGGCTCCTGAGCTCCTGCCACCGGAGAAGAGCCCAATTTAACCACAGCTGAGAAAAAACCGGGGTGAACCCCACTGGATGCAGCAGCCCCAAAAGAGGGGGGGGGGGGTGTGTCCGAGCTCCGTCACCCCATCCATCAAATCCGTCTGGTCCCGGGATGCAGCTCCGGTGGGTTTTCACTTCCCAAATTCCATCTACATCCATGCCGTGCGGGGTCCCGGGGGAAGGGGGGGCTCCCAGACCTGCTCCGGAGCGGCCCCCGCCTCGGCTAAGGCACAACTCGGCTGCTTAATAAAAAAATACTAATGAAACCCCAAAGGAGAAGAGGCGCCGTGGGTGGGCGATACAGTACGTGGAGCACTGGGAGTGCCCGGGGGGGCAAGGGGCTGGTGGGGGGGGGTGGGGGTGGGGGGTGGAAATGCCCACATGGCCCCAGAGAGATGTGGGGTATCGCCCACAAGCTGCCGGGAGCCCCCCTGCATAAAAAATTTAAAAGGAAAAAAAAAAAGAAAGAAAAGGGAATTTTGGGTTCACATCCCCCTCCCTCCCCCCCCCCCCCCCAAAAAAAAAAAAAACAAACCCAAAATGAAGGGTTGAAAGGCGCTGTGACGGCGACCCTCTGCAGCATGTGCCCCCCCCTCCCAGCACCATCAGGATGATGGGCATCAGTGTTGGGCTCGGCCTCTGCCCCAGCACCGCTGCGGACCCCCGGTGCCCTGGGCAGGGGGGGGGCACGGCCCGGCTTCTCCCGCTCCTATGTAAAAAGCTTTGGCAAAAAAGATACAATCTAAAGAGCTATTAAACTACATTCTCCTGCTCGGCTGTTGGGTAAACACAACTCCTCGGTGTCTTTGGCTGAAGTTTTAAAAAAAATTTCGAAGCTGAAAAGCTTTTTTTTGTTTGGTTTTTTTTTTATAGAAATAGATTTTTTCTTTACAAAAAAAAAAATCAAAGCATCTTTTAGCATTTTTAATATATATATATATATATAAAATTCCTGCTATAGAAAACAAAACAAAAAAAACCCCATCCTTGGTTTTTGGTATCACTTTTTTAAGGAAAAAAAAATTTCTTTTGCTTTGGGAAAAAAAAAAAACTAGCTCGAGACGGCCAGCGAACACAGGAATGGTGCCACGGAGTTACATGATGCTGCAGTTTTGCACAGCCTGACCCTGGGAGGAAAAAAGAAAAAGAAGAAAATTAAAAATAACCCCGTGTTACCACCCGTTTGCTTTGGCTGTGAAGGAGGCAGCGATGTCCAAGCGGGACCCTCTGGATGCCCCCGGTGCCCGACCACGTGTGCCCCTGGCTCTCAGCCACCCTTGGCATATAACAAATACCCCTTGGCTGGGATATTTATAGCCCTGAAGTCACAGAAATTTGAGAATTAGGGTAATAATATTGACTAATACTGAGGGTATTAATATTCGAGCGCTGAAATATTCCTGTTCCCAGCAGGAATAACCCTTGGCGGCGGTGGAACGTGGAGGGGGAGGGATGCTCCGGGGCTGCCGAGGTGGCTGAGCGTGGATGGGGTGGGGAGACCCTACGGCCACGTCCTTTTCCAGTCCCTCTCAGATTCCAGAGAGGCTTGTGCAAGCCCAAAAGTGGCTAGGGAAGGAGGAAAAGTGGAGAGGAGAAGAGGAAGGAGGAGGAGGGTCCCCCACTGCATTGAGAGGGGCTGATGGAGGGACAGGGAGGAGACCCGGCAGCACGGGGGGAGCTGGACCCGGGCTCTGGCACCGGCACTGACCTGCCTACGGGGGCTGGAGTTCCCCAGGAGGTACCTCCTGGTCACCAGGCCCTCCCCGAGGTCGATGCCCGAGTCGCCGATGCTGCGGTAGCTGCGGGTGACGGTCACGCTGGAGGTGGAGGAGCCCGAGGACACGGTGTTGATTCCCGGGTTCTGGCCGCCCGGCTTCTCGGCCGGCTGGCCACACGTGCCACAGACCACCGTGCGCGAGCGCAGGTTGTATTCGCCGGGGTCCCCAGAGCCACTGCAGCTACCCTAGATTGGGGAGGGGGACAGACAAAACAACCTTGAGCACCCGCCCAAGCACCTTCTGCCCTGAGCACCCTGCCCTGAGGACTGCAGCGGCACCCATGTCACCCTGGTCAGTCTTCAAAGAGGGTCCATACTCCACCCATCCCCTCCATCACGTGGTTTAAAAATATAATAATAATAATAAAATAAAATTATTAGTATTATTATTACTACCATTATTACTGTTACTACTACTACTCTTATTTTTCTTCTTCTTCCTCTTGTTCTTATTTATATTGATATCTATATTGATATCTATTGATATTGATATTCCCAGATTTCTGGGGCTGGCACACTGCAGATGGATGAATCGTCCCTGCTGCCCCGTCCTCACACCTCGGGCTCTCAGCACCCAGGAGACATCCCAACCCTGCTTCTCTTGTGCTTATCCAAGAGCATCCTCTTCCTCGCTGCCTGGGAGAGCACGAGCCCACTGCTTTCCAATGGGAAATTTGCTCTTGGAAAGGATTCAGGCCTCGGATAAAAGGGCAGCACATCCAGGGCTCCTCTGTCCAGGGATGATCAATACTCATCTCATCACGGCTCTCCAGATCCAGAGAACTCCAAGGAAAGCGGATGATGGATGCCCCATCCTGCTCCTGTCACAGAGCCCGGGGCAGCGGCACCCGGCGGGTTTTTGGCCGGTGCAGATGAAGAACGTGGCGGGGACGGCATCTCTGTGAGCACGATTCCCACGGGCACCTCCCGGGCAAGAGACACCCCTCCCCACGGGCCGGGGGCTCCTGGGCTGCAGCCAGGGGTGTTTGCTTTGATACGGGGAGAAGGGGCTGCAGCTCTGCTCCGGGCACACTGCCTGCTCCCTGCCTGCTCCTTGCCTGCTGCCTGCTCCCTGCCTGCTGCCTGCTGCCTGCTCCCTGCCTGCTGTCTGCTCCCTGCCCGCTGCCTGTTCCCTGCCTGCTGCCTGCTCCCTGCCTGCTGCCTGCTGCCTGCTCCCTGCCTGCTGTCTGCTCCCTGTCCGCTGCCTGTTCCCTGCCCGCTGTCTGTTCCCTGCCTGCTGCCTGCTCCTTGCCTGCTGCCTGTTCCCTGCCTGCTCCCTGCTGCCTGCTCCCTGCCTGCTGTCTGCTCCCTGCCTGCTGCCTGCTCCTTGTCCACTGCCTGCTCCCTGCTGCCTACTCCCTGCCCATTGCCTACTCCCTGCCTGCTCCCTGCTCCCTGCCTGCTCCCTGCCTGTTCCCTGCCCACTGCCCACTCTCTGCCCGCTGCTCTTCCTGGTGCACATTCCAGCTCCGTGAGGGGAGCGATGGGCTGAGAGAAGGACAAAGTCACCTCTGGATCTTTTCCAGCCCCTGGCGAAGCGGAGAGGATGGAGCAGCTGCTGCCGAGGAGCGTCATCGATCACCCTCTCACCGCCCTCCCACCACCTCCCAGCGATGGAGGTACCAGCTCAGCCTCCCTCCCTCCTCCTCCGGCCCTTTTCACAGGGGGGGGTCAAGGTCGCCCAGGTTGGAGATGATTTCAGCAAGGTCTCTAGAGCTCTTTTGGCGAGCAGTGACCTTCTCCAGGTGCCAGTGCTCTGTTGGCTTCTCCCGTGTGGTTGTTTCCACAGCAGCCTCCCAACTGCCTTCTCCCACGAGGCCTGATCCTGGGTGATGCTGAGCTGCCCCCCAACCCTGACTGGGACCGGACCTGAGTCCCACCAGCGTCCCTGTGACAGACTCCTTGGGATCTGGACATCCCCGGACATCCCCAGCGTGGTACTCACGTGGTGATGGCGGTGGTGGATGTCATCCTCGTCCTCATCCTCATCTTCGTCGTTGATGATCACGGTGCGGACCAGTTTCCGCATGGCCACCTCCTGCGGGGGACAGGGAAGGAGTTGGGGGGGTTCGGTGCCTGCCCACCCCCCCGCACCTCGGCCCGGTGCTGCCGTGGGGCTCTCACCTCCCCGTTGGAGTTGATGAGGGCAGTGCGCAGGCTGTCCCCAGAGCCCCAGCTGCTCTGGGCTTTCCACACCACGTTGCTGGGGGGGCTATGGGTCGCTCCGGCCCCCGAGGCCCAGATCTAGGGAGAAAAGCACAGAGAAAAGTGACGTTTTGGGTCTGCACAGCCCAGACCCCGGGGATGTGGGTCTGTCCCCCAAAAAAGCCACGTGCCCTGGCTCCAACCACCCAAAGTCACCAATCAGTGACCACCAGCTGGGTTTAGGATCCTACTGGATCCTTCACTGGGCCAAGACTCACCGTGACCACCTGGCCAGCCTTCAGGGTGAACTTTGGGGGGAAGCGGTAGGTGATGGGGGGATCATCTCCGTTCTGCCTCTTGATCTGCCAGTTCCCCATCGCCTGGTCCTGCGAGAGAGAGAGAGCAGCAACCCTGAGATCCCCCAGTTCCTCCCCAGCTCCTCCTGGTTCACCTCCTGCCTGTGGCTGAACCCCCAGGGAGCCTCCCTGAAGGCAAACTCACCTCGTTGGACTTGTTCCTGAGACGGACGAACCTGCCCTCCAAGTCCACCTCCTCCACGCCGACGCGGCCGCTGGTCCTGGCGTGGTGGGAGAAGCTGGTCCGACTCTCGCTGTCCTCCAGCTTCCTCTTCTTGGAGGAGCCTGGGGTGGACAAGTGGCTACGGGAGGCCCCCCCTTTGTGGGAGGAAGGGCTGGGGGACAACCTCAGCCTGGGCAGGAGGAGAAGGTGAGATGGAGTCAGTGAGGACACTCAGCTGGGACCCCCGTAGCCCACCGGGCGCAGCGCCCCGTGCTCACCGCTCCTCCTCGCCCTCCAGCAGCTTGCGGTAGGCGTTGATCTCCATGTCCAGAGCCAGCTTGATGTCCAGCAGCTCCTGGTACTCATCCAGCTGCTGCTGCATGCGTGCCCGCATCTCCGCCATCTCCCGCTCCTTGTCGGAGAGCAGGCGCCGGTTGGTCTCGCGTTCCCTGGCCAGAATGTCCTCCAAGTCGTGTAGCTTCGCCTCCTTGGCGGCCAACTGCGTGGAGAGGGAAGGTGAGGGGGGCTGCTCCACCTGGGGAGGGGACCGTCCCTGGGACGGAATGGGGGGACATCCCCCAGCCTCACCTGCTTCTGCAGCTGACTGACTTCGGAGGAGAGGTTGTCGATGCGGATGCGGGTTTGCTGCAGCTCCTCGTGGGCAGCACCCACCATGTTGCTGTTCCTCTCAGCCGACTGCTTGGCGTTCTCCAGCTGGAGGATGAGATGGGGAGGTCAGCATCCCCAGCACCCTCTGCCCACCGGGTGGGGAGAGGAAGGTCGGGTGGGTGCTACTCACCTTCGCCCCGTAGGTCTTCTCCAGTTCGTCCTTGTAAAGCCTGATCTGGGCTTCGTGCTGGCTCCGCAGCTCCTGCAGGGCTTCAGAGAGCTTGCTCTCAAACTCCCGCTGCCGCCCATTGTCGATCTCCACCAGCCGGGTCTCGTGGCGGCGTTTAGTCTCTCGCAGCTCCTGGGGACAGGCCAGGGGACACGGTGTCACCTCGGGGTGGGATTGGCTTGGGGACAGGGACACAACACACAGGGGGTGTTATCCCAAGGGAGCCCGGCACTGCACATGGCTCCTCACCTCGCTGTAAATGTTCTTCTGGAATTCGAGCTCTTCTTTCAGCGTCTGCAGCCGGTTCTCGGCATCCACGCGGCGCAGCATCTCATCCTGCAGCTGCTTCTTGGCTTCGCTCAAGGCACTTTCCAGCTGTGGGGAATTCATAGAACCATAGAATGGTTTGGGTGGGAAGGGACCGTGAAGATCATCTCATTCCATCCCCCCTGCCCTGGGCAGGGACACCTCCCACCAGCCCAGGTTGCTCCAAGCCCCCTCCAACCTGGCCTTGAACCCCTCCAGGGATGGGGCAGCCACAGCTTCTCTGGGCAACCTGGGCCAGGCTCTCACCACCCTCACAGCAAAGAACTTCTGCCCCACATCTCTTCTGAGATCTCACCCTTCCCCCTCGTCCCATCGCTCCCCTCCCTCATCAAGAGTCCCCCCCAGCTTTTCTGGAGCCCCTTTAGGGACTGGAAGGGGCTCAAAGGTCTCCCTGGAGCCTTCTCTTCTCCAGGCTGAGCAACTAATTGAGAAGGACTGTCACAGGCCGGGGACCGTCCAGGCACAGCCCCTGGCCAGTGTCCCACCACCCAGCCGTGCCCCCCGGGGGTCCCCGGGGCAGTTGGGGACAGGATTGCCACCGCTCACCTTCGCCACCTGCGCCCTCAGGTCCCGCACTTCAGACTCCAGGTTCCTCTTCTCTCCCAGGGCCGTGGAGAGCGCGGCCTCCTTGGAGTTAAGCAGAGCCTCCACGTCCTTGAGGCGCGCCTGGGCCGTCAGCAGGTCCCCTTCCTTCTTGGCATTCCTGTGAGGCAGCGATGGCACAGGGGTGAGTGGCACCGGTGGAAAACCACGCATGGCACCCCGCACCCCCGCCCCAGGCACAGCGAGCATCACCTCCCACCCTCCTCACCTCCACCCCACCCCATCACCCCCAGAAGAGCTGCAGGATTGTACCCACCACCCACCCGCCAAAGGGACTGGCATCTCCCAGCCACCCGGCTTGTCTGGCACCGGTTTGGACACTGGGAAGCAGAAAGGGTTGGGAAAAACTGGGGGAGCAAGAGGTGTCTCGGGGATGGAACACCCCCATGGAGTACAGGCACCCCAGCCCCGCTGCACCCACTAGAGGTCAGTGCCGACCGGCACAGCGCCGCGTGGTACGGCACGGTGTGGTGTGGCACAGTGTAGTGTGACACGGTGTGGCATGGCATGGCATGGCACAGCACAGTGTAGTACGGCACGGTGTGGTGTGGCACAGTGTAGTGTGACACGGCGTGGCATGGCATGGCACAGCACAGTGTGGTACGGCACGGTGTGGTGTGGCATGGTGTGGTGTGGCACACTACACTGTGCCACGCCGTGGCACGGCACAGCACGGCAAAGTGCAGTGTGGTACGGCACGGTGTGGTGTGGTGTGGCACAGTGTGGTGTGACACGGCGTGGCACGGCACGGCACAGCACAGTGTGGTACGGCACGGTGTGGTGTGGCACGGTGTGGTGTGGCACAGTGTAGTGTGACACGGTGTGGCATGGCATGGCATGGCACAGCACAGCACAGTGTAGTACAGCACGGTGTGGTGTGGCACAGTGTAGTGTGACACGGCGTGGCATGGCACAGCACAGCACAGCACAGTGTGGTACGGCACGGTGTGGTGTGGCACAGTGTAGTGTGACACGGCGTGGCATGGCATGGCACGGCACAGCACAGTGTGGTACGGCACGGTGTGGTGTGGCATGGTGTGGTGTGGCACAGCGTAGTGTGACACGGCGTGGCATGGCACAGCACGGCAAAGTGCAGTGTGGTATGGCCCAGCACAGTGTGGCACAGTGCAGAATGGCACGGCACAGTGCAGTGTGGTGTGACGCAGTGCAGCGTGGCATGGCCTGGCACTGCATGGTGTGGTGTGGCACGGAGCAGGGTGGCATGGCACAGCGTGGTGTGGTGTGACATGGTGCAGGGTGGCATGGCACAGCATGGTATGACACGGCGTGGTGTGGCATGGCACTGCATGGTGTGGTGTGACATGGTGCGACACAGCATGGAACAGCCCGGTGTGGGATGACATGGTGCAGGGTGGCATGGCATGGTGCACCATGGCATGGCATGGCACAGCACAGCATGGTGTGGTGTGGCACAGAGCAGGGTGGCATGGCACTGCGTGGTGTGGCACAGTGTGGCATGGCATGGCACGGCACAGCACGGTGTGACACGGTGTGGTGTAGCATGGCACTGCGTTGTGTGGTGTGACACAGTGCAGCGTGGCATGGCACAGCATGACATGATGTGGCACAGTGCAGCATGGCATGGCACAGCATGGTGTGGTGTGATACGGTGCAGGGTGGCATGGCAAGAGTGTGTGTGACATGGCATGGCACCGCGTGATGTGGTGTGACACAGTGCAGGGTGGCATGGCATGGCACAGCGTGGTGTGACACGGTGGAGGGTGGCATGGCACAGCATGGTGTGGTGTGATACGGTGCAGGGTGGCATGGCAAGAGTGTGTGTGACATGGCATGGCACCGCGTGATGTGGTGTGACACAGTGCAGGGTGGCATGGCATGGCATGGCGTGGCACAGTGGGGTGTGACATGGTGCAGGGTGGCATGGCATGGCATGGCATGGCATGGCATGGCACAGCGTGGTGTGACACAGTGCAGGGTGGCATGGCATGGCATGGCACAGTGGGGTGTGACATGGTGCAGGGTGGCATGGCATGGCATGGCACAGCGTGGTGTGACACAGTGGAGGGTGGCATGGCACAGAGTGGTGTGGGGTGACACGGTGCAGGGTGGCATGGCAGAGTGTAGTGTGGTGTGACACAGTGCAGGGTGGCATGGCATGGCATGGCGTGGCACAGTGGGGTGTGACATGGTGCAGGGTGGCATGGCATGGCACTGCGTGGTGTGGTGTGACACAGTGCAGGGTGGCATGGCATGGCATGGCATGGCATGGCGTGGCATAGTGTGGTGTGACACGGTGGAGGGTGGCATGGCACAGTGTGGTGTGGGGTGACACGGTGCAGGGTGGCATGGCAGAGTGTAGTGTGGTGTGACACAGTGCAGGGTGGCATGGCATGGCATGGCGTGGCACAGTGTGGTGTGACATGGTGCAGGGTGGCATGGCATGGCACTGCGTGGTGTGGTGTGACACAGTGCAGGGTGGCATGGCATGGCATGGCATGGCGTGGCATAGTGTGGTGTGACACGGTGGAGGGTGGCATGGCACAGTGTGGTGTGGGGTGACACGGTGCAGGGTGGCCCGGCACAGCAGACGGGTGTCCCGGTGCCCAGCACTGCTGTGCACTCTCAGAGCCCCCCCACCATCCCCTCCGTGCCCCCCCTCGCTTTTTCAGCCCCCCGGCAGCGGGTCAAGGCAGCACCCGGGACACGCCGTTGGGCGCCTGGGGAACCTGATCCCACCGCACCACCAAAACGCCACCTGACGCTATTTCGGTAGGCCCTATAAAAAGAACAGACCCCACGCTCCATCTGCGGCCCCCAGCGGCCACCGGCACTGGGCTGGCTTGCCCTGGCTCCTGACAGAGATGATCACCCCATTTCCTCCCTGGAAACGGGGTGCGGGATGTGCCCAGGCGCCGGCGCCGGCTGCGGTGCCCCCTCGGCCGTGGGCGAGCGTTGGCCGTGGGCCGGCGCGGGGTGCGCATTCCTGGTGTGCTGAGCAGGCACCCGCGCCATGAGATCATGGGTTAAAAACATACCAGGGAGGGGCCGGTGGCAGCGACGGGGCTGAGCCTGCCCCAGCTGCAGGATCGGGCCCCGGGGCAGGATGGGGAGATGCCGAGGAGGGGGATGGACTCCTCTCCTCCTGCCCACGGGGACCGGGGCGAGCAGGGACCGGCGTCCCCAGACTTGCACATACTTGGGGAGTGGGAGTTTTCCCGCATTTCTTTCCGCTTTCTGACCCCAGCCGGCCCGGAGAAGCCGTTCCGAGATGTTCGCATGCCGTACCCCATGAACCCCCTTTCGTGGGGAGCCCTGGTCCCGCGTGCCGGAGCCCGTGCCGGAGCCGGCCGCCCCAGCGCCACGCCGGCGGGTCCCAATCCTTTCATGCCAGTGACTCATAGGACAAAAATGCCATCTGGGAGCGGATCCGCAGCCTCCCCGGCTCATTGCAGGCAGCGTTCGAGGCTGAGTTTTCCCATCTGGCAGTGGCTCGCCCTCGCAGCCAGCGTGGCCACCCCGGCACCGCCGGCAGGGTCTAATCCTGCTGTCCCTCATGGAGGTAACACCAGCGCTGAGCTCTGGGAAGAGCCTGCCCTCGGCGTTTCGCTTCTTTATCGGCTGCAGGGACTTGGGTACAGGTGGGAGTCACCGGCTCTTTGGGATGGGGGCTTGTGGCACGTGCAGCTCCAGGCACATCCTGGAGCCTCCGACGGCTCTTTAGGGGACACCGGTACCATCCATACGTGAAATACGGAGGGGAAAATGCTGAGACCAGATGGTTGCACTTGTGTCCCCGCAGTGGTGACAGATTTGCCCTCTCCAGGGGACTGGAGGGACCCAGAGCTCAGGGTAAAACGCATCAATGGCTAGAAAGCCCCATGGTAAATCCCAGAATTGAGGACAAATCCCTTTTTCCTTAGAAGCCTCCTGTGCCCAGCTGTGGTTGTGCCGGGGAGGAGCAGAGCCGGGAGCTCGGCGCTCACCGTCAGGGCTGAGTTTGGGAGGTTTTGCAGGAAGGAGAGGGATGAGACAAATCCCTGCCCCAACCTTTCCTCCGGTGACTCCGGGGGTTTGCGTGACACGGCTCTGGCTCTGGGACCTGAGCATCTCCCCCGTCTTCCTTCAAAGCCCAGCCCTGACTCGGAACGCAGCAGCCTCCAGACCAGGTTCCAGCACGTCCTGTGTCCTCTCCTGCGCTGGGACCCCCGCACCCACCGCTCCACGTGAGCCCTGGTGCTTCCCAGCCCAGCCCAGCCAGGGTTTGGATCTTCCCTTCGCCTCCCGGTGGGTCCTGCTTTTATTTCCCCGCAGCCTCCCAGGCTCCAGCTGGCGCTGGGCTAAAAATAAAAACTTTGATGGCAGCTGCGTCGCTCCCACTTCCCTCGGCCACGGGACGAAGAGGGACCCTCCTCCTCCTCCCCGGAGGCTTTCACCGGTCTCCCCATCCTCCCTGCTACAGCCTAAAAGATCCCAAATCCTCCGGCAGCCAAAAGGGAAGCCGAGATCCACCCCGAAGGGCCGCGGGCAGGGGACAGGGGCTCAGCGTCCCGCAGGATTTGATCCCCTGCGCTGGGGGAGTCGGGTGTAAAAACAAGCATTTATCGAAGCCAAGAGGAGAAAACACAACGGAGGCACCAAATCCTCAAGAAACAAACTTCTCAAGAGAAAAGATGGAGGGAAAAAGGGGCCTCAAGACGTTTTATTTTTAGCTTTTAAAAGCAGGAAGGAGGAAAAAAAAAAAAAAAAAAAAAAAGAAAATTGCAGCTGAGCTGCCAGAAAATCCAAATGTTAATGGAAAGTTGGACCTGCTCTGACTGTGCTCAGCACAGACACAGACACAGGCAGGAGCCCGCAGAGCTGACGCGATGGCTTCAGAAAGGGCCAGGGCTGAAGAACCTCGGGGCGAACGGTCCCCTGCAGAAGGATCGGGGACAGTGCCCACGATCTGCCAGTGCTCCCCTTTGCTCTGCCCCAAAATCCCAGCCCAGAAACCTGGCAGATCTGGGCTCTCCCTCTGGAAAAGCCATGGGAGCCGATGGGAGATGAGCTTTGGGCCGGCAGGAGGGTGCCAACCCTCCCCCAGAAGCCAGAGCCCACTCGGTGCATTTTAGGAAACACCCTTTGGTTTCACCCTAATCCCCACGAGCCGTCTCTGAAGCACGAGTGGGACGGAGCCAGTGGGAGAAATGGGCGTTCTCCTCCTTCCCTGTCCCCACCCCAGAGAAGGTGCCAGGCCAGGGCAGCTCACACGCTCACGCCCCATCTCTAAATCTTTCTAAATTTTGTCACACGTCTGCAAATCCCCGGGGACGGCGGGTTTCCTCCTGACCTCGCTGCCAGGGAGCCAGGCGACACCCCAGCCCCCTCCCCTGCAGCCCCGGGGAAATTCTACCCCAGAAAAGGCTCGATGACATATTTACAGCTTGGGAAACTGAGGCAAGAGAGGCATCAAGCAGGTTTGTGATGGATCTGATCGCTGGGAGAACCCAGAAAACCTGCTCTGCCCCACCTTGGGCTTGCACTGCTCTGTGCTGTGCCGCCTCCAGCACCAGGGATCGGTCCCAGGGATCACTCCCCCATCCCAGGGATCATTCCTCCATGCCAGGGATCAATCCCCCATTCCAGGGATTATTCCCCTTATCCCAGAGATTGCTTCCCTATCCCAGGGATCATTTCCCCATCCCCATGATTGTTTCCCCATCCCAGGGATTGTTCCCCCCATCCCAGAGATCACTCCTCCATCCCAGGGATTGTTCCCCCCCATCCCAGAGATCACTCCTCCATCCCAGGAATCTCTCCCCCATCCCAGGAATCGCTCCTTCTATGAGGGGAATTGTTCCCCCATCCCAGAAATCGCTCCCCCATCCCAGGGATCATTCCCCCATCCCAGGGATCGCTCCCCCATCCCAGGGATCGCTCCTTCTAGGAGGGGTATCATTTCCCCACCCCAGGAATTGCTCCCCCATCCCAGAGATAGCTCCCTCATCCCAGGGGTCACTTGTCCATCCCAGGGATCGCTCGCCCATCCAGGGCCTGGAGCCCCCCAGGACAAGCTGCAGGGACAGCGTGAGGAAAGGCGGTCTCGGGAAAGCCTCGGCGGTGGGGCAATGGGAATGTGGCAAAGCAGCTTCTCCCAGCTCCTGACTCATCTGTGCCGCTGCGCCTTTGCCAAATCACCAGGATAAACACCGGCCGGTCTCCTAGCAGGGAGCTGTAAATAGCCAGCGCGATGTATAGCGAGGACAACATCTGCACGGCACCGGCATCCTGTTCGGCACCAAAACCCCGGCCAAACGGCAGCCAGGGGATGCCAGCACCGGCGGGGTTCAAGGATACAGGGAAAGGGCCCCCACCCTCCAGCCTCAGCTCTGCCAAAGCCCCCTCCCGCTGCCAGGGCCGGTGCCAGCCGTGCCGCACGCTCCTGGCACGCTCATCCCTGGCTTTGTTCGGCGGAGTGAGAGCAGCCTGTTGGCATCACTAAAGAGCTGGACTTCCCCCCCCTCTCTTGGAATTGGGATCTGGCCTTTTCCTTGTGTCCCGAAAATGAACCAAAACCGCTGCTTCGTTGGGTTGGGAAAAGAGCATTTTGCTGGGATGCAGACGGAGCCTCAGCCTGGGGTTCCCCAAATCTCAGTCACTCCCCTCCCTCTGCAAACCCGAGCACCAGGAGCCTCTCCGGGAGCCACGGGCACAAACAAAGTCCCGGACCCCATCGCAGCCGATACCTCCAGGAATCAGCCACAAATCCACCCCAGAGGAAGCCTTTCAGGGCTTTTCTCCCCCGAACGGAGCAAACGCCCTGCACCCACACAGCCTCGTCCCTCGTCACGGGGCAAAGCAATTAAGCTTCATCAGCACCCCAACAAATTGATGCACGTGACCACGGCGGGGACCGACGGGCTCCCACCCCCCTCGCTACCTAAAAATGTGATTTTAGAGAATGAATAGTACCCCCGAGCCGGCTGGGGAGCCCCCGTGTCACTCGCTCCCCGTCCCGGGCCGTCACGCCAGCGCTGGTGACTCATCCCGGCAGCTCAAAATGGAAATCCCAAGTCACCAACTGACGCTGCTGTTTGGGCTGAGTCCCCCCCCCCGCCCCGGTAACAGGAGGGCTCCCTGGTTTTGAAGGGTGGATGGTGTTACCAGAGGGGTTTTAGAGCTGGAAAAGGAGGTTTTGCCGGCTCCTGGGGGGCAGTCAATAGGGGAATGGATGGGACTTGGCTTTCTGCTGCCCACACTGTGCTTTTGGGGGCCCCAGGTGAGGTTTTTATCAGGCAGAAATCCATGTGTTTGCACAGAGAAGGGGCCGGATTCATTCTCCCAGCCCCAGCGGGGAGCAGGCAGAACAACTTCCCACCGGGTCCAACGGTGCCTTGATGCCTCTGAACCCCCCCTTGCTGCCCCTGAACCCCCCTCACTGCCCCTGAACCCCCCTCACTGCCCCTGAACCCCCCTCGCTGCCTCTGAACCCCCCCTTGCTGCCCCTGAACCCCCCTCGCTGCCTCTGAACCCCCCCTTGCTGCCCCTGAACCCCCCTCTTGATGTCCCTGAACCCCTGTCACTGCCTCTGAACCCCCCTCACTGCCTCTGAACCCCCCTTGCCGCCCCTGAACCCCCCTTGCTGCCTCTGAACCCCCCCTTGCTGCCCCTGAACCCCTCTCGCTGCCCCTGAACCCCCCTCGCTGCCTCTGAACCCCCCTCGCTGCCTCTGAACACCGCCTCGCTGCCCCTGAACCCCCCTTGCTGCCCCTGAACCCCCCCTTGCTGCCCCTGAACCCCCCTCTTGATGTCCCTGAACCCCGTCACTGCCTCTGAACCCCCCTCACTGCCTCTGAACCCCCCTCTTGATGCCCCTGAACCCCCCTCGCTGCCTCTGAACCCCCTTTTCAGAGCTGCCTTTAACTTTTCCAGGGTGCAGGAAGCCACAGGAGATGGATGCAAAGAGGATGCAAAGAGCTGGGAAGGAACAAGTGAGCATCGGCCGCTGGAAGCCACCAGTGCCAGGAGCACACGGACCCCGGCACCGCTCCTGGCCAAGCCTCGGGGACGAGAGCAAATCGAGGGCAGAATTAACCTATTTTCCCTATTTTCCCCTTCGCCACCAAACCCCTGGATACCTGGAACAGGCAGAGACCCAGCCCCCCAGGCTGGGATTACATGCAAAGTGCCACCAGTTGAAACTTGATTTAATGAAACTGGTCCAACCCCGGGTTTGTCCCCAGAACTGGGCAATTTTGGCCACTCGGCGTGCAGGAAAAAACCCGGCCGGCGGTTTTGTCTCTGCAGATCCCGAGGGAATTGGCTGAGCCTGGGCTTTCCAGAGGGAGGGCTGCTTCCTCGCTTGTAAAAACTGCATTTTCCATTGAAACAAAATAAAATAAAATAAAATCCCCAAAGACTTTAAAAACCTGACTATCTCAACTGCTCGGAAAACCACAATTAAACACCGGTCAATCCCCACTCGCCAGCCCGGACCCAGGACTGACGAACGCACCAGCTTGGCTTTTGTTGGCTTCCCAGAGAGTTTTGAATGAGGTTATCTCAACATCGCTCGGTGGCCTGGACCTAAACCATCTTAAATCGAGATTAAAGCAATGAATTAAAGTCCTTCATCAGGAAAAAGGAACTCTCTAAAAAAAGGACTGGAATTGTGCTGGAAAGAAAAGTTTTTTAGCCTTAGCTCAAATATGGGAATATCCCACCTTCCACCTTGCTCGCTTTTGGAGAACAAGGTTTCAGCAGAAGAGGCACAAGAAGAAAGTTTGTTCTTCCAATCCAGAATTTACTAACAATTTGTAGCGTTGTACATAATATAAAGGCCTGTTTAAAGCTTAACCCTGCATCCTGCGTAATTCTGCCTCCGGGAAGAGGCGAGAACAAGGAAATTCCAAGTTTTCGCTGCCACACTGTGAACATTCACGACGGTGACAGGTAGAGGGTTGTGTCTTTAATAGAATGGACAAATATTCATAGAATGGACAAATATTCACGCAACAACTACATTTTGGACCGAATTAAATTTAAGGGATTTTGCTCAGTCTTGACCGCCTTACTCCGACACAGCAAATCCCAGTTTTTGCAATAATTGGGTTAAAACTTAATGGGAAAGTTTTGTCTGTGTTTTGTTTTTTTTTTTTTTTTCCCCCACCTAAAACAACCCTTAGTGTTGCACCTCCACAGAAATCCCAAAACATGAGATTTACTTCAATAGACCCTTCTCCTGATGAATGAGAAAGGCAAAGCCCATAAACCACCGCCTTAAAGGATGAAAATTAAGTGCAGGCTCCCAGTGTTTCCCTGGGGGATTTGACGGGGCGGGGAGGGGGGGAGGTTTTACAAATGTAGTTAAAAACAGGGAGCTGAGTCACTCGGATTAATAACGTCTTCGGGACGGGGAGCGTTGGGGTGGGGGGGGGGGGAAGAACAGCCATAAGCTCGTGTTTCGCTGGGACCTGGCAGCGGGAGAGGGAGGAACAGGGATGCAAATCCCAGCCCCCGGGAGCAGGGAAACGCGTGGCCACCATGCAAATCTGGTGGCCGCCTCCTTTCCCTCTGCACACACGGGCGAGCTGAGGGCGTCTCTGAATGCAAAGTTGGCAGCTCCTAAACGGGGCGATGGAAAGCAAAGAGGAGGTTGCTCTGCTCATGGGGACATCACCGTGCCCCAGCCGGGGGGAACTGCTGGGAACAGGGTCCCTGGGCAAGAGGGGACAAGGCAGAGAGGACCCAAGAGAGGGAAAACAGGGAGCAAGCTCCAATTTTCCTTTTTCCTCTGCAGCAGCAGCGGTTCACCCCACTGAGAAGCTCAAAATGAGCTGGCAATGTGCACTGGTGCCATGGTTTGGGAAGCGATGGTATCCAGAGGGAGCGGACAGGCTGGAGAGATGGGACCGTGCCAACCTCATGAGCTTCAACCAGGTCAAGTGCAGGGTCCTGAACCTGGGTTGGGGCAACCCCAAGCCCAAATCCAGGCTGGGGATGGAGGTATGGAGAGCAGCTTTGAGGAGAAGGACTTGGGGGTGCTGGGGGGTGAGAAGCTCCACACACCCTGGCACCGTGCGCTGGCAGCCCAGCAAGCCCCCTGCCCCCTGGGCTGCATCCCCAGGGCGAGGGGGGGGGGATTCTGCCCCTCTGCTCCGCTCTGGGGAGACACCCCCCCCCACCCAGTGCTGCCTCCAGCTCTGGGGCCTCAGCACAGGAGAGACATGGACCTGTTGGAGCGGGGCCAGAGGAGGCCCCGGAGATGCTGGGAGGGCTGGAGCCCCTCTGCTGGGAGGGGGGGCTGAGAGAGTTGGGGGGGTTCAGCCTGGAGAAGAGAAGGCTCCGGGGAGACCTTGGAGCCCCTTCCAGTCCCTAAAGGGGCTCCAGGAAAGCTGGGGAGGGACTCTTGATGAGGGAGGGGAGCCATAGGATGAGGGGGAAGGGTTTTAAGCTGAAAGAGGAGAGATTTAGATTAGATATTGGGAAGAAGTTCTTTGCTGTGAGGGTGGTGAGAGCCTGGCCCAGGTTGCCCAGAGAAGCTGTGGCTGCCCCATCCCTGGAGGGGTTCAAGGCCAGGTTGGAGGGGGCTTGGAGCAACCTGGTCTGGTGGGAGGTGTCCCTGCCCAGGGCAGGGAGGGGGGACTGGATGGGCTTTAATGTCCCTTCCACCCCAAACCATTCTATGGTTCTATGGTTCCCTAAATCCGGGTACGCAAAGCTTCCGTCCCACACAATTTGCTTATGAAACAAAGCAAGGGATTGTTGGATCCAGCTGTCACCCGTCTTCCTGAGAACAGAAAGGGTTTTCTCTCCCGGCCGGCAGAGCGCAGATAAGGGCAGGCGAGGTGTTTACTCTGCCACAAGGTCTGTTTGCCCGCAGCGGCTGTACGGGCTGTGCCGGAGCCACCCTGTTTGCCCGCTTCAGCCTCCGGCCGTGAGTCACCGTCTCCGTCAGGATGGCTGCCGGGATGGCTCCGGACGTGGATACCGTTGGGAAAAGGGCAGCTCGGCGTGAGGAGATGCGGGGGTGAGGATGAGCATGGTGTTTCGCTGCGCTCTGCCATGCGCGGGTGGTCCCGGCACCCCTCTGCCCGCTCTGTGCCAGGGAGAAGCCCGGACCCTCTCGGTGTGTGTGCGGGGAATAACCACCTCCCCTCCAGCCAGGGCTGCGGCCGTGGCGTCCCCAGAAAGTGCGATTTAGCCCCAACTGCAAACGGGGCCACTGCAAGAGGCTTCACCCTCCCCGTTACCTCCCTCCTGCTCAGCCCCCTGTGCCCACGAGTCGGTGGCCGGTGGCTTTTTGCACCGGAGCGACAGAACTGAGGCAATAAAGCAGCACTAATTGCTATTTGGGATGCGCGGGCTGAGGGTTTGCTTCCCTGCCCTGCAAACGGGGGCTCTGGGTGCATCCCACCCTGCCAAAGCACGATGCCAAGGAGCCAAATCTGCTCCCTGCAGTGCTCTGCTTCCTCCCCCCCCCAGCCCCAGCCCATGGCACGAAGGCTCCGTGTTGGAAAACTCCCCCTAATTTCTCCTTGGGCTGTGGGGAGATGACGGGTGCCCTGCAGGCGGGGGGGGGGAATCCTCGCACCCCACAGATGCTGCCGGGGAGCAGGTTATCCCCAAGCACCCGTCATGCCAGGAAGGAAGGGGCGGGTGAGCGTGACTCTGGAGAGTGGGGGGGCAGGGGGACCCGCCAAAGCGTGGCCCTGGTGGCCACCACACCCTGCTCCAGCCTCAGGACGTGCCACTAAACGTGACTCATCTCCCCGCTCCTGCCCCGGTGCCGGGCTCCAACCCTCCTTCTGCCCCTCTGCAACCTCCCTCCCTGTCCCCACGGAGGGCGACAGGCATTAAAAGCCCCTCGGAGGTTCTATTGCCACCATTCGTGTCCTGCTTCACCACTGGGCTGGATCCAGAGCCCTCCCCAAAGCCAACAGCGAGACCAGAGCTCTGCTTGGCCACTGTATTGCAAGGAGAGGGGGACAAGCGGCTCTTCCCAGTGGGGACTGGGAGCTTCAATGGGGCAACCGGCCACCCCCAGTGCTGGAAAACAGACGGGTGCCCGTGAGCACTGGGGCCAAGTCTCCTTCGGGCTCCCACCCCTTCAAGACCCACATGTTACACATCCGTGTCAAGAGCTTGGCCTTCTTTGGGGGGGCTCACATGACTCAGAGCTGGGGTTTTAATGGAGAAAACGGGTCCCTAAACTGTTGTTAATTAAAACCCCAACAAATTGGTGCTGTCGAGGCACCGGGGCAGGGAGACGTTGAGCTTCGCTGAGCCGGGGGGCACCAAGGGCGGCCGGAGGAGGCAGCTGCTGAAGGCAGGAGCTGGAGCAAGTGGCTGGAGGTGGCTCCTGCCCAAGAGGGTTGAGAGACCCCGGCGATCGCAACCCCCCCCCTCCAGGTGCTTCTGCGCCGCTCGCAGCCCCGACGCAAAAAATTCAAAAGCTTCGGAAGAGCTTTTTTTGCGCCCGGCCCTGGCTCCACCACCTCTTTGTAGGGACACCCCGCCAACGCCTGCAAGCCCGTAATTACACGGGGTAAAGTACGGGCAGTGGGGCACCCCCCGCGCCCGCTCCCCGGGAACTTTGTCCCTGTTGCTATCGCACCTCCTGGCTCTAAACACGGGAAAAGGGGCAATAAAGCATCATGGTTGGCAACGCCTCGGAGGATAAGCCCGCTCACAGGCGCCTTCGCCTTCACCTTGGAGAGGAAATTGGTTTACGACTGACAACAGGCGCTGCTGACTCAGCGTCGCCGGGGAGCAGAGGGATCCTAACCCCGGTCGGGTTTTGTGGCATCTCCGCGGGCTCGCTCTGATGCGCCTCATTAACCAACTTCCACTCCCTTTGGCTCACCTTAGTACCCACAGCCCCACACCGCGCTGTGGGGTGTGCAAGTGTGTTGCGACACCCTTCACACCCCAAAACGGGGTTTTTTTTCCACCGGGGCCGGGGGCCGGGCTGCGGCGCGGGGGTCTCGGTGAGGGGCTGCAGCTGCCACCGCAGCCGGGGGAGCGGGGACCGTGCCAGCCCCCGGCAGTTGTTCAGCTTCACACTGGGGCTATTCAGCCCTCGGTGGTGGGGGGTGGTGGTGATGGAGGGAGCGGAGGCAGGTGGGGACCCAGCCCCGACACCCCGGTGAGGGGCTGCGGGGGACCGATGGCAGCTGCGGGCAGAAACGGCACCAGCCTCGGCTGTTTGGGAACGTGCCGAGCCCATTGCAGAGAAGGAACCTCAGGAAACGGCCTCTCAAAGGGAGCAGGACGGGGAAACGGGTAACGTGGCCGGCAGCAGGACAGCGGGAGGCGATTCCCAGCCCTACTCTGGGGAAGCCCATCCCGAACCCGCTGGGTTGGTGCTTCCCAGGGAACTCCTCCATGCCAGCCCTAATTTTGGCCAGGGAAAAAGCTCCGGTGGCTTCCTCCTACCCCGGCTGCCAGCAGCGGGGAAGGAAACGGCAGCTCCCAAAGGGCACGGATTTAGCAAAATAAGGAGCTGGCACCAATTAGGGGTGCCCCACCCCGGCCGCGTCGCCCTCCCCACATGTCTCTGCCGAGCACCGTGCCGGGAAGGGCTCCCGCTTCTGCTGAGCTCCGAACTTAAGCGTTAATGGGATTCAGACAACCCCAGTGACGCACGCCAGGCTGGAAAAAAAGCACTTGTGGCAGCAAAGGCGGCCAGGGCAGGCTGGGACGTGCCGCGGTGGGCGCTGTACAGGGGGGGACGGACGCCTTCCCCCACCAAAATCAGCCCCCTTTCCCTTTGCAATCGCTCCTCTAACCCCCCACCTCTGAGGTTAAGGGCCAGGGTAGATCCTATTGTAATTAAAAAAAAATAAAAAATGTTTAAGGCAATGGGGTTTCCTCTCGTTCCCCTCATCCCTGGGAAAAGCGAGGGGGTGACAGGAGTGTCTGGAAGACACCGGTGACCACAGCCAGCGATGGGAGCAGGGACACAGAGCCTTTTCCTGCTTGGGGAGCTGGGAAAAAGGGGGGGGCTGGCTGTTTGCACAGACAAGAAATACCCCCCCAGCAACAGCTAATGAAAGCCTCAGCCTCAAAGCAATGGGGCTTTTGCCACAGAGCCTTTCAGCCCTGCAGGGAGAGCAGGGGTTCCCAGCCATCCCGAGCCGCTGGCTGAGGATGTCAGGGATAAATAAATCTATCCAGAGCGCTGGAGATGCATTGACGACGTTTTTAAGAGGGTCCTCGAGGGACATGGGGGGTCCTGGATGAGCCCCGGCTCCACATCGCCCACTCCCCTAGAGCATCCCCCAGCTGCACAAGCTGTTCTTTGTTTGCTCCGAAAGGGCAAAGCCTCCTCCGAGCCAAACCGTTCCTTCCCTGGCAGGGTTTCTAGGAGGCAAAGGGGGGGGGAAAAAGCCCAGGAGCCTGAGGTTTCTCCCCCACGCAAAATGTTCCAGCACAAACACATTGCTGCTAAAGGCGGCACAGAGGCAGCACCCAGCCCTGCGGCGGGGAGGCTTTTTTATTTTTTTATTTTTTTTTTACAATAAACGGGTGCCCGATTACCTGCTCCTTCCCAGAAGGTCATCACTGAACCCAGCACGGGGCAAGATCCACCTGGGATGGGGAAGGGCTGTGGGGTTCACCCTAGACTTCCTTGGCACCCTCGCCGTTGCCTCCTTTGCTCTGCCCTCGAACGAGCTACCCCCCCACCCCTGCCCCCCCGCCACAACCACCTTTGGAAAACAGGAGATTTTTCCTCATTAGGGCCAGAGATGAGATCTAGGCCTAGGGAGGAAGAGGCGCTGCCAAGGCACTGGCTTAATCGGGTTAGGGGCTGCAATTCAGGAAGCCATCGCTCATCAGCCACGCTGCTAACGAGGGCTCGGTTCCTGTTTCGGAGGAGGGAGCCGGCCGCAGCACAGCCCACAGGAACGGGGCATCGGGAACCCCCCCCGGTGCTCCTCACTTGGGGATGGAGGTGCCCCAGGGCCGTATCCATATCCCCCTGGGCCCCCAAATTGGGGCTTGCGCTGACAAAACCCCTCTGCCTCCAGGAGCTGGGATGAGGTGAACCCTTGGTGCAGCAAGGCAAGGGCTGCGGCTCCTGCTCTCGCCCCGTGAGCCAGGAGCCAGCTCGTGGCGAGGGGGCGATGGGCAGGACCGGGGCGCAGAGCAGCCCGGTGCCCTCCAAAACCACCCGCCTGCCCCTCCTCGGGGACGGCAGGCCGGGGACAACTGGGATGGGGACATTTTGGGCTGGTCCTGGCTCTCCCCACGCTCTGGGAGGGGACGATGCCGGGTGCTTGCCAGCACCCCTGAGTCACCAGCCACCCTCACTGCACCCTCTGCTTCGCTTCAAACATGGCTCTGGCACGGCCAGTGGCCGCACGGCACCAGGGAGCCCACAGGGAAGCCCAGGGGACGGGGACACGGGTGGCACAGCGCCAGGCAGCGGTCCCTTGTCCGGGGGCACAGCCAGCACCAGGGGTGAGGATGATGGTGGGACGAGGTGGGTGCTTTGGGAAACCCTTCCTGGACTGGCACCAAGAGCCAAACGGGCAGCGGGAAGGGTTCAGGTGGACGGGAAGGAATGGGGACAGAGGGGTGACAGGAGGCACAGAGCGGGCAGCCTGTGCCGCCTTTGGCGGCTCGCACACCAGAAGCTGGCGAGACTGGTCTGTTTGCACACCCTGTACCCCTCTTCCCCCACCCCAGATGGGGCACCCAACACCTTCGCATCCAGGGGAGGTCCAGCATCAGTGCGGGGGACCGTGCCCACACCCAGACACGCCGTGTCCCGACACCCCCAGCCCTCCCTTCTGCGCAGGGGAGACAACCCCCGCGGCGGGCAGCGGCGATGCTGCAGCTGCTGATAACGCAGCCCCGGAGCCGCCTGCCCCATAGCAGATACCCAGCGCTTCCCCCGGGGCTGGCGGGCAGAGAGAGGCGAACAGAGGGCTGGCGAGTTATTTATTAGCCAAGGAAAGCGACGCTGCAGCCAGGTCAGCGGAACTGCCCGGGACAAGGGGCTGACCCAGGGAGGGCAGGCAGAGCCGGCAGGATCATGGAATGGTTTGAATTGGAAGGGACCTCGCAGATCATCTAGTTCCAACCCCCCTGCCCTGGGCAGGGACACCTCCCACCAGACCAGGTTGCTCCAAGTCCCCTCCAACCTGGCCTTGAACCCCTCCAGGGATGGGGCAGCCATCGGTACCGAGAGTGGCACACGGGTCCTTCCCGAGCCCGTGACATCTGCAGGCTTCGGCTCACGGTTGCCCCATTCCCGAAAAATTCAGGGCACACCAGCTAAACCCAGCCCTAGGAGCCACACTGCAGCTTGGCAGCCACTTTGTGCCCCCCCTGAGCAGCTGTGCCACATTGAGGGGGTCCCCAGCGAGACGAGAGGAGCCGCAGCCCCTTTACCAGGATTTTGGGGGCTGGAAAGCAGCCCCGCCACCGCCGCCCAAGGAAGCGGGGACACGCCAGAGGCAGGAATGAATAGCAGCGGCTTCCCCCGGCAGAGCCGCTCTTCCACCTCGCACACCGTGACTCAGAGACGACTCATCACATCGAAAAAACCTCTCTCCAGAAACCCTGCTCGCCGCCCGCCCTCCAAAAAAAACCACCCGAAACCTGCCCTCAGACCGAGTGCTGCTCTTTGGGAATCCCCTCGGGTCGAAGCACGTTTTCAGGGGGCTCTGTCAGCTTTAGGGAATAAACCCAGCGAGCGCAGGGAAAAGTTCAACACGTATTTTTTACGGCGGCCGCTCTGCAGCGCGGGCGGCTCCGGGCTGAGCACACAGCTCTCCGCCAGGGACGAAGGCCGGGCATTTTTTCCGGCCCTCGAAAGATCGCGGCCAAGATAATTCTGGGTTTGCATAAGGCAGCAAAAGCCTCCAGACAGCTCAGCCCCCGGGTCGCGCCAGCTCCTGGGGATCTGCCTCGCAGCGCGCGGGACGGGCAGAGCCGCCTTATCTCCGGACAGAGCCGCGGCAGAGCACGGGAAATAGAAAGCTAAATATAAAACACCCCCCGGCTTTCAATGACAGCTGTAAAAGGCCGCACGTTCACTCCCTTCCCAGCAGATAGAATATTTATGGCATCTTCTGAGGATGTTAATTTTAGCCTCATTTGGTACCAGCTCGAAACCAGGTGTCCGGAATAAAAGGCAAAAGCTCAAACGGAGGAAGAGGGGGTTGTCCCACCCGGACCCTGCCCCGAGCCAAAGCTGATGACGGAAAGGGACCGTCCGTGGAGCGGGGACGCCGGGAGCCGAGCACGACAGGGCTGCGGTCCCAGTGCCGCATGGGCTGGCAGAGCCCCGGGGAAGCCCGGTGGCCCGTCCCTGCCCACCCAATGCTGTGACAGCGGCCACGGAGCCCCGTGCAGGGACCTGCGTCCTCAGGGGACCCACGCTGGGCATCTGCCACCCTCCCCAGGAGACACCCGACAGCGGCAGGGCGGTGGCAACGAGGTGGGCATTTCTGATGTCAGGAAGGGAAAGAGATAAACCTGATGGGAAGGGGCTGGGGGGCGTTTGAGCCTCAAAACAGACCCGGAGCACGTCACCCAGAGGCAGCCCATGGGACAGGGATGCAGGCGCTGCCCGGGCATCGCTTGTCCCAAACCAGGGGATGCCGCAGAGCGGGAACAGCTCGGCACAGGGAGGGTTAAGGCAAACAAAACCCAAGCAGGTTCTTTAACGGGTGCCAAAGACAGCAGAGAAAAATAGGACGAGCAGGCGAGATCTGTGGGCAGGACAGAGCCAGCTGGCTGGCACCGCTTCCCGCTCTGCGCCGGAGCGCTCGGGAATTGCTCCAGGATGACGAAGGCGGAGGGGCTGCCATCCCTGGGGCGCACAGACCCTCCCCAGGAGCCTGGGGCACATCCCCTCAGTCCCGAGCATCCGCAGCACTGCTCCCCGATCCCCCCCTCCAAGGGCATCCCGGCCAAAGATGGCGCTTGAAGGGAGAGCAGGAATGCCGGGAGAGCTTCCCTCCTCTCTCGGTCCCCACCATGAACACTCCTGCCCCAGCCGGGTCACGGGTTTCCCTTCTCCCTGCCTCCTCCAGGTCACTCCTTCCTCCCTCCCGGCTCCCTGCCAAGCATGACGACAGTGACCGTCCCGCCACGGTGTCCCCCCCCCGCCACCGTCCCCGGGGCACTCACCGGGCTTTCAGCTCCTTGTGCTCCTCCCGGACTTTGCTGAGCTCCAGCTGCAGCCGGGCTCTCTCCTTGGCTACCGAATCCAAGGTCTTGCGGGCATCCGCCAGCTCCGACTCGTAGGCAGCCTTGATGCCCGAGACCTCCCGGCTCACCACCTCCTCGGACTCGGTGATGCGGAGCCGCAGGCCGGCGTTCTCCAGCTCCAGCGAGCGCACCTTGTCGATGTAGACGGCCAAGCGGTCATTGAGCTCCTGCAGGTCCTCCTTCTCCTGCAGGCGAGTGATGCGGGTGGGGGACAAGGGGGTCCCCGAAGCCCCGCTGCGGGTGCTCCTCTTCTGGGCTGGCGTCGCCATGGGGTCGGGGGCGTCGAGGCGAAGGACAGGGCGCAGGTCACGGCTCGGCGTCCCTCGCCACCCACCCGGCTGTCTGGGCTGCTCCCGGTGCCGGGAGTGACTCGCTTATATCCCGGGCGGGAGGAGGAGCCGCCGGGAGGCGGCGGGTGGAGTCACCCCCGTCCTGGGAGGAGACAACCAGCCCCTGGCATCAGCCGAGGCCAGCGCCTGGGGACGGCCGGAGGAGCATCCCTGGGAAAAGGGGCCTTGGGAGGGAGGGTGACCAGCCCAGGGTGACCCCCTTGCAAACAACCCCGTGCCCTCCCCCCCCACCCCCCCTCTTTTTCTGCTGCAATTCCCCCGGCTGGGGCTGGGTTTCAGCCTGGGGGGGGGGGAATTAGCAAAGGGAAAGCGCGCCCTGAGAGGGGCTGTGGCAATGGGGTGCAGCCAGGCACCCCCAAGACCCCCCGGTCTGGGCACCCCCAGGACATGGCTGCCCCACGGGACAGGGGAGGTGGCATCTCAGCAGCGCTGGGGGGTCCTGGTGCGCCCCGAATGGGGAGTCCCAGGCTGCACAGGACCCTGGAGCACCCCAAACTCTGGGGACCCGCATACAGAGCCCCAGTCACTCACCACACCACTGCCCGGGACACCCCAGCCCCCCGAGGTGTGACAGACACAGAGTCCTGGGGCACCAAGAGGACACCCCAGCCTCCCCCTCCAGTTTACCCAGTTCTCCCAGCGCTGGCTGTCCCATTTCCTAGCTCCCCCCAGTACCAGCCCAGCCCAGTTTTACCCTCTCTCCCAGTTCCCAGTGCCAGCTGTGCTCAGTTTGTAACTCCCCCAATTCCGAGCCCAGCTGAGCCCAGTTTCCCTTCCCAGTTCCTTGCACCAGCTGTTTCCCATTGTCCCGCTTCCCAGCGCCAGCCATTCCCAGTCTTCCCATATCTCCAGTTCCCACCACGGGTGATTCCCAGTCCTCCCAGCTGCTGGCCAGCCCGGAGCGGGGTGCAGGGTGCCTCCCTCGAGGCGCTGCCGAGGCTTGGCTCAGCATCTCGTGACTGCCAGATCTGCCACATGCTTCCTGGCACCCCCCAAACGCTACCGCGGGGGGGGTTGTCCCCTCCTCAGACTTTGTTCCCCCTCACTTTGCACTCCAGAGCCAACCCCTCCTGCAGGGGAGAACTGGGAATGGCAAAGGGAGTGGGGAAACAGCCCCTTTGCACCCCAGAAAGGAGGTGCTGAGGTAGGACCTCGGTGGGTGGTGGTCACGGGGGCTCCAGCTTCCTCCCTTTGGGTGGCTCCCGCTTACAAAATCGGGCTCTGCAGTGAGGAAAGCTGGAATGGGAGCTGTGTCCCGTGGCTGGGAACACTGGGAATAGCCCGGGTGGTGGTGCCCACCCCAAAGCATGACCTGCCCCAGCGGATGGAGGGGTCCGGGGCTGGCCAGATGCTTGGCCAAAGCGCCGCTTCCCGAGCCATGGCCGGCCCAGCTCATCCTGCCCGGGCTGAGATCGAGCTCTATTCGTTTTTCCAGCTAATTGAAGAGCAGCAAAGCCCCAGGCAGGCAGGGAATGACTCACACAGCAACCAGAGCAACACAGGCAAACACACGCTCGCACACACACACACACACACACACACACGTGTGCGTGCGCGCTTCATGAATGATTAATCCCAGCGCCGATGAGTCACGGCTGCCCGCGGATGGTAGCGGGGTGGGGAGAGGGACCTCAGCGAAAATCCAGGGTCCAACTTTCAAAAAGCAACAGCCCGATGCCGGGAAGTGGCCCCAGGGCTGGGGGGGGCGGGGGGGTAGGCAGCCTGGGCACAGCTCTCCTGGCACTGCCACGGGGAGGAGTTCGGGGGGTGTTTGGGGTGCTCTGCTCCCCTGGCCTTCTTGCACGCCCTTCCCCATCCCACTGGGGTGTCTTCCTGCACCCAGAGGCCCCTCGGGTGCTGCGTGCAGGGGGGCAGCCGTGCCACCCCCCACAGCCGATCTCTCTGCTCTTTTACGTCCCTCCTTTGCTCAGTCCTTCTCCTCCTTTACATTTGCAGCCAAATTTCCCCTTTTCCTCCCCCTTTCTGCCTCCTCATCTGTCCCAGGCTGCCTTTCCCCTCCGTATTCCCCCAAGCACTTATCCCCTTCCCTGGGGGGGGGGACACACTGCACCCCTGGGGACCCCTGTCCATATCACATCCCCAAGGGAAGTGACACCACGCGGGATGCCGGGGCCTGGCGATGCAGGAAAAACCACGGGCAGGAATGGTGATGGTGGCCGTGGCACTGTGGTTGGGCCAGTTTGGGGACCCGTGGCCCCCCGGGACGCCGGTGCGACGCAGCCTCGCTGCCGAAGGCGGGGTCTGGCCGAGGGCTCCGGCGGCGGCTGCCAAACCGCGGGGCACTGTGGGACACAAACAGCCGCCTTCCACTCCCCAGCCCTGTTTTCTTTTAAAAACTAACCCTGGGGCGGGAAGGAAAGTGCTTTCTGCCCTTTGCCTCCGGGTGCCCCCCCCCGAGCAGGCGATGTTCGCCAGGGTCCAGAGCATCCCCCGGGAGAGGGACAGCAGGGTCAGAGCTTCCAAGCCTTAACGTGGGAAACTGTGGCCAGGGCAAAGGCACGGAGGGACCGGCTTGGGCAATAGCTAAAAATGACAACTAAGGGTCACGGGCACAGCCTGTCCCCGCTCTGGCAGCCCCCGGCACCTCCTGCCTCCCTGCGCTGCCCCAGAGCTCCCGCCGTGCACCGGACCCCGGCACCTGGTCCTGTGGGGGGACTGAGTTTGGGGGCTTCCCCCAGGGGGAGGGCAGCAGCAATGAAAGAGGGGAGATTGAGCTGAGCTGTGGGGCAGAAGTTCTTTGCTGTGAGGGTGGTGAGAGCCTGGCCCAGGTTGCCCAGAGAAGCTGTGGCTGCCCCATCCCTGGAGGGGTTCAAGGCCAGGTTGGAGGGGGCTTGGAGCAACCTGGGCTGGTGGGAGGTGTCCCTGCCCAGGGCTGGGGGGTTGGAACTAGATGATCTTTAAGGTCCCTTCCAACCCAAACCATTCCATGATTCTATGATGACCGAGGGGCCTGGGGGGGGCGTCTGCTGGCAGGGGAGGCTCTTGCAACCCTCCTCGGTGGCGTGGGCAGCCCGGAGTAAAGAGGGCCCGGGGAGGGTCAGACTCCGGCTCCTTTGCACGAGTTGCTCCATGCGGAGCCCCGACGGGATGGGGATGTCCCCCACATCGCACCCACATGCACCCCCTTTCTCCTGGGTGCAGCCACCCCCGCGCTGCCCCATCTTCCCTGCCAGCCCCAAGCAGAGGCACAGGAGTGATTCCCTCAGCCCTGCCTCGGGAGGATCCCAGCCCGGCACGCACGCAGGGATACGGAGGAGCCCATGGCCAGCACAGCCATGAGCCAGTTGCCAGGTCGGGCTGGCTCACGGCTGGCAGAGAGGCGCTTCTCAGAGGGTTTTAATGGAAACCAGATGAGCCGGGCTGCCTCAGGGGCGAGCGGAGAGGACAGGCTCCACTCCGCATCGCCCTTCCCCACCGGGGCACGGGACGATGCTTCAGCCCACAAACGTGAATTCCTGCGGTTTCCACGAGCGCTCAGGGCCTGGAGCGACGCGCACGATGCTGCGGCAGAGCTGGGGGGGACCGGAGAGGGGCGACGGGGGGACGGGGAGGCTGCGTGGCTCGAGGAGAGACTCTGGGCACAGGCTGTATCTTCCTCGGTGTGACTCAGAAGGCAGAGAGCGGCCACATCCCTGGAATTTCAACCCCCTCCAAAGCTCTTTGGCCTGCACAAAAGCCCGGAAACATTGGGTGCCTGCAAACGCTGCAAACTTAAATGCACAAACGTGGGCAGCGATGAAGCGCGGCTGCTCGGGGGGTCGGGGGTGGCGAGAGGAGCTGCAGCTCCAGGCACACACAATGCGGATGCAGGAAGGGGATGTGCCATCATCCCCAGGTGGGAGCCCCGGGGCCTGCTTTTCAGAGGGCTTTTCAGCTCTTTTTGGCTCTTTCCAAGGACCCTGGCGTTCGTTTTCCAGGCCGCGCACAGCTTTTGTCACTTGCTTTTGCAGGCACAGAACAACCCAGGACTGAGCCACCCCGAGCCCCCAGATGCCTTCCAAGGGCTCCCCTCGCTCCCGGCCCCAGCGCGGGGCCGTTTCTCCAGCTATTTCCTTTCCAAAGCAGACACACCCCATCTCCAAGTGGGGATTTTCCCTTTCCAACCCTCTCTTCTGGCCAAGGAGACTTAGCACCATTAACCCTACATCCCCAACCACCCTGTGACCGGGAGGAGAAGCTCCCGGTCTCCCAAGTTTTTTCCCATCTGATCCCAGACAGTCAAAACTCACTGCATTGGACGTACACAGCAGTCCCTCTCCCTTATAGCCCTGGCAGTATGTGACATCCCCAAGGATGAAGAGACGCAGTGACGTCTTCAAGGATGAAGAGACGCGGTGGCAGAGGCAGAGATGGGACTTGGATCTCTCCATCACATCCCAACCCCTCACGTCGTGCCACACACCGTGCTGACCTGCAAGGTCCTGACTGCCAGGGGCTTCCAGTTCCCCCCACCAACAATCTGTGCACATAAGGGGGTTGGGGTGTGTGTACAGAGGAGTTTTAATTAGCTAATAATCTTTAATAGGGTTTAATTGCCTTGTTATAAAAGGTAATTACAGCAATACATCAATTAGAGCTGTAAAATTAATAGATTTACCAGTTGTATTTATTGAGAGAGCTGAAACTCGCAGCCCGGGCGGCACTGAGGGGTGCGCTCGGAGATGCCAACGGCAGGAACGAGAGCAGCCGTGGAGCTGCTCTGGCACGAATCCTGCTCCAGCCCCTCAGCTCGAGCCATTCTGGGAACCACCAGCCCTCGCAAACCACCCTGTTGTCAGCAGCCAAGGCGTTGGAGCAGAGCAGATGGACAGACGGACACTCCAAAGGTGAGGATGGGGCTCCATGGGCGCACACTCCGGCTCATGGGGTCCGTGTCCCTCTAGGACACTGGAACAAATCCCCTCTGCTCTGGGTGAGCTCCTGAGGTGGGAACAGATCTCTCTGCTTGGGCTGGGGCAGATGACTCCACAGCAACAGCCGAGGGGACACCTGTGTCCCCCCCCAAGTGTCCCGTGTTTCACTCTTGGGAGCAAAAGCATCCCTCAAATCCAGCCTCTGGAAGCCCCTTTAGTGAGACAGCAGGGACCCAAGGGTGCAGGAACCCATGGATGCAGCCAGAGAAAGGAGCACACCCAAAGTGGTGGGACCGAGGGGAGCATGGAGGGTTTGCAGCCCCCCCAAGCCCAGGGTGCTGCTGCTGGGCTGCCAAGAGGAGAGATGCGGCCGCTCCAGGCAACCCAATGGAAAATGCATCTCACGGCTTTCCCACAAGGGGAGGGTTTTAAGGAAAAAGCTGTTTTGGTGTCACATTGCTTTTTTGGCCCCATTATCCAACCCGCCCGCTGGGGATCGGGGGTGGGTGGGACGCTGAGCCCCCCCGCCCCTCTCCCAGCTTTGCTGAGGGTCGCTCCTTAGAGCAGGATCAGCCTATTTTCCATAAAGTCAGTAGACCACGCACACATCCACCCGAAATATCCCATTTCACTGAAAGCAGCAAGTTTCTGAGTGTAAAACCCTGAGCGAGCCAGTTTTCTGCTCCCCACAAACACCCCCCCCCCCCCCCCACATTCCTGCCCGGGCGCTGCTGGGTTTGGGGTCACGCTCACATTTTAATCACCTTTTTTTTTTTTTCCCCCAAGCCACGAGAGCTTGGCACGTGCAGGAAAAGCAAACACAATGGGCTGGCACCAGCCCAGGCCGTGGGGCAGGGGACGGAGGGACAGACACACGCGCCAGCCTGGGATGTGCCCCATTAAATGCCACCTCGGTAATGACACCCGTACCCGGGGGGCCCGGCTCACCCCCGTCGATCTGGAGGTGGGGGCTCCAAGGAGTTAAAAGTCCCTTTGTGCTTTGCCCAGACACCTGGGGCAAATCAGGGGAACCTTCTACTGCTGGAAATGAATTTCTGCTTCCCACACAGGCGGCAGCGGAGTCATCTCTGCCGCGGTGGGAGCTGGGGATGTCCCGTGGTGGGTGCCCTCTGCAGAGACGCGGTGCCTCCAGGCAGGGGTCCAGGGGCTTTGCAAATAAACAAAAGCAGAGCTGCTGGTGGCTCTTCCTGGCCACTCTCACCATTTATCATAGAATCATGGAATGGTTTGGGTGGGAACGGACCTTAAAGACTTCGTTCCACTCCCCCGCCCTGGGGAGGGACACCTCCCACCACACCAGGTTGCTCCAAGCCCCCTCCAACCTGGCCTTGAACCCCTCCAGGGATGGGGCAGCCACAGCTTCTCTGGGCAACCTGGGCCAGGCTCTCACCACCCTCACAGCAAAGAACTTCTTCCTATTTCTGCTATAAAAATGTCTAAAGCAGCCACATCCCTTACAATACCCCCAGGGAGGGATGGGCTGGCTGTGACCAGGCTGCGGTGTCAGTGCACGGCACTGGGGGTACCTCCTGAGCCCCCCCGGCCACAACTCAAGCTGGGCTTGAGTCCCACTGTCCCACAGTGTTGCCTCTCGCCAGGCTGTGGGATGCACAGGTGAGATGCAGGGAGGGATTCTTGATGAGGGAGGGGAGCGATGGGACGAGGGGGAAGGGTTTTAAGCTGCAAGAGGGGAGATTGAGCTGAGCTGTGGGGCAGAAGTTCTTTGCTGTGAGGGTGGTGAGAGCCTGGCCCAGGTTGCCCAGAGAAGCTGTGGCTGCCCCATCCCTGGAGGGGTTCAAGGCCAGGTTGGAGGGGGCTTGGAGCAACCTGGGCTGGTGGGGATCCCCTGCAGGGGGAGACCGGGTGGTCTTTAAGGTCCCTTCCCACCCAAACCATTCTGTGATTTTATGATTCTATGGTGCGGGTTGCAGACCCATGGAGGTTTTCTTCCCATGCCAGCTGTGCCAGCTCGCCTTGGCGTGTGAAATGCCGGAGCCTCTGAGCCCTGGCAGGTCTGGCAGGATGCGGATCTGCCTTCCCTCATCCCAGGCCAGAGAATTCCCCGGCTCTGTCGGCGGGGCGGCAGCTCACCAGCTTCCTCACTGGGCAGTGGAGGTGCCGATGGGGATGTTTGTGCAGGATGGAGCTGGAGAAGATCCAGGAGGTTGGCGGTGCTCAGCCCTCCCCCGCTGCCGCGCTGAATGCCCGCAGGAAAGGTGGATAAAAGCCATTCTGCCTCCAGGGCTCACCGCGGCCCTGCTGGGCTTCCCTGGCATCCTCTGCCACACCAGCCCAGCCCCAAACCTGGCCTTGGGGACAATGTCCCCGGGTTGGCAGAGCTCCCGGCGCCTTTCCTTCATCCCCGTGGAAGCCCCGAGGAGGGCGGCTGCAGGGACAAGAGGTTGTAGCCGAGGGCTGTTGCTGCTCCCGCGGCAAAACAGCCACGTGCTGGATGGTCTCCATTGCTTGGGCTTTTAGAGTCCCAGGGGACAAACATCTCCAGGGACGGTTTCAGGATGAATTAATCCTGCCTTTAAGGTGACCTCTCCTACTTCTACATTTTCCCATATACACGAGGTCCAGCCCAGCACCTTTGCTCCTGCTCTTTGGGCAGCCTCAGGGATTAAACCCACCTTTTCCCGGGGGTTGTGCAGGACCAGGCTGCCTGTACCGGAGAGCAGCCTCCGGGCATCGCTCACTGCAGCCCTGGGGAAAGGATGGGGACAGAGGTGGGGACAAGGACAAGGTACAGGAGCTAGGACGGGCACAGGAAAAACGCCCGGAGCCTCACACCCGCTGTGCAGATATTCACATCCCTTTTTTCTGCCTTTAAAAGGGAGAATCGAGGAGAGACCAGGGATGGCCCGTGAGCGACGCACACACTGGCATTGGCACGTCCCTCCTGAATCCTTGGCACATCCCTCCTGGCATCCTTGGCACTGAAGGGACAGACCCCATGTTTCCAAACAGCATCCCCACCTCCCCGGTGGTCCCCATGCGGCTCCGTTTCCTTGGGCGGGTCCCACCATCTCAGCTGGGGTCAGCTCTTCCCGTCACCTCTCGGCAGCTCCCCAGAGAAGGGGTCACATCTCCAGACACCCGCACCCGTGTCCCGCCGGGAGCCGAGGGGATGGCCCATCTCACACGCTGGCAGAAGGAAATACAGCTCCAGCATATCCAGCTTCAAGCAGCTCGAGGTCTTCTCATGCCAGAGATACTTCATAAACTCACTTGGTGCTCCAAACCCGCCATCTCATCCCATTCTTGAGCCTCTTCATCCTTTTGGCCACCCTGGATGGGACAGCAATGAGCTCCTCGGTTTCATTCTGTGCTGTGAGAAAAATCCCGGACGCTTTCTCATACAAAATACGGTGTTTGCTCCTTTCAGCTCCGAATCACAGGGAAACTGAAATCTCGATTTTTTTTCCTTCTTTCCTCCTAAATCTGCAACTCTCGCCGCTGCGGAGGTGACTAAAACTGTGACCGAGCAACGCTGAAAAGCTCAGAGCTGGGTCGGGAGGGAAAAACACAGCATTTATGGCGATTTATGACCCACGCTCCCCGTGTACTTGGTGTGTTGAGCATCCCCTGGGTCCCCCCCCCCAGCACAGAGCTGCCGGGGCCACACAGTTCTCAGTGCAGGGAGGGGACCGGGAGGGGACACAAGCCTTGCCCAGGGTGGGGATGGTGGGAGCTGCTCCGCTGGCGGCCGAGCACCTTCCCTCCTCTGCCTCCCTCTGTATTTCCTGGCGAGGAACCATCGCTCCCCGTAACCCACCGAGGGGGGAAGCTGCGCCGGCCAAGCCCAGTGAGCCCAGACGGGTGCGTCAGCGGCCGCTTTTCATTCATTTCCCTTCACAGACCTTTCTGCAATAGGGGTGTTTTCCTGCTATTTACAACCACCTCTCCCTCCCGGCCCCGCTCAGCTTTTCTGCTGGGGGCGGGGGAGAAGAGGAGCATGCGGGCGAACTGCTTTACCACGCTTTAGCGCTGCAAAAAGTGAAATTAGGAAAAAAAAAACACCAAAACCAAAAACAAAACAAAACTAAAAAAACCCAACTTGTACTCAAAATAGCACAAAACGGAAGCGCTGGGGCAGTCCCACAGATTAAAGGAGAAAAAGAAATGGGCTCGGTTGCAGAAATGAGAGCAGGACTTGGCACGAAGAGGTGGCACAGACCCTCCGAGCGAGGGGGATGCGGGATCCACTGCCTGGTCCAGCCCAGACCCCGCAGGGTCAGAGCAACCCTGAGGCTGCTCCCGTCTGCGCTATGGGGGGAAAAAAAAAGTCTTTCCCAAAAAGAGGGTGAACAAATCTGCCCCGTGAGGGGAAGCTCCACGTATCAGCTCTGCTGTGAGGGGGGGCTGGGAGAGATGGGGGGGTTCAGCCTGGAGAAGAGAAGGCTCCGGGGAGACTTTGGAGCCCCTTCCAGTCCCTAAAGGGGCTCCAGGAAAGCTGGGGGGGGACTCTTGATGAGGGAGGGGAGCGATGGGACAAGGGGTTTTAAGCTGAAAAAGGAGTGATTTAGGTTAGATATTGGGAAGAAGTTCTTTGCTGTGAGGGTGGTGAGAGCCTGGCCCAGGTTGCCCAGAGAAGCTGTGGCTGCCCCATCCCTGGAGGGGTTCAAGGCCAGGTTGGAGGGGGCTTGGAGCAACCTGGGCTGGTGGGAGGTGTCCCTGCCCAGGGCAGGGGGGTTGGAACTCAATGATCTTTAAGGTCCCTTCCAACCCAAACCATTCCGTGACTCCATGACTCTATGAAGGCACTGGAGCCCCAGAGCGGTGTGGGGGGGTGCCTGGGCGATGGTTTGCCGGGGCGGCCGCAGGACGGCATGGCCAGGTGAAGCCGGGGCACCGGGCGGCAGAGGTTCGTGGGTGCTGATAATCTGAGCTGGTGCTGCAGCGTCTCTTGGGTACGTGGGCGGAGGAGCGATGGGAGTTCTCTTAATAGGGTTTGGGCGTAAAAGGCAGCGGAGGCTGGAAATGAATAAGATCAAAGGTGAAATGTGATGTAAAAATGCCTCGTCTTGGTTTTGTCCCAGGCAGTCGAACGGGCCTTTCCGTCCTCACTATTAATTACAGGCTGTGGTGTGACGGAGCCCAGGGGCCGAGCTCAGCGCCGGGCTGTTTGTTTGCCTGTTGCCAAGGGCCCCGTGGCTGCGGGTTGGGATTTGCAAGCCCTGCGGTTCAGCTGCTGGTTTGGGACGGGGGAAGCCGGGGAGATCCCTGCCTTTGATCTGACGGCAGAGCTGAAACCGGAGGGTTGAGATGGACGGGGCAGGATGGAGCCTGTGGTAGCAGGAAAGGGGTCTGTGCTGGCCCTGCCGGCACCGGTGGAGACCCCAGTTGCTGCAGAGAGCCATGAGGATGGAGGCTGTGGAGGTACCGAGGGTCAGCCGCCCCGGCTCGCCCAGGAGGAGCGCAGGGCGCTGGTCACACGCACATGGGCCCCGAGAACAGCTGCAGAAGAGGGACTGGAGGACAGACCCCGCCGGGAACGACTCACGGACAGTCGGAGACATTCTCGGCTCCAACAGCAAAGACAGAGAGCACCAAGCTGCCCTCCTGCTCCCGGGCCGGAGCTGAGGGTCCCCTTCCAGCTGTCTCCTCTTCCACCTCTGCCCTTCTCTGTGCACCCGTCAGACCTGCCGTGCCCACTCTGCACCGCTCAGCCCACCCCATGAATGATCCCCTCCGCCCCACAGCGAGACGTGGGGTCCTCGAAGCTCATCTGTCCACGGTGATAGTCCAGGCCTTAGTTTCTCCACTTGCCAGACTGGGGTAAGTGCCTTCTTCCAGCCCTTTCCCATCTTAGCTCTTCAGCTGGGAGTTTCTCTGGATAGAGATGGTCTCTTTACACATATAGAATCATAGAATTACAGAATAGTTTGCATTGGAAGGGACTTTAAAGGCCATCTAGTCCAAGCCCCCTGCCCTGGGCAGGGACACCTCCCACCAGACCAGGTTGCTCCAAGCCCCCTCCAACCTTGGCCTTGAACCCCTCCAGGGATGGGGCAGCCACAGCTTCTCTGGGCAACCTGGGCCAGGCTCTCACCACCCTCAGTGTAAAACATTTGCAACATAGTCCATCCATCAAATCCATATCTCTCCAACCTAGAATTGGAGAATTCCTTACAGAATTCCAGATGGACAACATTCGTAGCTCTTCCCTTGTCCCCTGATGAAGTCACTCCATCATAGAAGGCCACTAGGTTGGCCAGGCAGGATTTGTGCTTGGTCAAGTCATGGTGGCTGTTTCAATCACCTCCCAGTCCTCCACGAGCCTTTAGAGAGCTTCTAGGAGGATCTGTTCCATGATCTTCCCAGGTGCAGAAGTGAGGCTGACAGGTTGGAAGTTCTGAGGATCTTCCTTTCTCCCCTTTTTAAACATTGGTGAAGTGCTTCCCTTTTTCCAGTCACCGGGGGCTTCACCTGATGGCCATGACCTTTCAAATATCACGAGGAGTGGCTTGGCAACTGCATCAGCCAATTCCTCAAGACTCGGATGCATCTCATCAGGTCCCACAGACTTCTCTACATTCAGGTTCCTCAGGTGGTCACGAACCTGATCTCTTACAGTGGGAGGGACTTTGCTCCCCCAGTCCCTGCCTTGTGTTCCACCCACTCAAGAGGTGTGGGGAGAGAGGTGGCCATTAAGGACTGAGGCAAAGAAGTTGTTGAGTCCCTCAGCTGCCTTCTTGTCCATTGTTACCAGTTTGCCAGTCTTGCTCATCAGGGGGAATACACTTTCTTTGACCTTCCTTTTCTGGCTGACATCTTTGAAGAAGCCCTCCTTATTCTTTGCATCCCTTGCCAAGTTCATCTCCAGCCATGCCTTGGCCTTCCTGATCTCATCCCTGCACAACCAGGCAGTGTCCCTGTGCTCTTCCCAGGATGCCTGTCCCTGCTTCCATGGCCTGTGCAGTTCCTTCTTGCCCTTCAGTTTGACCAGCAGGTCTCCACTCAGCATTGCCGGTCTCTTGCCTTCCTTCCCTGATTTCTTACACCTGGGGATCAAGAGCTCTTACATGGAATGCATCCTTAAAGCTCCCGCAGCTCCGTTCTGCTCCCCTGTCCCCGAGGGCAGTTTCCATGGGGGTCCTATTGACTAAATCCTCGAAGAGCTGGAATTTCGCTTAGCTAAAATTCAGGGTCCAGACTTTATTCTTCACCTGACCCGTGTCCCTCAGGACTGCGAACTCCCCCGGTGCGTGACCGCTGCAGCCCAGGCAGCCCCAATTACCTCGCTTGTGTCGATGACCATCAGGTCCAGCAAGGCATCCCCTCTGGTAGGACACATATACATGGTCCCTGCAAGGCCAAGCCCCGCTCTCATCCGAGGATGCTGAAAACTACCATAATACAAATAAAGCCACGTATTATTAATGATTATTCAGCACCATCCCCACCACAGGCTCTGCAGGGTCCTCAGGGCAGTCGAGTGCCAACACCCAGGGTCTGACCAGCCCCACGATTTTGCAGACCCGTGGTCGGGTCCATCCCGGTTCCCTTCTCCTCAGCAGCGAGAGGCCACCACATCCAGCCATCCCCGTGGGGCTCCGCATCAGCAAAGAGACGGCACAACCCCCCCTCACTGCGGGGACCCCGTAACCCCCAGCCTCTCCGCACCCTGTGGACGCGGTGGTCAAGGGGAGCTGCCAGCTCTCCAGGAAACCCTGGCAGTGTCACACACACCGCGGGTGACACTGGCTGTGTCCCCCAGCAGAGATTAGCGGCGGGGGCTGCTCTCCCGGCAGGAGAAGGTCCGAGGCTCAGGGCAGCCCCGTTCCCGGGGCGGGGAAGGGAGCGAACGGCAGCTCCATCTCGTGTCCGACGTGTGCAGTACAGAGTGAGAGCGTCACGGGAGGGCAGGGGCTGGAGGGGACCCTGGAGATCATAGAACCATGGAATGGTTTGGGTGGGAAGGGACCTTAAGGACCATCCAGTCCCCCCTCCCTGCCCTGGGCAGGGACACCTCCCACCAGACCAGGCTCCTCCAAGCCCCCTCCAACCTGGCCTTGAACCCCTCCAGGGATGGGGCAGCCACAGCTTCTCTGGGCAACCTGGGCCAGGCTCTCACCACCCTCAAAATAAAGAACTTCTTCCCAATATCTAACCTAAATCTCTCCTTTTTCAGCTTAAAACCCTTCCCCCTTGTCCCATCGCTCCCCTCCCTCATCAAGAGTCCCCCCCCAGCTTTCCTGGAGCCCCTTTAGGGACTGGAAGGGGCTCCAAGGTCTCCCCGGAGCCTTCTCTTCTCCAGGCTGGACCCCCCCAACTCTCTCAGTGCCCCCTCCCAGCAGAGGGGCTCCAGCCCTCCCAGCATCTCCGGGGCCTTCTCCGGCCCCGCTCCAGCAGGTCCATGTCTCTCCTGTGCTGAGGCCCCAGAGCTGGAGGCAGCACTGGGGGGGGGAGGGTGTCTCATGAGAGCAGAGCAGAGGGCAAAGTAGAGATCACCTCATCCAACCCCCTGCCCAAGCAGGAGCACCCAGAGCAGGTGGGACAAGACACTCATCCAGGCGGATTTGGAATTTCTCCGGAGAAGGAGACCCCACACCCTCTCTGGGCAGCCTCTCCCAGGGCTCTGCGTCCCAGTTTGTGCCCGTTGCCCCTTGTCCTGTCCCCGGGCACCACTGAGAAGAGCCTGGTCCCATCCTCTTGCCCCCCCCCCCCCCCAATCTAAATATTGCTCAGCATCGATGGGATCCCCTCTCAGTCTGCTCTTCTCCAGCTGAACGGCCCCAGGTCCCTCAGCCTTTCCTCAGCACAGAGATGCTCCAGTCCCTCATCATCCTCACAGCCTCCGCTGGACTCTCTCCAGCAGTTCCCTGTCCTTCTGGAACTGGAGGGCCCAGAACTGGACCCAGTGCTCCAGATGTGGCCTCCCCAGGGCAGAGCAGAGGGGGAGGATGACATCCCTCCAACTGCTGGCCACACTCTTCTTAAGGTACCCCAGGATGCCATTGGCCTTCTTGGCCACCAGGGCCCATTGCTGGCTCATGGGCAACTTGTTGTCCACCAGGACTCCCAGGTCTTTCTCCTCAGAGGTGCTCTCCAGCAGGTCACCCCCAACCTGTACCGCTGTGTGGGGTTGTTCCTCCCAAGGTGCAGGACCCTACACTTGCCCTTGTTGAAGTTCATGAGGTTCCTCTCCCCCCAGCTCTCCAGCCTGTCAGTACAGAAGAGCTGAGTCCAGCTTTGGGACAACACTGTCCACGGTGGCTCCTCTCCCCATCTCCCAGGGACCCCGGTTGGGGTGGGCTCTGGGGGCTGCCAGTGTCGCAGCCACACTCACCCGGTGGCTTCTGGAGGAGGCCGGGACTTAATGACAGAGGTGTCACTTGTCTCTGACAAGCCCCCAGCCTGGAGACCCAGGGTGGCGTGGGGATCATCCGGCTGCCATCCAGAGCTTTCAGGCACCCAGCAGTCTGGGGGTGCTCACTCAAGGGGGGGTGCTACCCCCCTCGCTGGCCCATGCCACCCCTGCTCTCGCTGCACAGCACATGGCACCAGCAGCACAGATTGATTTTCACAGGCACGGCGCCAGGGCTGGGAAACTGCTTCTCGTTAGGAGGAGCGGAGCCTGGTAATAAATGGTGCCGAGCTCCCTTAACAGGCTGGCGTCCTACCAAGGGATGCCGAAACGACGGGGAGAGGAGACATCCCTCACCGGGATCTGCAGCTCTGTGGGGAGCTCCCTCTTCTTTCCACCTGACGCTGGTTTGGGGACAAACAACCGTGTCCTGACCCCGGTGGTGGCAGGGAAGCTCACCTCCCTCTCCCTGAGCACCAACCACCCCACGCTCCTCGTTTCTCCCTCCAGGCCCTTTGCCAACGACAAGCTGCAGAGGGAGGAGAGGGGGGGAAAAAGGCTCCCGGGCAGCGGATATTCCCGGTGAGGCAGCCAGGAGACGGGACGTGCTGCCAACAAGGCTGCTGGGCGATGGCAGGGGTGGGAAACCAGCTGCGGCCCCCGCACGGACCAAGCTAAGGTGGTGCCACCAAGGAGCGGGTGGGACGGGGATGGGGACGATCTGGGCTGGTAAAAACTCATAGCATTGGACTGAAAAGACAGCATGGGCCTTTGGGGACTCGGGATGCTTGAGGGGCTGGAGCGGGTCCAGAGAAGGGCAACGGAGCTGGTGAGGGGTCTGGAGCACAAGTCTGGTGAGGAGAGGCTGAGGGAGCTGGGGGTGTTCAGCCTGGAGAGCTGGAGGCTGAGGGGAGACCTTCTCGCTCTCTACAGCTCCCTGAAAGGAGGGTGTAGCCAGGGGGGGGTCGGTCTCTTCTCCCAAGGAACAGGCAATGGGACAAGAGGAAACGGCCTCAAGTTGCACCAGGGGAGGTTTAGGATGGATATTGGGAAAAATTTCTTCATGGAAAGGGTTGTCAGACATTGGCAGAGGCTGCCCAGGGCAGTGGTGGAGTCGCCATCCCTGGAGGGATTTCAAAGCCGGGCAGACGTGGTGCTGAGGGACACGGGTCAGTGGGGGTTTGCCACTGTCAGGCTGATGGTTGGGCTCGATGATCTGAAAGGTCCCTCCCAACCTTGGTGATTCCATGATTCTATGCAAGTGATACCTCCTGCATCCCGGCCCCTCTGCCCGGAGCGTGCTGGACACCAGCCATGCTCCCTGTTTCTGGGATGGATCCATGGTCCTTCCTGCCTCCCATTCCCTTCCAGCCCCGTGGTGCAGCCCCGGCATCCTCCCCTGAGCACAAAACCCTCCTCCGCTCTTGCTGGCACATGGCTGGCGCCGGGATCTTGTTGCTCCCAAAGGCAGAGGGAGAGCCAAGCGATCTGGCGGGGAACGGCGAGCAGGCTGACAGCCGGGCTGGGCTGCAGGTGTGGGGCCGACAGCGGCACTGGGAGGTGGTGGGGGCCTCGCCAAGGCTTCTCTGGTTTCCAGAAACAAGATCTCCGGGGAGGCTGCCGGGCCCCGGCACCAACTGGCAGACGTGGCGAACGCCGTGGCGGGGACGGCCAGGGAGCGAGGTGCCGCTCTGCCACCCCAGGACCCTGCCTCCCGCGTGAGCGTCACCCAGTAAAGGACGTTTTGGTGCTGCCAGAGCCATCCCAGTCCCCAGCCCCACACCACAACGCTGTCATAGAGTCATAGAATCATAGAATGGTTTGGGTGGGAAGGGGCCTTAAAGACCATCCAGTCCCACCCCCTGCCCTGGGCAGGGACACCTCCCACCAGACCAGGTTGCTCCAAGCCCCCTCCAACCTTGGCCTTGAACCCCTCCAGGGATGGGGCAGCCACAGCTTCTCTGGGCAACCTGGGCCAGGCTCTCACCACCCTCACAGCAAAGAACTTCTGCCCCACAGCTCAGCTCAATCTCCCCTCTTGCAGCTTAAACCCCTTCCCCCTCGTCCCATCGCTCCCCTCCCTCATCAAGAGTCCCCCCCCCCAGCTTTTCTGGAGCCCCTTTAGGGACTGGAAGGGGCTCCAAGGTCTCCCCGGAGCCTTCTCTTCTCCAGGCTGAACCCCCCCAACTCTCTCAGCCTGTCCTCAGAGGGGACTGTCCCCAGCCTCCATCCCGCTGACGCTGACCCTGCAGCTCCTTTGAGCAAGGTGATGGGTCAGGCATGGCCCGAGGAGCCCATGGTACCTCCTGGCACTGGGATCTAGGATGGACCCTCACGTGTCCTCGGGGGGCTCGCCCAGCTGGGTGGCTCTTTGCCAAAGTGCTGAATTGTGCCATGCGGAAGAAACACCTCCCTGCTGTCACCCACCAGGCAGGGGACCAGCACTGGCCACCCACGCCCTCCAAGGCAAAGGCAGGGGGGGATTTGAGGCAGGAGCAGGGTAAAACCAGCATCAGCCTCGCTGTTCTGGGGGCTTCTCCCTCACCCGACCCGCTGCCTCCTCCTTTGGCCCGTCGTGGAGATGGGATGGCACAGCCCGAGCCACCTCCTTGCCTCCGAGATGCTGAAACCAAGGTGTGGGAGGCTTCAGCCATCGTGGGATGCTGGGGGGGTCTCTTGGGCTTTGAAAAAACAGGGGTCCTGGGTCCTGCCCGGGGTGAGACATCCCATCTGGGGCTGCGGAAACCTCAGCCGGTGCCTCCCACCCCCCTTCGCCTTCTCCCCCTTGGCCACGTCCCTGTGAGGAACCCGCAGCCCCTGTGCGTTCGGCAGGGCCCTGCGCCCCACGGGCGGCCGGGACCCCGGGGGCTCCCAGGGGGTGGGAGGATGATCCCAAAGCCACAGCAACCCCAGCATTTCAGGAGCATCCGAGTCGTCTGCAACTCCAGCTTGGATTTACACCGGGTGGCCCTTCGCTGCTTGCAGAGGATCCAGCCCCTTGGCAGGCTCTGAAACGATCCCAAGCCCCCCCCGCTTCCCCCCTCCCTCTTTGTTATTAAATCAAATCCATCTGGCCTCGACCAGGGACGTTTGTTATTCGAGATCCCTCTCAGAGCGGAGCTGGGATTAGCTGCCGGGCATGGGGGGATTCTCCCTCCCTCCCTCGCTCCCAGCCCCTCCTGCCTCTCTCTTTTGTGTTTCTCCACTTCTCGCAGGAGCAGGGGGAGGCGCGGGCTCCGGAGGCTGCTTTTGTGCAGCGCGGAGCCGCACGGGTGTCCCCGTGGGACCATTATGCCACCGCGCTCCCCCCGGGTCCCGTCTAGACATAATTGCCTGCACCTGACTTACCCCCCGAACCCCGGGGACGCCGCGGGCCGGCAAAGGCGGGGTGACACCGTGCTTTGTCCCCAGCCACCTGCCATTCCCATTTCCGATCCCCAGCGGCCGGAACCGAAGCGCTGCTGGGAGCCGCGTTCCCCGGGGAACACTCAGGTCTTGAGCAGGGTCCCCAGCCCCGTGGAACCCACCGTCCCGGGAGAGCAGAGGCAGGCGCTGGGGTAAATCAGAGCGATGCAGAACACGCTGCCGCTGAACAACTGCTTTTAAGCGTTAGGGCAAGGGCTTTTAAGCGTCGGTGCTCGCCTGGGCCATGGCTGCTGGTTTCCCTTAAGGCTGCAGCTTCCGGAGCCCTGTTCCGGAGCCGATGGATTGAGCAACCCCCTTTAGCTGTAATCTCCACGGAGATGAACCCATTTCCACCGCTCTGGCAACACGGAAAGCGGTGGGGAAATGCAATTGCTGACGAGCTGCCAGCGCGACGCGGAGGCCGGGGACCCAGTTGGTGGCACGTGTGCTCCCGGTGCCACCCTTGGGGCCGGCAGCCACCGTCACCCAGCTGGGACGAGGCGACAGCGTGTCTCGCTCCAGCCCCGCAGGGACCCTTCGAGGTCGGGCAGACGGGAGCTGTGGTCCCTACGGGCTCCCCAGCCCCGGGCCTGGGGTTCAGGCAGCCGGTAAAGGTGCCAATTAGCGCACCAGCTCATTTCAGAGCCATCACTGGGCACACTGGGGACTCGGGGCACGTCCCAGCCCCACCACTCCCAGTGGAGCCTCACCTTGGCCACTTGTGTCTCCTCTGCTGCAAACTCCTCTTCAGAGGACACAGCCCCTACATCTCTATCACCGCTGGTGTACGTGGTCCCCACTGAGCTATAGGGTGACCCTACTCCTCACCCGCTCACACCTCCAGCCCCTCGGACCCCAGAAGCTGTGGTGGGAGGTACATCCTTCTTGGGATGGTCTTGCTTATAGACTCATAGAATGGTTAGACTTGTAAAGGACCTTAAAGACCATCTCGTTCTGCCCCCCTGCCCTGGGCAGGGACACCTCCCACCAGACCAGGTTGCTCCAAGCCCCCTCCAACCTGGCCTTGAACCCCTCCAGGGATGGGGCAGCCACAGCTTCTCTGGGCAACCTGGGCCAGGCTCTCACCACCCTCACAGCAAAGAACTTCTGCCCCACAGCTCAGCTCAATCTCCCCTCTTGCAGCTTAAAACCCTTCCCCCTCGTCCCATCGCTCCCCTCCTTCATCAAGAGTCCCCACCATCTCTCCTGGAGCCCCTTTAGGGACTGGAAGGGGCTCCAAGGTTTCCCTGGAGACTTTCATCTCGCTCTACATGAGATGGATGATGGCAGCAAAGTGCTGAGTGAAGGCCAGCTGGGTACAGTGTGAGCAGGACCGGACAAGCCAGAGACGAAGCCCGTGTTCCCCTTTCACCACAATCTTACCTCTACCAGCGCCCGGCCACCACCTGGGATGAGGGAGGTGGCACCTGAGCATGGACAGCCCTTCGCCCCCAGGAACAGGCAGAGGCTCGGAGTCTCCTCCATGTCCCGGCAGCAGGTTCCCATCTCACCGCAGACCTCTCTGGGACCAGCCTGGGGATTCAGCATCCAGCAGCCGGGTAACGCCAGATCTACTGGATTTCTGCCTGACTTCCAAGTCCTGGTCCTTCTGCAGCTGACTGGAAAATATAAAAGGAGACAAGGCACTTTGTCACAAACCCTGGAGTCCGGGGCACTCAGCAATGCAGTAATTAACAGTGGGAGCCTTCAGTCCTGGGTCACGCACACAAATACGGATGTTATCACACCAGCTTCGCTCTCTTAGAGGAACCTCAACATTTCGGCACAAACTCTGCATCCAGCGGGAACTTTTGAATGGCACGAGGGACCTTCCAGTGACAGAGACGTTGCTGTCACCTTCTCCGGATGGCCCTGCGGGTCCCAGCCTGCACGGGGATCTCATGGGAGTCCCAGTTGCCCCCTGGGCCACCCTGCCCCGCGGTGGGCTAGCAGCCCGTTTGGGAGGAGGCCGGGAATGGGTCCACTTGACGTGCCTGAAAAGCAGTGCACATCTCCCCGTTGCTATGGAAACACTTCTTTTAAAGCAAATGAATAATAATAATTAGCACAATATATTAAATAATAGTAATGAAGGCATTCGTAATGACTTGTAATTGGTAAATTAATAATACAGGGCCTGCTCCCAGTGCGGGGGCCGGAGCAGGGTCCCCCATCCGAAGGGAGTCCCGGGTGAGGGCGAGTGCCCTCTGCTTCCTGCGCCGTCACGGCCGGGGCTTAGCAGGATTCAGGGAGGGATCAGACATTTATCTGGATAATGAGGATGTCTAGACTGATAAGAAGAAGGGTTAAATTGGCTCAGGGCCCGATTCTGCTTCACAGCGCGGTGGCCGCAGCCTGGCACAGCCCAGCGCCTGCCAGAGCATCTTTGTGGGCAAAACCAAGACGAGTGGAGGCCATGTGTCCCCGTCTGGGCTGGGGACAGCCCTTCTTCTTCCTGCTTTTTAAACGTGGCCATCAGAGGTATCATCAGGACCTTCAGCCCCTGGAAGGCAGAGGTGAGGAGAACTCTAAGAAACCTTTAACACGCTCAAATTAGCTTTTCAGAGCTTTTAGTTCTCTGCCTTGCCATGCCCTTGCTGTCTCCCCACTTTCCATGGAGCAAACCCCACAGACTGGGGCACAGCCACTTGGGACACCATCCTGCAACTGCCCCCACAAGGAAGGCAAAGTCCGTGGGAGGGGAGACAAGTTTAGAACCATAGAATTATAGAATCATAGAATGGTCGAGGTTGGGAGGGACCTTTCAGATCATGGAATCCAACCATCAACCCAACCCTGCCCAAACCCCCACTGACCCGTGTCCCTCAGCACCACGTCTGCCCGGCTTTGAAATCCCTCCAGGGATGGCGACTCCACCACTGCCCTGGGCAGCCTCTGCCAATGTCTGACAACCCTTTCCATGAAGAAATTTCTCCCAATATCCATCCTAAACCTCCCCTGGTGCAACTTGAGGCCGTTTCCTCTTGTCCCATTGCCTGTTCCTTGGGAGAAGAGACTGACCCCCCCCTGGCTACAGCCTCCTTTCAGGGAGTTGGAGAGAGCGAGAAGGTCTCCCCTCAGCCTCCTTTTCTCCAGGCTGAACACCCCCAGCTCCCTCAGCCGCTCCTCACCAGACTTGTGCTCCAGACCCCTCACCAGCTCCGTTGCCCTTCTCTGGACCCGCTTCAGCACCTCAATGTCCCTCCTGTTGTGAGAGACCCAAAACTGGACACGGCCCTCTTGGTGGGGCCTCACCAGTGCCCAGTAGAGGGGGATGGTCACTGCCCCAGACCTGCTGGCCACACTATTCCTGATACAGGTCAGGATGCTGTGGGCCACCTGGGCACACTGCTGGCTCATATTCAGCTGCTATTGACCAACACCCCCAGGTCCTTTTCCATCGGGCAGCTCCAGCCACTCTTCCCCCAGCCTGGAGCGTCCATGGGGTTGGTGTGACCCAAGGGCAAGACCCAGCACTTGGCCTTGTTGAACCTCACACCGTTTGCCCCTCTGCTCCGTTCTGGGGAGACCCCACCTGGAGTTCTGCCTCCAGCTCTGGGGCCACCAACAGCAGAAGGACATGGAGCTGTTGGAGCGGGGCCAGAGGAGGCCCCGGAGATGCTGGGAGGGCTGGAGCCCCTCTGCTGGGAGGGGGGGCTGAGAGAGTTGGGGGGGTTCAGCCTGGAGAAGAGAAGGCTCCGGGGAGACCTTGGAGCCCCTTCCAGTCCCTAAAGTGGGGGGCTCCAGGAAAGCTGGGGGGGACTCTTGATGAGGGAGGGGAGCGATGGGACGAGGGGGAAGGGTTTTAAGCTGCAAGAGGGGAGATTGAGCTGAGCTGTGGGGCAGAAGTTCTTTGCTGTGAGGGTGGTGGGAGCCTGGCCCAGGTTGCCCAGAGAAGCTGTGGCTGCCCCATCCCTGGAGGGGTTCAAGGCCAGGTTGGAGGGGGCTTGGAGCAACCTGGTCTGGTGGGAGGTGTCCCTGCCCAGGGCAGAGGGGATGAACTGGATGAGTTTCAAGGTCCTTTCCAACTCTAACCACTCTATGATTCTATAAATTTAATACCTCTGAGGCCTCCATCCCCCTGTCAAACTTGGTTGAGTCTGGTCAACGGGTTCAGACCAACACCAAGCCCTGGCATCCGGTGTGATTTAGGAAGCCATGCTAACTGCCCTCTCTTCAAGCTGTGAGGTGCTTCCAAAAGGATCTGGAATTGCAGAGAGCAAATAAATACAAAGTCCTGACAGCGTCACCTGCTTGTTCATGCCAAGAGTCCCTTTGTTGACTGCAGCCAGCTGACAAGGTCTTCTCCACTCAGCAGCAGCGAGGACCAGCTCGCTCAAAATTGCTCCCGCAGGAGTCTGCCTGGATGGGCAGATCCGGGAGGCCAGCGCTCCAGGAAACCCTGGCCCTGACTTAGGTGCCCACATGAGAGCTGAGCTGGTTAGAAAAGCAGGTCCCCACTGTCAGGGCTGAGCCTCTAGACGGGCATCGTCCATCCCTGTCCGTGCACAAGCACCTTCAAAGCATCTAAAAAAATCTGCAAGACCTGCTCTTTGGGCTTTTCCCCTGTTCTGGGTTGAGCGACACAGGACTAACTTTTCTTCTAATGCTGGGGAAAACCACACTTTTAGAAGTCTCTAGTGTCTGAATTTGTGAAAATATTTATTTTATACCAGCTAGGCCATGTGGGATTCAAGATCTCAGTGTTTTCGAGCTCCCCAGGTGCAGGGACGAGAAGGAGCGAGACCCGGGCACTTGACCCAAGCTGCCAACGGGGTTATTTTATACCATGAATGGATGGCACATTCGATATAAATTAGAAAGTTTGTGCGTATCTCTCTCTCTCTTGATGGAGGTGGCCCAGAGAACTCCTTGCCCTGGTGCTGGAGCCCTGAGCCCTTCCCTCCCTCCCGAAGCCGCAGCGCTCACATCGGCTGTCCCTGCGGGGAGGGACCAGCTTCCTTCTGGGGCATGGGCTGAGGATAATTCTTGTGTATCTTATATTAGTATTGGGATTAATACTGGTTCTTCACTATTATTGTTAATTATTTAGTCTTATCCTACTAAATCTATTTATATTTCAACCCCCGTGTTTCCTTGCTTTCCCCAATTCCCCTTCCCGGGTGGGGAGGGCTCATCGGGTGGTAGAATAATTGTCTAAACGCCACTAAATTGTTACGGGTTTTCTCACAGCATCCCGTCCCCGGACAAGTCTGATACCCGGGATGCCGGCGCAGCGTGAAGAGCACGGAGGTGTGTGGCAGGGATGGCACCACACCTGCGTGGTGGAGCCTTCATCCCACCCCAAGACACCGTGCCGCCACTTCCCCCCCCCCGGAGACTAAAATTAGTAGCAAGAGGAAGAGCTGCGGGGGGCAGGGGGGTGATTAAAGCAGCCCTGGAAAGGAGGCATCACGTGCAGCGTAATGACTTTCCTCATCTCTGGCACAACGTGCAGCGGCCATCAGGGAATGCGATGGGGAAAGGTAAGGAAGGGAGAAAAGGGGAAGGTGCTTCTACCCGGAATCGGAGCGATCGCGCTTGTCCGGAGGAGAAAAGGCAGGACCTTGGCTCTGCTGGGCTGCGCCACGGACACACCGTGTGGTTTTAGTCAAATTGCTTCCAAAGGCACAAAAAAACTTAAAGGCTCTCGCACGCTACCACCGCCTGAGATTTAGAAACTGCTTTGGTTACAAGTAAACACCTAGATGAAAGGGAAAAGAAAAATCTCTTTTACATCCATTTAACTTTGTGCGCTGAGAGCGCTTTGTGAATAATCAGTGTCACCGGTTTCCACCGTCGGTAGGAAGGAGGCATTGATCTTTCACTCCATGCGAGGATACCCAAATCCACGCTTTGGAGCCCTTTTTTGGCCTCGTTTGGGCAAAAAACCATGACCGCAGCCAGTCCTCACCCACATCCACGTTCCTGAAAGGCAATGGGATGTCACTGGACCTCACCGACGGTGATCAGCCTCCCCTGTTTTCATAGACTGGTTTGGGTGGGAAGGGACCTTAAAGACCTTCTACTTCCAACGGCCCACCATTGGCAGGGACACCTCCCACCAGACCAGGTTGCTCAGGTTCTCATTTAAAATCGCAATAATAATTGGAAATTATTGGAATTGGAAATTGGAATAACCGGAAAGAGCATTAAAGCTCTGGGTACACCAAGGCTCCAAGCAGGGAGATGTCACCGCGCCGAGAGAGCTGGCTTGGGAAAATCGCTCCTGATTTGAGTTGGTTGATGCGAGTTGGTTTGACCCCACCACTCAGATCCTCAGCCCGAAACTGGAAATACAGCACCTCCCCCTCCCCCAGGGGCCGGTGAAGTCAGTGCTCGTTGGTTGGGGTAAGAGGAGACAGGTAAGTCCCTTGGATGGGAACGCCGTACTTCCGTAGGGGGTTTCCTGGATGGGAATACGTGCACACGCGCTGCACGGCTTGACGACGAACGTGCCGCAAATCCAACACGTCCCGGAGGTGTGGGATTTGCCGGGCACACACGGACCATCTGGCCAGCACATGGGCTCCGGGGCTGGACACGGGCAGGAAGCGTTGGAAGTTACTGCAGATGCGCCGGGAGGGGAGCACACCAGGAAATGTCCCCAGTGTCCTCCCGGCGGATCATGAAGGGCTGATCCACACGTGTGGATCTCCCACTCCAGGGTTTCCAGGCTGGTGTAGACTCGGAAATGCTAGAGAAGTGGCCAAAACCCTAACACCCCCCCTCTCGGACAGGATTTAGAAGCGGACATGTCCAAGGAAACGTGTGGTAATCCTGACCTTCTATGAATTGAAATCAGGAATCACCTGCTTGCAGGAGGTGGGATTCCAATGGGAAGAAAAAGTATTCCTTGGAAAATGAGCTACGTTTACAAGCATCACGGATAAGGGAAGAGTGTGACCCTGAAACTGCACCCCCTGTTCGATCCCAGACCTAAAATCATCCAAATTTCAACTTGAAGGAATTTCTTCAACAATGTTAGGGCATTTTTTCCAAAAAAACCTCATGACCAGAAGTCCGAAACCTTCACACTTACAGTCACAATCAAGTCAGCAAATGGCCCAGCACCACCGGTCCCAGCGCCAGATTGTCCCCGTAGCTTAACCCTCCATCTGTGGCCAATATGCCGAGCTCTTAACAAAATTGAGGGGTTTTTAAATCTGGTCTCCTGGGCCTGATCCCATGGACCTGGACTCACCAAAACCAATGGACTTCAAGAAGCTTTGGACCAAAGCTTTGCGGTAATTTACTTATCTCATAGAAGAGCTTAATTAGCAAATGTTTGCAAAGCACTTTAGGATGGATCCCCGCACGGAGAAGTAAGATACCTCTCGCTATCGGTCCCATCTACAGAGCAAAGAGGTTTAAAATCAATGGGCAGCGAATGAATTGTAAGGACAGCTTCAGCCACAGACGGGGCCGCAGGACGTTCCCTTGGGTGGATTGGCCACCCCGGAGGGGAGATTCATTTCTGCACCTCGATCTGCAGGGAAAGGCCAGCACATGGGGCTGATGGATGAGAGCGGGGGGTCATCAAAGCTCCACGTATGCTCTGCTCTCGTGAGACACCCTCCCCCCCCTCCAGTGCTGCCTCCAGTGGGGCCTCAGCACAGGAGAGACATGGACCTGCTGGAGCGGGGCCGGAGGAGGCCCCGGAGATGCTGGGAGGGCTGGAGCCCCTCTGCTGGGGAGGGAGGGCTGAGAGAGTTGGGGGGGTTCAGCCTGGAGAAGAGAAGGCTCCGGGGAGACCTTGGAGCCCCTTCCAGTCCCTCAAGGGGCTCCAGGAAAGCTGGTGGGGGACTCTTGATGAGGGAGGGGAGCGATGGGACGAGGGGGAAGGGTTTTAAGCTGCAAGAGGGGAGATTGAGCTGAGCTGTGGGGCAGAAGTTCTTTGCTGTGAGGGTGGTGAGAGCCTGGCCCAGGTTGCCCAGAGAAGCTGTGGCTGCCCCATCCCTGGAGGGGTTCAAGGCCAGGTTGGAGGGGGCTTGGAGCAACCTGGGCTGGTGGGAGGTGTCCCTGCCCAGGGCAGGGGGGGGACTGGATGGTCCTTAAGGTCCCTTCCCACCCAAACCATTCCATGGTTCTATGATCTCCTCCAGCTTTCCAGGGTTTGGGACAATCCTGTTTCGCTTGTGGCTGAGCAGTTATTGCATGAGCTGCCCCGGGATGGGGAAGCGGTGTCTCAGAGCTCTCCTGGTGACTGTTACCCCAACTCCCGTCTCACGTGAAATAAAAATGAAAAAAAAAAAAGCGCCTTAAAAAGGTGTCCTGGTCACAAGCAGCATTTTTGCCCTGTTGCTGCCCAAACCCCCTGGCATTTTTGCGCACTGTGTGGGAATGGGGATGTTCACCCAGAACTAAAGCTTCTCCACCAGCTGCTGTGTCTGAAACACCTCTTTTCTCCGGACTCGGGTGCTGTTGGGGGAAAGAGGGATGCAGCACCGGGAAGTGCCAAACTTTGCTTGGCGTTGATGACACGGATTAACCTAGAAAGTTTCTTTCCTGTGTTTGCTCTCGATGATGAATGTAAGTTACTGTTTTGCCTAAGGACAGTCTGCTGGCACCACCTCAGTCAATGTCAGCTTTATTCCTGCCTTCGAAAGGGCTTTCTATTCCGAGCCGCGGTGCCCGCGCTCCCCTCCCCGACGGCACTGGCATCGACAGCACTTGCAGCTTCCAGTTTCTCCCTTTTTTTTTGATCATTCTGCAACCTATTGCCAGGGAAGGGGGCGAGGGGCACGTGACGCCGCTCCACGATCCCACCCTCCGCCTGGCGGAGCCTCCCTGGGTTTAATTAATACTTATTTTGTCCCTGACAGTAATTCGGGGATGTGGATTTGAAGCCATTCGGAATCACCGACTTTTTAACCGGAAACACGGTGTTTCTGCCAAACCCTTGGCAGGGCCGTTCTGGGGGTGGATGTAGCTCTGCACCGTCTACACCCGCAGCGACATGCCGGGCTCGCAACCCCACGCCACTACCTGCACCCCAAAAAATAACCTTTTTAATCCCACCTCCGGGGAGCTGCAAACATCGAAACCTCCGAGAAGCCCCAGTGAGCTCCTCCAGCTCATCAAGTCATTTCGAGCCACCTGGCAGCGCTAACTTTAACCTGAATTACTGCTGAAACGCAGCTTCCCCAGAGGGCAGCGATGCCAGACGGGAGGTAAGATCATCCCTCAGCCGTTGCCATCGCCCTGAGGAGGATCAAAGTCTTGGTTTGGGGCCCAGCTACGCCCCCAAAAATATTGTGTGAAGGGAGAAGCGGTGCTATCAGGGACTCATCTGGATTAGTCATTGCCCGTGTTGCCAATTCTCGCAATTTTTCTAGGAGCATTCACGTTTGCCCGAAATTCCCAGCTCCGTGAGTCATGTGAATATGTGCGAGTAGGAATTTTTATTTTTTAAAGTAAGTTTCTGGAGCCTGTGGCTGTGCAGGAGAGTGAGGTGATGTAACTCCAGTGAAATCTGAAAGCCCCGGGAGAAGGGAAATGAGAAGAAACCCCACACTCATTATTTTCGCGGAGTCACGCAAACTTTTTATGATTTCGCAAAGTTTTATGATTTCTGGGCCTGACTCGTGCTGTTTGCGAGCTGGAGCCCTGCACTTCTTTTTCTCCCTTCTTTTTTCCCTTTCCCTTTATGATTTCGAGGGGCACTTTCTTCTCCTGAAAGCTCCAGGACGGGATTTAAAATGGAGGCGAGAAGCCAAACGGTGTCCTTAAAATGACACGATGCCTCCAGGCCGGGCATCTCTATGGGCTCCATGAGCGAGACCGACCTTTGACAGATGCAAACGCCCCCGGACACGCCATGTGCACGCGTGTTCACGCACACAGATGTGCACGTGGATACACGCCCGCGTATGAGCGGACACACGCGCACACAAACCGCTTTATATAAAAATACATTTGCAGTTTCTGCACAGATTTCAAGTAAACGTTCACCGCTTGCACGCTCGCTGTACGTGGTCACGTTTTGCACGCCCACACGCCTGTAACACACGCTTACACGGGGACACGATGTTTTTAAAGGGTTTGAGGCGTGTGCGTGAGCCGTGGTCACGGGCAGCGTGTGCGTGAGCATCCCCGTGTAGGAAACACACCCGTTTTTGCCCGTACAATCTCCGCGGGGTACACGGGAGCGAGCGTGTCCGTGTCAAACACCCCCTCGTGCGATGCGTGTCTGTGTGTGTATCGAGCCACCATCCATCACATCACAACACAACCAGGTGCCACCTCTTCGAGGAAGGAAAACCCCCCCAAAACTGCCACTTCCACGAGTCCCATCGCCACACAAAGGTTAAAAAAAAACCCCAAAACCAGGAGAAATTCATGCCGCTGTTCTACAATCACGATCAAGCTGAGCCACGTGAAATGCAGCAGCGTGAGGCGGGTTCTTCTGTTCTTAGTTATACTTTTTTTTTTTTTTTTTTTCTCTTTTCACAAGACAAACACCCAAATCCTGACTCCGCAGCAGCTCCGCTCCGGGTCCTGCAGCAGAACCTGCCACCCCCCGCCCCGGCCCCTGGCCCAGCATCTCCCTGACTTTACGCCGGGGATGGGGAAACCTGGATGCCAAACCCAACCGAAAAAGCAGAATTCCCGCTCCCGAAGCATCCGGGCAAACTTTGCGGGGAAAGCTGCGGAGCGGCACCTTACCGTGTGAGTCAGGGGATGAGACATTTCCTTGTGCCGGGTGCCCCATCTGCTCAGTTCATCTGCAAAGCTGAGATCTTCTGCTTGGAGACCCAGAAAGGGGAGGGACGAGGGGGAGAAACCTCTGAGGATGTGAGAGGCAGAGAGAGGAAATCATAGAAAATACGGTGCTGGGGGGAGGTGAGGGCTGGGGGGGGGTGGAGAAGAAAAATTCCTTGCCTGGGTGACAAGGCGTCAGGGCCACCATCCCCCTGGCTCGGTCCCCAGCCAGCGCCGCAGCCCTCGCCGCTGCCAGCGCCGCAGCGCGATGTGGCTCGTTGGGAGCCTCTCGCATCTCCCTGCATTGTCTCTCCCCGGCGTGAGCTCAGGCAAATCCCATTTCATGGCAGAGACATCTGGTTTGATTCACGGGGAAGAAAAAGAAAGAAAGAAAGGAAGAAAGAAAGGAAGAAAGAAAGGAAGAAAGAAAGAAAGAAAGGAAGAAAGAAAGGAAGGAAGGAAGGAAGGAAGGAAGGAAGGAAGGAAGGAAGGAAGGAAGGAAGGAAGGAAGAAAGAAAGAAAGAAAGAAAGAAAGAAAGAAAGAAAGAAAGAAAGAAAGAAAAAAAGAAAGAAAGAAAGAAAGAAAGAAAGAAAGAAAGAAAGAAAAGAAAGAAAGAAAAAGAAAAAGAAAGAAAGGAAGAAAGAAAGGAAGAAAGAAAGAAAAGAAAGAAAAGAAAGAAAGAAAAAGAAAGAAAGATAGAAAGAAAGAAAGAAAGAAAGAAAAGAAAGAAAAGAAAGAAAAGAAAGAAAGAAAGAAAGAAAGAAAGAAAGAAAGAAAGAAAAAGAAAGAAAGAAAGAAAGAAAGAAAGAAAGAAAGAAAGAAAGAAAGAAAAGAAAGAAAAGAAAGAAAGAAAGAAAGAGAGAAAGAGAGAAAGAGAGAAAGAGAGAAAGAGAGAAAGAAAGAAAGAAAGAAAGAAAGAAAGAAAGAAAGAAAGAAAGAAAGAAAGAAAGAAAGAAAGAAAGAAAGAAAGAAAGAAAGAAAGAAAGAAAGAAAGAAAGAGAGGGGGGGGGAAGAGGGGATGGAAGGCGCCCTCGCACACACACGGGGCCCAGCCGGGCTGGCGGGAGCTGGGGAGCTATTCTCATCGCTTCCCTCCGCCTTCCCTCGCTCCTCATTTCAATGAGAAAAGCCGGCCCAGGGAAGCGGGGCTGTCCCATGGCTCGCCCCCAGCAGCCCCAGTTTGCAGAGGGGGGTTTTGCTGGGGCAGGGAGCCAAGGTTGGGGAGGGCCGAGCCCCAGCACCCCACCGAGCCCGGCTGCTTCTGCGCCCAGAGCCACCACAAGGCCTTGGGGGGCCAGGGGGTTCCCCCTTTTCATAGAATCATAGAATCATAGACTGGTTTGGGTGGGAAGGGACCTTAAAGATCATCTAGTTCCAACCCCCCTGCCCTGGGCAGGGACACCTCCCACCAGCCCAGGTTGCTCCAAGCCCCCTCCAACCTGGCCTTGAACCCCTCCAGGGATGGGGCAGCCACAGCTTCTCTGGGCAACCTGGGCCAGGCTCTCACCACCCTCACAGCAAAGAACTTCTGCCCCACGTCTCGTCGAAATCGTCCACCAACACCCCAAAGTCCTTCTCCCCTCGTTCCCGGATTCCCAGAGCCGCTGGATGTGCGGTTCCAGCCCACAAATGCTTGTGATTTTGGTTGGGGGGGGTCTTCCCATCACAAGACTGGACACCCCCCCCATGTTTTTTGGGGGGGGGCAGCACCTCTTTGAAGGCCCTGTGGAGCCACCCATCCATGGGAGGTGGGCTCAGCCCTTCAGGACCTGCCCCATCGCACCCAGCCCCCTTCTCCCCACCCTTCATCCCACAGCCTGTGGCCTGACCACTTCCACCTTGAGGTGTCCCTGCCCAGCCACCTTCTTCTATCCCACCCCTCAGTCTCTCCACAGCACCCTCACGGGTGGGCAGTGTCCCCTGCACAGATGGGGTGCTCGTTGACAGGTCCCCCTCCACCCGTGACACCTCCACGCTGGGTTGCACATGGTGGGTCCCCATGCAGACCCCTTCCACCCATGGCCCTGCTCTACCAGGATGGGTGCTGTCGGGTCCCCACACATTCCTCCTCCACTTGTGGCCCCTCCATGCCCGGGGTGTGCACACAGGGTCTCCGTCCCACAACCCCCTCCATCGATGACACAGCAGGTCCCCCCACACTCCCCTCCACCCGTGTCACAGCAGGTCCCATTGCCGCCCCCCTCCATCCGTGTCACAGTGGGTCCCCCCACACCCTCCTCCACCTGTGTCACAGTGGGTCCCATTGCACCCATCTCCACCCTTGTGACAGTGGGTCCCTCTGCAGCCCCCTCCTCCCGTGTCACAGCGTGTGTCCCATTGTACCCCCCTCCACCCGTGTCACAGAAGGTCCCCCCATACCTTCTCCACCTGTGTCACAGCGTGTGTCCTATTGCAACCCCTCCACCTGTGTCACAGAGGGTGCCCCCGCACCCCCTCCACCCGTGTCACAGCAGGTCCCATTGCACCCCCCTCCACCCGTGTCACAGTGGGTGCCCCAACACCCCCATCCAGCCGTGTGACAGTGTGTGTCCCCCACAGCCCCCCTCCCCCCTGTGTCACAGCGTGTGTCCCACTGCACCCCCCTCCACCCGTGTCACAGCGTGTGTCCCCCCACAGCCCCCTCCACCCGTGTGAGAGTGGGTCCCATTGCACCCCCTCCCCCGTGTCACAGTGGGTCCCCCCAGAGCCCCCCCTCCACCCGTGTCACAGTGTGTGTCCCCCACAGCCCCCTCCACCCGTGTGACAGTGGGTGCCCCAACACCCCCCTCCCCCCGTGTCATAGCGTGTGTCCCATTGCACCCCCCTCCCCCCGTGTCACAGTGGGTCCCATTGCACCCCCTCCCCCCGTGTGACAGTGTGTGTCCCCAACACCCCCCCTCCCCCCGTGTCACAGTGTGTGTCCCCCACAGCTCTCTCCACCCGTGTCACAGCGGGGTCCCCCCACACCCCCCTCGCCCCGTGTCACAGTGTGTGTCCCCCCACAGCCCCCTCCACCCGTGTGAC